>NC_138883.1:54728729-55328729 GCF_965194825.1 Balaenoptera physalus
TTCTTCTCACAATCTTTAATGTCAAAAAGTTCTTTTTCCTCTTTTCTCTTTTGTCTCATCTTGTCATAAGTAGATTTTGAAATAGAAACTTTAATCTGCATGAAAAAGTTGAAATATCTGAAATCATTCAGGGAGTTTGACATTTAAAATAACTATCTTCATCTTAGACAACTGTAAGCTATACAAAATAAACTATACATTTCTTAGTCCTTATTTCAGTAATTCTAAAACTGAGTAGAATTACCTAGTGCTAATCTCCAACTAAATTTGTGCCTCAAGATACTAGTTTGTTACTCCCTGAGGATATCCTAGGAAATTGTTGAATATATACATACACATACATATATGTATATAAAGTACATGTAGAGTATAAAGTATACTAGCTACTTTACGCCAGAATGACAACATATTTGGTGGGAAAGGAGAATAATCTATCATTTAAATGATTAAAGTTCAGGAATTTCAATTACACTGAGATTTAAAAAATTTTAATCAAAACACTTTCACTACCCCAAATCTGATATACACAAAACAATGATGCATCATTGAATTTATCCTAATAATTAGTAAATAACCTTACATCTTTTTCATTCTCAACATCAACACGTGATGGAATACTCTGCTGGACTGCTCTTCCATAAATCCCTGATGGTGGTTCAGTACTTTTAACTGAAAACGTATCCCCATTTTCCACAGAAGATATCACTGATTGGCTGCAGGTTGCTGGTACTGGGACTGGACTTCCAAATACCCCTGAAAGCAACCAACCATCAAACTGCCATTAAGTATTTATGTGATGTTACTCTGGACAGCAAAGTTTTAAGACAAGGCTCTTGTCTTCAAGAAGTATACGATATAGTTAATAAGAAAAATATGTTAAATAATCACAAAATATAAAAACACTCTAACAGGATGATAATATAAGAGGTACCACAAGATATTTCATGATAATATCAAATGAGAACACCGTATTGTAAGTTCTGAGTTCACAAGAAAGAAAGGTTGGGTGAGCTGGGGGTTTAAGATGGTTTCAAAGAGCAAGGATTTAAGCTGGGATTGGAGGACACAAAGAATTTGGATAGACAAGTGAGGAAGGAGGGGAGGACGTCCTATGAGATGGGATGCTCATAAGCAGAGCTGAACAAGTAGAAAGCATGTATGTGGAGTGAATAAGTTTGGTTGGGCACAAGGCAAACAGAGGAAAAACAGAAAACAAGTTTACAATGGTAGGTTGGAGCCAATCTGAGGAGGGTCTTTTTTTTTATTATATATATATTTTTAAAATTTATTTATTTAATTTATTTATTTTTGGCTGCGTTGGGTCTTTGTTGCTGCATGTGGGCTTTCTCTAGCTGCGGCGAGCAGGGGCTACTCTTCGTTGTGGTGTGTGGGCTTCTCATTGCAGTGGCTTCTCTTGCTGCGAAGCACGGGCTCTAGGTGCGCAGGCTTCAGTAGTTGTGGCACACGGGCTCAGTAGTTGTGGCTCGTGGGCTCTAGAGCGCAAGCTCAGTAGTTGTGGTGCATGGGCTTAGGTGCTCCGCAGCATGTAGGATCTTCCTGGACCAGGGCTTGAACCCGTGTCCCCTGCGTTGGCAGGCGGATTCTTAACCACTGTGCCACCAGGGAAGCCCTAAGGAGGGTCTTAAATTAACTTAATAAGACTCTATCAAGCAAAGAAGTTAGGAAAGCTTTCTAAGCATTTCATTCTATTTACCAAAAATAAGATGTACACCCTCAATGTCTATCATCATATTCTAGTTTTTCAACTAGAATTGAAATTAAAATTAAACTAAAATTAAATTAAAATTTAATTTAAATTAAATTTTAAGGGCTTCCCTGGTGGCGCAGTGGTTGAGAATCTGCCTGCCAATGCAGGGGACACGGGTTTGAGTCCTGGTCTGGGAAGATCCCACATGCCACGGAGCAACTGGGCCCGTGAGCCACAACTACTGAGCCTGCGCGTCTGGAGCCTGTGCTCCGCAACAAGAGAGGCCGCGATAGTGAGAGGCCCGCGCACCACGATGAAGAGTGGCCCCCGCTTGGCGCAATTAGAGAAAGCACTCACACAGAAACGAAGACCCAACACAGCTAAAAATAAATAAATTAATTTTAAAAAAATTAAAAAGTGCTTTAAATTAAATTTTAAGTTAAATTAATTTAAATTTAATTTAATTAAAAAATTAAAAAGGAATCTAGTTGGGTTGTGTTAATGAACTTGATGGGGAAATCCTTTCACAATGTATATGGATATCAAATCATCACACTGTACACTTTAAATATCTTACAATTTTATTTGTCAATTATACCTCAATAAAGTTGGGGGGAAAAAAAACACTAGTTTTAAAGGATATTTGCAAATATGCTGTTCAAAGGTTTCCTAACCCCCCTAAAATATATGATATTAATTAAGATTTGTCTAGTCTTTGCATGGGAGACAATACAATTATATTAATTTATATTGATGACAAAGTCGATCAATCAGGACTACTATTTGAATTTAAACTGTGGTAAAATGGTCTAAGCTATCCTAAAAGTGTCTTAGAAGTACCTAAACTGCACCTGTCACATAATACATCTCTGAAAATTACTGACATGAATTTACCATTGTTTCATCAGAGGATAGAAATGTCATGTTACATATTCACTTTTAATTCTTTCAATTTAACAATTTTTTAAAAAGAAAGTTCTATTCAACACCTGAATCACACTCCTCTCTATTCTTTATTGATATGCTTTGCTTACATGTGAAGAACATATTCAATTAAAAGCTAAAAAACTTTGAAATACCTTTTCCAACAACTACTACTGAGTCTTCTGATAAGGTATTTGTAGACACAAAGTCGAAACTGGAAATTTGGTGGAAATTTGATGATGACCCTGTAAATCCTAAAGAAACAAAAAAACCCACATTAAAAAATACATACTGGGGGGAGGAGAGAAGATGGCGGAAGAGTAAGACACGGAGATCACCTTCCTTCCCACAGATACCGTAGAAATACATCTACACGTGGAACTGATCCTACAGAACACCCACTGAACGCTGGCAGAAAACGTCCGACCTCCAAAAAGGCAAGAAACTCTGCCCGTACTTGGGTAGGGCAAAAGAAAAAAGAAATAACAGAGACAAAAGAATAGGGACGGCACCTGCACCAGTGGGAGGGAGTTGTGAAGGAGGAAAGATTTCCACGCACTAGGAAGCCCCTTCGCGGGCAGAGACTGCGGGTGGCGGAGGGGGGAGCTTCGGAGCCACGGAGGAGAGCGCGGCCACAGGGGTGCGGAAGGCAAAGCGGAGAGATTCCCGCACGGAGGATCAGTGCCGACCAGCACTCACCAGCCCGAGAGGCTTGTCTGCTCCCCCGCCGGGGCGGGCGGGGCTGGGAGCTGAGGCTCGGGCTTCGGTCCGATCGCAGGGAGAGGACTGGGGTTGGCGGCGTGAACACAGCCTGAAGGGGTTAGTGCACCACAGCTGGCCGGGAGGGAGTCCGGGGAAAAAGTCTGCAGCTGCCGAAGAGGCAAGAGACTTTTTGTTCCCTCTTTATTTCCTGGTGCGCGAGGAGAGGGGATTCAGAGCGCCGCCTAAACGAACTTCAGACACGGGCGCGAGCCACAGCTATCAGCGTGGACCCCACAGCAACAGGGGCGCAGAGGGAAAAACGGAGAGACTCCCGCACAGAGGCTCGGCGCCGAGCAGCGCTCACCAGCCGGAGAGGCTGATCTGCTCGCCCGCCGGGGCGGGCGGGGCTGGGAGCTGAGGCTCGGGCTTCCGTAGGATCGCAGGGAGAGGACTGAGGCTGGCGGCGTGAACACAGCCTGAAGGGGTTAGCGCACCACAGCTGGCTGGGAGGGAGACCGGGAAAAGGTCTGCAGCTGCCGAAGAGGCAAGAGACTTTTTCTTGCCTCTTTGTTTCACTGCGCGCAAGGAGAGGGGATTCAGAGCGCCGCCTAAACGAACTCCAGAGAAGGGCGCGAGCCGCGGCGATCAGCGCGGACCCCAGAGACGGGCATGAGACGCTGGGGCTGCTGCTGCCGCCTCCAAAAAGCCTGTGTGTGAGCACAGGTCACTCTCCACACCACCCCTTCCGGTAGCCTGTGCAGCCCGCCACTGCCAGGGTCCCGTGATCCGGGGACAACTTCCCCGGGAGAACGCACTGCCCGCCTCAGGCTGGTGAAACGTCATGCCGGCCTCGGCCGCCGCAGGCTCGCCCCGCCTCCTCTGTACCCCTGCCTCCCCGCGGCCTGGGTGAGCCAGAGCCCCCGAAGCAGCTGCTCCTTTAACCCCGTCCTGTCTGGGTGGGGAATAGATGCCCTCAGGCGACCTACACGCAGAGGCGGGTCCAAATCCAAAGCTGAACCCCAGGAGCTGTGCGAACAGGGAAGAGAAGGGGAAATCTCTCCCAGCAGCCTCAGAAGCAGCGGATTAAAACTCCACAAACAACTTGATGTGCCTGCATCTGTTGAATACCTGAATAGACAACGAATCATCCCAAATTCAGGAGGTGGACTTTGGGAGCAGGATATATTAATTTTTCCCCTTTTCCTTTTATTTGTGAGTGTATATGTATATGCTTCTGGGTGAGATTTTGTCTGTATAGCTTTGCTTTACAATAGCTTTATTTTACTTCACTATATTATAGCCTCCTTCTTTCTTTCTTTCTATTTTTTTCTACCTTTTACTCTGAGCCGTGTGGACGGAAGGCTCTTGGTGCTCCAGCCAGGCATCAGGGCCGTGACTCTGAGGTGGGAGAGCCAACTTCAGGACACTGGTCCACAAGAGACCTCCCAGCTCCATGTAACACCAAACGGTGAAAATCTCTCAGAGATCTCCATCTCAACATCAAGACCCAGCTTCACTCAACGACCAGCAAGCTACAGTGCTGGACACCCTATGCCAAACAACTAGCAAGACAGGAACACAGCCCAATACATTAGCAGAGAGGCTGCCTAAAATCATAATAAGGCCACAGACACCCCAAAATACACCACCAGACGTGGACGTGCCCACCAGAAAGACAAGATCCAGCCTCATCCACCAGAGCTCAGGCACTAGTTCCCTCCACCAGGAAGCCTACACAACCCACTGAACCAACCTTAGCCACTGGGGACAGATACCAAAAACAACGGGAACTACAAACCTGCAGCCTGTGAAAAGGAGACCCCAAACACAGTAAGATAAGCAAAATGAGACGACAGAAAAACACACAGCAGATGAAAGAGCAGGGTCAAAACACACCAGACTTAACAAATGAAGAGGAAATAGGTAGTCTACCTGAAAAAGAATTCAGAATAATGATAGTAAGGATGATCCAAAATCTTGGAAATAGAATAGACAAAATGCAAGAAACATTTAACAAGGACGTAGAAGAACTAAAGAGGAACCAAGCAATGATGAAAAACACAATAAATGAAATTAAAAATACTCTAGATGGGATCAATAGCAGAATAACTGAGGCAGAAGAAAGGATAAGTGACCTGGAAGATAAAATGGTGGAAATAACTACTACAGAGCAGGATAAAGAAAAAAGAATGAAAAGAACTGAGGACAGTCTCAGAGACCTCTGGGACAACATTAAACGCACCAACATTCGAATTATAGGGGTCCCAGAAGAAGAAGAGAAAAAGAAAGGGACTGAGAAGATATTTGAAGAGATTATAGTTGAAAACTTCCCTAATATGGGAATGGAAATAGTTAATCAAGTCCTGGAAGCACAGAGAGTCCCATACAGGATAAACCCAAGGAGAAACACGCCAAGACACATAATAATCATACTGTCAAAAATTAAATATAAGGAAAACATATTAAAGGCAGCAAGGGAAAAAAACAAATAACACACAAGGGAATCCCCATAAGGTTAACATCTGATCTTTCAGCACAAACTCTGCAAGCCAGAAGGGAGTGGCAGGATATACTTAAAGTGATGAAGGAAAAAAACCTACAACCAAGATTACACTACCCAGCAAGGATCTCATTCAGATGTGATGGAGAAATTAAAACCTTTACAGACAAGCAAAAGCTGAGAGAGTTCAGCACCACCAAACCAGCTTTACAACAAATGCTAAAGGAACTTCTCTAGGCAAGAAACACAAGAGAAGGAAAACACCTACAATAACAAACCCAAAACATTTAAGAAAATGGGAATAGGAACATACATATCGATAATTACCTTGAATGTAAATGGATTAAATGCTCCCACCAAAAGACACAGGCTGGCTGAATGGATAAAAAAACAAGACCCATATATATGCTGTCTACAAGAGACCCACTTCAGACCTAGAGACACATACAGACTGAAAGTGAGGGGATGGAAAAAGATATTCCATGCAAATGGAAATCAAAAGAAAGCTGGAGTAGCAATTCTCATATCAGACAAAATAGACTTTAAAATAAAGATTATTACAAGAGACAAAGAAGGACACTATATAATGATCAAGGGATCGATCCAAGAGGAAGGTATAACAATTGTAAATATTTATGCACCCAACATAGGAGCACCTCAATACATAAGGCAAATACTAACAGCCATAAAAGGGGAAATCGACAGCAACACAATCATAGTAGGGGACTTTAACACCCCACTGTCACCAATGGACAGATCATCCTAAATGAAAATAAATAAGGAAACACAAGCTTTAAATGATACATTAAACAACATGGACTTAATTGATATTTATAGGACATTCCACCCAAAAACAACAGAATACACATTTTTCTCAAGTGCTCATGGAACATTCTCCAGGATAGATCATATCTTGGGTCACAAATCAAGCCTTGGTAAATTTAAGAAAATTGAAATCGTATCAAGTATCTTTTCCAACCACAACGCTATAAGACTAGATATCAATTACAGGAAAAGATCTGTAAAAAATACAAACACATGGAGGCTACACAATACATTACTTAATAACGAAGTGATTACTGAAGAAATCAAAGGGGAAATCAAAAAATACCTAGAAACAAATGACAATGGAGATACGACGACCCAAAACCTATGGGACGCAGCAAAAGCAGTGCTAAGAGGGAAGTTTATAGCAATACAAGCCTACCTCAAAAAACAGGAAACATCTCGAATAAACAACCTAACCTTGCACCTAAAGCAATTAGAGAAAGAAGAACAAAAAAACCCCAAAGCTAGCAGAAGGAAAGAAATTATAAAGATCAGGTCAGAAATAAATGAAAAAGAAATGAAGGAAACAATAGCAAAAATCAATGAAACTAAAAGCTGGTTCTTTGAGAAGATAAACAAAATTGATAAACCATCAGCCAGACTCATCAAGAGAAAAAGGGAGAAGACTCAGATCAATAGAATTAGAAATGAAAAAGGAGAAGTAACCACTGACACTGCAGAAATACAAAAGATCATGAGAGATTACTACAAGCAACTCTATGCCAATAAAATGGACAACCTGGAAGAAATGGACAGATTCTTAGAAATGCACAAACTGCCGAGACTGAACCAGGAAGAAATAGAAAATATGAACAGACCAATCACAAGCACTGAAATTGAAACTGTGATTAAAAACCTTCCAACAAACAAAAGCCCAGGACCAGATGGCTTCACAGGTGAATTCTATCAAACATTTAGAGAAGAGCTAACACCTATCCTTCTCAAACTCTTCCAAAATATTGCAGAGGGAGGAACACTCCCAAACTCATTCTACGAGGCCACCATCACCCTGATACCAAAACCAGACAAAGATGTCACAAAGAAAGAAAACTACAGGCCAATATCACTGATGAACATAGATGCAAAAATCCTCAACAAAATACTAGCAAACAGAATCCAACAGCACATTAAAAGGATCATACACCATGATCAAGTGGGGTTTATCCCAGGAATGCAAGGATTCTTCAATATACGCAAATCAATCAATGTGATACATCATATTAACAAATTGAAGGAGAAAAACCATATGATCACCTCAATAGATGCAGAGAAAGCTTTCGACAAAATTCAACACCCATTTATGATAAAAGCCCTGCAGAAAGTAGGCATAGAGGGAACTTTCCTCAACATAATAAAGGCCATATATGACAAACCCACAGCCAACATTGTCCTCAATGGTGAAAAACTGAAACCATTTCCACTAAGATCAGGAACAAGACAAGGTTGCCCACTCTCACCACTATTATTCAACATAGTTTTGGAAGTGTTAGCCACAGCAATCAGAGAAGACAAAGAAATAAAAGGAATCCAAATCGGAAAAGAAGAAGTAAAGCTGTCACTATTTGCAGATGACATGATACTATACATAGAGAATCCTAAAGATGCTACCAGAAAACTCCTAGAGCTAATCAATGAATTTGGTAAAGTAGCAGGATACAAAATTAATGCAGAGAAATCTCTTGCATTTCTATACACTAATGATGAAAAATCTGAAAGTGAAATTAAGAAAACACTCCCATTTACCATTGCAACAAAAAGAATAAAATATCTAGGAATAAACCTACCTAAGGAGACAAAAGACCTGTATGCAGAAAATTATAAGACACTGATGAAAGAAATTAAAGATGATACAAACAGATGGAGAGATATACCATGTTCCTGGATTGGAAGAATCAACATTGTGAAAATGACTCTACTACCCAAAGCAATCTACAGATTCAGTGCAATCCCTATCAAACTACCACTGGCATTTTTCACAGAACTAGAACAAAAAATTTCACAATTTGTATGGAAACACAAAAGACCCCGAATAGCCAAAGCAATCTTGAGAACGAAAAATGGAGCTGGGGGAATCAGGCTCCCTGACTTCAGACTATATTGCAAAGCTTCAGTAATCAAGACAGTTTGGTACTGGCACAAAAACAGAAATATAGATCAATAGAAAGCCCAGAGATAAACCCACACACATATGGGCACCTTATCTTTGATAAAGGAGGCAAGCATATACAGTGGAGAAAAGACAGCCTCTTCAATAAGTGGTGCTGGGAAAATTGGACAGGTACATGTAAAAGTATGAAATTAGAACACTCCCTGACACCATGCACAAAAATAAACTCAAAATGGATTAAAGACTTAAGTTTAAGGCCAGACACTATCAAACTCTTAGAGGAAAACATAGGCAGAACACTCTATGACATACATCACAGCAAGATTCTTTTTGACCCAGCTCCCAGAGAAATGGAAATAAGAACACAAATAAACAAATGGGACCTAATGAAACTGAAAAGCTTTTGCACAGCAAAGGAAACCATAAACAAGACCAAAAGACAACCATCAGAATGGGAGAAAATATTTGCAAATGAAGCAACTGACAAAGGATTAATCTCCAAGATTTACAAGCAGCTCATGCAGCTCAATAACAAAAAAACGAACAACGCAGTCCAAAAATGGGCCGAAGACCTAAATAGACATTTCTCCAAAGAAGATATACAGATGGCCTACAAACACATGAAAGAATGCTCAACATCATTAATCATTAGAGAAATGCAAATCAAAACTACAATGAGATATCATCTCACACCGGTCAGAATGGCCATCATCAAAAAATCTAGAAACAATAAATGCTGGAGAGGGTGTGGAGGAAAGGGAACACTCTTGCACTGTTGGTGGGAATGTAAATTGATACAGCCACTATGGAGAACAGTATGGAGGTTCCTTAAAATACTACAAATAGAACTACCATACGACCCAGCAATCCCAATACTGGGCATATACCCTGAGAAAACCATAATTCAAAAAGAGTCATGTACCAAAATGTTCATTGCAGCTCTATGTACAATAGCCAGGACATGGAAGCAACCTAAATGTCCATCGACAGATGAATGGATAAAGAAGATGTGGCACATATATACAATGGAATATTACTCAGCCATAAAAAGAAATGAAATGGAGGTATTTGTAATGAGGTGGATGGAGTTAGAGTCTGTCATACAGAGTGAAGTAAGTCAGAAAGAGAAAAACAAATACAGTATGCTAACACATATATACGGAATCTAAGGGAAAAAAAAAAAAAAAGGCCATGAAGAACCTAGTGGCAAGACGGGAATAAAGACACAGACCTACTAGAGAATGGACTTGAGGATATGGGGAGGGGGTGGGGTGAGATGTGACAGGGTAAGAGAGTGTCATGGACATATATACACTACCAAATGTAAAATAGATAACTAGTGGGAAGCAGCCGCATAGCACAGGGAGATCAGCTCGGTGCTTTGTGACCACCTAGAGGGGTGGGATGGGGAGGGTGGGAGGGAGGGAGATGCAAGAGGGAAGAGAAATGGGAACATATTGTATATGTATAACTGATTCACTTTGTTATAAAGCAGAAGCTAACACACCATTGTAAGGCAATTATACTTCAATAAAGATGTTAAAAAAAAACATACTTATATAGTATTTTAGGATATCGTAACATGGTCTTTTAAAACTGAAAACCAACTTCATACAAAGAATTCACAATTTATATATTTACGCATGTTCATTAACTCAATAAATATTTATAATTAGAATACCTGGTTTGTCCATTGTGTATTCTCGCCTCCTTTGTCATAGATTAATTGACTGTAGGTGTGTGGGTTTACTTCTGAGTTCTCTATTCTGTTCCATTGATCTATATGTCTTTTTTTGTGCAAATACCACGCTGTTTTGATTACTGTAGCTTTGCAGTATTGTTTGAAGTCTCGAAGGGATATGCCTCCAGCTTTGTTCTTTTTTCCTCAGGATTCCTTTGGCAATTCTGGGTGTTTTGTGGTTCCATATAAATTTTAGTATTATTGTTCTAGTTCTGTGATAAATGCCATGCGTATTTTGATAGGGATCACATTAACTCTGTATAGTTTGCTTTGGGTAGTATAGACTTTTAAACAACATTAACTCTTCCAATCCAAGAGCACGGGATAGCTTTCCATTTCTTAAAATCATCATCAATTTCCTTTATCAATGTTTTAGAGTCTTCGGCATATAGGTCTTTCACTCATTTCATTTCTTCATTTTGCCACACCATGAGGCATGTTCGATCTTAGGTCCCTGCCCAGGGATTGAACTCATGCCCCCTGCATTGGGAGTGTGGAGTCTTAACCACTGAACCACCAGGGAAGTCCTGGTACTATTTTTTTTTTTGGATGTGATTTTAAATGGGATTTTTTTTTAACCTTCTCTTTCTGATATTTCATTGTTAGTGTAAAGAAATGTAACAGATTTCTGTATATTAATCTTGTATCCTGCTACCGTGCTGAATTCATCTATTAGTTCTAATATTTTTTGTGTGGAGTTTTTAGGGGTCTCTATATAGAGTATCATGTCATCTGCCAATAGGGACAGTTTTACCATCTCCCTTCCGATTTGGATACCTTTTGTTTCTTTTTCTTGTCTGATTGCTTCCAATACTATGCTCAACAGAAGTGGTGAGAGCAGGTATCCTTGTCTTGTTCCTGAATTTAGTGGGAAGGCTTTTAGCTTTTCACCATTGAGTATTATGTTGGCTGTGGGTTTGTTGTAAATGGCTTTTGAGATATGTTCCCTCTATACCCACTTGGGTGAGAGTTTTTACCATGGATGGATGTTGAATTTTATCAAATGCTTTTTCTGCATCTATTGAGATGATCATATGGCTTCCTGTTGATGTAGTATTGATATATCACATTGATTGATTTATTATGATGAACCATCCTTGTGACCCTAAAATGAATCCAACTTGATCGTGATGTATGATCCGTTTTACGTATTGTTGGATTCAGTTTGCTAATATTTTGGAAAGTTTTTTTTTGATTGATTGATTGATTTGGCTGTGTTGGGTCTTAGTTGTGGCACGCAGGATCTTCATTGCGGCACGCGGGATCTTTCGTTGCGGCACGTGGGCTCTAGAGTGCGCAGGCTCAGTACCTGCGGCACAAAGGCTCTCTTGTTGTGGCGCATGGGCTCCAGAGCGCGCGGGCTCAGCAGTTGTGGCATGCAGGCTCTCTAGTTGTGGCACATGGGCTCTAGACTGTGTGGGCTCAGTAGCTGCGGCGCACGGGCTTAGCTGCCCTGCAGCATGTGGGAACTTAGTTTCCCGACCAGGGATCGAACCCACGTCCCCTGCATTAGAAGGTGGATTCTGAACCACTGGACCAAATCAAAAAATATTTGCTAATATTTTGTTGAGGATTTGTACATCTATGTTTATGAAACATACTGGTCTGTAATTTTCTTTCTTTTTTCTTTTCTTAATGTCTGTCTGGTTTTGGTATCAGGGTGACGGTGGCTTCATAGAATGAATTTGGGAGTGTTCCCTCCTCTTCAATCCTTTGGAATAGTTTGAGAAGGATACGTGTAAGGTCTTGTATGTTTGGTAGAATTTCCCAGTGAAGCTGTCTGGTCCTAGATTTTTGCTTGCAGAGAGCTTTTTTAAGTACAGATTCTATTTCACTTCTAGTGAACAGTCTGTTCAAAATATGTTTCTTCTTGACTAAATTTTGGCAGGCTGTATATTTCTAAAAATTTGTCCAATTTGTTGGCATATAACTCTTCATAGTATTCTCTCATGACTTTTTGTATTTCTGTGGTATCAGTTGTTATTTCTCTTTACTTTCTTACGTTTTTTCGGGGTCCTCTCTCTTTTCTTCTTGGTGAGCCTAGCTAGAGGTTTGTCAATTTTGTTTATCTTAAAAACAAACAAACAAACCAGCTCTTGGTTTTATTGATCTTTTTATTTTTTTTGATCTCTATTTATTTCCTCTCTGATATTTATTTCCTTCCTTCTGCTGACTTTGGGTTTTGTTTGTCCTTCTTCTTCTAGTTCTTTTAGGTGGTAGGTTAGGTTGTTTATTTGAGATTTTTCTTGTTTCTTGAGGAATGTCTGTTTTGCTATAAACTTTCCTCTTAGAAATGCTTTTGCTGCATCCCACAGATTTTGTAAAGTTGTATTTTCATTGTCACTTGTCTTGAGGTATTTTCTGATTTTCTCCTTGGTTTCATCGTTTACCCACTGGTTTTTTAGTACCATATCCATGTGATGGGTTTTTTTCTTATTTTTCTTTCTGTGGCTGATTTCTACAGTTTCATACCATTGTGGTTAGAAAAGATGCTTGAAATAATTTCTATCCTCCTAAATTTGTTGAGGCTTGTTTGGTGACCTAGTATGTCATCTATTGCAGAGAATGTTCCATGGGCACTTGAAAAGAATGTGTATTCTGGGTTTTTTCAATGTAGTGTCCTATAGATGTCAATTAAGTCCAACTGGTCTATTGCATCACTTAGGATCTCTGTTCCCTTATTGACTTTCTGTCTGGAAGATCTGTCCATTGATGTCAGTGGGGTGTTAAAGTCTCCTAGTATTATTGTATTCCTGTCAGTTTCTCTCTTCATGTCTGTTAGTATTTGTTTTATATAGTGTATTTAGGTGCTCCTATACTGAGTGCATATATGTTAATGAGAATAATATCCTCTTCTTGTATTGATCCTTTTATCATGATATAATGTCTTTCTTTGTCTTTCTTTATGAATTTTGTTTTAAAGTCTATTTTGTCTTTAGAAAATGGACTTGAGGACATGGGGTGGGAGGGCAAACCTGGGGTGAAGTGAGAACAGCATCGACATACATACACTACTGAATGTGAAATAGTTGGCTGGTGGGAAGCAGCAGCATAGCACAGGGAGATCGGCTCGGTGCTATTCGATGACCTAGAGGGGTGGGATAGGGAGGATGGGAGGGAGGCTCATGAGGGAGGGTATATGGGGACACGTGTATGCATATGGCTGATTCACTTTGCTGTGCAGCAGTAACTAACACAGTATTGTGAAGCAATTATACTCCAACAAAGATTTATTAAAAAAAGAAAAAAAAAGTCTATTTTGTCTGATATGAGTATTGCTACTCCCACTTTCTTGTTATTTCCATTTGCATAAAATATCTTTTTCCATCCCCTCACTTTCAATCTGTGTGCGTCCTTTGCCCTAAGGTGAGTCTCTTGTAGGCAGCATATTGCAGGTTCTTGTTTTTTTATCCAATCTGCCATTCAGTGTCTTTTGTTCGGAGTATTTAGTCCATTGATATTTAAAGTGATTATTAATAGGTATGTACTTATTGCCATTTTAAACCTTGTTTCCCAGTTGATTCTGTAGTTCTTCTTTGTTCATTTCTTCCTTTTGTTTTTCCTTTTGTGGTTTGATGATTGTGTATTATGTTGGAGTTCCTTTCTTTTTGGTTTTTGTGAATCTATGTATGTTTTTGATTTGTGTGATAAACTTGCTGGGTAGAGTATCCTAGGTTGCAGGTTTTCCCCTTTCAGGACTTTGAATATATCATGCCACTCCCTTGTGGACTGCAAAGTTTCTGCAGAGAAATCAGCTGATAGCCTTATGGGGGTTCCCTTGTAACTGACTCTTTGTTTTTCTCTTGCTGTCTTAAGAATCCTCTCCTTAACTTTTTCCATGTTAATTATGATATGTCTTGGTGTGGGTGTTTGGATTCATCTTGTTTGGGACCCTCTGTGTTTCCTGTACCTGGATATCTGTTTCCTTCTCTATGTTTGAGAAGTTCTCAGTCTCTTCAGCAAGTGGTGTTGGAAAAGCTGGACAGCTACATGTAAATTAATGAAATTAGAACACTACCTCACACCATATTCAAAAATAAACCCACAAAGACCTAAATGTAAGATATGATACCATAAAACTTCCAGAACAGTACAAAGGCAAAACATTCTCAAACATAAATTGTACTAATGTTTTCTTAGATCAGTCTCCCAAGGCAAAAGAAATAAAAGCAAAAATAAACAAATGGGACCTAATCAAACTTAAAAGCTTTTGCATAGCAAAGGAAACCATAAACAAGATGAAAAGACAACCTAGGGAATCAGAGGAAATATTTGCAATTGATGTGACCAACAAGGGTTAATATCCAAAATATACAAATAGCTCATAAAATTCAGTATCAGAAAAACAAACTCAAAAAATGGGCAGAAGACCTAAACAGACATGTCTCCAAAGAAGACATACAGATGGCCAATGGGCACATGAAAAGATGCTCAACATTGCTAAGCATTAGAGAAATGCAAATCAAAATCACAACGAGGTACCGGTCAAAATGGCTACCATCAAAAAGTCTACAAATAATAAATACTGGAGAGGAGGTGGAGAAAAGAGAACCCTTGTACATTGTTGGTGGGACTGTAAGTTGGTGCAACCACGATGGAAAACACTATTACATGATCCGGCAATTCCGCTCCTGGGTATATATCCAGAAAAAAATGAAAACACTACTTTGAAAAGATACATGCACCCCAGTGTTCACTGCAGCACTATTTACAATAGTCAAGACATGGAAAAAACACAAGTGCCCATCAACAGATGACTGGTTTAAGAAGATGTGATGTATATGTATATATTATATATATATATAATATATGTATACATACATACATATATACACATACACAATGGAATACTACTCAGCCATAAAAAAGAATGAAATATTGCCATTTGCAGCACCATGGATTGATCTAGAGAATATCATACTAAGTACGTCAGAAAGAGAAAGACTAATATTATATGCTATCACTATATGTGGAATATAAAAAATAATATAAATGAATTCATATACAAAACAGAAACAGACTCACAGACATAGAAAACAAACTTCTGGTCACCAAATGGAAATGGGAGGGAAGGGAGGAATAAATTAGGAGTATGGGATTAACATATACACACTACTATACATAAAATAGATAAGCAACAAGGATTTACTTTATAGCACAGGGAACTATATTCAATATCTTGTAATAACCTATAATGGAAAATAATCTGAAAAATATATATATATAATTGAATCACTTTGCTATATATCTAAAACTAATACAATATTGTAAATCAACTATATTTCAATTAAAAAAAAGAAACCTAGTTCAGACCAGGCACTAGAGAGAAAAGAAACCTTTAAACACTTAAGGAGTTTATACATGCCAAGGTTAAGAGTGGGAAAGACGGGACTTCCCTGGTGGTGCAGTGGTTAAGAATCCTCCTGCCAATGCAGGGGCCATGAGTTTGAGTCCTGGTCCAGGAAGATCCCACATGCCACAGAGCAACTAAGCCCATGTGCCACAACTACGGAGCCTGCGCTCTAGAGTCCGCGAGCCGCAGCTACTGAGCCCACGTGCCACAATTACTGAAGCCCGCATGCCTAGAGCTCATGCTCTGCAACAAGAGAAGCCACTGCAATGAGAAGCCCATGCACCGCAACAAAGGGTAGCCCCCACTCGCCAAAACTAGAGAAAGCCCAAGCGCAACAACGAAGACCTGACACAGCCAAAAAAAAAAAAGAGTGGAAAAGATATAAAAGAAAATAATCACCACATGATAATCAACCAACAAAAGGATAACTTTGAAGAAAAGCTTCTAACCCTCAGGAACAGATCACGTCAATTTTACAGCAATCTGTACTTTCCTAGGTTAACTTCCAGCTCAGTTTGTGATTATTTATTTAATTATCCTCTCTCCTACTAGACGG
This sequence comes from Balaenoptera physalus, assembly GCF_965194825.1. NCBI lineage: Eukaryota > Metazoa > Chordata > Mammalia > Artiodactyla > Balaenopteridae > Balaenoptera > Balaenoptera physalus. The sequence goes on from NC_138883.1 coordinate 54,745,149, forward strand.
TAAGCTCTATGGGGATAGGACCTATGTCTAGTTTTGATTATCATTCTTTTCCAGAGACCGTCAGTACAGTGCTTGGCACATAGTAGGTGCTCAATAAATGTTAGATGAATGTTATAAGGCAGAAAAAATGGAAAGCAAAATATAATTAATTTAGGGTCAACTGACAGAAACATCAGGTAGCCCCAAAAAGTGTTTGGTGACAAAGAGAAAAAAATCTCAGTAAATGGAACAATTTGCTCCACAATAGTTCACAAACATAAAATCTATACATAAACTATTAAGAGATGATTGATAATTAGACAAATCTCATGAGAAAACACATAAAAAACATATTTAAGTAGTTTAATTTCATTTATAAAAGAGGCTGACATAACACCATTTTTTGGTTTTTTTTTTTTTTTAACCTTAACAAAACAAAGCTTTATTTTTCAATCATATAATATTCGTTCTTGAAACAGGGGGGAGGTTCTGCTCCATATAATCCTTACTCAAGGACCAGGGTTCATCACCTAGAACATCATAATCGTAGTAGCAGGAGGAAGATGGAAAAAGAGAATCATGAACCTGTTCTAAAGCCCTTCTACCCACATGTCACTTCTGATTACGTTTCATTGGTTAAAGAAACTCATGTGATCATCTAACTGCAAAGGATCAGAGAAGTGTATTCCTGCTGATTAGCCAAAAGGAGAACTGGAAATAATTAATGAGCAGCGATCATAACATCATTTTTAATGTTACTTTTACTTTTTACCCTACAGTTTCTTCTAAGCAAAGAATTACTGAAAGAAATATTGCTCAAATCTCAATTCTAACATATAAAGAAAAAATATGCTTAAAGATTTTTTGCATATGAACTATCTTTATATAATCTTTTTTTGTTGTTATTTCTGTCCCATTCATTCAAACAGAGAAAGAGAAAATATTAACTCATGGAATCTAGTTTGCTAACACTCCAAGCATCCATCTTAATCACTTTCTCAAATCATTAATTGGGGCTCCAGGATAATATGCTAGAATATGGGCAGGTTCAAAGGGACAACCAGCAGAGGAAAGGAAGAAGAGGTGGTTCTGAGAGCTAATCCTAAAAAAGTCTGAAGTTTCTTGTAAAAGGAATCCATTCACATTTGCCACTCATTGCCAATATTTCTTTTGGAAGTCTTTTTTATTCCTTTCAGCATTGCACTCAATGTTTACTTTAACCTGATTATCTGAGGATGCAAGTTTTGTCTGATCGTGCCCAAGGCCACACTATTAGTTTTGGTTGGCTCATCACCACTCCATTCATTTAACATGTGGCATGAACACCACTATATACAAAACATAATAGGGATATAAAGATGACAGTATCTTAACTTTAGCTTATACTATTCCAGACCAGAAACATGGGGAAAGCTTCCTAAAGAAATGGCTTTTAGCCAGTATTCAAAAAAGAGACATGATCTGGACACATTAAGATTAGGAAAGGGCATCAATGCAGACTGTACATACAAACCAAGAAAACTTCTAGTATTAAGAATTCTAGAGCGTTGGGCATGAAAAGAAGTATAGTAAGAGGTAACGCAAGAAAGGTAAGCTGAGGCAAGATTATTAAGGGTCTTAAAAATTATGCTACAGAGTAGGAAATTTATTCTGTGAAAACCACTCAAGGTTTTGAGTATGGAAGAGATGATGACTGTACCTTACGAAGATAATTCTGGAAGAGTATGTAGCCTTAATTAAAAAGAACTGAAAATAAGTGACAAAATGTTTTATCATAAGGCTACTGTAATTATCCAGGGAAGAAGTAATGAAAGCCCAAATTAAACTGAAAAGAATTGGTAGGATTGGTCACTGCCTGAACTTGGAGGATAAGGAGAAGTAGAAAAGATGACTCTAAAGTTTTAAGTCTCCGTAACTGGGAAAATGGTAATGCTGCTAATAAAAATAGATAAAAAAGGAGGAGGAGCAGGTCCAGAAAGGAAGGTAAGTTTGGTTTTGAACATGTTTATTCTTGTTGGCCAGATAGACCTAGTATATGTTTGGTTTACAGTTGGAAGTGTGAGTGTGAAGTAATTTTCTGGAGTAGAATTAACTGTTGATCAAAGATACAAATGTTTTTATGATTCTGTCGTCCAAAACAAAAAAAGCCACTGGCAGTAAATGATCATATTCAGCAATTATTTAAAAACAATTAAATTATATTACCTTTAGGAAGAAAAGTATTTTTGCATTTGATTTTTTTATATAAGAAATAAAATATGTAAGTAAATATGAAAAAACCCTGTCATTCTCTTTTGTAAAAAAATGGACAAATGATCTCTCCTAAAAAGAACAGATACTATGAATTATATTAAGGATTAAATTTTAAGAAATTTACCAAAAAAAACAAAAAAAAACAACAAAAACACACAAGAGGTTTCTAATCAAGTTCCCTCTTACTGAATTTGTATTAGCTCCACAAAAAATATACATGTCTAAAATGCCTGATTACCTGCACATGTATGACTTAAGGTGACCAGAAACAAGAGAAGTTGACCTTATGATAACCAAGATTGCTACACACAAAAAAATGACAGCTCCTTACATTTACTGGTAGGCCACAACGCTTAAATACAGGTGACTTCTATTTACTCTATTGAAATATTTATACCCTTCAAAATCACTCCCTCTTTGTTTTTTGACCCACCTCCTAGAATAACAAAAATAAAAACAAAAATAAACAAATGGGACCTAATGAAACTTAAAAGCTTTTGCACAGCAAAGAAAACCATAAACGAGATGAAAAGACAACCCTCAGAATGGGAGAAAAAATTTGCAAATGAAGCAACTGACAATGGATTAATCTCCAAAAATATACAAACAGTTCATGCAGCTCAATATCAGAAAAACAATAAATGCTGGAGAGGGTGTGGAGAAAAGGGAACCCCTTGCACTGTTGGTGGGAATGTAAATTGATACAGCCACTATGGAGAACACTATGGAGGTTCCTTTAAAAACTAAAAATAGAGCTACCATATGATCCAGCAATCCCACTCCTGGGCATATATCCGGAGAAAACTATAACTTGAAAAGATACATGCACCCCAATGTTCCCTGCAGCATTATTTACAATAGCCAGGACATGGAAGCAACCTAAATGTCCATTGACAGATTAATGGATAAAGAAGATGTGGTATATATATATATATATATATATATATATATATATATATATATATATATATATACAATGGAATATACTCAGCCATAAAAAAGGAACAAAATTGAGTTATCTGTAGTGAGGTGGATGGACCTAGAGTCTGTCATGCAGAGTGAAGTAAGTCAGAAAGAGAAAAACAAATACCGTATATTAATGCATATATGTGGAATCTAGAAAAATGGTACAGATTAACCTATTTGCAGGGCAGGAATAGACACGCAGACGTACAGAATGGACGTGTGGACACGGGGGAGGGAGGAAGGGGTGGTGGGATGAATTGGGAGATTGGGATTGACATATATACACTACCATGTGTAAAACAGATAGCTAGTGGGAACCTGCTGTATAGCACAGGGAGCTCAGCTTGGTGCTCTGTGGCGACTTAGATGGGTGGGAGGGAGGTCCAAGAGGAAGGGGATATATGTATACATACAGCTGATTCACTTCATTGTACAGCAGAAACTAACACAACATTGTAAAGCAACTATACCCCAATAGTAAAAAACAACAACAACAACATAACAAAATCACTTCCTCTTTACCCTGAGGAAAAAATTTTAAATGCAGTTGTAATAGGATCTCTGAAAAAAACAGAGCAGTCACAGAAGTGCTGCTTGCAACTAAGTTAAAAAAAAAAAAAAGGAATGTAAATTATTAACAATGGTTAGTGATAACAAAGAGGCTTCCCAGGTTCTACCACAGGGAAATTATATTCCTGTTTCCACAGTTTTACTCCATAGTTACAACCTAAGTAGGCATCTGGGAGTCTTTTGTTCACATGATTTCTCCGTCGCATTTTAATGGTAAAATGTCTTGTAAAAAATGAGTGTGTGTGTCTGTATGTGTGTGTATGCGTGTGTGTATCCTGGGGGTAAAGGTCAGCAGGGAAACCCTAGTTTTAACCTCTTGGGTAATAGCTTCCCTGCATTGGCTCCTCAGACAAAACCATAAATTAATATGTGAACCTATGTGTTCTCCTATTGGGCAAAATTATTCAAACAACAACACAGCAGCAGAAGGGTAAGAAGAGAAATCTCAAAACTGAGAAACCTCAGTTAATTTTTCTTTATTGGCATGCTTACAGAGAGACACTGAATCTTAAAAATGAACTTATGAAATTTACTAACCTTTTGTATGCTTATAATGTCTTGGGTGTTCCTTATTTTGTATTTTTAAAACACTAGGTGAAATGTCATGTGACCTATCATCTTCAAAATCACCACATCCAAACCCATAGTTCACACGTTGACCAATTATGCTTACATTGGATGTTGTAATCCCTATAAAATAAATAAAATACATAAAAATATTCATTTGAATGATGTAATACCATAGGTACATATCTCACCTCTAAATCTATCTTGGCTTCTAACCTTTTAAAAAGGTTCAATAACATAATATTAAAAATTATAACATTACAGTAATTTTTTAAAGTTTTATCTTATTTTAAATTTTTATAATACTTTTTTACCTTACTAGCAGATCAGAACATTTATTATAAGGCATACTATCACATTTTATAAAAGAGGCTTTAAAATTACAATGAAATACAAAATTCAATGTTTGAAAGAGATAATCAAATACATATATTTTTAAAACATGACAGGCATTTAATGTTTAAACAACATCTTACACTTTACAGCAAAACAGAATTTTTTTAAATCTAGAATTTTTAAACTGCTTCCTGAGAGAGGCCTATATTCTCCATTTCTCTCTTTTCTCCCACTCTCATGGTCTGGCTTGTGAGGCAATAAACTGTATAGGAAAGGAGCTCAGAATCTGAAATTATGCTTCCTGGCTTTAAATCATAGCACTGCCACTTAAATTGCTGACAGAAGCTGGTCAAGACACTTAACCTTATTTGTAAAATGGGGATAATAGTAGTAGCTCTTCCAGAACCTCTGTGAGGACTGAATGAAGAAAATGTAAAGGGGTTAGTACAGGGACTAGTGTACCATAAATATACAAATGTTATATTACTAGTTAAAAATAAAACAAATCAAACCCTAATGTAGGCATCCTTTTAATAAATACCTAAAATTTTAATCTATATTTGAATGTTTAAACTGAACACCCTATACTAATACTTTGCAGCTGTTAAAACCACAAAACTACTAAATGGAAAATCCTAGGCAATATATACTTAAGTCACCATCCATTTTTATGTATAGCTGCCATGTAAACCATTAAGTAATAACAATAAAATATAATTTGTTTTTAATACTGTTGAGGGTATTTTAATAAAAACAGGACAGCAGGGAGACGAGGTGGCTGGTGGCCGCTGGGCTAGAGAGTACTGCAGAGTATAGGGCACTAAGTCAGATTCATTGAGAAAGATTTAAAAAATATCTGCTATTAAATGACAGAGACCTTCTGGGAGTAACATGGATATCTTTCTAAATTCTTCTTAATTTTGATAGTTAATTCATAAAGTAAGCCTCATAAAGATATTGGCTTTGGATGGAAATGCTTTCTACTAATAGTTGATACTAACGTAAAGCTACAGGAAAATAGTTTGCTAAAACAACATTCAGGAAATTCAGCACAATGTGCTATAGTAGGTTGTAGTGGAATCTATGTGGAAATCTTTATTGGAAATGCTGATGTGAAGACAGAATGAATTTATAATTTTTATGTAATTATTTTTGTTTTTATCTTCAGGTAGTCCTTATTCTGAGCATTATTATTTTTATGTTTCACCAACTAAACAACAATAAACTTGTAGAAATCACTTGCTTACTGAAAACAAACAAACCCTATCCCAAATAAACAAAAAATGTAAACCCAAATTTATAAAAGCCTAAACCATTAGCAACTTAACATTTTGGAAGCATATTAAATTTAACCAAGAATATCTTACAGTAAATACAATAATAGTGTTTCTAAAACTTGATCCTAGAAATACCTAACTTATTTGTTAAAAATGCAGATTTCTAACTCTGAAGATTGATTCAGTAGGTATAAGGTGAGGCCCCAAAACCCATATGTTATATGCATTCCTAGTGATTCCTAGGATTAGGCAAGTTTGAGAAACACTGACTATTAAACAAGTTTGGGAAACATGGAACATCGCATACAGAAGCGAGTATTACTGTAACACCTATCACTCCACTAAAATTTAAATGACTCACAAGGTCATACAACTAGGGTCAGAGGGAAACTCAAATCTCGGTTTTCTAAATCTGCCCTTTTCTAATTCCAAGAATATTCTTCCAAAAGACGGTTCCATTTTTATAAATTAGATACAACCTGGCAACAAAGTGTCTCTTCAAACTTATACAATTATTTTTAAAGTAATAAATAATTTATTAGGATAATCAGCCTTAAAAAAGAATTAAAGAATAAGTTTATGTATTATATTTCTTTGGGTCTTCCCCTTTAGGAGAACAAATACATACCAAGTGCCCACTATGTACTAGGTGCTTTATATATGTTATATACTTAGATCTTCACTACCCTTCTCAAGGTTTACATCATCAGATGAGGGAACTAGTTTCAAAGCAATTAAGTAACTTGCACAGAGCAAGAATATGATTATTAAAATATCAAACTGGGATTCCAGCTGGGGTCTTTCAGACTCCAAAGCACATATGCATTGCCTTCCTGTGCCTAGTAGAATAACTATCTCTTCGTCTAACACACAAGCTTTGTGGAAGCCAGACACACATAGTTGAGTTGGGCTTTTATAATTATGACAGGCACTTGTTGGCAATCAGGGGTGAATAATCTCTGGGGATCAAGAATCTGAAAGTCCAAAAAAGTAAAATAATTGCAATACCACTATAAAAATGTCAGTGCAAAATGTAATGATATTACAAAAGAGGTAATAACAATTTTATTTGTGAATTGGGAAGGCTTCCCAGAGAAAGCAACTGAGTTGTTTTCACAGCTGAATGGGGTGTGGTGTGGATTTCAGAGTTCATCCAGAAGAAACAGTATGTGCAACTGCAAAGAGATAGGAAATGGTACTGAAGGTGGTCTGATTTAAATGGATCACAACATACAAAGCAGGAAATGAAAATGAAGCTGGAGATGTCTGCACGGCTCTGATCAAAGAAGAATGCTCTGAATAAATTTAGGCTGGGCAATATAGTCAGTTTTGCATTATGGGAAAGGGATTGTAAGTGGACGAGACTGAAGCTGGAGAGAAATGTTAGGCGGTTAGGTAAAAAATGAGTAAGAGTGATAGTGGGAATTAAAAAGAGATGAAATTAAGATATATTTAGGAGGAAGAAATTTAAAATCTTAGCAAACAGTTAGATACACACACAGCTTTTTAGGAAAGTAATTATAAGGTAAACCTTAAGGTTGTTATGACTTTCACAATGAGATCATGCGAAAATAAATATCATATCCCAACTTGCTACAATTAATTCATAATTCAATAGTTTTACAAATCATAAAGAACATATAGTTCCCATCCTAAATTGATCAGAATTCAAATATTTTTCTAATTTATTACCTATACCTGAATCTATTTTCTAAGAACTGCTGTTATAAATTAGTGATTTCCAGGTTAGTTTGCAAAATGCTTAACACAAGATATTTACACTAGTTAGATATTATTTGTAAAAGAAATTGTCTTTTGTGGCCCCCGGTGGTTTCTAAACTATGCTGCACTTTAGAATCACCTAGAGAGTTCTCAAAAACTTTGATGGCCAGGTCACATTCTGTATCAATTAAATCAAAATGTCCTGGTGTGGGAGCCAGAACGGGTAACTTATGGGTTTAAAGGGGTATCAATTATTCAGGTAAGTATTTTTTCTTCCAAGAATAATAAGTATTCTTGCCAAAATGGCCTTTTAAGGAGTTAAAAAGATGGTTAGCCTTAATTAGTAATTACAAAAATTCTAAATCTAAAATACATTTGCCATCATTTTTTAATCATTTAAAAATCATACTTTCTATAAAACATATTTATAAAACAGTCATAGAATACCTGCACTGGGGCTTTGTTCAGCTACCTGAGAGTTCTTATTCTTTGCAGAAGAAAGTCTTGTTAGACAATGTTTTGATCCAAATGTTGGAAATATGTCTGACCTACAATGAAACAAAGTAATTTCAATAAACATTGAAGATCTAGAGCTATTCAGCATTCTTATATCAAACATTCTCTATACTTTAATTAACTCACTAAACTTTGATAGTGAGGCAGCAACAAGTATGATAAACTATGGCTAAGAATATTTCTTATTGGTATTCCTATTTCACCTTTTGAACTTCCAACCTTTTCAACATATGGTCAATCCTTAATTATTCAGGAGAGGATTACCAAAGGAAATGAAGACACTTCAATTTGTGCTGTTTAATCTTTCTTTGGGTAAGGGGAAAAAAAAAACCTGACCCAAAGACAGTCCATTCCAGAACTAAGCCAAATGATTCTAATCATCTAGTATATTATCTACCTTCATATATAATATAAAAATAGGGACTTAATAATATTATAAGTAAGAGATCAGCAACAAGTGAGTTTTAGCAAATGCCGCTTTCTTCGTGGACTATTTTTTGCTATACTTTCTTGACTTCATAAAGGCCTACAGGCCTTGTTCCACAAAGAAAGTAAACTGAAGAATATTAAGTCTGTACATAAAGGGAACTGTTTAAAATCAGTAAGAGCTAAAATGCCAATAAGTCAGTGATGGATATTATTAAGAAGAGATTTTACAAAGGAGTACAATTCTTAGTAGTTGGGTAGGCATATTTGTTAATTGGCCTAGTGAGAAATCAATGTTAAATATTTTAAAAGAGTAATTTCTCTAGACTAGATGACTGTCAATTTACATTTATATTGAGTGTATTTGACTTAGATGAAAGAAAATACTTCAGTCTCTAGAAAAGTGGTTCTCAATGATTTTTCCTTCCCAACCCACGTAAGGATGAAAGCCCTGCAGAAGTAGTAGTGACTTTCTTTGGCCATGATTCTTAAGGCAGGATGTAAGCTGGTTGAGAATAATTGCTCTTAAACTAATAAAATAAAATGTGGAAATACTAAATTCATTAAAGATAATTCAGTCCATAAATGAGGGTATACTGAACTCTTTTCTCAAGGAGTTCAATATCTGAAGAGAATAACTCTATGAAACAATATTGCGAATAGTGAATTCTAAATGTTGTATCAACAATATAAAATGAACTTTTCTTCCCAGTTGCGTTCCAGATTACTTACAGAACCTTGAAACTGTAAGAGTATGTAACATAAAATTTCACATTCATGTAAGATAAAGGAAAAACTTTAGGTCTAAGAGATAAATGTATATATTTTAAATGTCTGGTAACTTAATGTAAACATAATTACTTCACCAGCCCACGTAGCCATTCCAAATTCATTTTGTAAATATATTGCATTATTCTACATAGGTAATTACAACAAAGGAATTTCCAGTAAGAAAAAATTTCCAACTGCAAAATAAGCTGCTGTTTCAGCTAAAAAATGTGGGGAAGGAAATCATGGAATGAGACAAACCTCTCACAATAGGACACAAAAATTTGGTTTAATTCTATGAACTGCTGAAATAAAACACCCTTTTACATTAATGTTCACAGAACATCATCTCTCCTTGGATTATGTAATCTCTACCTATTAGAGGTTCTAGTTCACTTAAGTAAAAATAATTTAAATTTAATTTTAAATATTTACCTCTATATGTAAACATGGTATGGATAAAATCAAAGGAAAATGAAATTAAACAGACTGACAACACCAAAGGTTAATAAGGATGTAAAACAACTGGAACGCTCATACATTGCTGACAGGAGTATAAAATTGCACAAGCATCTTAGAAAACTGCTTAGCACTTATTTAAAAAGTTAAATGTCCATCTACCCAAGACCTAGTAATTCTACTCCTAGGTTTTTGTCTAAAATAAAGAGGAATACACCTGAAACTAACACAACATTGCAAATCAACTATAGTCCAATATAAAATAAAAAATAAAAATTTAAAAATAAATAAAATAAAATACAATAAAGAGGGAAAGGATTCCCCAAAATTCTAGAATAGGGTCACAGAGATTTTCAGAAATCAAGGTAGGATCACTGTTTAAGATTTAAACGTTATTGAGGTAACCTGGAAAAGTTTGTCGAATTGCTATGCTGTCAGTATGGGGTGACCAGGACTCTAATTCTAGCACTGCTGCGATAAGGAAACTACTGAGAGGGCTGCAAAAGCTACTGCATGGAGTCCTAAACTCCCACAAGATAATGGAATAACAAAATATAAGAAATAGTTGGGTAATGGCTGGGTGGAATTTATCCATTGATTAGAGGAAATTGGTGCTGAGTTTTAAACGAAAATTATTAAACGAAAACAGCAATATCAGCTATTGGTCAATCGCCAAAGAGTCAATGATACAGAAAAGAGCTAAAGGACAAGGAATATTAGGATAAATCTTAGATAGGCATAAGAATAAGTGGGGCTTTGAGACTAGGATTTATATTAATTTAGTTGGGGTTGTGTTCTGTCTCTCCACCACCACCCCAAACCAAAGCCAACCAAGGTAATATCTGTAAATTTTCTGTTGTCTTTTAAATGTATTTCAACGTTTCAAAAACTAGAAAATGGTCTTAAAGTTTTTTTTTTTTTTAAATATGATATTAGAGCTTCAGACTACAAATTACAGATCAGAATTCATTTAGCATGTCAAAAAATAAAATACATTATTCTCTTCCCCTGGGGAGTTGTCGACAGAGAAGAAGTCAAAGATTCTTGGCTGTAAACTCCACTTTCACTGTAAAAGCTGATGTTTGGAGAGGAAGATCGAGATGGAGAGTCCACAGTCAAGTCGAGCTTAATTGCAGAATCAGGGCTTTCAAGATCAGAAGTACTGCCACTCAGTTTTGCTCTTTTCTTAGCTGCACTATTACGAAGGGACCTAAGAGAGCTCTGCATCTAAAAAAAATTAAAACAATTAACTTTACAAAATAATTATATAAGTAAAAGTTATCCTTAGATTTCAAACTCCAATAACTATACCTAGCTAGCCACTCTTCAAGCCAATACTAACAAGATGGATGTTAACATATTTGTACATAGTATACATACAGATTTCATCACTCAGGTATTTATTTATAAACAACCTCCTAGGTTATAAGTTCCTTAAGAGGAAGGATCTCAAGATATTATTCACCATGGTATTTCCAGCACTGGGTACAATGACCAATATATTGTAAAAATTCATTCACAGGTGAATCACTGAATCAGATGGTAGCACAGTTGAAGTCACAGAGGTCCATCTAACCTTAGGTCAATAGTGTGCTGATGTGGCTATTTAGAAGTTCTATGAGAAGGTCAGCAAAAAGTAATCAGCTTTCTAAATTTGAAGTTTACATCAAGCTTGCCAGTGTTAGAGTTCAGAGAATAATAGATCATTGTATGTAACTTCTGAAGACAAGTATTTATAGAAATGCAGAGTAGAAATCTTTATCACATATATATTAAGTTTGGGAATAGAGCCTTGAACAAATTAAGGAACTCAGAAATATACATAAGCTGTGTTTTGCTTACATTTTGATTATAACAATTGTAATAGTTGATTCAATAGTACAGCCACTTGCCTAGTAAATCCTTGGAAGGTTGAATATCCAAAAACATTAGTATCTACCTATATTTACTAATAATTATAAAAAAGAAATTACCCTTTCAATTACCCACTAAAAGGACTATTTTTAAGTTATCATAAAAAACAATATGTAGGATCAGATGAAATTTATGAGTTACACAGGAAAATGCCTCTTCTGTAAGTTTGTTTCCTGTAAATAAATTCCCTTCATAGTACCACTGGACTATAACTGCAAAAACAAAAGCAAAAAGAAAAAAACAAGAAAAGATTTTACAAGCAATTAGAAGCTGGAATGACTAATTAATTCATTAAGAACCAATTTTGATTCTTTATAAGTTAGTTTTACACATGCTTAATGTTAAAGAAATGCTTTTTAAATGAATATGCATTAATTTTTTTTGAGCAAACTATCCGTACATGATGCCTTACGTCTTAAAAACAGGCTAAAATAAGACCACAAAATATCATCATTGGGTGTTTCAGTTTGCATATTTAATGTAAAACACTTTTCAACCTGACATCAGGCAAACTGAAATGATAAAAAGGAAGCATCTGTGGAAATAGTGCTCTGAATCTAAAGTAACATAGCAGCCACATCCCTCCTCTGGCATAATTAATATGCGGAGTTATCATATTGGCAATACATTTTTATAGTATAAATGGAGTGATCTAGGATTCAAAGATGAAAATACAATATGATGTCAATTTCATAAAGATAAATAAACTTGCACGTATGCACAAGGGACATGCCCAAGAATGTTTACTGCAGCATAGTTTGCAATAGCAAAAGACTAGAAATAAGCCAAAATCAATTATATGAATACATTATAAATATATCAAAATACTACTGTATCAATATAAAAAGTACATAAATACATAAAACACAAACTAATGGTAACAGTGGTGCCTCTGGTGAAGAGGAAAGAGAAACTGGATTAGGGAGGGAACTATGTTATGTTTCATTTATTAAAAAAGTAGGAAACAAATACGACAAATTGTTCATCTGGGAGGGGTTAGTGCATGGGTATATTGCTATATTATCTGTACTTTTAATTTGAAAAGGAATAATATATGCACAGAATACTGGAAGGAAAGACATTAGAGTGATAATGATAAATTATTCTGGGTAGTGGAATTTGGTGTTATGAATTTTCTTCTTAATACTTCACTATAGTTTCCACGTTTTCTATTGTGAACATAAAATATTTTTACAAATAAGACACCATGTTATGGGATAAAAAGTACTTGATTTTTCCTTAAATAACAACTATTATTTATAGACAATTACAAGCATTTAAAAATTACTGAAAATATTTGGTTCTAACCTCTTCTTGATCCAAATCTTTATCCCTGATATTTAATTCTGAAAGATCAATTGAAAGACTATCTTTTTCACTCTTCCAAATGTCATCTGGCTCTTTCTTTTTGGGTCCCACTGTGCTTAAATCAGCTTTATCAGGCAAAAGGCTGATACCCCGTGGTATGGGAGGTACAGGCTTGGTCCCATTTAAGCCTCGTCGGGAAGATGGTGATCTCACCAAGGCAGGTGTAAGTTGAATTGGAGAAGGTTTCTCTTGAGAATTTTCTCCTGCATGAAAAAGACATATTGTACTCTTTTTTTTTTCAACTTCAAGTTGAAAAACAGTAATCAATAGCATTAAAATCACAAGTGTTTAGAATTAGGTGTTTTTAAATTAAAAGGCACATTATATTTTACTAGAAATAAAGATTGCTACTTAAGATGAGATAAAAATATCAGTGTCCCCTAACAAATATAACAAAAATGGACCACCCAAAATCCTTTCATATCAAATAAAAATATTATATACCAAGTGAATCTTTTTTTTTTTTTTTCGGCTGCGCCGCATGGCTTGTGACATCTTAATTCCCTGACCAAGGATTGCACCCGCGCCCTTGGCAGTGAAAGCACAGAGTCCTAACCACTGGACCTCCAGGGAATTCCGTGAAATTTCTTCATACACATCATCATGATTAATACTTGTAAAGTCCGTAATAAGCTAGAAGGGTTAATTATCTGGCTTGATATAACTATGCAAGCAACACTTGAATGACTACTACGTGCAAAGCAGTAATACTGGGCACTAGGGAGAACAAGTTGAATAATGTCTCAGCTTTCAATACAATATCTGATTTTGGAGGAAAGACAAATACAGAAATAAATTAAAGAAGAGAATGAAGACTCAGTGCTAAGAGAAAGTAATAAAATCGGCTGACTATGCAATAAATTGACCTTATGGTTATAAACTGGAACATTTGTGTTGTAGGATAGTTTAAAGGTGAAATATCTGACCTCAGGGGCTAGGGATAGGAAAGCATTTGGGACATGGGGCTTGCCTTTAATAGACTTTTTATTTTGAGACTGACTCTGTCTTAAATAAGCTAACATGATTTTGGAGTGGGCTATTGTTAAGAAAAGAATATTTTAGTTAATAACAAGTAGTAGAAAAACCATCAAAATAATTGTAACAGAGAGTAAATAGTCAATAAATGTTGTATAAATACTAGACATTACAGTAAATATATGAATGATATTTTATATTTGTAAAGCTAAAACTTGTTAGTAGGCTCTCAGGCTGTTCATGTTCATGTACATTATAAAGCATTATTATTTGTTTAGTTCCGAAAAAGGATTTTGAAGTGGCAATATAAGAAAAAAAAGAAATGAGAATTTCAATTAAATTTTATATTACACATTTGATCTATTTAACATTCTGTTAAATATTTTCTTAAATATTTACTAATTCAGAGAAATAAAATGCAATTTACCAGCTTTTAAAGATCTAACAACTCGAACTTCAAAGTAATTATTTGAACATATAAATAAATTTGAACAAAGTATTAATTTTTACCATCATGTATACCTGTAGGATCAGACGACTTTTGGCTGACAAGCTTTTTCTGCGGACTTGGCTTTGAAACTCCTTCAAAGCTTTTAAGAGGCCAGGAATTTGAGAAATTAACGGAATTATCTTGGGACTTCTTTGGAGATACAGTAAGAGACGTGTGCTTTGGACTAGTTCGAGGTGATGAGAGAGGATAGGATGGAAGAATGAAGCCTCCTGAACTTGGATTTGGACGAGAGTATGATGAAGTACGTTCTCTCTGACTACCAAATGTTTGCTGTGTCTTACTGCCAAAATTTAGGCTAGCATAAACTGTAATAAAACAAAAGAGAATGTAATTTATTTATACACATCTTCTAAGAGTTTAAAGTTTTTTTGCTTTTCACATTCAGGTTTTTAATCCCATCTGGCATTTATATTTTTGTACGATGTGAGGTAAAGACCTAATTTAACTTTCTACTATATAGATAGTCCAGTTTTCCCAGTGCCACTTTTTGAGCCACGCATTGTTTCTCTTTCATCTATAAATCTTCCATATGTATATTTAGGTCTATTCGTAGGTGCTTCTTATTGGTTGCCTTAGTCTTTTTGTCTCTTCTTGCACTAGCACCACAATGTTTTATTTATCATCACGCTGATAGGATGAGTCTCCTTCCATTTTTTTTCCAGTTTTATTGAGAGATGGTTGACATACATTACTGTATAAGTTTAAGGCACACACCATGATGGTTTGAGATATATATATATATATATATATATATATATACACATTGTGAAATGATTACCAAAATAGGTTCAGCTAACATCTACCTTCTGACATGGATACAATAAAAAGAAGAGAAAAAAGGAAAAGAAAAATTTCTCTTTGTGATGAGAACACTTAGGATTTATTCTCGTAACAACTTTTATGTATGCCACACAGCAGTGTTAACTATAGTAATCATGTTGTCTCCTTCCATTTTGATCTTCTTTAGAATTATCTAGGCCATTCTTGGTCCTCCATTCTTTCATATGAATTTCAGGATTAGCCTGTCAGGTTCCATAAAAGATCCTGTTGAGATTTTGACAGAAATGACACTGAGTCTCCTTGTTTAAAAATATAGGATCTCTTTTAATTTATTCAGGCTTTCTTTTATGTCTCTCAAAAAAGTAGTTTAGTTTTCATAATAAATGGTATGCAAATCTTCTGTTAGATTTCCAGATACTTACACATTCTGTTGATACTGTAATCTTTCCTAAAAACTACATTTTCTGAATGTTGCTGGTGTCTGGGAGCTTTACTGACCTTTCCTTTCAGGTTTTATATTTGGCAACCTTGCTAAATTATTTATTATTTTAATAGCTTTCTGTATATCCTTTTGGATTTTCTACATAGATAATTAATCCAATAATGGTAATAATGATAATGATGAAGACTATGACAATGATGAGAGCTAATATTTATTGAGCTAATGTTTATGTGCCAGGTGGTGTTCCAAGTACTTTATATGTATTAACTAATTTAATCCTCACAACAATTTTGTGGTGTTGGTACTATTCCTATTTTATAGATTAAAAAAATGACAGAGTAAATTGCTAAAAATCACACACTAGGAAATTATAAAGCTGGGATATGAACTCAGGCACTCTGGCTCCCAAGCCTGTGCTTTTAACCACTACATTGTACCATGTTTTATCTGCTTAGAAAGGTATAATCTCCCAAGACTGAACCAGGAAGAAATAGAAAATATGAACAGACCAATTACCAGTACTGAAATTGAATCAGTAGTTTTAAAACTCCCAACAAACAAAACTCTGGTACCAGATGGCTTCACAGGTGAGTTCTATCAATTCACCTATCCTCAAACTATTCCACAAAATTACAGAGGAAGGAACACTGCCAAACTCATTCTATGAGGACAGCATCACGCTGATACCAAAACCAGACAAAGATGCCACAAAAAAAGAAAATTGCAGGCCAATATCACTGATGAACATAGATGTAAAAATCCTCAACAAAACACTAGCAAACAAAGTCCAACAATACATTAAAAGGATCCTACACCATGTTCAAGTGGGATTTATGCCAGGGATGCAAGGACTTTTCAATATCTGCAAATCAATCAATGTGATATGCCACATTAACAAATTGAAGAATAAAAACCTTATGATCATAGCAGTAGATGCAGAAACAGCTCTTGATAAAATTCAACATCCACTTATGATATAACCTCTCCAGAAAGTGGGCATAGAGGAAACATACCTCAACCTAATGAAGGCCACATATGACAAACCCACAGCTAACATACTCAGTGGCAAAAAGCTGAAAGTATTTTCTAAGATCAGGAACAAGACACGGATGCCCACTCTTGCCACGTTTATTCAACACAGTTTTCAAAGTCCTAGCCACAGCCATCAGAGAAGAAAAAGAAATAAAAAGAATCCAAATTGGAAAGGAAGAAGTAAAACTGTCACTGTTTGCAGATGACATGATACTATACACAGAAAATGCTAGAGACACTACCAGAAAACTACTAGTGCTCATCAATGAATTCAGTAAAGTTGCAAGATACAAAATATGCAGAAATCTGTTGCATTTCTATACAATAACAACAAACTATCAGGGAATTCCCTGGTGCTCCAGTGGTTAGGACTCTATGCTTTCACCGCCAAGGGCCTGGGTTCAATCCCTGGTTGGGGAAGTAAGATCCCTCGAGCCGTGTGGCACAGCCAAAAAACAAACATGAAAAAACTATCAGAAAGAGAAATTAAGGGGCTTTCCTGGTGGTGCAGTGCGTAGGAGTCCGCCTGCCAATGCAAGGGAAATGGGTTCGAGCCCTGGTCCGGGAAGATCCCACATGCCGCAGAGCAGCTAAGTCCGTGCACCACAACTACTGAGCCTGTGCTCTAGAGACCGTGAGCCACAACTACTGAGCCTGTGTGCCACAACTACTGAAGCCCACGTGCTTGGGGCCCATGCTCCACAACAAGAGAGGCCACCACAACGAGAAGCCCATGCACTGCAACAAAGAGTAGCCCCCACTAGCTGCAACTAGAGAAGGCCCGTGTGCACAATGGAGACCCAATGCAGCCAAAAATAAATAAATGAATAAATAAATTTAAAAAAAAAAGAAAGAGAAATTAAGGAAACAATCCCATTTACCACTGCAGCAAAAAGAATAAAATACCTAGGAATAAACCTACCCAAGGAGGTAAAAGACTGATACTTGGAAAACGATAAGACACTAATGAAAGAAATTGAAGATGGCACAAACAGATGAAAAGATATACTGTGTTCTTGGATTGAAAGAATCAACATTGTTAAAATGACCATACTACCCAAGGCAATCTACAGATTCAGGGCAATGCCTATCAACATTCCAATGGTATTTTTCATAGAACTAGAACAAAAAATTTTTTAAATTTCTATGGAAGCACAAAAGATCCCGAATAGCCAAAACAATTTTGAGAGAGAAGAACAGAGCTGGAGGAATCACACTCCCTGATTTCAGACTACATTATAGTCATCAAAACAGTATGGCACTGGCACAAAAACAGACACACAGATCAATGGAACAAGATAAAGAGCCCAGAAATAAATTCATGCACTTATGGTCAATTAATCCACAATAAAGGAGGCAAGAATAAACAATGGAGAAAAGACAATCTCTTCAAATAAGTACTGCTAGGAAAACTGGACAGTTACATGCAAAAGAATGAAATTAGAACATTTCTCTAACATCATATACAAAACATAGACTCAAAATGGATGAAAGACCTAAATGTAAGACCGGATACTATAAAACTCCTAAAGGAAAATATAGGCAGAACACTCTTTGACACAAATCGCTGCAGTATTTTTTTGGATCCAACTCCTAAAGTAAAGGAAATAAAAGCAAAAATAAACAAATGAGACCCAATTAAACTTAAAAGCTTTTATACAGCAAAGGAAACCATCAACAAAACGAAAAGACAACATACTAAATGGGAACAAATATTTGCAAATGATATGACTGATAAAGGATTAATATCCAAGCATATAAACAGCTCATACAACTCAACACCAAAAAAACAAACAACCCGATTAAAAAATAGGCAGAAAAACTGAATAGACATTCTTCCAAAGAGGAAATGCAGATGGCCAACAGGCACGTGAAAAGACGTTCAACATTGCTAATCATCAGGGAAAGGAAATGCAAATCAAAACCACAAGGAGATAGATATGACCTCACACCTGTCAGAATGGCTATCATCAAAAAGAACACAAATAACAAATGTTGGCAAGGATGTGGAGAAAGGGGAACCCTCAGACAGTGTTGGTAGGAATGTAAATTGGTGCAGCCACTGTGGAAAACAGTACAGGGGTTTCTCAAAAAATTACAAATAGAACTACAATATGACCCAACAATTCCACTCCTGGGTATATATCCGAAAAAAACCCAAAAACTCTAATTTGAAAAGATACATGCACCCCAATGTTCACAGCAACATCATTTACAATAGCTGAGATACGGAAGCAACCGAAGTGTCCATCAACAGATGAATGGATAAAGAAGATGTGGTATATATCTACAATGGAATACTACTCAGCCACAAAACAGAATAAAATTTTGCCATTTGTAGCAACATGGATGGACTTGGAGGCTATTATGCTAAGTGAAATAAGTCAGACAGAGAAAGATAAATACTGTGTGATATCACTTACATTTGAATCTAAAAAATACAACAAACTAGTGAAGGTAACAATAAAGAAGCAGACTCACAGATATAGAGAACAAACTAATGGTCACCAGTGGGGAGAGGGATGGGGGGGAGGGGCAATATAAGCGTAGGGGGTTAAGAGATACAAACTATTATGTATAAAATAAGCTACAAGGATATACTGTACAATGCAAGGAATATAGCCAATATTTTATAGCTATAAATGGAATATAACCTTTAAAAATTGTGAACCACTATATTGTACCCCTGTTTCTTACATAATATTGTATTGGGTTGGCCAAAAAGTTTGTTTGGTTAATGAATGTGCTATTCAATAAAGTTCTTGGTGAAAATGAAAAATGTGTCTTTTATTTTTACTTAAAACCGAATGAACTTTTTGGCCAACCTAATAAATCAACTATACTTCAATTTAAAAAGTCTATTTGTAATCTTTTAGGGGTTCCCTCAAATTTTCCTTAAATTTTTTTGAAGACCTTCTAAGACAACAGACCTTGCTTATGTATATAACAAATAAAACATTTTTCTTAAGACTTAAATGACTATGTATATCATATATCATTTACTTTTAATTCATATCTGACATGCTTAGGACCTCTACTTCTACCTAAATCTTAATGGAGACTTAAGTGGTCACAAATTTACATACACAACCTACTAGTAAATTAAACCTTGACCTTAGAAAAACATGATATTCCTTTAGTAGCTGCTCTAACAAGTATTCTGAGAGTTTATAAAAACCAGAGCTACTATGAAGATCTGATTAAACACTGAGAGTGGAAGTAGTCTACAAAAGTAATGTAATCATTCAGGGATATCCAAAACAGGAAGAGGCTAAGCAACACAGAGAAGCCTCTCTGTTTCTACTAATCACCAGTCACAAAGGTATCTCGTCAAGATTTGGGAAAAAAACCTGTATCATTAAGAAAGATAAACTATTTTACTGGGAATAACACCATAAAGAAAAACTTTATGGAGTCATGTGGCCCTTTGGAGTGGGTGGAGGAAAGGATGGCTAAAGTGTAAGTGCTATACTATTAACTAAATCTTCACTAATTTCTAATGAGCATTATTTTTTCATCAACAAATAAAGACAGAAGTACAACCCTATCACTCAAAAAATTTTAGTAAAGGATATACAACAAAATCAAAATATCTCTAGAAATATCTGATTTGATCTTACTACTAAATAATAATTGATATAGCTATTAATTAGCATAGAAATTGAAGAAACATCTTCATATCCAAAATTCATATGACTGACAGCCAGCCTCAAACCCTCCCTTTTGTTCTATATCTTATATATATGTAAGATATCTGAAATGATAGCTGGTCAGGAAGTTATGATTCCTAACTATGGTTCCTAACAGGAGACATAATAAATTGTTTAAAATTTAAAACTGTTATGGAAAATAACTGTCTTCTGCTAACATAGTAATCCTTAACAGATAATTTTATTTTCAATTACTTGGTATGAAAATGCTCATCTCTACCATGAGTTTCTAAGCTCTCTAATTTTAATTAGTAATATATATATATCTCAAGATTACTAAATCTAACATTTTAGGATAACAGTTATAAAAAATTTGATTAAAAGTTTTTTAAAAAATACAACATCCTTTTCTTTTCTGTAATGAGTATAATTACCCAAAATAACACATAAGGTAGATTTGGAAACCCCACATAATAATTATAAATCATCTGTATCCAAATAAAGTTGGAATTTAAACCTTTATCTTGATGACTGTTAGTTGTCCCCAGGTACTGTAAGTCAGAATCCACACTGCCAGTTTTACCACATATCTGTGAAAATCCAAGTTGTCCACGTTCCCCAGAAAGATTTGTCTGATGAGTCCCAGTGGTGCCTTTGGAAGGAAGGAGGAGAAAAACATAAAATCAAAAGTTAACTTTATTTCATGAACACATCTAATTTCACAAATGTTGGTGTCATTTGTGTGGGAATGAATACAGGAGTATATATACAGTGAGCCAGGCAGGCAAGAAAGGGATAAAGCTTTTGCTATTGGCAGATCTGATTAGTGACAGGGGTTAAAGGACAGAAGACAGACTGGTAAAGTACAGAGAAACGAAAAATATATCGAAAAATATGTACAAAGGCAGTTTCTTCCTACATGCTCCCTTCTCTCACCATGGAAGGTTTCTCCAGACCTGGCTTTCCTTCTTCCCAGTATTTGTAAGTACATTTACACTCTACCCAAAAAGGTCTACTGCAGGACTCTTCTTTCTTTCCTAACATGTAACACAGCATTTGCACAGTTTCCAAGCTTATCCAGGAATATTTCCCAGATCCCTTTCCCCCTCCTGTGGCTGGTTAAGGTTATTCCTGGGCAGGGGAATAAGTCTGAAGAAAAGAAGGTGATATTGACCTCTTTGGTATTTAGTTTATTCATCTATAAAATCCTTTGTATGTATTTCTAAAATTCTGATTTTTATAATTCCTTCCCTACGATTTCAAGCCCCTTTATCCTTCATGTACTGGACATCTTCTAAGTTAATTCTTACCTCCATGCTTCGGTTATACTTTCTCCTGAAATCTTGCCTCACTGCCAATGACAAACATTTCCCTTCTTTAAAATTCAGCTCAAGTCCAACCTCTTTCCTGGAGTTGTTGTAAACCACTTCCATACCTATGATCGTTTCCTTTCTTGAATCCCTATAGTACTTATAATTCATATCATTCAATCTATCATTAAATTACATGTTGCCTCAGTTATTTAAAATCTGTAAAATTAGGTAAGAACTTCTAGACGGTAAAAAAAACATGAGCCTTATAAAAATCCCAAGTAATGGCACAAGCATAACTGGATATATTCTTGCATTTCCTTTTGTCTATTAAATAAACATTCAACTATACAATCATTATAACACTTCATTTTTGTATGAAAATATTACGGAATTTTACTGTATAAAGGTCTATAAATTCTCCTAGGGTAACAATGTTTTCTAAATATTGTGTCTGAACTCATAGCAAACAAATTTCAATAACTGATACCATTTGGATCTTAAATAAAAAACAAACTCAATCTTTATCTTATACTCCATTTTCCCTTCCTAACTGGTTTCGTTTTGTCAACACATTACCATTTTTCTAATTACCTGGGTACTAAGTCTTGAAATTTTTTTTTTAATTAATTAATTTATTTATTTATTTATGGCTGTGTTGGGTCTTCGTTTCCGTGTGTGGGCCTTCTCTAGTTGCGGCGAGCGGGGGCCACTCTTCATGGCGGTGCGCAGGCCTCTCTTGTTGCGGAGCACAGGCTCCAAACGCGCAGGCTCAGTAGTTGTGGCTCACGGGCCCAGTTGCTCCGCGGCATGTGGGATCCTCCCAGACCAGGGCTCGAACCCGTGTCCCCTGCATTGGCAGGCAGATTCTCAACCACTGCGCCACCAGGGAAGCCCTAAGTCTTGAAATTTTTATTCCCCTTCTTTATTTTTTTATATCCAGTCATATTTTCCTGATTATTCATTTCTATTCAATTTGTAAACAACCTTGTAACCCTAGCTTCTTTTTTTCCTTAACAGAAAAAATCTCTATTAGCTCCCTATAGCTTATAAGTACAAGCTCAAATTTTTGAATCTAGCTAGCACACAAGGGTTCCCCACATCCCAATTTATCTTTGACCATCTAAAATGAATCTTACCTTTACACGGTTGCCAGAACGTCTCAAGCCCATTCCTAATGTGAGCCTTTGCTCTCTTCATACCTCCCTTCTAACATCTTAAATCATATATATCCCAAAAAGATGCAGTTCAAGTACTATCTCCTCTTTAATGCCTTTTCTATCTGATAAGGCCCATGATAGTGACCATGTTCTCTGAACTACGTAATATTTACTTTCTGTAATACTTACTTAGGCAATTAAACACCTTTCCAGTTGCTCTGGCCAAAAAACCTTAGAGCACTCTTGCCTTCCCTCTCACACTCCTACACAACCCATCAGCAAATCATATCAACTGTACCCTTGACATATATTCAGAATCCAATCACTTTTCACTACGTTTACTGCTACACGGGTCAAAGCCTCCATCAACTCTAGCCTGGATTACAACAGACTCCCTGTTTTCTCCCTTGCCTCCTTTAATCTATTTCAAATGTAACATCCAAAACAAGCCTGGAAAACAAGGCAACTGATGTTACTTCTTTCCTCAAAAATATTCCTCACTCAGAGTAAAAGCCAAAGTTCATTTGAAAGCCCATTAGGCCTTAAAATAAGAACCCCTATTATCTCTTCAAGTTAATTTTCTACTCTTCCCCTTACGCGTTTCATTCCAGACTTAATAGCTTCTTTGATCTTTCTCAAACATGTCCCGTACTCTGCACTAACTGTTCCCTCTTCCTGGAACTATTCGCTGTTCTCTCTTGATATCTATGTGGTTTGCTTCAAATATTCGTTTCTGAATATGGCCTTCTTTCATCACTTTATTTAAAGTAGCCCCTCCTCTATATTCCTCTTTTCTGCTTATTTTTTTCCATAGCATTTATCACCATCTAACCTACTCTGTTTTGCATTTATTTAATGTTTGCTTTGCCCCAACTAGAATGAAAGACCTATTAGGCAGAAAGTTTTCCCTCTTTTGTTGACTGCTATATCCCTATTACCTAGAAAAGTACCTGCACATAGGATATACTCAGTAAATATGGGTTGTTGATTAAGCAAATATTGCCTTACATTACCACTTAAAGGATTTCAGTGAGAAACACTCCCAGGGTCTTAGGAGACAATTATGTCAAACTGTCCATTCTTATCAGATCTTTAACAAATATTTATTGAATCTGAACTGTCTACTAGATTATAAGTTCTATGAGCTCTTAAAAGAACCATGAAGTTTAGAGGAATCTTTAACTTGGTTGAAAATTTCCATTACCTGCAACTTTCACTTACCAGCAGCACATGTGGGAAGAGAATCTGAGTTAAATTCCTGACTCTTCTGAAATAAGTTTCTTGACACTCTTTTTCTGCTAAAACATAAACCATCATTGACTGGCATTCCTTGAGAGGGTTTTAATTCTGGAGATGGAATGAAATCATTGGCTGAAAACTGTAAGAACAGAATAATAAATTAGCAAATGTGGGTTAAGTCTACTTGGCAATAAATACGACACAATTTAGACCTAATTATGAAATTCAGATTAAAAGAAAAAAATTAATCAAATATACAATGATACAAATAAACGTCCACATACAGTATGGTACACTAGCAGTATTTTTTCATGCCATGATAGAAATGCTAATTTTTTTCCTCTTTCTTATACCTCACCCCAAACCTTTTCTGTACCTTACCTTCCTAGAGTACACACCTGGCAGCTAGGAAGGAAAGAAAGCAAATGACAAAAAGAGTGAAATGACAACTTGAAGAGAGAAAAGGACATTTCTGATTCAGCAGCATGGCCAGTCACACTATGCCATCTTTGAGCACTGGACAATAAATGCTAATTGAAGATCCCTGAACCTGTAAGCATCCCATTTTACTATTCTTAGTGAGACAAATTGACTATCCATAATCTGCAGGCCAAATGTAAATGTAACCTATGTCACGGTTCCCTTAGGAGATTTCTGTATGATAGGCCTTTCAGTCAAAACCAAGTACATAATATTTTATATACGTCTAGTACTTTATAGTTTCCAATTCCTTTTCCACATACCCACTTTGATCCTTAAGGTACAAAAGTGCCAGGATAGAATTTTGAATTTCTACCTAATCATAGTTAAAGAACTAAGTGAAAGCATGATTCAAGTGTTCGGAATTCTTCACCAGTGACGGCCTCAATTGCTCTGGATCATTTCACATGGATCATAGCTATAGAACATTCTAAAAATTGAGTGAACACACAAGGAATTATACTTACTGTCCATATATTTATTTGGCGCTTACAGACACAATCTACACATGCAGTGAACTATAAGTCTTCTCAGGTATCCTTCTCTACAAACTTTGTCAATTGTCAAATGGCAATGAAATACAATAAAATTAAAGATACATCTATTTGAAAACCTCTTAGCTACTTGGCCATTACAAGATTAAGACTATAAACTACTAAATATATCTCAAGTAACTTCTTATTCCTCATCAAATTTTGTGAAAAACCTTCAAAATTTAATCCCATCATTGGATTTCTCAGAATCCAATGTTATAATTTCTGTGACTGATTATATAGAAGGCAGTATGAAAAGGACACAATGGAATAAAAATGAAACCAATTACAGTCA
This sequence comes from Balaenoptera physalus, assembly GCF_965194825.1. NCBI lineage: Eukaryota > Metazoa > Chordata > Mammalia > Artiodactyla > Balaenopteridae > Balaenoptera > Balaenoptera physalus. The sequence goes on from NC_138883.1 coordinate 54,770,677, forward strand.
ACTTTTGATTAGATACATTAAAAGAAGGTATACTAACCCAGTTAAAATCATGAGTAATCCAGAAATAATTCTCCGTATGGAATACACTTACATTAGAATTACTCCACAATTAATTTCTGCTTAGAGAACAGAACATGAATATGTATGACAGTGAATACAACAGCTACTGGTAGTGGTGGTGGGGTGGAGATAATGGGGGCGGTGGTAGCAGTGGAGAATGTGTCTGTGAATCTGGCATTTTCAAGAATCTAGAAGTCAGGAATTATATTTTGCTGTAGAAAAATCTGCAAATATTTGAAAGCAGACTGTAGACACACCAATTATTATTAACATGAGAGGTCCCTTTTGGTCTCCCTTAAAAGCAGTCAAATGATTTTCATCAGGATAAACTTTGATGGGACTAAACAAAAAATAAAGGGAAAGGGAAATGAGTTACATAAAAGAGAAAAGTACACATATATTTTGAAAATGTTGTGAGCTAAATTTACAAAATATGAAGCAGTCTGTTTAGAGCACCTTATGACTCTTAGGAAGATGGAACTGAGTTTTAAGTCTTTGAAGTTAATATCTTAAAATTTAATTCACTTAATTCCTTACAGTAAATGAAAGTGTTATAAAAGGCAAGTTTCACATTTAATATTAACAATGATTTGCAATTCACAGTCTTATCTACTATTTTAATCTTGCTGTTTATTATCTCTTAACCTTTACACTTGATTACTTATATATTTTTCATAAAAACATTTCTTTGACCTAACACAGCTTTTGGCAAGGTATGTTAAGGACATCACGAAAATAGTTGTTGTTGTTTTTTTCTTTCTTTTTTGGCTGTATGTGGGCTTTTAGTTCCCTGACCAGGGAAAGAACCCACACCCCCTGCATTGGGAACATAGAGTCTTAACCGCTGGACTGCCAGGGAAGTTCCATTACAAAAATAGTTTTAATTCCACTTTGGTATAGTTAGTAGCAAATTATCAGGAAAAGACTTTTTAATAGCTAATTCTCTCAGAAACCACCTACACTCCCACCTTTATTGAGCTTGTACTACATTTATCTTAACCTCCGGCCTCCAGTTTTTGGATCCATTCATATTCTACCAGTTCTTCCTGGTTTTACCTGGACTCCAACCTTGTCCCTTAATGGTGGCCATTAAAAAAGTTTATTCCAATTACCTTCCAATTACCTCCAAAGTCACCTTCTGAAACATCTTTGTGTGTTTTTTCAAATCATTTTCTATGCAACCTTTAAGAAAACAGAGTTGTGATACCATATATGACAAGTTTTATACCCCATTTTTGCACTTAACATTATAATGAAATATTATTATAAACAATATTATATTGCCCATGTTATTAAAACCTCTCATAAGTGCTACAAACTTTCATTACAAAAAGTAGTAACTACTTATAGTAAAAAAAAAAAAAAAAGATAAAAAGTCAAATTCTTCTTTGGCACCCTTTTCACTAGAATCATGTGGATAAACTCTGTTAACAGTTCTTTCTCAATATATATACATTTTTCAACAAGCAATTTAAAAAAGAAACAAAAATAGATCATATACTACTCTGGCACATAGTTATACTCAGCGTATTGTAGACATCCTTCCATGTTAATCCGTACAAATCTTCTTACTCTTTTTAACTGTTGCCCAGTATTCCACATTATGGTTGGACTCATAGTTCCCAACTGATGGACGTTTTCCTTGTCACAACTTTTTACTATTACAATCTTGTAGTGAACATGATTATGCACATATCCTTGTGCATTATATGCTCTACAGAAATACAATATATATAAAGAGAAATATATAGTTCTACAGAAATACTAAAAATGGAATTGCTAGGTCTAAGGACATAAACTATGCTTAAAGGCTGCATAATATTCCATTGACTAGATATGCCATTCTCCTATTATTGAACATTTGGGTTGCTTCCAAATTTTTTTTGTATATTGATAAGTAAGGAATTTCAATGAGGGAAATGGCACATACCTGGCATAAGGTAGCAGTGCTGATGGAAGGAGACTAGCAGACCTTAGAAAGACTGCTGCATGGTAAGTATTTTTTAAAAACAACTAAAATGGTTTCTTTGATATCCTTGGTCTTCCTACATAATTACAGAATACCCAGACTGAACTCTTTGTAGGTATCAGCTAACCAGTTTACCCACAAAATGTGCAAACAAGACTTAACTATGTCTAGTCTGTAATAATTTTTTTCTCTTTTCTCACTCCTGGTTTTTCCTTGATTTAGCCTACTAGCTGACTCTCTATCATGTAAGAAAGCAAATTGCAAAATAACAAACCAAATGCTTCTGACTGCTCTTTGATGTCTATTTCTGGAGGTGTCAGTAATATACTGCCCTTCTGGGTCCTAACTTGAGAATCAAACACATGGCCTCAAAGTGTACCTTTTCTGAGACTTGGACCGTTGAGTCCTCAGTGAACCTTTCCTTACGTAACTCACTGAGCAATAGGGCTCTTGCAGTGAATCTGATTCTTGATAAAGTCTGTTTCTGGTTCTGATTTTGACTGGGCACATGGACAATAGTTTCCACACAGATGGCATCAATGGTGGAAATGGGTTTTGATTTCATGGTCTATCAGGTGATTTCTGCTGGATAGCAGTCTGCTTGTCAGGTGGCAGCTGACAGGGAATCTGGAATCTCATTTCCTTATTGGTATGTTCTGTTTTTGCTTGTTTTGTAAATGTATGGATATGAGCTCCTTTACTCCAATAACTAGAGAGCCCTCTTCCTCCATCCAAAATTAAGGTTTTTTTCATGTTTACTTATTATGGGCCCAATACCTGACAATATCTATAAAAATCAAATTCTTATACCAAAAATAAAGAAAACAAAATCCTTAACATTCAATGGTCAGCTTTCTTCGATTTCGCTAAATAAATAACTGCAAAGTAACATTATTTTAGAATTCTAAAGCTAAAGAAAGGACAGTAAAGAAACTTAATTATAAGTTAGAAAAACTTAGAAAAATGATGGTTTCCAAAAGCCAAACAGCACAATATTTAATAGTTTTCGAAACCTTAAGCAAGTGTAGCCTTTTAAAAACTAAGAAAATTTAATGCCATTATTGTAAAGGATATGTACATTGGAAAAAAAAAATGTCTCACCAAATTCCTGGGAACCACAGTTCTCAATCTAATAGTTATCTATTGCTGTGTAATGAGTTATCCCAAAATACAGTAGCTTAAAACAACAAACATAATTGTCTCTCTCTCTATAGATCAGACATTTGGAAGCAACTTAACTGGATGGTTTAGATATCTCTGACGCTGCAATCAAGATGTTGGCTAGGCTGCTGTCAACTGAAGGCTTGACTGAGACTGAAGGATCACTGAAGTTCACTCAGGTGGCTACTGGTAGGAGGCCTCAGTTCCTTGCCATCTGGGCCTCTCCAAAGGGCTGCTCACAACATAGCAGCTGAGTTCCTCCAGATCAAGTGATCAGAGAAAGAGAGCAACCAAGATGGAAGCTAAAATGCCTTTTTATGACCTAGTTTATGAAGTCACACACCACCATTTCTACTTTATTTGTTAGAAGTGAGTCAGTAAGTCCAGACACATTCAGGGAGAGGGGAACTGTACTCCAATTCTTCAGGTGAAGAATTTCAAAGAATTTGTGGAAATATATTTAAAACCAACACACTCAACAATGATGCTTCCTTGATGAACCTAATGAATCTAATTATATTTTTGTTTCTTTAGCTGCTCAATATTCTTAATAGATTGGCACCTGCTTCTACCTTAAATTCTATTGTTTTATCATAATTAGATCCTCTAAGTTATGTAGAAAGTAAAAAAATTTTCCATTTTATGAATATGAAATTTTTTGAGCAAACTGGTATACCTTGTCTCGTGATAGACAATATTAATCAATCAGGATAATATCAACTGGAACAAACTCTTGTTCCAATTGGCTTATAAAAATCATTATTACTAGGTTAAGTGCTTATATCACATTAAACTAAGTAAAACCCAAAAAGAGAATTTAAGATTTCTTTTATTTCTGATTATTTAAAGGTACTGGCTCTTTAAGGAAAAAAATGGTCTTGCCAAAAGTTATACATTCAAGGGAAAACACAGACTAGCTGTGGGTTTAATTAATGACCTTGGTTACTAGGTTAAAGAACAAGGAAAAAAAAAATGTTCTTAAACTTAAAAGTTTTAATACACTGCATATACTTGTATAGAAAAAATTCACATAAAAATTCTATTTAAGATGGCTCTTTGGACAAATCAGACTCATTTGAAAACAGCTTTTTGTCTTTGCCCAGATTTTATCACCATGTAAAAATAATATTAGGGGGCTTCCCTGGTGGTCCAGTGGTTAAGAATCCGTCTTGCAATACGGGGGATGCCAGCTCGATCCCTGGTCAGGGAACTAAGATCCCACATGCCACAGGGCAACTACTGAGCCCGTGCCACTAGAGAGAAGCCCATGCGCCAAAATGAAAGATCCCGTGCACCCCAATGAAAGATCCCACGTCCCGCAACTAAGACCTGATGCAGCCAAAAAATAAATAAATAAATAAATAATATCAGTATGATATAATTGTTTGTGCAAACTTGAACTCATCCTCTCAGGAAACGCCTAATTAACTTAAATTTCTTAAATTTCCTCTACTGGTTTCACTGGTTGGATACATTAACATCACTCATTTTCAAAATATAAAATTGTAAAATCATGTGTTCAATTAAATTTTATAATAGATAATATCTTTATTAAAAGGGATCAATTCTTATAATGCCATAAATCTTATAATGCTTAATACATTAGCTTACATTATAATTTCTAGACTCTGTTAACTTTAAATTTTAGAATAATACAAAACTGAATTAATGAAAAATCTTTAAAACCTAATTTCTAATTAAGATAAAAATGCAAATCACTGATCACAATACTTTTTAAAAAGTTTTATTTAAATATAGTTGATTTACAATGTTATGTTAATTTCTGCTATATAGCAAAGTGACTCAGTTACACATATATATATTCTTTTCCATTATTATTTACCACAGGATATTAAATATAGTGCCCCATGTTAAATTTACCCTTGTCTGTTATACATTACAGGATAACCATCAAATAAACAGGTTAAAGGATATATAAATGCCTTTGGATGATGACAAATGCATGTTTATTTTTGCCACTTAAATCATTATGAAAAAGATATATATACTCATGGAGAGAATAAAAAGACAGTTCTTGGTTACATGACTTTTAGTTTTTTGTCTGTGAGAAAACAAAAGTTGGTGTCTTTGGGTAAGGTTATATTTAATATATATAGCTGATGCTGCCTTAGGTTAAAAAGTTACAGGGCAATAAAAATATGTATACAAGGAAATGGGTATGTTTCGGCCATTTATCAAGGGAATTGCTATAGCTTTTTTTTAGATCGTAAAATCAATATAATATATACATTGTCTTATTTAATATGCTTTTTAAGGTTTATTTTTAAAAACTTATTTTTAAATTATTTTAAAGTTTTTAAATAGATCGTTTACTCTGAGAATAGATATGCTTTTGGGTTACTCATGATTTTGACAAGCATTAAAAATAAAAGTTTTCTGGGAATTCCCTGGTGGTCCAGTGGTTAGGACTTGGCGCTTTCACTGCCCTGGCTGGAGGTTCAATTCCTGGTCGGGGAACTAAGATCCTGCAAACCACGCAGCTTGGCCAAAAACAAAAATAAATAAATAATTAATTAATTTTTAAAAATTAAAAGTTTCAAATACTTCAGATATCTCAATAAAATTTTAAAAAGAAAATTAATGACTATTTATTGGAAACAATCCAACATCTACACTGATATTAAATATGCTTTCAGGATTGTTTATGATTTTGACATGTTTTAAAATAAGCGTTTTTCTCTTTCAGATATTCCAATCATATATATATATATATATATATATTTTTTTTTTTGGCTGCATTGGGTCTTTCGTTGCTGTGCGCGGGCTTTCTCTAGTTGCGGCGAGCGGGGGCTACTCTTCGTTGCGGTGTGCAGGCTTCTCTTTGCAGTGGCTGCTCTTCCTGTGGAGCACGGGCTCTAGGCACACGGGCTTCAGTAGTTGTGGCACATGGGCTCAGTAGTTGTGGTTCATGGGCTCTAGAGCACAGGCTCAGTAGTTGTGGCTCACGGGCTTAGCTGCTCCGCAGCACGTGGGATCTTCCCGGACCAGGGCTTGAACCTTTGTCGCCTGCATTGGCAGGCGGATTCTTAACCACTGCGCCACCAGGGGAGCCCTCCAATCATATTTTTAAAAGAAAATTAAAGACTACTTACTGGAAACGATGTACTATCCAAGGAAAATTTCAATTTTTAGGATTAAGTTCACACCAAATACACTAGTGCAACTTAATAATTTGGGATTTTCTATTACGTTTAAATTTGTCACATTAAGTATTCTAAATCTTTCCCACATTCTTCAAATCCCTGATCCTCTATTTTCCATTCTCAGCTTGCCTCTTAGTTTACCAGAATATGGAAGCCTAATATTAGAGCCCTGCCCTCAAAATGTGAATCACAAATCAGCAGCATCAGCAACACCTAGAAGCTTATTAGACATGTAGTCTCAGAACCCCTCCCAAACTGAACCAGAATCTGTATTTTAACGAGATCCTGAGGTAATTCATATGCACATTAAAATTCGATAAGCACTATTCCAGAGCTCATGTCTTCCTTTCTTTTGACTTCAAAAAAATTTTGCTGTCTCAAAATTTTTCTGAATCCTAAGTCATCTTCCTTTTACTTTTCCTCCAGTTCTAGAAGAAAAGACTTCTGCCTCTATTCCAAAGCTAACCTCTCTATATACCTGTGTTCTTGACTCACTCAGTATTTAGGGACATTAATTCCTTGCCTTTCTCTCTCAAATTTGATTCTCAAATATGATTACAGGGATCAAATCATATGTTCCTTGCAAATCTAAAATCGACCACAGTACAAGACACAGAGTAGGCAAGTTGAAGTCATTGGTGGCTTCTTTCTCTGCTTCTTTCAAATCAGGTGTTTCCTAGTTAAAAATAAAACATAGTAATAACTCATCCCACTACATCCTGCTATATCTTGCTTGGTCTTTTCTTTCACCCTCAAACCCTTAGATTCCATTTTCTCACTTAACAGATATTTGTTGATACTGATTGTAGACACAGCACTATGTTAGTACTGTTACATAAACAAACAAACAAAAACAGTCCCTATCAGCACAGTGCTTACCATCACTGAGAAGAAAGAAGACATGGCTTGCGTGCTAAATACCAAAAGAGGAAAAAAATGCTAGGCGGTGCTTTAAAGAGTAATCTATAAGCTCGACCTTGGCCTCACACATAGTGGATGATCAAAAAGATGTTTAGTAAATGCTTACTGCCTGTATTTCCTTATCAGTTCATCTCATAAACTTATAAATTTGGTCTGTCTAAAACCACTTTCATCCATGTCCCAATTACCTTCCAATAACCAAATCTTCTACCTTGAAAAAGCTACAGACCTAGTAACTACATACACATAAAGCACGTATGCTCCTTACTTTTCAGTCTAGGTTACTGTAACTCTTAATACATTGTAGAGAAATCTGTTAGGAAAAATATAGCTAACAAAGCAGCCAGCTAGTGATGCCTGATTACTGGACCCCACTAAATCATTAAAACAGTCATAAAAGCACAGAAAGAGATGCAAAGTTTCTGATAACCAGAATACCACAGGAATCTGGTTATCAGTCTATATGTCAGGGCACAAAAATAATCAACTAAATGGTGGAAATAAAAACAGAATTAAAAAGCCTAAATATTCAAAAGTAAGAGAACAGCTAAACAGACTTATATGATCTAATATTAAACAGCCAATAAAGATCCTACTATAAATTATTTATTGTTCAAGAAAAAAACGTTCATGGTAAAGTGAAAGGGGGAGACGTTTGCGTATGGAAAAAATAATCTACATTTGTATAAATAAATTGAAATGATACTTGAAGAACAGGCAATAGAATATTCACAGGAGGCCTCAGTAGTGAGATCGCTGAAAATTTTAAATTTCTTCTTTGTGCCTTTTTATATTTTCCAAATTTTCTATAATAAGCACTAGAATTTTTTACAATCAGAAGCATTATTAAGAGGAAATTAAGAAAGATAAAATTATGAGAAAAGTACCTTCAAAAATAATTTTACAAGTAGCAGGCTGAATACATAAGAACAAATCATGCTTTTTCAGATTTAATTCTCCTCAATCTCTCCTGCATTTAACAGTACTGATGTACTTCCTGAAACACTTTCTTTACTTCACTTCTAAAACCTTTGTTCTTTCTTGGTTCTCTTCCAACTTTTAGGCACTCTCTTTGCCTTGTAAGGTTCTATCTCCTACTGCTATTCCTTAAATGGGCCTGTAGGCTAAAATGGAGTCTTAAGCACTCTCCTCTTGCTCTAAATGCCCTTCATTGGAGAGCCCCTCCAATCTCACAGTTTCAACAATTACTTCTCAATATGGGACTTCCAAGTTCTACATCTCTAGTTCTTTCCTTGTCTCTTGAATAGTGGTCTTCAACAAACTGAGCTGAGTGTTCTATCTTCCTCTACCTAAAGCTCATTTTCCCCCAAATTAATTTCCATTTTTCTGGGTCTTCCTATTCATGGATTTATTATGCATTTTGTTACCTCATTCAAATTTGAGTTATCTCTCTTTATCTCCCTCTCCTCCTCTATATTTTAGAGCAGTTTAAGGTTCACAGCAAAATTGAAAGTACAGAGAGTTCCCATATATCCCCTACTCACACCCACACATATAGGAGATACCCACCCTCCACTAACACCATCCCTACCAGAGCGGTACATTTGTTACAACTGATGAACCTACACTGACACATCATTATCATCTAAAATCCATAGATTTATATTAGGGTTTACTTTTGGTGTTGTACATTCTATGGGTTTGGAGAAACATATCCATGACCAGTATCCATCATTGTAGTATCATACAAAATAATTTCACTGTCCTAAAAATTCTCTGTGCTCTGTCTATTCATCTGCTTGAAACTATAGTATTTATTAATTTTTAAAAAATATATGTACTTTAAAAAACTGCACACATAAAAATATTTAAATATTTAATCCATGTCCTCCATTAAGATAATTTCCAATGTAGTTCTTCTACAGACCATTTCTGAGCAAGAAAGTACAGTCAGCCCTCCAAATCAGTGGGTTCTACATCCACAGATTCAACCAACAGTGGATGGGAAATGTTTTAAAAAAAAAAATTCCAGAAAGTTCCAAAATGCAAAACTTGAATTTTCCATTCCTTGGCAATACATAGCATTTACAACTATTTATATAGAATTTACATTGTATTAGATACTATAAGTAATCTTGAAATGATTTAAAGTATACAGGAGGAGGTTATATGCAACTAAAATATGCCATTTTATATAAGGGACTTGAGCATCTGCGGATTTTGGTATGCTTGGGTGTCCTGACACCAATCTACCTCAGATACTGAAGGACAACTGTATAACTTAATTTCTGGGATAATTTTTAATTTCACCATAACTTCTTTCAAAAGCAATATATATCTACACTAGAATTTCAGAAATGTGTTAATTTTCAGATTCTTGGTGCTTTAGTGAGCACCAGAATCTTAATACATTAACTCTCCTTTTTTTTAGGCCGCACCACGCAGCTTGTGGGATCTTTTTTTTTTTTTTTAATTTATTTTTGGCTGTGTTGGGTCTTCGTTGCTGTGAATGGGCTTTCTCTAGTTGCGGCGAACCGGGGCTACTCTTTGTTGCGGTGTGCGGGCTTCTCACTGTGGTGGCTTCTCATTTCGCGGAGTGCGGGCTCTAGGCATGTGGGCTTCAGTAGTTGTGGCACGCAGGCTCAGTAGTTGTGGCTTGTGGGCTCTAGAGTGCAGGCTCAGTAGTTGTGGTGCACAGGCTTAGTTGCTCCGCGGCATGTGGGATCTTCCCCGACCAGGGCTTGAACCCGTGTCCCCTGCATTGGCAGACAGACTCTCAACCACTGCGCCATCAGGGAAGTCCCAGCTTGTGGGATCTTAGTTCCCCAACCAGGGATTGAACCCGGGCCATGGCAGTGAAAGCACCAAGTCCTAACTACTGGACTGCCAGAGAACTCCCTTCACTAACATTTTAGATTTGACACATAACAAGCAGTGTTAAAATAAATGCTTACAGAAAATCATTCATTGCCTGGTAGTTATATGAGAAATACATGAGAAAAACCATATGACTAAATTATGTAAATATGGAAAAATTATTTTTTAAAAAAATGAAAAATTTTAGAATTAAAAGGAACAAGAGAGAACACAGTTCTCCTCCACCCATACTGCGAAAGGCACGAACTCCTTATTTACAAAAATGATCTCCATACTTGGTCCTTGCCTACATTTCTGGTTTCATCTTCTGTTGCTTCCCACCAAACTCCTTGTTTCAGCTGTTTAGAAATTCGCCATTTTTTATTAACTCGCTAAGTCCTTTTATAATTCAGTGTCTCTGAACATATATATCTTCAGTCTGAAATTCACCAGGATGCATCCACACTTAGCAAATTCCTATTCATCTTTTATCATACCATTTCGATTATAATCACCTATAAACCAATTAATTTAAGAAAAGTTTGACCATATGACTGTTGGATAATTCTAAGCATAAAAACAACTGCAGGGCTTCCCTGGTGGCGCAGTGGTTGAGAATCTGCCTGCTAATGCGGGGGACACGGGTTCGAGCCCTGGTCTGGGAAGATCCCGCATGCCACGGAGCAGCTGGGCCCGTGAGCCACAATTACTGAGTCTGCGCGTATGGAGCCTGTGCTCCGCAGCAAGAGAGGCCGCGATGGTGAGAGGCCCGCGCATCGCGATGAAGAGTGGCCCTCACTTTCTGCAGCTAGGGAAGGCCCTCGCACAGAAACGAAGACCCAACACAGCCATAAAGAAAAGAAAAAAAAAACAAAAACAAAAAAACAACTGCAAAGAAATCTTGAACTTTATTTAGTCGGTAGCTAGTTGTTGTATTACTGGTGTATTAATTATTTTTTGTGTATTGTAGGATACAGCATATGAATAAATATAACTGATATTGGGGACCAGAGTTATACTGTGGGAGAAGGGAGATACAAATATGGACTAAAGGAAGATGAGTAAGAACCTTGTAGTGCTGGATTTGAATTGGAGGTATCAGTATGAATTTGTTTAAAAAAAATAAAAAAGGTATTGGGACTTCCCTGGTGGCACAGTGGTTAAGAATCCGCCTGCCAATGCAGGGCAGACAGACAGGTTCGATCCCTGGTCCGGAGAGACCCCACATGCCTTGGAACAACTAAGCCCGTGTGCCACAAGTACTGGGCCTGTGCTCTAGAGCCCACGAGCCACAACTACTGAGCCCATGCGCCACAACTACTGAAGCCCACACGCCCTAGAGCCCGTGCTCCACAACAAGAGAAGACACCACAATGAGAAGCCTGTGCACCGCAACGAAGAGTAGCCCCCTCTCGTCGCAACTAGAGAAAGCCCGTGCACAGCAATGAAGACCCAACGCAGCCAAAAAATAAATAAAATTAAAATAAATAAATAAATAAAGGTATTCTCTGGTTCTATCCACTGAAAGGACCAATGCATAATGATAAGCAATAGCAGTGAGCACATCTATACCCAGATTTTGGTTTTAAAATTCCACTCTCCACAAAAAAAAGCAGTTCTTGGGCTCCTGGAAAAAAGGTTGATTCCAGGTCTGGAGCAAGAAAAATACAAGGTAAGCCTGGGCAACATATTATGTTTAAGTTAAAGAAGTGTTCAAAGACTAAAGAGTCATGAGAAAGGACACAGGAGCCAGCCACCGGTCAAATCAATTTTAGCATCAAAAGGAATACTAATGTATTATTACACATAGAATAAAAAAGAATGCCAGGTAACAAATACAGAAGGACCATTAGAATTTTCAGAAGTGTCACCCTTTTTTGTAGTTCCCAATGTAATAAATATACAGGTAAGGATCATTAGTGGATGCTAACAACAGAGGTGGAAGGTTGTTGACGTATCCATAAGGTCTCAAAGTATCATCCTGCAGATCATGTGCTAATTACAAAGAGGAAAATAAACCTTTGCAATGGAGTGATATGGCTATCACCACCTTAACCAAGTGATAAAACTTAGCATCACCAATAGTGGGACACCTGATATTACATGCCTCATGACGTGATGTCATGTAAAGTTCATCACATTATAGATGGTAATGTGGTAAATACAGATGAAGCATATGAATATTCACTGTACTATTCTTTTAAATAACCTACAGATTTGGAATTTTCAAAATAAAAACTTTTGAGGAAAAATACCTCAGTTCAGATGTCATATCTTATTGGAAGGCTTTTTTTTTTACTTTTCCAGTGGAATTATTTTTTCTATTTTCAGTATTCCCACAGGACCCTTTATATTTCTATTTTAGCACTTAACAAATTTGTAACTGCCTGTTTATAGGTCTGACCTTTTCCCTAAACTCCGCAGAACTGGTCTCATCTTCCTTCCCAGAACTTGGCTCTTTATCTGGCACCTACCAGGTATTCAGGTTTGTTATATGAATGTATACAAACCTGGTTTGTATACCAGGTTTGTTGTATGAATGAGATAACTGATATGCCAAAGTGACAGGCCAAAACTGAAATCCAAGCATTGTCTAGATCAAATTGTGCCTCAAATTTAATCCAATCAATCAAGCAGGAAGCCTACCTAACCTACCAAACCTGTCTCATTATAATAGATACATCAGCAAATTGACTTAAAAACAAAGCATACAGCCCTCAAGGAGCCTCACCTTTAAGTCATTACAAGCATACTTTCATTTTAAATTCTTTCATTGCTTCAACTCAAGGAAATTAGGGAAGATGCATACCTGTTCTATATCCTTTGAATTGGAGGTCTGGTTTTCTCCCGTGACTCCAGGCTGCTCATTTTCCCATGGTAATTTATTTTTTCCTTTTCCTGCACTTAGTACCCTTCGAGTACAGATAGTTGGACTATAAGATCCATAAATTTGCATGCCATCCCTTGTGTGGTCACCACAATGACAGTGTGCACTCTGAGTTCTGTTACCCGCCAAAAGCCAGTCTGTATCTGCTCCATGTGCCAAATGGCTTGATCTACCCTGGGCAGATGATGGCATGAGTACTGCATACTCCACAAATCCTTGTTCTGTTAACTTTGGGAGGGTTTTCCTAGCCAATCTGGCCTGCACAGCATTCATCACTCCATCTCCGTTATCTTGCAGCTCAACAGTATCCACAGCTTTGAAAAGGATGCTGGTTTTACCTGAGCCCATTGATGATGCCAACACAGCAAAGGCTTCAAGAGCTGCTTGGCGTACCCTGCGTTTGCTATCTACAAGAGCTGGGGCAAGATCAAAAGACAGTTTGGATAAGTCAAAATCCTCACTGGGATAGGTCAGGAGGGAGCAGATGCAAATGTTCACCACTTCCTCTCTCACTCTGGAATGCTTATGTTTGAGATGTTCCAGGAGTAAGCAAAGCACCTGTTGAGGACCTACTTCCTTCATTAGCTTGAGGAAGATTTTCATGTATTCTTGTTTGATCACCAACTTGTTGTCTGCCAGCACTTTGACAGAAGCTGCTATAACTGGTCCCAAGAACTGTTGTACCTGCTCTCCAAGGCGAACAACCACTAAATGCAGGACTTGAAGTGTGCCATGGACCACTTTGAAGTTAGAATCGTCTAACAAATTATACATCAAACTAATGAAACCGACGAGGCTAGAATGAGAGGTGGAACTAGGGTTAAAGCATCCCATCACCTGCTTGAGCTCCTCAATAGCCTGAGTCCGGTTCTTATAGTCTTCCTGATCTAACAACCTTGAATGCAGCTCCTGAGGAATAATCCCAAATTTAAGATTGCTGTTGGAAAGAGGCACTGCACTAGGAAGGGGATCTTCAGGAAATCCAGAGGCTTCAAGTTCCAAATAATAAGGAACCTGACTTCCAAACTGGGACTCCAGGCGGCGATTGTAGTGTCTCCTCAGGGCAGAAGGCAGGCGAGAGATATATGACTGAAACCTCTCTTGGCCAAGACGCTCCCCAATTTGTTGAAGTGCAGAGAAGGCTGTCTCAGATTCTTCTTCTATCTCCTGACCGCCAAGCTTTCGGGCTAAGGATATTATCACCTCGGTAAGATCTAGGCCGAGCAACAAATCCTCAGGAGTAAGCAAGATAGGGAACAGTAGTGCCGTGGAAGCTCTAAGCCGGGCATCGGTACTTTCCAGTCCTTGTTGTATAAGCGTTCTCAGCACCTGTCCAGAACTACGTTTCAGACACACGTGTAGGATCTGCAGCGCATCTTTCCGCAGGGCTGGATTCTCTTCTCGTAAGGAGACAACTAGTTGAGGCAGAAGTGCTAGGCTAAAGGCCTCTTCCAACTGGCCTGCCTCCCCCTGACCCCGGAGAACGTCCGAGAGGAGTTGCAAGCAGAGTCGCTTCTCATCACTACCTCCTTCCACAAGCACTCGGCCCAGGGCCCGATACAATGCATCCTTTCGTCGGGGGAAGCCAAGTCTACCGCCCCGGCGCGGCAAAGCAGCCTGTAAAGCCTGGAAGGCCTCGGAAGGATCCGGCGCGGTCCGGAGTTGTTGAAGGAGCCGAGTCGCCTCTTCATCTCCCCCTGACAAACCACCTCCAGACCCAGACCAATTACTTGAGATTGCCTCCGCGGGCATCAAGAGGGTCGAGGCCAGAGGCGAAGGTGTCGGGGGGCAGGAACCGCGGTCTCCGGCAGCTCCACGGCAGCAGTAGTTTTTCTCGCCTCTCATGGCGCCCCCACCTCGTCTACCATCAGTCTCTGGGGCGGGAGGACGACTGCGGCTCTGGAGGCGATAGGCACAGAGGGCTGGAAGGGGCGGCAGCGGGAGCAGCGCGAAGGGCGCAGCCTCCATGAAGGGTCGTCAAGTGGCGGAGCCTGTAGGAAACCATCATCTCCGAAGGGCTCGATGGAGCCCAGCCTTCCTGTTCTTCTCCAAGCCTCAAAGTGCAGAGCAGGAAAAAGAACAGCTTAAGCCCCCAACTCCAGGAGACTGCCTTCGGCAAAATGGCCCCCGTCTGAGCCCCAGACCCCACAGCTGCCTCCGGGCGTAACCAGGGGCACCACGTGACCAAACCGATCGCTTCCATGGTGATGTACCCAGCGCGGACCTCTTGACCCGGAAATCAATCTGCCGTCATGAATGCCGGGTCATGTAGTCCACATCGGAAGTTCGGACTAGGCAGAAGGCTCCTGAAAAAGGAAGTGAAAACGTTGCGAACGTAATGAACGTATCTGGAGCGGAGAAGGCAAGGAAGAGAGAAGGCATTAAGGGGAAGTGACGCTCTTCTCGCTCAGGGCGGAAGTTCCCCGCCCCACCCGTAAGAGTTGGGATTTGACTAAAGGCAAAAGAGCATCTTGCCCGGGTTCGCGTTGTCCACGGCTCCTCCTCTTGTTGCTGCAGGCGTGATTCCTGGGACTCAGGTATTTTCCTTTTGCTGTCCTTCTGCGGCGCAGGCTTTGGCAGAGTTCTGCTGGAGTGCCGCTGGTGCTGCAGTAAGATGTAAAGAAATGAACGGGAGCAAGCAGGGAGAGAGGCGACATCTTCTTGTGCAGGGCTCAATCGTTGTAAACGCGTTGCTATCTACAGCCCTAAGTGCGATCCTTTCCGCCTGCCGTCCGCTTACCGGGACGGGAGATCCGGCCCAAGGCCAAGCTCAGAGCTCGCGTACTTTTTTTCAAATCTTGGTGTTTTAGGCCTTTACTCTCCTCGCCCTACCCCCCAACCCCCTTTTCCTACTTCGCTTACCCTCCGGTTTTGGAGGGTTACTGGTTTTCTGTCAATGGTTTTCTGTCATTTTTCCTTATCCTCATCACTTTAAGTTCTCTTTGAAAACGTACTTGATCTGGAGACAAATCTGTTTTTCCTTGTAGCTAACCTTCTTTCCCTTATAGGTTCTCAAAGTCTAATGCAGTTCCTCTGTGGGACTCACCCCTTCCCCTCTCCCGCTCCCTCCGCAGCCCCAGCCTCCCTGCAGGATCCTCCCGCGTCTCTGCAGCCTTTCAGTATCCTGGAAACAGAGATTGCAGAGAATTTCAGTTGCTGTTGAAGTTCTTGGCATCACGGTCCTAAGAGAATTCTGCCCTGTAGACTTAGAGCTGATAATAGACGTTTCTTTGTTTTAGGCGAACTGTGAATTTGGTGAGCATTTTTTCCTTCTTGTAATTAAACTTAAGCGGAAACAATTGAAGAGCTCGAGTGCCTGGTGTGAGGCTGAGTTCTTTGGAGTGTGGAAGAAAATATTTTTGGGAAGGAATAATACAGTTGCTTTTGAATGACCCAGTGAGAAAAGTCTGTTATCATTTGAAGTCTACAATTTATGCACTTAGAATGCAAGTGTTCCTACCCTGTTCTGTACCACACGAGATGTCTCAAATACTTTTTTAAGTCTTAGCATACCAAACCACTTTATAAATAATTTTTGCTGGATAATGGAAGTTCAAAAATAACTTCTGGGTATTGTCTTAAAGCACAATTTGATTATTATAGGTTTCTTTTCTTTTTTCTTTTTCCCCTTTCTTTTGGGAGTAGAGTAAATGTAAATGGGGCTTGTGTAAACATGCATCCTTCTGTTTTGGTTTAAGTTCTAGGTTGTTACTTTGATTTTAATTAGTCATTTTGGTGTTTAAATGAATCTGCCTAAATTTGGTTTGACTAAAAAAATAATTTTTTTTTTTTTTAATTTTAGGGTCAGGGTAAGGGCAGGGGAGTGAAAACCAAGAGATGATTTTAGAAGTTGTCAATGAGAAAGAATGTCTAGTTCTCATATTTCCAACGTAAGAAGTTCAAATTTATACTTTTACTCATGTATGCTCAGACTTCAGGAACTCAATTCAGACTTAACTAAAAGAATGATGTACACATCAGAATGTACACATTAGAATGCCAGTTTATGTTGCAATAGAAGATAACCCTTTCCAGTAATCAGAATTTTCAGGTTGAAAATCCAGTGCACTCTTTCCTGTATGCAAGAACTTGGGAAGTTGTGTGGTAATCATGGAACAAAGAAAGTGAACTTGGAAAGTCCTGAATTATATATCATCATCAAAATTATGGTAGAAGCTTAAGAATTACCCCTTCTCTCTATAAAGAATACTTTTTCAAGGGGCTTGCATACTTAAATCAACTAGTTATATCCTTTTCCTTGGAACAAAGCACGATGAGTTTTCATTTTGACCCCTTTTCTCAGGGCCCTGTAGATCACTATGTTATAGATTGCAGTCTATTTTATATCTGTTACCTTTAATTTCCTTGATGAAGACTTGGAAGATGCATTAGTCTTCATGGTGGATGGGACCAGGAAATGGGACCTTATCAGCATCCCATATCTTACTAATTATCTTTTAGAGTTATTTTGTGGAAAATAAATCTCATCCAATTAATGTATATTCTGTTTATTTCTATTACGAAGCAGATTTTTAAAAAACCTTATTCTTGAATTCTAGGAATTGTGTACTGACTAGGGAAGCCTTTTGTATTTAACCATATGGAGAGATAGGATAAAAATTTTTAAATCAAATTCCAGAACAGTGGAATACACTATTAGGTGTATTAATAATACACCTCTGAAAGTTGAAAGGGAGTAATTAAGAATACATTGAAAATAGCAAATTCAGATAAAATAAGTTAAGAATTTCAAGATAATTTCAGTAAGTTCAAGAAAGTTTACTTAAATTAATGGATTAGTTAGTTAAATTAAGGAATGTTTCTAATACATACCTTAATTTTTTGAGCTGAAGTTAAGGTAAACACAATTGCCCTAAAAGCATCCTTTATTTCCACAGTCAGAATAAAATATTAATTGGTTGGATGAACCACTATAGTTTTTTCCTTGTTCTTACTCAAATTTTACAGACGTCCAGGAATATTGGAAACCAGTTTGAATTCTGTAAACTGTTAAGAATTTTGTATAGTTTAAGAAGTTATTGTGAAGAATTGCTATGGAAATGAAAGGTGCTATTAACATTAACAAGTAATTATAATTACACTATTATTTGAGTGTTTGCTGTGTGCCATACACTTTGCTGGGTACTTAATGAATATTAACTCATTGAATCCTCACAACAATTTTTTGAGGTTTCATCATCTACATTTGTACTGTGGCACATTTTGTGGGTGTTTGCATCAGAAAGTAATTACTCAAATTAGTCAATTTAGTTACTTGCTTAGAGCTTTGGAAAACTTTTGATGGGGGAGAGTGTTGAAACTATAGGATAAAATTAGATTTTTCCATCATTAATCATTCATATCTATTATTATGTATTATTTGATTATATGTATTTTAATCTTCCTCTTTGGGTTTATGTTCTGAACCCTTTTGGTTTCTTGTTTGAGTCACACCTTTAATAAGGTTAAGAAATTATGAGCTTATTTTTATACATGTAGGATTAAACAGGTTTTCTTGATGTGTATCAGTGTTATATTTCATTTACTTAGGTTTGTGCTCCAAATCCATTGTGCATTTCTGAGTCAAAACGCTACTTTTAAACAAACAAAAAAAATTTGTTGCATTTTAAGCACTAATCTGTTAACAGGATTTCACATTTTTTGTAAGCAGTTTTTCAGTAGATGGGTTAATTATGTAACTTAGAGCTTTTACTGGATGTAGTAATGGCTTTGGGGACTTGCTTTCTTCTGTGTTATTTTGGAATCTATGATATAATGATTCGTATTATAACAGGCTTCTAATTTTACTTTTGTTTCTCTAGATATAATGAAAGTCAATCTCAGAGAAAAGGAAAATATGCCAACTTGTTCCATAGGCTCACTGTCAAAATTATTATGCCATCATTAGTTGAATTCTTCTGTGAGGAAAATTGAACTGTGGGAAAGAAATTTAAACAATTCTTATTTCTCTTGACCATTTATTTGCTCTCTTTGTAGCAGATAATTGCCTCCCAGCTGATTTCAGCACCACTGTTTTGTAGCTTAGGTGTCAATTAAGTGTAATAACTCACAACTTGACCTTTAATAGCTTGGTTTCAGAATCTAAAATTGTGAAGCTGCTGTAGACTATGGAATGTTTGATTTTATTTTAAATTTATCTAATGTTATCTTATATTGTGGATATTTATGTAATAAGAATGTGATTAGAAGTGAAGTACAATGCTATTACCTTTTTAAAACTTTTCAAATGGATACCATTTATTCAATTTTGACTAATCAATCCAGTTACCTGGATTTAGAGTACTCATAAGTATTTGTTTTATGATACCAAAATTAAAAACAAAAAAGTATGGCAGGGATGTGGGGGAAGAAGAAACAATCCTACTATTATATAAATAACAGAAGGGAATGATTGTTTCATGGACCTCTCTTTATTTCATTTTAAAGGTCTGATGTATTCTTGTATCTGATCTACATAGTGTGTGTGTGTGTGTGTGTGTGTGTGTGTATATTTTATATATATGTATATGATCTGTGCTTTTTGGGTTTCTGTTCTGTACCTTTTTAGTTTCTTGTTTGAGTTAAAACTTGAATGAGATTAAGAAATTATGAGTTTATAAGTGAGGCACTATAACATAGTATTTAAGAACTCTGGAGACAGAGTGCAAAGGTTTAAATCTTGCCTTGGGCTTAATTTCTCTGTGCCTCAGATTTCTTCATCTGTTATATGGGAATAATAATAATAGCAGTGCCTATCTCATGGTGTTACTCTGAGGATGAACGGAGTTAATACATGTAAAAAGCTTAGAACAGTAGCTGGTACATTATGGCAATCAAAGATATTCTAGATGCTCTTTATAGAATAATTTAGTCTTATCAGGAGTAGCAACAATTATAAATTGGTTCAGTAAATATTTTAAGCAGGTCAACACTGATCAGCATTGTAATTTTTTTTAATGTAATATGTAAAGAACATTGTTCTAAGGTTAAGAAAACATTATAGTCCCAGTAACGTCTTAACTAATTGTGTGATCTTGTTAATTCATCTAAACTCTCTGAACTTCAGGTTCTTCATCTGTAAGTCTTATGTGAAGTTTAGTGCCATATATTTTTTTCTTTATTTCTTTTTTCCTGTACAAAATCTCATAAACATGCAAATGTAGAATAATGTAATGAACCCTTATGTACCTGTCACCCGGCTTCAGCAGGTATCAACTCATGACATCATATCCATTTCTATCCAATCCCTCATCCTATATTAATTTTTTTTAAAGATTTATTTTTTATTTTTATTTATTTTTTTTAATTAATTTATTTCATTTTATTTATTTATTTTTTATTTATGGCTGTGTTGGGTGTCCGTTTCTGTGCGAGGGCTTTCTCTAGTTGCGGCAAGCGGGGGCCACTCTTCATCGCGGTGCGCGTGCCTCTCACTATCGCGGCCTCTCTTGTTGCGGAGCACAGGCTCCAGACGCACAGGCTCAGTAATTGTGGCTCACGGGCCTAGTTGCTCCGCGGCATGTGGGATCTTCCCAGACCAGGGCTCGAACCCTTGTCCCCTGCATTGGCAGGCAGATTCTCAACCACTGCGCCACCGGGGAAGCCCCATCCTATATTAATTTGAAGCCAATCCCTGACATCATTTTATCTACTGATATTTCAGTATGTATTTGTAAAAGATAAAAACTCTTAAAAACAAAACTATGGTATCACTGTTCAACAACAAAGAATAACAGTGATTAGTTAATATAATCAATAATACAGTCAGTGTACAAAATTCCCAGTTGTCTCCTAAATGTTGTGTGTATGTGTATGTATATTATATGTGTGTGCACGCACCTGAATGAATCACAGGTTGTATTTGGTTGATAATGTCTTTTAAGTTTATAGTAATCTGTAGGTTCATTCTCATCCTATTTCTTTCCGTTTATTTGTTGAAGCTGTCTATGTTATTTATTCCATAAAATTTCTCACAGGATGTTTTTGCTGATTGCATCCTTCTGTTATAGTTTAACATGCTTTTTCTGTTTTCTTTATTTCTTGTAAATTAATGGTTGGATATAGTCTGTTGACTACATGTTTGATTTTGGGGTGTGTGTGTGTGTATGTGGTGAGTGGGAGTATGCAAAAATATTTATAGGTGGTATTATGATCTTCCATCAGAAGACCCTGATGTCTGGTTGTCTCTGTTTTTGTGACATTAGTAGCCCTTCATAATCAATGTCTACCTCTATTAATTCATTAAGATTGTAAAATGGTGATACTCTATCATTCCTTCTTTAATAACTGGAGTACTTTTATAAAGAAAAACTTACCCTCATCTATTTGGTAACCCAGTGGTACAGTTATTATAGGAAAGGCATGATAAATGCTTGATTCTTTCCCTTTATTTGCTAGGTTTCAAATAATGAGTTGATTCATTAGCATCCTCCAGTGGTGAGCACTTTTTTTAAATTATCATAATTTTATTATCATTATGAACTCACGGATTTAAGCATGTCTGCTGTGTTTTAATCAATTGCAGTTACTGTAATTGATGATCAGTTTGTCCCATCTCTTTGACTAATGAGAGCCTATTCAGTTTGGCTCCTAAGTTTTTTATGACCTTAGTCATCATTGATAGCTTTATTGCTACCTAGTATGTAAAGATTCCAAATTTATGGTGACATTTTCTGCCCCAGGTCTGGAATCAGCCATTTTTTCCAAGGAGTTCTGTTCCCTTGGAGGGAAACAGTATTTAGGGACCACATCTGGTGCTAGGAGTGCTCTTTGCTACTGGGTTGGTTGTAATTTCTAGCCCTTTTTAGTAGACAGAGCTAGGAAATACAATTTTTTTCTTAATATACATTTTATACATTTGTATATCTCATATATTTCATATGGTATATACATATGTATTAGTGTATATAATGTTGTTTCTATATATATTTGATATTTTTAATTCAAAATCAGACTACAAGGTTTATATTTAATGTCTCAGTCTTACATCTTTCTCTTCTCCCATATTGAGAATCCCAGATCACAAATGACTCTAGGGACGATAGAATTAGAAATGTCACGTAATTATGCATGTGGCAATGCACAGTAACAGTTTCAGAATACAAATAACACTCCCACCAACCATGTGATTACTGAAAGTGGTGTAAAAATTTTTAGGGCATACCCCACTAGGGATGGACTATCAAATTACTGTTTTAAAGTTATTTGGAATGGTATGGTTAGGCTACTAACTAGATGAACATTGGGTTCCTTTGCTTCCTTTTATTTTCAAGTTTCTTATGGATTGTGTTTTTAAGGTTTAATTTTGCTTTATAATTGTG
This sequence comes from Balaenoptera physalus, assembly GCF_965194825.1. Classification (NCBI taxonomy): domain Eukaryota; kingdom Metazoa; phylum Chordata; class Mammalia; order Artiodactyla; family Balaenopteridae; genus Balaenoptera; species Balaenoptera physalus. Next base: position 54,792,976 of record NC_138883.1, read on the forward strand.
TAAAATAATTCCCTAATTCCACAGTCAAATCTATAAATGGTATATATTCAAAGATGTGTAGCTTCTATCTCTATCCCCTCCACTCTTTTCTCTCCCTTCTCTGTTAGGTAACCTTTTAAAAAATATACCATGTAATATTTCCTTTTTTTAAAAAAAAAAGTGGGTATGTATATTTGTAACGTCCCCTTTCTTAGATAAATAGTGACATACTGTACACACATTTCTCTTCCTTGCTTGGATCAGGGAGATCCTGCAGAGTAGTATATGCAGAGATTCCTCATTTCTATTCACAGCTGCATAGTACTCCATTGTATGGATGTGCCATAGGTTTTTTCAGCCATTTTCTGGTTGGTGGGCATTAGAGTTGTTGTAAAATTCTTGGTCAGTTGCCTCTTGGTCTCTCAAATATGAAAGTTCAAAAGCATAAGGTATTATTCTTTTGCTTGTACAAATAGACCTACAATTATTACCTTATGCATTTGTCTTTATATATTTTTTGCCAGTGTATTTTTTGGATAAATTCTTAGAAGTAAGATTGTTGGATCAAAGGGTAAATGCAAATGTAATTTTGCTAGACTTACCAAATTTATCTCCAGAGGTCTGTATCATTCAGCATTCCCACAAGGATGTATGAGTGTGCCTCTTTCTTACAGCCTCACCAAGAGTATATTGTCAGGAGAGAATTGTTAACTCCATATAGTTTTAATTCATTTGATTATAACTGAAGTTGAGTGATTTTTCATATACTTAAGAACCATTTGTATTTTTTAACCATCTGTTCATTTCTTCAGCCTAATTTTTCTATAGGGCTAGAGTATTTTAGGAATGTTTTATTTATTGCTGATACATCTTTTATATATATTGTAAATTTTTTCTCAATCTCATTTATATTTTGTTCTTATTATTTTTTTAGCTATTCAAAGTTTTTTAATGTAATTAATTTGATCTACTTTTTCACTTATTGCCCCTGGGTTTTGTACCATAGTTAGGAAACTGTTCTCTAATCTTAAGTTATAGAGGAATTTACTCCATTTTATTCTAATATTTGTATGATTCCATTTTTTACATTTATACCTTTGATCCATAAGGAATTTATCCTGGCATAGATATGTGGAAGGGATCTGATTTTATCTATTTTCCTGAGGCTCAGTTATCCCAACATGTTTATTTAAAAGTCCCTCTTTTCCTCACTGATTTTGAAATGCTGCCTTTATCATAAACTAAATTTACATATATTAAATTATCTATTTCTGTATTTTCTATTTTTCACCATTGATTTGTTTCTCCAAACCAAACATTCTATTTAATCCACAACAAATTTTACAGATGAGAAAGTTCAAGTTTAGAATAAGTAATTTGCCCAAAGTCTACAGCTATTAAGTAGTCAAATGTTGACTTGAACCCACTAATCTCTCTGGCCCTGAAATTCACATTTTTCCTCACTGTTCTTTCCTGTTTTCTATGGTACTTGTTCTTCATTCTGCACAAGGTTGTTATTGAGATAAATGAAACTGCCAGTGTAAAACTGACAAAGGTTAGGTTTTGAAGATTAGGAATTATTGCTTCTGTGAGTTATTTTTAGCCATTTATGGGTAAATAACTAAGAACCAAGTATAGTCACAGTTGTAATTCATAATTTTGAAGGAGTAACAGTTATAATTTGCCATAATTTTTAAGCAGTTACACTTGTGCTGGAAATATTTTAACCGATTCTCAAACATTAGCATGCATAAAAATACTAATGCATTCTTAAAACACAGATTGCTGCCCCTTCCTTAGTTTCTGATTCCTTAGATGTGTGGTTGAGCTCAAGAATTTGCATTTCTAGCAGGTCCTAGGTGATGCTGATGCTGTTGGTGCAAGGATCATATTTGGAGAACCATTGTTTTAAAGCTCTCTCTTTTAAAAGTTCTGTGAATTTCTCTTAAGTCAGATTTCTTGAAAGAGAAAAGGAGTCAAATTTAAAATGTTAAGAATGATGTTATGGCAAACCTCCAATGTAATTCATTTTAAGTTCCCTATATTTACCTTGCCCTTTTAAAGTTCTTAGTTCAAATTGTTTTGGTTATATGTTAAGAGTATAATCTCTTAAACTTTATTCTCAATACTTCTTAAAAGGGATTAAACATCATGTCATTTGAATCCAGTACAATGATAGAAATATGTATGGGTTTTCTTTTATGAAGTCATCTTTACCAGTATCCTTCTTGAGTGGTTTTTAAACCTTTGATCATTTTTATTATTTTGGGGGGTAATAGGAAAGTGAGACAAAGGAAAAATACTACAGAGGGTATAAGTGTAGGGGAATAGCTTCATCCTGGCATTCTGGTGAACTTGCATGTGTCCACATAGGCAAAAGCTTGGACTGTGGGACTGAAGCTTATCTGAGTCTTGGAACACCTTGCGATTCTCCTGGAACATGAGAGGATGGGTGGTCTTTAAGGAGCTGCTGCAAGGCCATCTCTGACCTACCTCTCAGTCACCCCTGGGAGTCTGCCGTGAGACAGTTTCTCTTTACCTCCCTGGTGTGATGAGGTATGGGACTTTTGTGTCCTGCTGCCCTGCAGAATAGAGCTCCAGAATATAAAACTGCTGCTGCCGTAGTTTGGGTTCTTCACAACTTATATTGCTGCCATCCAGCCCCTTTTGTTTCTGTGTTGTCCTTTTTAGTATGTGGGACAAGGATCCAGGGAGCTTAGTCTTCTTTCACTGTCTGTAAGTAATAAACTGTCTAAATTTAAAAGTGGCTCGCTGTTATCTTTTCTGGTCAAATTAGTCAGGTTTTGGCCTTGCCCTGTTTGTATTTATTCATTTGGCAGTAAGTAAGCTTTGTTCCGTTTTTGGTGAGTGTGGAAGGGAGTCACATGGATTTAGCTGGCAAAAACCGAGTCTTCTTAAGGAAGATAATGATAATAGTAAATAGCACCTAATGATTATTGAGTGCTATGTGTACCATTTTGTCTGTGCTTTACAGATGAGAAAACTGAGACTTTAAGATCACTTTCCCAAGGTCACATAGCTATTAAATAGTACAAACAATATTGTAACCCTAGGAACCTGATTCCAGAGCCCAGTCTCTTAAAATTATACCATCCTGCATATCTGGATATGTGTCATATATACACACAAACATATGTTCTTTTCTGTGTTGCATGTGTACATATATATGTGTGTGTATGTATATTTACAAATCAATATTGTAGTATGCTTTTATATCGTGCTGATGGTAATTTACCAGTCTTGAATTGGATATACAAAAATTAGTATAAAGATCTATTACTGTATGATTTCTATTTATACTAAAAATGAATCTAACCAATAACTCATTACCTTGATTTGAGAATCAACAATTCTTCAATACTTTGTGTGGTCCAAGATGTCCACTGACATGTACAAAGATGGTACAAAGTAGATTTCTTACCCAGTAGTAAGAGATGGTACAACATAGAAAGCAGAATACCTCTTAAGCAAACAATATTAAAAAAATCACTAGTAATAAGATAACTTATAAATAAATAAGATATTTATCACGAACTTACTAAGTGATAGGCACTATTCTAAGCACTTTATATGCATAAATGCATTTAATCCTCACAACATTCCTATATTATTGTATTATTACTGAGTAACTTTCACCCTTTGGTTTTTCACATAACTCTCAGATTTCCTTTTTTTTTTCTTTGGACTCAACACCCATAAGATGTCTTGAATTTCTTCTCTTCATCAGGTCTTTTACTTTGTTTAGATCCCTTTTAAAGGATGATACTCCAAATCTGTATTCCAGATGTGGTCTGACATTTGCAGAGCCAAGTGGAATGTCTCCTCTCTAGTTCTGTATATTATAGTTCTATTAATGCACCTTAAACCTCCATAAGATTAATGTGCTAAAGTATTGCTAAAATTAAAATCCCTAAACCCTTTAAACACATCCTACAGATCTGTCTTTTCTCTCTTTTTCTGTACTTGTATAGTTGTTTTGGCATCCACTATAGAATCTTAACATTTATCCCTCTTAAATTTCTTCTTATTAGATGTCAGGTCTTTTTGGATCCATGTTTTGTTAGCTGATGTATTTGCTGTCCTCTGCAGCTTCATATCATCTGCAAAGCTGAAGAGCCTGCCTGCAGTATCTTCATCTCGGCCTATGGTATACCATCAGAAACCTCCCTCCAGGTGGAACTCATTTCATTAAGTAGTATATACTCTGGTGTGGTTGTCCAACCACTTGCTAGTTTAGTTAACTGAGCTAGCTTATATTTTTTGGTTTTGTTCTCAAAATCATAAAAGCATTATAAAATTCTTTACAAGTATCTAGTTAAACATTGCATATTTTTCTGATCTGCAAGTCTTCTAAATACATCAGGAAAAAAAAGATTAATCTGTGACACGTCTTCTTGTTAACTCATGCATCCTAGTCTTAGAGATCACTACATCCTCTTCTAAGTATTCACATATCAAACCTTTAATCATTTGTTTTAAAGTGTTATCTGAAATTAACATTAACCTTACCAGAATGTTAGTAGAAATTACACTCTTATTTTTGAAAATAGTCTCCTGTCTTGTGGCACTGGCGATGATTCAGGGATCTCATTCACAGGTTCTTTTAAATATCTTGGAACATAATTGTTTGGTCTGGGAGAGATGTGAACTTATAAGGTAGCTAGGTCTCCTTTTTTTTTAATTTACTTTTTTAAAGGACTATTTTTTTAGAGCAGTTTTAGGTTCACAGCAAAATTAAGAGGAAGGTACAGAGGTTTCCCATTTATAGCCTTCCCCAACACATGTGTACCTTCCCCCATTATCAACGTCCACCACCACGGTGGTGCATTTGTTACAACTGATGAACTTATATGGACATGTCATTATCACCCAAAGTCCATAATTTACCATAAGGTTCACTTTTGGTGTTCTGTATTCTGTGGGTTAGGACAAATATATAATGATACATATCTACCATTATAGTATCATATAGAGTAATTTCACTGCCCTAAAGATCCTGAGTGCTTTGCCTATTCATCCTCCGTCCCCCTTAACTCCTAGCAACCATTGATATTTTTACTGTCTCCATAGTTTTGCCTTTTCCAGAATGTCATATAATTGGAGTCTTGCAGTATATAGCCTTTTCGGATTGGCTTCTTTTACTTGGTAAGACATTTTCTCCATGTCTTTTCATAGCTTGACAGCTCATTTCTTTTAACACTGAATAATATTTCATGGTCTTGTTGTACCATAGTTTATCCATTCACTTACTGAAGGACATCTTGGTTGCTTCCAAGTGTTGGCACTTGAGAATAAAGCTGCAATAAACATCCATGTGCAGGTTTTTGTGTGGACATAAGTTTTCGATTCATTTGGGTAAATACCAAGGAAGGCAATTGCAGGATTGTATGGTAAGAGTATGTTTAGTTTTATAAGAAGCTAACAAAGTATCTTCCAAAGTGGCTGTACAATTTGGCATTCCCACGGCCATGAATGAAAGTTCCTTTTGCCCTACATTCTGTCCAGCATTTGGTGTTCTCAGTATTCTGGATTTTGACCATTCTAATAGGTGTGTGGTAGTATGTCGTTGTTTTAATATGCAGTTCCCTCATGACACATGATCTTGAACATCTTTTCATCTGCTTACTTACCATCTGTATCTTCTCTGGTGAGGTATCTGTTAAGGTCTTTAATCCATTTTTAAATCAGATTGTTACTTTTCTTGTTTAATTTTAAAAGTTCTTTGTTTATTTTGAATAACAGTTTTTTATGTATTTTTATTTTTGGCTGCGTTGGGTCTCCGTTGCTGCATGAGGGCTTTCTCTAGTTGCGGTGAGTGGGGACTCCTCTTCATTGCAGTGCGCGGGCTTCAGTAGTTGTGGCACGCAGGCTCAGTAGTTGTGGCTCACGGGCTCTAGAGCACAGACTCAGTAGCTGTGGTGCACGGGCTTAGTTGCTCCGCGGCATGTGGGATCTTCCCAGACCAGGGCTCGAACCCGTGTCCCATGCATTGGCAGGCAGATTCTTAACCACTGTGCCACCAGGGAAGTCCCTGAAAAACAGTTCTTTATCAGTTGTGTTTTTTTGCAGATATTTTCTCCCAGTGTGTGGCTTGTCTTCTCATTCTCTTGACATTGTTTTTCCCAAAGTAGAAGTTTTTGTGTGGTTTTTTGTTTTGTTTTGTTTTATAGAGACATCCAACTTATCATTCTTTCTTGTGTGGATTGTGCCTTTGGTGTCTTATCTAAAAAAAAAATCATTGCCATACCCAAGGTCATCTAGAATTTACTCCTGTGTTATCTTCTAAGTGTTTTATGGTTTTGCATTTTACATTTAGGTCTGTGATCCATTTTGAGTTAATTTTTGTGAAGGATATAAGTAAGATCTGTGTCTAAATTCATTTTTTACTTTACATTCCAGCACCATTTATTGAAAAGAATATCTTTTCTCCATCGTATTACCTTTCCTGCTTTGTTAAAGATCAGTTGACTGTATTTATGTGGGTCTGTTCCTAGACTCTCTGTTCTGTTCCATTGGTCTATTTGTCTGTGCTTTCACCAGTGCCACACTGTCTTGGTTACTACAGCTTTATAATAATGCTTGAATTTGGGTAGTGTCAGTTGTTCAACTTTATTCTTCTTTTTCAATATTGAGTTGGCTATTCTGGGTCTTTTGCCTCCCCATAAAAACTTTAGAATCAGTTTGCAACATCCACAAAATAACTTGCTAGGATTTTGATTGGGATTGCATTGAATCTGTAGTGCAAGTCAGGAAGAGCTGACATCTTGATAATGTTGAGTCATCTTATCCATGAACATGGAATATCTCTCCATTTATTTAGCTAGTTCTTTGATTTCTTTTATTAGAATTTTATAGTTTTCCTCATATAGATCTCGTACCTAATTTTGTTAGATTTATATCTAAGTATTTCAGTTTTTAGATGTTAATGTAAATGGTTATATGTTTTAAATTTCAAATGCCACTTGTTCGTTGCTGGTTTATAGAAAATTGATTGACTTTTGTATATTAACCTTGTATCTTGCAAACTTTCTAAAATTGCCTATTAGTTCCACTGTCTTGGGTTTTTTTTTTTTTTAATTGTTCTGGATTTTCTACATAGACAGTCATGTCATCTGCCAACAAAGAGTTTTGTTTCTTCCTTTCCAATCAGTGTGCCTTGTATTTCCCTTTCTCGTCTCACTGTATTAGCTAGGTGTCATTTTTCATTTCCTTCTCTTATTTTCTGTATCATTCACCTTTCCTGTTTGTTGTTCACTTTTCATCCTGAATAACATCTCCTTGTTGAATCAGACAAATGAGAGTTGAGAGGGGTATGTTTCACAAAACAGCACTTATAATTAAATTAATTGCATGTAAAGGAAGTGAGTACTTAAATGTTTATAGACTTTCAGTTGAAGTTAATTTTGAACCAGCCTTTTGCAAATTTGAATTGGATGAAAAGAACATGGGAGAGGAGAAAGTTTATAGGCAAAAATCTGGCAAATGTAAGAAAATATTTATATAGAGCTGTGGTAATTACATGAGCTTTATTGGAATGAAAGGTCGTTATGGAAAGAATGGGAAATAGTGAAAGTGGGGATCATGAGAAGAGAATGAGACTTAAGTGCTGTATTCATAGCACTTCGAGTTGTGTGGAACTTTAAACTTTACAGAACAATTTTCATGTAACCTTCTGAGATAGGTGGGAGGTATTCTTATTTTATGGATAAAAAAATTAATACTTAGATTAAGAAATGTACCAATTCCATATAATAGTATGTGACCCAGTTAGAACTAAAACTCATTATATTTCCAAGGTCCCTATTCTTCGCTGATACTGTTACATTTCTGTTGCCTCACCATAGTACCCTGTACTCATAACTCTTACAGTTTGTTATATGTTCCTGTGCATTATCTAATTTGATCCTCAGAAACCTTGTGAGATATATATAGTTCAGGTATTATTATGATCTCACTTTACAGATAAGGAAAATGAAGATAAAGTAAAGTTAATGATGTAAAGTAGCTAGGACTACTTTCTTAATCCTGTCACTTATTTGCTATATCTACTTGCTTTCCTGTTGTTCATTTTTCTCTTTTCAGTCTAGATGTTAACTTTTTCCATTAAACTGAGACTAAAAGAAGTTAAACAAGTTTAAGAGGTCAACACTATACTAAGTAAAAAGAACAGACCCAGATCTAAACATGTGCCTTCTGGTTGCTGTTTTCTTACCAATATTCTGTTCTGGAATAAAGTACCTACTGGAAGACCAACAAGTTTCTTGAGACTTGTCTGTACCCTGATTGAGAATTATTCTGTTAGATGTGTGCAGGGATTAGTTGGAGAGATCAGAAGTGGAGGCTGGTGATATCAGCTATAATGTGGTCATGTTAACAAAATTTGTTAATGGACATAAAATTCAAATGAAACAAGTGTGAAATTATGATGTTCTTAATGAAGATAAAAGTTTTAATATTTGGATATTTGCACCTAAAAATGCACAGGAATGAAGTGCTATACTCTCCCAGTCCTACCAACATTTATATTATTTAATAATGTTCAGAATTTTTAAGTTTATTTGATAATACTTTTAAAATAGGAACCAAATTTTCTGCTTTTTTAAATTATCCCCATTACTTGTGTTTGAGGTGTGAATGAGACAGGAAAGAAACAGTTCATATTGTGTAGATGTCTTATATTCCTTTCATCTATTCTAAGCAACTGCTGTGAGCCATTCTGAAGTATCCATGTGTTGATTTCTTATGTCTGCTATAACAAATTACCACAAACTCAGTTGCTTAAAATAACAGAACTTTATTCTCTCACAGTTATGGAGGCCAAAAGTCTGAAATTATTATCACTGGGCTGAAATTAAGGTGTTGGCAGGGCTCTGTGCCCTCTGGAGGTTCTAGGGAAGACTGTGTTCCTTGCCTCTTCCAGCTTCTAGTGGCTGCCAATGTTAATTGGTTTGTGGCTGCATCAATCCAATCTCTGCCTCTGTGGTCAGATTACCTTCTCTTCTTCTGTCTGTGTCAAATCTCCTTCTGCCTTCTTATAAGGTACATGTGATTGCACTTAGGGCCCAACTAGATAACCCAGGATAATCTCCCCATTTCAAAATCCTTAATCATATCTGCACAGTCTTTTTTTTTTTTTTTTGCTGTAAAAGTACCATTCAAAGTTTCCAGGGATTAGGATGCAGATGTCTTTTGGGGGAGCAATTATTCAACCTACCCCAGTCCTTATTGCCTCTCACTTTTTCTTCTTCTTTTCTTTCTAGTCTCTTTTCTTCTCTTCTATTTTTAATCTTGTTCATCTTCCAGAAGCACGGAGTGTGCTTAATATCTATAATAAAGGAGTTGAATGATTGTTAACTTCCCTTCTAACTCTAAAAGCCTCTGTCTAGTATTTAGTATTTAAAAAACAACAAACATGCAGATAAACAACAAATCTTATTTATTTTGTGCTACCTGTAAAAGTAATCATTTGTAAATTATTTTGAAATAACTATTCATGCTTTTTGTTTTTCTGTAGATGGACCACACATCCCCGACCTACATGCTTGCTAACTTAACCCACTTACATTCTGAACAACTTCTACAGGGCTTGAATCTTCTTCGTCAACATCACGAACTCTGTGACATCATTCTTCGAGTAGGTGATGTTAAAATCCATGCTCACAAAGTGGTACTTGCCAGCATCAGCCCATATTTCAAAGCTATGTTTACTGGAAACCTTTCTGAAAAAGAGAACAGTGAGGTTGAGTTTCAGTGCATTGATGAAACTGCTCTCCAGGCCATTGTGGAATATGCCTATACAGGGACTGTTTTTATTTCACAAGACACAGTTGAATCTCTCCTTCCAGCAGCAAACCTACTCCAGATAAAACTTGTCCTGAAAGAATGTTGTGCATTTCTTGAAAGCCAACTTGATCCTGGTAATTGTATTGGAATTTCTCGCTTTGCAGAGACATATGGTTGTCATGACCTTTATTTGGCAGCCACTAAATACATATGCCAGAATTTTGAAGCAGTTTGCCAGACTGAAGAGTTTTTTGAGCTTACTCATGCTGATTTGGATGAAATTGTTTCCAATGACTGTTTGAATGTAGCTACTGAAGAGACTGTTTTTTATGCACTTGAGTCTTGGATCAAGTATGACGTCCAAGAACGCCAGAAATACTTAGCACAGCTACTTAACAGTGTACGATTACCATTGCTGAGTGTTAAGTTTCTCACTAGATTATATGAAGCAAATCATCTTATTCGTGATGATCGCACTTGTAAACATCTTTTGAATGAAGCTCTGAAGTACCACTTTATGCCTGAACATAGACTCTCTCATCAGACAGTCTTGATGACACGACCTCGCTGTGCTCCCAAAGTACTTTGTGCAGTAGGAGGAAAATCTGGACTGTTTGCCTGTTTGGATAGGTAAATAGAAGGCTTTTAAAGGATTGATGCTAATAGATTTTATACTCTTAAAATTTGCTAATTTGTTATATTTTTAAAATAGTTTGATTTTCCTGTTTATTTGCTTCTTTTTGTTGTTTTCTTTTTAAATCACTTACCTGATTATTTTAATCACATTGTCTTCCATTCTCTACAACACTCTCAATTTTAAACACCTCTCCTCCCTCCCGGTGGTCAAATTTTATCCATCCTGGTTATTCATGAACTTTTCTTCCATTTTGTGCCCTTTTTTCCTTTGTGAAATCATTTACATCTTTATATGAGTCAGACCAGGTCAGAGGGGATTTATTATTGCTAGCTATATCAAAAAATGCTAAAGAGGAGAGCTAGGAATTTGTGATGAGGTCAGACTGGGACAAGAATATGTTTGAATGAATACAGTTAATCAGAGTAACCACCAGGAAAATAAAAAACAGGATATTGATATAAATCATGGACTTTACATGCAATTTATTTTCTTCAGCGTAAATATTTTTTTAACAACAGTAGTAAAAAGTGCTTTCTTTTCTGATAACTTAGAGTAGGAGTTGTCAGACTTTTTCTATAAAGAGCCAAATAGTAAATATTTTAAATTTTGTCATCGTCATATGGTCTTTGTTGTAACTACCCAAGTCTGCCATTATAGTACAAGAGCAGCCATAGATAATACATAAACAAATGAGCATGGCTGTGTTCCAGTAAAACTGTATTTACAAAAGTAGCTGGTGGGCTGAATTTGGCCCATGGCCATCATTGATTTAGAGCATTCTACAAGTAACTTTTTTTGTTTGTTTGTTTATTTGTTTAATTTTTATTTTATATTGGAGTATAGTTGATTAACAGTGTTGTGTTATACAAATAACTTTTATACATTGAAAATATAGCTGGATCTTACCTTCCTTTTCCCTTAAATGGGATTGCTTTATGAAAACTTTTGTGTTTATTTCTTTAATATTTAATATTCTAAATATTAGAATAAATATTAGAATATTTAATATTCTAAAATATTTCGAAACATTTGGTAGATTGCATTTCTTTCCTCCAATAGGAGGAAACTGTTGATGTTTTATCAATGTCAATTGGTATGTTCTTTATCTTTTAAAAAGTCTCAGTGTACATTTTAATTGTGGTCTAAAACTAGTATTGTTGAGATTGGGCTAACAATAGCTTTAAAGTTCCCTTGTGCCCCTCCTTGATGCCATCTCCTTCTCTCCCCCAGAAGTAACCAGTATTCTGAATTTTTAATGTATTATTCCCTTGCTTTTTGTTATAATTTTGCCACGTATTATATGTGCCCCAGTATATAGTTAGGTTTTACACATTTTTATGTAAATGCAGTAGTACCATGTATATTCTTCAGAGATGTGTTTTATCATTGAGCAGTAAGTTTATGAAATTGAGATTGCATGAGGAAATAATTCATTTAGTTTCATTGGCGTGTGGTATTATAGTAGATGGACATAATACAACATTTTCTTTTTACTATGAGTATGATGACTGAAAATTAATTGAAATGTTTCACATATACAGAAAAGTCCACAAATTCCAAGTGTACAGCTCAATGAATTATCACAAAGCAAACATTACAAACCATTTCAAGAAAAGAACATGAACAACACCCAGAAACCACCCTTAAGTTCCCTCCCTGTCCTCCCCAAAGGTAACCACCACCCTCATTTCTAATCTAGAGATTAGAAGTGTTTTTGAACTTGATAGAAATGAGACTATACTGAATATATTCTTTTGAATTTGGCTTGTTTCCCTCAACATTATATGTGTAAGATTCATCGCTGTTACATGTAGTTGTAGTTTGTTCATTTTCATTGCTGTATAGTATTTTCTTATATGATATGCACAATTTACTTATCCATTTTATGGTTGATGAAAAATTTGGATTGTTTCCAGTTTTCAACTATTACAGATAATGCTACTGTGAACACTGTTGTACATATACATATGTGTGCATTTCTCTTGGGTGCACATCTAAGAATGGAATTGCTTTGTCATGGGGTGGGTATACCACATCTTATTTATCCATTCTCCTTTTGATAGATGACTGTGTTGAGCTGCTGTAAACCTTTCTCTATTTGTGTTCTTTTGCAAAACTGGCTGCAATAGGCATTCAGTAGAGTAGATACACAGGAATGAAATTGCTGTGTCAGAGCATACGTGTATCTTCAGTTTTGCCAGATATTGTTTATGGGCCATTTTGATGTTTTAAATTTAATTTTTTCTGCTTATTCTTTAGTGTGGAGATGTACTTTCCTCAGAATGACTCTTGGATTGGTTTGGCACCCCTGAACATTCCTCGCTATGAATTTGGAATATGCGTTTTAGACCAAAAAGTGTATGTTATAGGTGGTATTGAAACTAACGTGCGTCCTGGCATCACTATCAGAAAACATGAAAATTCAGTCGAATGCTGGAATCCTGATACAAATACCTGGACTTCTCTTGAGAGAATGAATGAGAGCCGAAGTACCCTTGGAGTAGTGGTACTTGCAGGAGAACTTTATGCTTTAGGTGGTTATGATGGACAATCTTATTTACAATCTGTAGAGAAGTATATTCCCAAAGTAAGAAAGTGGCAACCTGTGGCACCAATGACTACAACAAGAAGTTGTTTTGCCGCAGCTGTGTTGGATGGAATGATATATGCCATTGGTGGGTATGGTCCTGCCCACATGAACAGGTATTTAACTTAATCAAGTTGTATATGCTTGTAGATTTTTAAAAGTATCATTAACAATGATTTCTGGATTTTAAACAATTTGTGTATATGAATGAACTTCCCTTTTTAATTTTTAAAGTAATATTGATAGACATTTGGGAAACTTAACCTGCTCCACAAGTATAATTGTAACTGTTTTACAAGGAGATTTAATACAAACCTAAAAATCAAATCCTTTTTATTAAATTTTACATTCATTCATTCAATATAAATGGACTAGATTTTAGAATTCAGCAATCTGAAAATAAGATGAAGTTAGATAATTTTAGATTTGGGGTGGTGTGTGTATGTATAAATGTGTGTGTCTGTATGTGTGTGTATGGATGGATGATCTGTTACTACATTGTTTAAAAGAATAAAAAAGTGGAAAATGTAATTTCTATATGCTTACACAATATTATAACACATCATAAACTTTAAGCCTTATTTAAATATTCCATTCTGGATTCTTATTCTGTAATCATACATGTATCATTATGTATCTGAGCTGTGCTGAAATTTAAATGTGAGATTTCTGTATCTTATAGTATTCTCTGAATAAAGGAGCAATATATATATGAGAAAAACAAAAGCATAAAGTGCTTATATGGAAAATTAATCATAATTCTGAACCTTTGTTGAAAGTCGATCTTCCAAAGATTTTCTCTCTAATAGTATTTTATCTCTAATAGTGGTATGTGTTTTATTTATTGTGAGCATTTTAATAAAGGAGAGTATGTGGTGGTTTGTTAACAGGCTGAGAAAGTAATGAGACAACACCATTTCATCTATAAATTTTTATTTCTGTGTAGTCTAAATTTTTCTCTCTTTTTATTGCTCCTTTAGTTGAAGGAAAAGTATTTGGGACCCAGACATGCATTTCTATTTTTTGAAAAGCTGCTAGCAGAAATTTCTAAGATAAAAGGTTAAGTACTTTAATGTTGAGATAATGCTCTTGAAGTTTAAGCTTTTGTTACAGTTTTTCACAGGATTTTTCTTGTCTAGTGATTTTGCTCTAACGGTTTTTATCCTGGTGTCCTTTCAGGAATAGTTGTAGTTTAGTCTTCTAGTCTAGTCTAGTCTAGTCCCTATTCTGAACTTACTCTCAAATGCTTTAGGCTTTCTTGAGAAGTTAGGTTAGGACCAGAACAAGCTCAACCAACTTGCCTTTGCACCCCTTCAGGGAAAGTGTAGGCTTAAAGGCCTTCTGGGATTTTCTAGGAAAGCATATTTGGAAATTCTGATTTGATTTGGATTTCCATAATGCAACTTGGAAATGCCAAGAATTCTCTGGAATACAGACTTTATTTAAATCCGTGAATTCTCATAAATTACTCTGATTATTATAATCATTACAATAATCATTATTATGATTAGCCAGTTTGTGTTATGAAGTATGTAGTGTTTGCTTTACAGTTAGTCAACATGAATTCACCTATAAGAAAAAAATTCCTCTTCTTTCCTTCTCTTCATCTTCCCTTTTCCGTAGCTGAGGGGAAAATCCTTAGTATCTTTAGGAACTGTCTATATTCAGTTTGTGATTTTCAGAGTCCTTTCACATGCATACTCATTGGACTTTATTCTTACATGAATCCTTGAGGTTATATTATCCCCATGTTTACAGGAAATGACTTATCCAGGAATACACAAATCCAAAGTGGTAGGTCTAGGTATGTATTATTAGTACTTGAACCCAGATTTTCTGACTTCAAATGCTCCATGCTTTTAATACACCTTGCTGCTTGTACAATATAATAGAGTAGGGTGTGGCTATTATTGCACCAGTCTACAAGGTAAGCTTTTATCCCTGTGATTTTATCAGCAAAATCTGAACATTTGGGACAAACTACTCTTGTTTTATATCTGTCCGTTTGCACTTTTAAAACTCTGGTGGGTTTTAGTTGCTTTAGTAGGAAGAGTGACACAAAGGATATGTGAATTAATTCTTTCTTTTGTGAATATTTGCAGTGTGGAGCGTTATGATCCAAGTAAGGACTCCTGGGAGATGGTTGCATCTATGGCAGATAAAAGGATTCACTTTGGTGTGGGTGTCATGCTAGGCTTTATTTTTGTGGTGGGTGGACATAATGGTGTTTCACATTTGTCAAGCATTGAAAGATATGACCCTCATCAAAATCAGTGGACTCTGTGTAGACCAATGAAAGAACCCAGAACAGGTAATAATAACATACCAATTTCTAAACATGCAGGACAATATTTTTTATAGTGATGTTCTTGAAATAGTAGTTTCTTGGGATATAACAGTAAGAGTATTATTACTTGTCCAGAAAAAACTTTTTTTGTGATAAACTTGACTGACAACTTGATTAGACAAAACTATATATATTTTTTTACTGTGATTTTAATATGCCAATGTGCATATTGTTATTTTTTAAACTTCTACAACACATCTTGAGAAATGCTGGTAATAGAAAGTACCTTATAGAAGCTCTTTGTGTCCATGTAACAAATGTTAATTGTTTTATGTGTTACACACACATGTGCACACACACCCAGGATCCTAGGGTTGTTCTATTTTGTTTTTTATTGTACATCAGCAGTCTGTATGTTACTTTCAAATGTTCTCTCCTCCTTAAGGGGTATAGTTATAGTTGATCTAGAAAGGGTTGGGTTTCAGGTTTCATAAAGAAAAACAAATACACCTTTGAGGAAAAGAAGAAATTATCCTTAAACCCAAACTCAAATCACATTATTTTAAAAGGAACATTTTAAGTTACTGGTGGAAATGCTTTAGGAGTATTCCTTGCATTTATGATTAAAGAAACTCCTGAAAAATAAACATACGAAGGAAATTGAAAGGCTTGTTTACTAGAATTAGTTTCTGTGGTACCATTGAGAAGGAAAACCATAAAACAATGAAAACGTAAAATATTTGGGTAGCCTTGTTCTTTTTAGAACTATATATACATAAACTAAAATTTTTAAAGCATAAATTATATAGTTCAATATATATTTAAAATTTTAACACGTTTGAAAACAAAAATTAATGATTTTTGAAAAATATAAATTGAGAAGAAAGCATATGGAAAGATATATACTACATTCTTAATGTTTAACTGTGGTGGAGAAAGGGAGAGTAGGATTGAGGAGGAGAGATGAAGGAAGACTTCAGCTCTTTTATACTAAGGGATTTTTTTTCCAGTAAGCACATATTGCTATATTGCTTGTATAATTAATAATAGATTGTTGAAATGTATTTTAAGAAAACATTTAAATACAAATTTAGTGCGAAGTCTGCTTCATGGTTAACATATTTTTTCCCCTATTTTTACCCACCTTTCCTAGGAGTTGGTGCTGCAGTAATTGATAACTACCTTTATGTAGTGGGTGGTCACTCAGGGTCTTCCTATCTGAATACCGTGCAGAAATATGACCCTATCTCAGATACATGGCTGGATTCAGCTGGCATGATATACTGTCGCTGCAATTTTGGATTAACTGCACTTTGACAAGTGTGGACTTGTGGAAATAGCGTAGTGATGAACCTTGTGCTGCATGAAAGGATGCCCAGTTTTCTGAAGCCCAAAAGCTACATTGCTTTCTTTTTAACTTGAAATGGCATGAAGACTCAAAGTTTTGTTGGGTACTTTGAACTGACAAGTAGCTTTGGTTGCTCTTGATTATACAGTGAATCAATAATCCAAGAAAAAAAAAAAAGGAAAGATCTTGCCAATTGAATTGTGCACTTTTTTTTCCTAATACTGGGATAGAATAGTTTTATGTTCATAAGTGTACATGTGGAGAAAACCTTGCTGCTTTTTAAAAAAAATTTAGCTTTCTTCCTCCTCCTTGTTCTGCACCGTTTTTTACCAGGATGAGAGATGCTTAGATGCTGGAGTATACTGAGTGACTAGACAGAGTGCTAATACTGTTGGATATAAATTCATATGCTTCACATTTTAAACAAAGGGCTGCTTTTTTTTTCTGGTACTTTTAAGGGTTGTAAATTACATGCCATACTGAGTCACCTGGATATTCTTCCTGCTAAATGGCTTTAGGGCTGGGGATGTAATAAGTTTTCAAGATAAATGCATTTACTATCATGATTTCGGGTCCTATTTTAAGCAATCAGATACTTACTGTGTATGCCTTTTTTATATGGGCAGGTTAATGCTGGATGAATTTAGTTACCCATCTATGGTATGCTAAGCATGGATAGAAAGAGTTAAGCATATCAGTTTCAATTTTTTTTTAGTAGTCCAGCAGGCTTCCCAGTGTTGATGTAAATATTTGATAAATGTTTAGTACCACCCTTAGTGCACATTAAGTTTTTTCATATATGCTTACAATAATTTTAGTTTTTTTAAGACTTTTGTTTGCTTTTTCAAAGTATTCAGATATAAAAATGGTGCTAACTGTAGGATCTGTAACAGGGCTATAAAAATGTTCTTTTGGATGTTAAATATGAGATACGCATGACGTGTTTTGATAGTATTTTTCATTTTTACCGGCTTGGTTCATTTGTGCTTATTAAAAATATTAGTGTTTATACTAATATTTACATCCAAAAAACATTCAAATGGCCTGTTATGCTTTTCATGGTTCCTGAATAGTGATTTAAAGAAAGATATATTTTATCTTCTTTCTTCTTGTGCTAGATGTTACATGCCCTTCTTAAAAACAGAAATATATGCATTAAATATAAAGCACTAGGCAGTTAAGCATTATTTTGTACATTTCTTAGGTAACTGAATATTTTAAAGTTATTGAGGAAAACTGGAACTTGATGTTTACTTGAGTAATGGTTCTAAATTCAGTTCCACTTTGACTAAAGAAACGATCTTTTAAAGCAAAATTGTTTGCTTTACCCAAGTGACAGCTTATTTAAAAGAACTGGTTAATTCATTTTGTTTTGCATGTTTTAGTAATGTCTCTTAATCTTGAATACATTACTTTGCATTTTATTAGGATGTTGGTACTTGTGTTTTTGGTACTGTAGTCATTTTGTTTTCCTTCCCTTGATTTTTTCTTTCTCTTTTCTTTTTTTTAACTGCCCACTATCTCTTTATAGTCTCTACAAAACTATATTTGTTTCCTAAGAAAAAGTTCATATTGCATTCTTAAGTGCCATAATGTTCAGAACTATTGTTAAGAAGCCATTTGTAATTATAAAACATAGGTTCATTTTTAGCATATATGTTATTTCTTGAAAACTATTTATAGCCAGGCAATTTTCAGTTTTCCTTGTTCTTCCATAAACTGCCAGTTGTAGACTTAAATATATACTGCAAAACTGTGTGAACTCATCTTTACTCATATAAGTAGTTTCATGCTTTATGAATATTTGCACAGATTATAAAACCTTGCAAGTGATTTTTAGTCTCTTTCTAATTAAGAACTCAACAGGAGCTACTAATAAAATTGACAGGCTGAATATTTTCTATGTTGCTTGTTTGAATAACTTAATGATATATAGCAATAACTTTTTAATTGATTTGAATAAATCTGTTGAATAGAAACAAGGTGCACTATTGTGATTGGCCTAGACTTCATTTAAAGAAAGCAATTTAAAATAGATTCCATCACATACTTAATTTTAAATCCCCATCTCAATTTTCTTTCTGGTTATATCAATCAGAAAGAATTGTTATTCTTGATAACATTAACAATGTTAATCAATTATTAAATACATCCTATTACACTGTTTTTAAGCCCCTCTCCCCAGAAGATAAGGGAATTTGAAAGACTATAGAAATTTATTTTAATTGTAAACAGATCTATACTATACATTTTATTTTCACAATGTTTTCCTCACATATCATCCCCACTATCAAATTAGTATAAAATATATAATCGTTTGGTAAATTAGACCAAAGATATAAGTTGATCATTGTTTTGGAAGAATCTAAATTTCTTCTCAGTGAAGACTAAATGTGAAACATTTTGGGCAGTAGTAAGAGCAATATACTAGAGAACAAATTATGAAACCCTGTGAAAGGAAGAGAAAAAAAACCCCCAAATTTAGAAATATTTATTTTAGGTTTGCTAAACCTACTTAATTGTGCATAAGAACCAGAGTATTATGACCTGACAGCTGATAACTTTACAATAGAGCCTTCTCGTTCAGCTTGTGGGAAGTTTCATCATGAATACTTTGCTGACAAATTGTGAATTTAAAGCCACATTTCTAGTGTTAAAAAGGATCGAAATGTTTGATTATAAATTCCCAGGGTTAAAGATTTTAGAAATAATTTTATATACTCAGGCAAGGAGGAGAAAGCTATTTAAGATTGCCCAGAACTATTTTGGAAAAAAGTAACAGTGGGAAATAGAAATTAATTTAATCATTTAGAAGATAATTGCCTTCTATAATTATGTTATGAAGACTTAATCTGTTAGAAATGTTTGGCTATTTAATATTTGTTAAATATAGTAATAGAACTCAAGTGATTTTTAATGTAACCCAAAGGATAGTTATATAAGTTCCTTATATTATTGCTAATACTGTTTTAAACATGAATGAATATTACATTTTAGGACGTGGTATCAAAGTAATAGGAGAATGGCATTAGGTTTTGAAAAATTATTTTGATAACTTGACAAATATGGAGGGTCTACTATATGAGATACTGTGCTAGATGCTATGGGGGCTAGAAATATAAATAAGATATAGTCTTTTCACCCAAAGAGTAAAATATAGTAAGGGAGACCTCTACCCAAATAACTATTATGGTAAAGTGTGAATCTAATTCCTTATTTCTGACATCATGAAGTGATTGGAGATCCAATTTATGTATAAACATTTGTGTCCTCTAGTGTCCAATTAGGTTTTATTGACATGAAAGAGAATTATTTAAAAGCTGATATTTATAGAACTCCAACTTTCCTAAAATTGGATAATATATTTTCTAGTAGAAAAACAGAATTATAGAAACTTAAAAAAAATATTATGTTATCAAGGCTCTGGCTAACATTGAAGGAAATATATGTAAATATAATGCTGTTTGTTTTCAGTTTTGGTGTTTGATTTCTGGTATTGTCACCGAAGTGCTCATTTTCAGGAAAATCAGATTCTACAATAAATACACTGCTTAAAGTTCAATAAACTTGTGATAACCTCTATAACCTCTGTAGTTTGAAAGTTAATAACTTATAAAGATGTCACACATCAAGTTAACATCCAGTTCTACTTCTTAACCTTTTTTTTTCCTTTGTAAGACAGCACTTTAGTTAGACATGATTTAATTAGATGCAATTATTCTGTGACTGGATGTTTATTAGATTTTCACTTACAGTATATTGATTCAGTATTGATTCACATTTGAAGAGTGAGGAATACAATAAGTTTTAAATATTACAGGTTTAAAGGTTTTCTTAATGGTGTGAATATGGAGTCAAAAATCCAGTTTACATCTCTGCAGAGAGAAAAATTGCTATCCATATCTTTTTATTTTATACATATTTAACTAGAGATAATTTATGGTTAATTTTGTCAAGTTATCATGTGTTCAGTCCCATTTATTTTAAAATCCTAAGCAAAAAGTTCCAAGTTTGCCTTAAAAACAAATGAAATTAAAGAACTGGATGATAATGCCTATATTTTTGCCTTATGAATTGTGCTGTATCATAAACCAGAGATGGTTTTGATTTTAACAGGATTTTGAAATTTTGTAGATGTAGAGTACTAATATCTGTACTCTCTTGCAAAGAATGTGATCTAGTTGTGGATTATGTTAATGTTTAAGTGTTTTTGTATACGTATTTTACCTCTGAATATGTATCTTTTTAGCATCAGGGTTTTATTTTTGTTTACATAGTAAAGTGGCATTTAACTTGTTGAAGGTTGTATTCTTTTGTCTTTTATTTTCAAAGTTCTTTGTGTGTACTATTGTGGTAATGCTCTGTACTGAGTATGGTTAAATTTCATTTAATGTGAAATATTAAAAATAAACTTGAAAAACAAGACTTTGTGTGTGTCCATTGTTGTGAATTGACCCAAGCTAACTTTGTCATGCTTAACTCTTAGGTTCTTTTAGGTAGATAGTGGCCACAGAAGTTGAGTTGGATGTGGGATAGCCACTCCTTTACATCCTGATTACCAGGTTATAATGAAAACATGTCTTAGGCTAAATACTGCTGCACATTTAGACACTTATTAAAGAAACATTCATTAACAAAGCAGGCACAAAAGAGTTCAGTTGATAAGTTCATTGCAGTCCCAGCTTTTTATCTTTTTAGATTCTTGAACCAGCCTTATAAGAGGGGTTTACTTGAGGCAGACATGGCAACATTCTAGAGGTTTCTGTTATTTTTATGGCCAGCATCAGGTAACCAATAGGCCTCCTAAAGGAAGAGCTGTAAACCTAGGTACTATCTTTAAGGAAGTTGTGAACTACAGGCCTGAAAGGATTCTGATAACCTGTCCATACAAGGGTTGGAAATGTATTTGTAGACCGTCCACATATCTTGAAACTTTAATTTCACCAGTAAGAGCAACTTTTTGGTATCACGTTAGGCTACAAGCCACTATTCCCTAATAAATACCCTTGACATTTAGTATACTAATTAGCAAAACATCGGATACCGATCAAATTATGGATAAGAGATGTATTTGTAGCTGCCGGGAGAATGGGTTTCCTGGTTAGCATGCCAGCTAACCATCCCTCAGCTGCATTCTTAGTGAGGGCAACTCCTACAGTTGAAGTAGAAACTTAACATATATGCTGAAGTATTTAAAGTATTATAGATGACGTATGTTAATACATGTTTTGAGAGTACATATTAAAATATTGGATTTAGATTTCTTGATGCTTTTGCAGTTCTGCTTTTTAATTCTAAGACATGCACAGATAGCTCTTACATTACCCAGAAAATCTGTCAGCAGACAGTTATTAAGAGCTTAATATGTTAAAGACATGATGGAAGGTATAGAGGAGTAACAAGCCTTATCTTACAATCTGCTTGAGGAATGAAAAAGACACCTCGGTTGCTTTCTGGGGTTTTGTTTTTTTTTTTGGTTTGTTTTTTCAGGGAGGGAGAATTGAAGAGATAATGCTACTCTAGCAGAGCTCTACTGGTGCCTCTCATGTTCTTTCTAAAATTACTAGATGCTTCTCTTGTTTGGGGCCAGTGCAGTAATGGAAGTAGAAGTTTCAACTCAGTTTGGAAGACTGTGATGAGCGGATTGTAGGAATCAGCAATAGACTCATAATGGGATACAAAAAGCTGTTCCAGGAGTCCAAACTCTTAAGGCTAGGAGTAAAATTGAGTTCTGTGTCAAGGTAGTATTAAAACAGTACACATGGGTTTTGATATGTCTTCCAGGCTTTTTTTTTTTCTTCTTTTTAATAGAAATGGAATCTGCATGTACCCATCACCCAGCTTCAACAATTAAGCACATTTTGTTAATCCTACTTTTCCTTATCCACCCTTTTTTTTTTTTTTTGGCTGAAATATTTTAGAGAGAATCCCAAACATGCAATATAATATGACTGTAAATAATTGAGGCTGCATCTCTAAGTGATAAGGACACAAAATTTTCATTCTGTAAGCTACACCGATATAATCACACTTAAAAATTGAATACTTTTGTATTATTTAGTATAGTCTGTATTCAAATTTCCCTTATTGTCTCAAAATTTTTTTTCTGTTAGTTGGTTGAGTCAGGATCTAAATAAGGTTTATACATTGCATTTGACTGTTACATCCCTAAGTCAATTTTAATCTCTACCAGTCACTGCCCTCCTCCCCCTTTTCATGCCATTTACTTGTTAGTATATGTGATTGTTCATCTAGTAGATTGTCCCACATTCTAGATCTGGCAGATTGCTTTTTGTGTGTTTTGTTTGACTTACTGTCCTATTCTGCAAATGTTCTATAAACTAAAACTGATGGCTGCAGAGTCTTCATTAGATTCAGGTTTTTTTTTTTTTTTTTTTTTGCAAACATAGTTGATGCTGCATATACCTCCTATTGTATTGCATCTGAGGCATATTATGTCTGGTTATCCCACTTTTAGTGATGCTAACATTAATCATAGTTTGAGTTCAGTTGTCAACCTGATGCCTTCATTATCAAGTTCCCCATCAAACTCTCACCAGATGGTTTTAGCAGCTATTAGTGACTACTGCTGGATCCATTATCATATTGAGTTGTAAAATAGTAGTTTTCTAACTCTGCCATTCCTTCTGCTTTTATTAGCTGGAATTCTATAAAGGAAAGCATTTCCTCATCACTTATTTGGGTACCTTGAGATAAGGTCTATTAAGGAAAGGCTGGGGAAATTGTGCGATTCATTCCTTTCTCAATCTTTAATGAATTAGTGCCCTAAAAAACTCCAAAGGTGATCAAGTATCATGAGCTCATGATTTTTTTAAAGATATTTGTTTGAATATATGTGTTTCAATCAACACATCTTAAGCCTGTGTATAAGATTAAGTTCCATTGAAAGCCTCCTTTCTTTTAAAGAATTATTTTCACATAATTTAAAATAAAGACAAACTTACAGAGAAGTTGTAAGAGTAATACAAAAAATTACTATATACCTTTTTCAAGGTACACCAGTTTTTGACATTTTGCCACACTTGTTTTATCATCCTTTCATCTTTTTCAAGCCATCTGAAAGTAGGATGCATACATTGTCTTTTTATCCCTTAATACTTTAAGCACATATGTCCTAAGAATAAGGATATTCATTCTCTTATTAACCACAGTTCAGGTATCAAATTCAAGCATTGTTGTGTTTTGGCTTTTCCTTTTCATTTTCTTCCTCAGATCTAGAATCTCTAAATGGTATTTAGAGGTCCCAATGTTTTGCTTGTGTTTTCTGCTACTGAGTTGTCCTTGCTTATAGGCTATTCAATAGGCAGAGTCAGGAAATGCCTCCTTTTAAATTTTACTTTATTTTACTTAAATTCTTGGATTTTAATGTTTTTTTTCTTAGCTTGAAAATCTTGGTTTCTATCAACATTAACATAATTTAATTACCTATTTGATTTGTTTTACAACATACTTATAATGTTTTCAAAATAACAATACTGATATAAATAATAAGACCAATGAATGTAGTTGAGTCCTTTGTGACATTTTTTGTCCTTAGAATATGTTTCACAAGGATCAAAAATAAAAACACTGGTTTTAGAGTCAAATGAAGTAATATTTTTATTTGGTTAAAGCATAATTGACTCATGTACAGTGAGGCTATTTTAATTGAGGTTTTAATTTTTAGAACTATACTTTCTAATCTAATTTTATTTTAAAATTATATGGAATATTTACTTGACTACAAAGTTGAAACTATACGAGAAGATGCATTCACCGAAGTTTTGTCTGCATTTCCATCTCTTTCACTCTGTTCATTTTTATTACTTTATAGGTAATCATTTTTATTAGATGCTTGTTCCATTATCTCATTTTGAAAAAATCCTTCCCCATTTCCTTACCAAAAAAATAGCATACTATAAAAACACTTTTTTCCACTTAAAATATTCTGGAGATTATGTCATGTTAATATATTAAGATAATTCTTAATCTTTTTTACAATTACATAGTACCTTGCTGTGTAGATATACCATAGGACTTTTATCTAGTCTTGTGCTGATGGACATTTGAGTTGTTTTTAGACTTCTGCATTTACAAATAATGCCACAATGAATAGCCTTGTGCGTTTGTCATTTTGTGTTTTGAGCACAGATTTTTAGAAGTGGAATTTCTGGGCTAAAGTGTAGGTGATATGCAATTTTCCTAGATCATGCCTGTTTTAGTTCAGGCTGCCATAGGCTAAATACCACAGACTGAGCAGAAATTTATTTCTCACAGTCCTGGAGGATGGAAGTCCAAGACCAGGGTGCCAGCATGGTCAGGTTCTGGTGAGAGCTTTTTCAGGGTTGCAACCTGACAACTTCTAATATCCTCACATGAAAGAGAGTAGAGAGGGGGAGTAAGCTCTCTCATGACTTTTATAAGGACACTAATCCCATTAATGAGGGCTCCATCTTCATGACCTCATCTAATCATGATTACCTCCCAAAGATCTCACCTAATACCAACACGGCAGCGGTGGGGGGGCGGGGGGTAGGGTTTCAGTATTTAAATGTCGAAGAAACACAAACCTCCCGTCCATAACATTGCCCAATTCTCCCAAGACGTACCATTTTCCATTCCCATCAACAATAGAAAAGAGTACCTTATAGGCTGTTTTTATTAGTTCACCTACGCAGGGTCCTATTAACAGGTAATACTTGGGGGCTTCCCCGGTGGTGCAGTGGTTAAGAATCTGCCTGCCAATGCAGGGGACACGGGTTCGAGCCCTGGTCTGGGAAGATCCCACATGCCGCAGACCAACTAAGCCCATGCACAACTACTGAGCCTGCGCTCTGTAGCCCGCGAGCCACAACTACTGAAGCCCATGTGTCTACAGCCCGTGCTCCACAACAAGAGAAGACACCACAATGAGAAGCCCGCGCACCGCAACGAAGAGTAGCCCTCGCTGGACGCAACTAGAGAAAGCCCGCACGCAGCAATGAAGACACAACGCAGCCAAAAATAAATAAATAAATTTATACATAAAAAAAGGTAATACTTGGTCTCATGTTCTTTTTGGTTCAAATTATGTCTAATATTAAAATATAATTAAAGACATGGAAAGCTTCTTATTTTTAGGGTACATGAAAAGTGCCTTAAACCTTATTGAGTAAGGCAGGATCTAAATAAGGCTGAGCCAATCACTTTTGCTGTCCTGATTAGAAAGAAAGTATTGGAAAGGATATTCTTGTGTGTGCCCTGAGGACAGTTAGAGTTTAAGTAAGCAGGGGTCCTAGAATCTAATAAAGTAGGTGTTTCCAATGAATAGAGGACTATGTCTCAAAAAGTTTTAGAGCCGGATGGCAGATAAACTATTTTGGACTGTATCTGGTAGATAAACGATTTTGAGCAGGAACAAGATATGATATTTCATTATTATTTAGTATCTAGGAAAATTTAAGCTATTCACTTTCCTCCAACATTTTTACTTCTGCTTTATTTGTTTTTCCTTTTCAAACTAATTCATGAATTTAACTTTTTTTTTTTTTTTTTTTTTACTGTTCTGATATAGTTTGTTCTGTGAGCTTATTTGCCACAGAAATAGCAGCATTGGTTTTCAGCCAACAAACTTGAAATCTTCACACAGAATTTATTCATCTTCTGCAGCAGCACTACTTATCTACTAATTTCTTAATAGAATATTGAGGACCTCCCTGGTGGTCCAGTGGCTAAGACTCCACACTCCCAATGCAGGGGGCCCAGGTCTGATCCCTGGTCAGGGAACTAGATCCCACATGCATGCCGCAACTAAGAGTTCGCATGCCTCAACTAAAAGATCCCTTATGCTGCAACCTTAGTTGCGGTTCTTAAACCGGCACAGCTAAACAAATAAATAAATAAATATTTTAAAAAATAGAATATTGAAAGAGGAGTCAACAGTAACTGTAGTGGAACTTCCCTGGTGGTGCAGTGGTTAAGAACCCGCCTGCCAATTCAGGGGACACGGGTTCCAGCCCTAGTCCGGAAAGATCCCACATGCCACGGAGCAACTAAGCCCGTGCGCCACAACTACTGAGCCTACGCTCTAGAACCCGCGAGCCAGAACTACTGAAGCCCACGTGCCTAGAGACCATGCTCCGCAACAAGAGAAGCCACCGCAATGAGAAGCCCATACACCGCAAGGAAGAGTAGCCCCTGCTCGCAGCAACTAGAGAAAGCCCGCGCGCAGCAACCAAGACCCAACACAGCCAAAACAAAAAACAAAAACAACTGTAGCAAACACTTTCATGGTGCTTACTGTGTGCTGGGCACTAAGTGGTATAATAATAATTCATCAAATCTTCACCACAACCTTATGAGATATACTCTATTATTATCTCCATTTTACAGTTAGCAAACTGGGAACAGAAGAGTTAAGTAATAGGACCAAAGCCACACAACTAATGACAGAGTCCAAATTTGGACCCAGGCAATTTGGTTTCAGAGTCTAGGCATTTAACTGCCATACTCTTTCCCCTAATTGACATCAAGAAAATCAGTAGTCGAGAACTGATGGTAATAAAGAGAATCCAGTGGTAATGTGATCATGTAACACGATTCACCTCAAAAGTCTGAAATTCCATTATTTTTTTCCTAGGTGAAAAATGTCAATCCTGAATTAAGTCTTCTGTCATTTCCATAAACTCTCTAGGGACAGGAATTCCTAACCCTTTTCAAAGAAGAGTTGAAGAAAGCAGAGAGGAGGCCAGAAGCATGAGGTTTGTGGAAGTGATGAAGAAGTCCCAGAAGTCAATTTACAGGTATAATTTGAGCTGGGTTGTTGTTGGCAGAAAGCATAGTCAGCCTCATCAAAGACAACACCATTGTATGTTATCCCCAAGCTATGAGTGCTTATAGTGTCATAGAACTGAGGGAAAATTGTACTTGCCTTGCCCAAATTTTAAAGGCCAGAAAGTTCAGGAATGGGTCTTGCTCCGGCCTTTACGTTCTATACTGGGGAGCTTCTGCCACCTAGTGTTCATGAAGAAAATGGCAAGAGTTTGGAATCACCAATCCTGTCCCTCCACAAGTCCAGGAGTATTTAAAGAGGACTGGTCCCAATGGCTGTCTCAGTTTTTCCTCAAGTTATCTTCCCTCCAATGAGAATTAGAAAATATTTGATATTATTAATTCTTTGTGGAAAACTTCAGCTACAATAAATTTCTTTTAAAATTTGATGGGGTTTGGGGCTTCCCTGGTGGTGCAGTGGTTGAGAATCTGCCTGCTAATGCAGGGGACACGGGTTCGAGCCCTGGTCTGGGAGGATCCCACATGCCGCGGAGCAACTAGGCCCGTGAGCCACAACTACTGAGCCTGCGCGTCTGGAGCCTGTGCTCCGCAACAAGAGAAGCCACGATAGTGAGAGGCCCGCGCACCGCGATGAAGAGTGGCCCCTGCTTGCCGCAACTAGAGAAAGCCCTCGCACAGAAACGAAGACCCAACATAGCAATCAATCAATCAATCAAAAAAAAAAACTTGATGGGGTTTGAAATTTGTTTTATCTTTAATTTTAGGATTTATAGCTTTCTAATGGAAATTAAAAATGGTTAGGCTTTGAAGTTAGATGTAGAGGCAATAATGAAACAGAAGGAAAGGGGACAGGGCACAACCTTTAAAAGAATGACATAGCCATTGAGGACACAACAAAAACTGGTTGGAACCAACTAGGTCCAAGATGGCAGAAGATTCAGCTTCCAGTAGAACTTGAGCCTCATTATACATTCATTGTAATGTATTAGCATGCTAAGTGACACACTCACAGGCACCATGACGGTTCTGAGAGCAACCATAAAAGGCCAAAAAGTGGGTGGTGGCCCAATTCCTGGAAATCTCCACCCTTTCTCCAAAATAGTTGGACTAATCCTCCCACTCATTAGCCTGTGAAATTATCCAGCTGATAAAAACTAACCACCCCGTATTTTGGGGTCTCTTGCCTTCTGAGATGGCCCACACTCTGTCTGTGGACTGTGTTTCTCCCAAGGCTGTTCTTGCCTTTTGAGACGGACCACATTCTATGGAATGTGTATCTCTCTAAATAAATCCACTTCTTACCTATCACTTTGTCTCTCACTGAACTCTTTTTGTGACAAAACATAGAGAACTTGAGCTTCATTAAGGCCTGAGACCTGGTGTGTGATCTCAATTAAAATGCAGTGGTTCAAGTCCCAATCTGAGTTGTGCGGTTTCAATAGGACCTTACAATTGCCTTTGAAATCACAAGTTGAACAATCTGTAGTCTCTTTCCTCCAAAACCTCCTCCAGGGATGCTAGGTAGCACCTGGGAAAGGACTGTTTCAAAGACCTCACAGCAGTTGTCTGTAGAACTGTCCCTCCTCTGTACTCAGAGCCTGAGGTGCTCACCCTGCCATAGTACTTCCCTCTGTACAGTCACCATTGATTGACTCACCGTTCCCCCTTTTTAGACATGTGCATACCTCCAGGGCAGAAATCATTTCTAATTCTATTAGCAAGTAGTGGATATTAAGTATGTATTAAATGGATGCTGCAGAGAAAGTACGTCTGCTATTGACTTGTTCCAGCTTGTAGCCCTCAAATCAAGCTTAGCCTGCTTGGGCAAAGATTTCCCTAACCATCTAACCATTTCATTTAAGCTTTAACCTGGTGTCTTCTTGACCTGAGCACAAATCAACTCTCCTGTGTTTCCTGCCTTCACTCCTCTTCTCCTTTCCTTCCTTCCCATATGTTGGGTATGCAGAACTATTTATCGTGCTGGTTTCCCCCCTCTTCACAAACTCTCTCAGCCAACTTTTTCCTACTCTACTCTTAAAGCAAGCTAATTATGCTCAGTGTACTTTGATTTTTCTTTGTTACACTCTCTGTTGGATTAACAGGGAAATATAGAAAATCTATTTGGTTGTATCTGTTTGGGGACAGTCTATACCATCAGGGTCTTCTTGCTTCCCAACTCTGGCACCTGGGATACTAGTTTTGAAATGTAGGTAGGGGAACGTAAAGGAATGACATCTTTCATAAAGTAGAATAATGAGTTCTTGAAGATTTGAGAAAATAAAAGCATCTGAAGGCAAGTGTCCAGGTAGAAAGAAATGTCTGAACAGGTGGCCACTGCAGTTTCCTTCAGAGTTTCACTTTCCTGTACACATTTTGTCAAGCTGATTACTTCTATCACCGCTATGCTGGCCCCCAAGGGTATACACTTCTTTCTTCAAAGCCCGAACTCTTTGGTTCTTAGTTTTCTTCAGTACTGTGGAGCCATGCTGGACTTTTCAAAAAGTCTTTACCAGTATGAACCGATGATTATCACTGGGTGGAGAAATCATGGATGATCATTTTCTTCTTTACAGTTTTTTTGGGTTTATTGATTTCTTACCGATTTATGTATTATTTTTATAATCATCTGAAAAATTAGACTTTACAAAATTCAAAGGGAAAACAAGCAAGTAATAAAAATATAGCTAAGCGTACAAACAGCAGGTTTCTAATTTTACCACACTGTTGTCTGCACAGCTCATTGGCTCCTCAAGTGCTTGTTCCATACCACATCATTTTTGAGGGCCTTACCAGAGTAGCTCACTTTTTCATTTTCAGTGGTACTCCTTTTGCTACCTTATAGACCTCATTGAGAAAACAATGGATGGACTGTGGAACTGATTGCTCTTTGAGGGTAAATAATTTTATATCCTCAGGTAGATATCAGCATATAAAGAAATCTTCTAGCTACAGAGGCCTCCCCACCAACTTCCTCAACTTCCCAGAAATAAAGTAAAAGGTTGTTTTCCCTGAGATCAAATTAAATTTGAAGTTAAAGGCTGTCCTGTTGACCAGACAGTGAACCCTGGGCCAGTTGGGTGGGTAGGAACCCTGTTTGTTAGTAAGGCATCAAGTCGTTAAAATGAACTTCAAAAGCTATGTGATCTTAACTTTTGATTTTAACAAAGGAAGGTGAGAAGAATATAAATGTTTGCTTAGGCTGGAGTTTAGCAGTAGTAATTGCAGTCATTTTCACATGAACTGTTTACCTTTCCTGCTTAGGTATAGTGCATTACAATTATTGTCAAATAATTAAATGTTATTAACTCATTTAATTATAAAACTAAACTGTTGATATATGCTCAATACGTACAGCTTTTTATGTGTCACAGTAGTCATCTGCTTATATAGCTTAGTTGTTTGCTCATACTCTTAAGAATGAAATAGAACCTAGGATTCACCCTAGTAAGCATGCCTGTGGTGGTGATTTTTGTTCCTCTTTCTCTTTGATTGGATCCGATCCAGTGACAATGCCTCAGATGTTAAGTCAACCCAAATAATGAAAAGCTACTTTGAAGGATAAATCTAAGATTATTTGTTAAGTTTTGGGTGGGGGGCGGGTAAAGCTTCTTTGGCTGAAGAGAAGTTGGAGACTTCTTAAATGTTGGAGATTTCCCCTTAAATTTGCTTTATTTGTTCTTTATCTCCCTTTGCTTGAGGTGAGGGTTTTAAAATCATTTCTGCTCTCCCCATAGGTATAGTTGTGATTTGTGGCATTTTGATTAAAAACGTATTCTGATTATTCCCTCGTATCTTTTGCCCATCCCCACCCCCAGCATTCCGATTCCTCTGTTTAAGGTTATACAAAATTTTCCATACCCTCAGCTTCACATTTTGTGATAATCTTGTTTACTTCATATTTTTTTATCCCTTTTCTACTCACTATTTGGTCAGCAGGGAATAATTTCTTCAATTACCACCATAACAGCAAAATTCCTATTATCCTTAAATCCTAACCATCTGGGGCCCAGAAGGCATACTTAAATTTCATTACACATTAATTCCGTTACTGATATGAGCTACTGCTTAAGTAATTTTTAAAAAGATCTGAAAAGGTCATTAGTGATAGAGAATCTAGGAGACTTGCCTGTACATGAAAGAGGTAGAAAAAATATTTCTTTTTATTAGCATGTTCAAGGTAGTCAAGATATTAACAAACATTTTAATCCTCACAACAACCCTGTGAGGTAGGTAAGTCATTGTTTCATGACAAACTAGTATTATTCCAAATAAAGTGCAATTCATAAAAGAATAAATCTGCATCAGGAATAATTTTGTTAATGATACCATTTATGTATATGCTAATATTTGTGTTTTTGTATACTTTGATTCATGCAGTTGATTCATGCAGTAAGGTGTCCCCAGAAAAGTTTACTATAAATCAAATCCTATTTAAATACATGTGGGAACAATTTAAATAAACTCTGGGGTGAATTTTTTTAATAAAATAGATCACTATTTTGAGCAAATACTATGAATATTCCTTTTTTACACAAAATAAAAAGGCATCCTCATCAACGTTGCACTCACATTTATTCATTCTTCAGTAAGTTATCTCAACATGGCACCAATGCAATGTAAGACTTAATTTATTGAATTAAACCTTAGTAATTTGGTATATGGCAGTGAACTGTGTTGCTGTGTAGAAATCTCCAAATATATTGCGCTCAATCTCAACCCAAAACCTAGGATGGACTATTTATTTAAAACACTAAAATAAATGATGATAGATTTCAAAAAGTATTTTCCCTTGAGAACATTACTTATTTTTTTCCTTTAAATTGCAAAAGGAAAAGAGAACTTAGGGTCTTTGAAAAGAAACATAATATTCTGATAACTATAAATTTCTGGTGATTTATATTACAAATCAAAGAAAGCCTCATGCTATCAATTTACTACTTATAAGGGAGCACACAGATGTTATCCCCAAAATTTACGTATTTTTTCCTCTGTGCCAATATGACTTACTAGGAAGAGAAATACAGTTGACCTTTGAACAACATGGGTTTGAACTGTGTGGGTCCAGTTATACGTGTATTTTTTTCAATAAATACGTACTACAGTACTACATGATCCGAGGCTGTTTGAATCCGAGGATGTGGAACCACAGATACGGAGGGATGACTGTAAAGTTACATGGGGATTTTTGACTGCGTGGGGGGTCAGGGTCCCAGCCCCCGAGTTGTTCAAGGGTCAACTGTATTCCCAGGCACCCATTTTCTCTTAAATCCATATTTAAATTACATTTCCATTATTCATCCAACATTAGTAAACATACAGTTTGCCTAACATTTTTTTTTTATAATTGTCTTATCTGCAAAATAAATTTTTACTAGAGAACTCCTATTACATTTAATTTAAACATTTAGATTAGTTATATAATTTATCTGTAACAATAAGTTTGGGAGCTTAGTTAACAGTTAAAATCCACTGGTAGGTTTTTAATACTTTAACAAGTGGTTAAAGTAATTTACCATTACAAAGAAATAACTGAAGTCCAGAAAAACATTCTCACCAAAGTATTTTAAAAAACTGTTGCAGGAACATTAGGCAAATCAACAGGTAAAATAGACTAAGCCATCTATAAGTTGTACATTCAAATCCATACTAGATCCAGTAGTGCACTTTGGATTATAGTGAGGTAGGGCAAATAAACACAGTCAGATACATTTTGAACTGTTAAATTTATATAAACTGAAAATTGACTTATACCCAGGTTTTATTTGGATATCCAAAAAGAAAAACTGAGAATTCAAATGATGAAGTATTTTCTCGGATTCAAAGACAGAACTGTAAAAAACCTTTGAGGTACATATACAAAGGCTACAAGATATATTTTATTTCAACATAAAATATGCTTGTATAAAAATAACCTGGGATATAGAAAAAAGAAATACAAACATTTTTGCATAGATTCTCTATATACCTGGGGCTAAACACTAGATAATACACCTCTGAAACTAATATAGCTGAACTATTTCCTTGGATACCAAGTATATAGAAAATAAAAGCCCTTCATCTGGGGGAGCATGGGCAGGAGGGAAAACAATTTAATTTAGCATCAGTCTATATTTATTTCTCTGTTGCTCGAATATAAACTAATGATGACAAGAGGAGAAACTCTGGGGGTTTATTTAACAAAATTAAATTCACATTTCTGAGGCCATCATAGTGCATCCAATGTCCATCAATTTGAAAAGCTGCAGAATAATGATGTTCCTCTTTGTTAAACAATGTGGCACCTTCCAACAAATACCTGCAAATTAAATGACAAAGTGTAGAAGAAAAATCACAATACTTTGTTCTTGAGAAAAACATTCCCTAAATTCTTAACTAATAAAAAACTGAGATTATTTGCATTCTATTCTCTGTAAAAGATATCCATCTGTAAAAATCATGTATTATAATTGGTAATTTGGAGAAAGATGTTTAAGAATTTAAAAAATTGATATAATTTAAGAAGTTTTAAAAGCATATTTTAACAGATTAACCCATAATCTGCATGGTTCTGTTATATAAGAGAAAACACACACAAGAAAATTTTTAAGGCAAAAAGTTAAAAGAACCCTGTATGTCCTAATTTGTATGCAGATATCTTAATCTAATGATGACAGTAACATTTTATGTTTAAATGATGACCTCATACTATACACTACTTTGACTTGAAATACAAGTAATAGCCAACCAGAATTTACTATTTACTATGTCTCAGGTACTAAACACTTCACATGTTCTATCTTATTAAATCCTCACAATAATGGCACCAGATAGATACTGTTATCTCTGTTCAATTGATAAGAAAATTGACTTATACCCAGGTGTTATTTACTGATGTATAAACTGGTTGTTACTGGCTCAGGGTCACATAGCTTGTAAGGTAGGGCTATTCCATAGTCTATTCCATAGTCTAAGCACCTAACCACTATGCACACTGCCAGCAATGACTCCCTGCAGTAGATTCTGACCTTATCCAGGATACATAAATTTAGAGACAGCTATGACTTTTCCAACAATACGTATTTCCCTTAAGGGCTACTCAAAATCACGATAGAATAGCAGAAAAATATAGAAATAAATTTATTTTTTACTAGTTTTATAAAACAAACAAAAAAACACCTACTTGTGATCAGATAAATCCAAGTAATAGGGTACATATGCCAGATCTTCAGATTTCCAATGCTGCATATTTAAGACAACAAAAGGGGGTGCCCCGTGGCAGAACACTCGTTGGGAAAATTCCCTTAAGCCACCACACCTAAAATTGAAAATAGGCATGAACTTTACTATACTTGGGACAAAGCTGCCTTTTACCACTCTGGGTTGCCTTTATTACATAATTTCATAATAAGCATAATTATCTATTTTAGGTATGGGTATATATCAACAGTATGGCTATATTAATACCTTATATGCCTAATTCCCAGAGTTAATAAACTTTGAGATTCTCTATATAGGAAATGATACTTTTAAAACTCCAGGAAAGGCTAGCTATGTGTATCTAAGCTTATAAAAACATGTATCTTTTAGACTGATAGAAAAGTTTTTATTTGTAAATACATTTTTCTTTCTCTAGGCTGGTTTCAAACGGGAATAATGGCAGAGAGGGAATAAGATGACTGTTACAGTCTTCTTTAGACTGGATGAAATTCCCTAATTGCTTCCTTTTGCCATTAGGATGAAGCAAATTCTGTTTTCTTAGTAGTATCAGGTATTAAGCATATGGATCAGAATAAAACAA
This sequence comes from Balaenoptera physalus, assembly GCF_965194825.1. Classification (NCBI taxonomy): domain Eukaryota; kingdom Metazoa; phylum Chordata; class Mammalia; order Artiodactyla; family Balaenopteridae; genus Balaenoptera; species Balaenoptera physalus. The sequence goes on from NC_138883.1 coordinate 54,828,165, forward strand.
ACACAATTATACAGTAAAATCTCGATTAACCGGAATGCTGAGGGCACAGTATTTTGGTTAAAAAACACTGACTAAACTAAGTTACCAGAAAACCATTTTGTTTCAGTATTTGTTGCAAAAATACACTAGTTCACTTTCTGGACTTAAGTACAATTAACTGAAGGTATTTTATTCTTTCCTTCTTTTGTGATTAATTAGGTGTAGGATCATCCTTCTAAATATTAATTCTCATTGTACAATACTGTAGATATAAAAATTGTTGAGACTGGGATGAATATGTTCTGCCCCTTTGGATTTCCTTTTTCTTTTCTTTTCTTTTTTTTTTAACCACGTTGAACTTTTTGGTTGTCATTTACCTCTTTCTCCTAAATGAGGAGTGCAGAAAAAAATCCACTTAATTGAGGGTCCCGATTAGCTGGGTTCCGGTTAACCAAGGTTTTATTGTACCTACTCAGCAGTGGGGAAAAAAAGAAAAGGCATTTGCTTTGTATTCATCAAGTAACTGTAGTATTATATTCTATAAAGTGATATTGACAATGACAACACAGCATAAAATAGCATAGTAAACTAGAAGGTGTTAAAATTCCAAAAATATTAGGCTTTCTAAATACTTATGAGCTGCTATTTCATAAAATATTAACATCAAAGAACATACCAGTCCAGGTTTCTTTATAAAAAACATACAAATACTTTCATCTTAAATGTCTATCATACACTCACCCACACTCTTCACACAGTTCAATCCTGGAACAGAATAACTCATCCACAGCCAGTCGTATCAAGTTTCCATGTGGAATTTCTTGGGGAGGACTACAACAATTGCAAAATGCATGTAAGAACTGCTTCAATATTTTACATGTAAATACATTATTAGGATAACAAATTTTACAGGTCATTCATTATTAGCAAACCACATATCAAAGTATAACCTCTGTTACTCATCTTTGTATTTCTTATAGACAGTATAGAAACCAGTTGAACTTAATAAACATTAATGCATGAAGCTTTCAAGAAACATTAAATCTTTCTGTAAACTGATCCTGAAACATGCAGTTGTTACTTTAAAAATTTCCGAAAGGATTCAATAGAGTGGATTCTGGTCCTGACAGAAGAAAGCAGGACCCAGAATTAGGAGAGTAGCTGCTTAGTTACCTGACTCAATGCAAGTTACAGCCATTGTTGGTCTCAGTTTCCTGATTTGCTAAAAAAAAAAATTTTCCTATATACTTCAGAGGTTGTTTTAAACATAGGATTAAAAAAAACGCAAAAGTCTTAAAAAGTTATATAGAGTATAATGAAAAATATTTTATTGAGAAGCAAAGAATACTAGTATTAATATAGGATTGTAAATATTTCATTATAGTTTCAAAAGATATACATATAAAAAGATACTAGTTTTTTAAAAACAAGGCAAATTTCTGAAACACTTTTTTTAGTCCATTATGATTTAGAGTAACAATTTTTTCCCTGATGGAGATTTCAAAACCAACATCATCATATCAGCAATACAGGAAAATGGACAAAGTGTATTTCAGAACAAGAGAGACATTAATTGGTAGACCCTAAAAAAAATATCTTCAGCTTTCCCTAAGTAGCATGATGTTATAATACAGTATTAAACTAAATATGCTATACAGAAAATGTGAATTTAATAAGTTCAGGTATGTGACATATATTCCCAAAAGGGAGCAAATCTATTAGGCTGTTTTTCTGGACCACAGGGCCAAGTAGGCTTTCTGACAACAATGTGTTTGGGTCTGTTTTCCTGGACCACAGGGCCAAGTAGGCTTTCTGACAGCAATGTGTTTGGGTCTGTTTTTCTGTCCTGTTTTTTTTCTCCATTGGCAATTATCCCTTTTCTTGCTCATGTTCCCTGGGGGCATTAATGTTTCCCAATACTCTACTAGGGCTTGCCAGATTGGCCTTCTTCCCTGTCATTTACTAGCTTGGAGGTCTTTCTTCTCTCCAAAAGCCAAAACTACTCAGCAAGCTATCAGAACCTTTCCTAGCCAATGAAAAATTCCTCACATCCAGGTCCTCTTCAGGTATTAACATTCCAAGTTTGGGGTTCCTGTCTCTAATTATGCCCTGGCCATGACATGGAGTACTTTCAATCTTCCTGTTCATGTAGAACTAGCCTACCTGACAGAGATCCATTCAGAGTGAAACATCCCAGTATAGTATTAAGTGTTGTTCAAGAGGTTAAATTTGTGACACAAGGAATTAGTTATCTTCACAGTCATATTAGTAAATTCTGAGCAAGAGGAAAACATTTTGCATACTGAATAGTTCATTACTTTGCAAGTGAAATAGTTATCAATTGGTTTTGTAAAGTAAATTCTGAGATGTTTGGATGTAATAGAAGAGTTACATTTTTGTCATGGGACCTAATAAAGAGTCTTGCATTTGCGTGGTTGCTTTATGTGTAAGTTGTTACACCGGTCTGTACTTTAAGAAGTACTTTGACCATGTCTATCTACCTACCTCCCTATCTCTCTATATATCATTCATTATAAAAAAGTATACTATTTTTGCTAAAAGTGACAAAACAGACTTTAGAGCAACTTACTTTATATTAATTGTGCGCTGCTGATCTTCCTGCACTCGAGTTGGGCATCGCCAGTTGGAACAGTAACTCTCTTGTATGGTCGACATGAGATTTTCAAGATTTTTTGTAAAATTATCATGCTCATTCCCAAACAAATCAATTATTAATGAAGCTTTATGAACTTCAGATTTGTATTGCTGTTTTTCCATTTTGTCCCAAATCCAAAGTAGCTTCACGGTTGTAAAACTGTAGGTGTCCATTAAATAAAGAAAACAGTCTATAAACTCTCTACCTAAATGAAGAGAGAGTTCCCTGGGGAAATTTTCATTTTCATTGAGAATAACATACAATAACATCAAGAATCCATCTATGGTGCAGGTATTTTTCAGTCTTATTTCAACATAGAGTGGTGTACAGGATACTGCTTTGCGGCCAGCTTTGATAGTAAAAACACCTCCCCAAGGAAGAACAGGCCTCCAAAATGAGCGATCTTGGTTATAGTTATTTTTAATTGATGCTTTGATCTCTTCAAACAGTGTCTTCATCCTGCATTTTAAAAGTTTAAGATAGTACTCGTAAATTTGACTTTATATTTTAAATGCATGAGATATGTTTAAATGAAAATAAAGGTATCTAAAGATTCAAATTAAATTTGGTTAGATGGACCCCCAATGTAACAAAAAAATTTAAAACAACTCAAGCTATGAGCCATTTTTTGGCAAACTGCATGGTCTCTGGAAAGACCATTTAAGAAGGTGCAACCTTTTCTTGAGGTATGGAATGGTCATTTGATAGGCCTTTATATTAATTATATTGCAGATTTTATCAGTCATAGAGGAAAACCCTGTAATAGAAAAATCCTAAATAAAAATAAAACTATTTAAAGATACAGTCTAAATTTGGTTAGGTGTATTCCTAATGTAAACCTCTTCCTCCCCTCAAAATATAAGCTGTACTTCATTTTCTTGATAATATGTGTGGTTTCACTTATGAAATTGATAATGGAATGCTTTGTTGGGCTACAGAATAATGACCAACTGGCTTTGAAAGACAACATATGAAGAGTAATTGTGAGAACTTAATTGAATAGTACCACAGCTAAAACAAAAATCATTTCTATGCACTTTGGGATTTTTTCTTGAAATTTAGGACCATGCTAGACATCCTATCATTTTAACTACAGAGGCCATGCTGGGAAGAGCTGATTCAGAACTTGATAATTATCTTGATTCCTCTCTGCATGTTTTGGGAATGAACTGAGGTGTCCTCCCTATTTAAACTGGTACCTATCTTTCCCCCAACCTTGAGGATAGCTAAGCACTTGGTTTTAACATCATTGACAGTATTCTAATAAACATGTTGGTGTCATATGTATGTTATATAAAGCAAAATTGAAAAAAAATTAAAGAATGAGGTCCTAATGAAACTGAATTGAAAAAATTGCTTTACTTTATTTGGGACAAACACATGTCTAAACTAAAAACATCACAGGGTTTTCCAGTATGTTTCATCCTTCCGTTTTCATGAAAATGGGAAGCATCCGAGGAATAGGAACAGAGAAATTAGTGACTGAGGTCAGTGTCTTACTTTGATTATCTTTTCAAGTGCCACATCCTCCCAAGCACAATAGGAATCCAACACTCAGTGTTGCAGACCTATGTGTTTTGTGTGAAAAATTAAGTTCAAACCGATTTTGTAACACAAGCAGACTAAAATTCAGTTTTACCACACACACAGAGTATTTTTGACTTCGGCAAGATACTATGGACTCTAAAATATTCAACACTATATTTAGCCTGAAGTGTAGATGTTTATATATAGTTGCTAACATGTGGGCTCTAGTTAACCACTTAGGAATAAGAGGGAGTGGAAAATTTAGAGCCTAGGAAACACAAACTCAGTTTCTTCTAAATGAAGAAGAAATGCTTCAGAGCATATTTTTTAAAAATCACAAGGCATTTAAATACTTTAAAAATGAAAATAACTTTCTTCATGGTTTGACTGATTTCTGTTGCATTTTAAAGAACTCTGTAGCAAGGTCATAGGATTAAGAGCCCGAGTTCAGATTCCTAAATGTTGCACTGGAAAGGAACTGTAAATTTCTGTAGTATTTTTTGCCAAATTATCTTTTAGACATGACCAAATGAGTAACTATAGCTCTGTAAAGCAAGTTACACTCTAAGAGAATTAAACTACAATTATATATATATATTAAAAAATATATACACATACATAAAATGAAACTAATTTCTTTAGCCTTTTTCTGGGGGAAAAAAAAGGAGGTAAGAGAGGATGGAAAGAATTAGAAGACAGTGTAGCTTCTGCAGTACCGTGGTGATTTGTTACAAAGTAAATTACCAAAAAAAAAAAAAAAAAAAAAAGCGGCTAAAAGAGATGGAAAAATGGCTGCAAAGAGCTTTACTTAAAATTGTCTTAAGTTTTGGCCACACGGTCAGAAACATCGTTTAGAAGCCCTGGAGAAGGTATTCTGCTGGCTTTTTCCCCCTGCCTCAACAGGCCCTCCAGTTTGAATAAATCTGGAAAACTCCCTGGACTTCTATTTCCTTGGCAAAATGACACATTTCTTCTGCGGTCGTTTCCAAGGGTGACAATCTTTACTCCACGCAGGTCGTGAGGACCATACCATTTGCCCAAGGCATTGACTGCCGGACGCCCTAACAGCTCGGGGGTCCCAAGGGTACCCTACCGAGTCAGCGCCCCAAAATAATCTGGAAAACGGCACTGCGCTCCCGCTCGAAGCAGCTCCGGGCTGGGCGCAAGGACTGGCTGGGCGCGCGGTGGGCGCTCACCTCCGCCCCCCGCACTCCGGCCACGCCCACCCCGCCCCGGGTCCGCAGCCGGGGAAGGCCTGGCACTGAGGGCTGGCCGCGCACGGCGGGCGGGTCCCCGAATCTGGAGCCGGTGAAAGAGCTGGGCGTTCCCTGCCCGCCTCCAGGCAGTGGCCCGATGAGCGCCTGGGACTGCGGGTAATGGGCGGGAGGGCCGGGCCGCGGAAGGCGTTCTTACACCGGCCAGTCTCCGTCCACCAGGAAGCCGACTTTTCGTACCTCCCCGGGGACCGAAAACCGCCGGTGCTCCCGCACCCGTCGCCGCCGCCGCTTGCTCATGGAGAGCCCGTGCCGCCGCCGCCGCCTCATCTACTAGAACCTCCGGCAGTCTCGGCCTCCCCCGGCGTGACCGCTGGGCCCCGGCACAGCCTCCATCGCACTCGCCGCGGCGGCAGCCACAGCAGCTCCAGCGCCCAGGCCCGATCCCACCGGACCCACGGAGCCAGGACCGCGGGACGCGTAGCTTCTTATTACGGAGGAAGATTCGGCCTGACCTCCGCCCCCCTCCCCCCAGCCCCCAGTCCCCAGTCCTCAGTCCCCAGTGCCCAGTCCCAGTGCCCAGCAGCCTGACGATGCTGCTGCGCAGGCGCGAAGACGCCCCTGCCAAAAGTGCGTGTGTTGGGTGTATATACAGCTTTCGTATTCGCCCAATGGGAACCAGGATCAGGTGCATGGGGCGGGACCTCGCAGAGAGGGGCGGTGTTCCAGTGTTCGAAAGTGGGTGGGGCAGCCGGAAGTGGGCAGAGTTTGCACGGAGGCGGAGCTTTGTTGGCAAACCTGCTTGGCTTCTTGAGGCTTATATCGTTTTAGGACTTGATTTGATTTTGGTTTGCTTCTACGTCTCGTCTTTTCAAATTCTTAACTCAGAAGAGGAAAGCTTTGTTTTCTCCGTAAGTTATAATTATTCAAGCATTTGATTTAAGTATATATTTAATAAAAAATTGAGTTAGTGTGTTAAATGCTATTTTTAGTGTTCAAGTTAATAATTGGCCAGTCTGCTGTAATTTATAATGGAAGTTAATAACAATTAAATAAATTAGATGGCTTTGGCCCCATTATAGAGATGAAAAAATTGAGTTTTGGAGGTGATAAAGTCCCACACATTTTGACAGCTGGAAATTGAAGCTAGAGCCTCTTAATGCTACAGTCTGTGGACACAACCACTTTTCCTGTTCTGTGGGTCCTAGTTCTTGTATCCTCCCTTAAAGAGTCAAAGCCCACATGGCTCTGCTTCCGGAGAACACAGGCCATCCTGGAAAACTATCTCCACTTGCAATTAGAAATGGGGATGCTGTTGAGATACTCCCCATCCTGCCGTGCAACAAAAAATGATTGTCTGGAAAGTGAAGCTCAACTTCCAGAATACACAATGCACAGAGCTCAAGGCCAGCCCAAGACATCAGTGTGGTACCCAGTCACAGTAGAGTCTTGGACACCTTCTTGACTAATTTAATGGCCAGCCAGGGCAATGGCAGGGACCTTCCTCTTGGACCTCTCTTGGGGAGTCTAGTGATAGAGGGATGAAACTTCTGGGAGAGAAGCTTGACTCACTCAAGATAATTACTGCTGGTGGAGTTGGGAAGAAATGGACACCTCTCAGAGCAGAGAGGGAAGAAAGAGGCTCTGCCCAAAAAAGGAAGAATTAATAAATCTGGCAAAATCTGCTCATTTTAGCTTCCTGGTTTTTCTTATTTCTTATGGCATTTCACAGGTGAGAAAACTGAGGTGCTGATGCATTAAATAACGAGTGTGTCTGTATTGGAATTCACATACAAAACGTTCACTCTCAATATTAAAATTATCTTGCAAGGAGAAAGCCCTTTACAAATGTTCATAAGTGTGGATTATATGTTTAATTGACAATCTCTCACAAGACACAGAATTCGTTTTTTACTGATTGGGTCATTTTCGAACAGAAAACAGACCCAATAATGGCGGTTGTCACCATTTCTGGAGAATAGCAGGGAGATGGCTCCTTAAACTGTGCTGAAGCTCGGCTAGGCAGAGGAAGCATGAATTCCTGGCATACTTCGATAACCACAAAGTTCACTGAGACCTTTAACCAAGATTTCCATTCTGCATCCTTTCTGCTCCTTTCAAAATCTGACGGCTGAGCTGAAGGTTTTTTTAGACAGCTTAATTGAGATATAATATATGCAGCATATTTAAAGAGTATAAATTGATAAGTTTTTATATATGTATACCCCCTTGAAAACATGACTATAATCAAGTGAATAAATCCATCATCCTCAAATTTCCTCACGCGCCTTTGTAATTTCTTTCTCTTATCCCTCCATGCCTCCCACACCTAAGCAGCCACTATTTTACTTTTGGTCATTATAGATTCATTTTTCTTTTCTAAAGTTTTACATAAATAGAATCAGACAGTATGTATTATATTTTTTCTGGTCTGGTTTCTTTTACTTAGTGTCATTATCTTGACGTTCATCCATGTTGTTTTGTGTACCAGTAGTTCATTACTTTTTATTGATGAGTATATTCCATTATATGGATGCACTGCAGTTGGTCATCTGTTGATGGACATTTGGGTTGTGTCTAGTTTGGGGCTATTACCATTAATGTTGCCATGAACATTTGTGTACAAGTCTTTGTATGGACATATATTTCCTTTTTCTCTTGGATAAAAATCTAGAAGTGGAATGGTTGAATCATAGGTAGATGTATGTTAAACTTTTTAAGAAATTGCTAAATTTTTTCCCAGAGTGGTTGTACCATTTTACAATACATTCCCATCAGGAGTGTATTTGAGTTCCATTTCCTCCATAAAATAAAATGTCCTCATGGACACTTGGTGTAGTCAGTCGTTTGTAATTTGAGCCATTCTAATAGGTGTATAGTGTTATCTTGTTGTGGTTTCAATTTATATTTTCCTAATGGCTAATGATGTTGAGCATCTTTTATGTGCTTATTTGCCATCTGCATATCTTTTTTGGTGAAGTGTCTGCTCAGATCTTTGTTACATTTTTTAAAAGTTGGGTTGTTTGTTTTCTTAAATTTTCAGAGTTCTTTATATATTCTGGATACAAGTTCTTTGTCAGATATATGCTTCGCAAAGATCTTCTCCCAGTATGTGGCTTGTCTTTTCATTCTCTTAACAGTGTATTTTTAAGAGCAGAAGTTTTAAATTTTAGTAAAATCCAATTTATTCTTTTATGAATTATGCCTTTAGTGTCATTTCTAAGAAATCTTTGCCTAACCTAACTCAAAAAGGCCATGTCCTATGTTTTCTTCTAGAAGTTTTACAGTTTAGGCTGTATGTTTAGGTCTATGATGCATTTTGAGTTAACTTTTATTTATGGTATGAGGCATTTTGGTTCATATTTGTTACCTATGGATAACCAATTGTTCCAGCAATATTTGTTGAAAAGGCTATTCTTTTTCCACTGTGTTGCCTTTGTGCTTTGACAAAAATCAGTTGTCCAATATCATTTTATAAACATTTTGTGTTTTATTTGTTCATCATCAACTATGTGTAGATCACAGTGTGTTAGCACTGGAGTTATGTATCAGTAGGTACTGTCCAGAGAATAGAGACTAAATATTGCTAACTTAAATAAAATGAGAAATTTATTGGAAGAATGTGAGGTATAATAGGATTTTTTAAAAAGCTGAGCAATTATCAGGTCTCAGCTACCTTGATTCACCCAAAGGGAGGTGGTTCCCCAAAGGACAATGAGACTCTATATTATAGAAGAAGAGGTCCTGGGCAGATGTCTCCTGTAGCAGTGCTTCCCAACTTTTTTTACATCCACACATGATAAATGATCAGAATTGGGCAGTGTGCAAGGATAAACTGATGGAGATTAGGAGGTGTCTATATGGGATGCAGTGAAAAAAATCCATTATTTTTCTTTATATTATGTAATTGTAAGTAAAAGGCAAAGTGTTAGGGAGATATGAAATATTGAATTTATATAAAACATCTCAATAAAATCTAAAAATTTGATGAGAAACTTGAGCTTGTTTCCAGGATATGATTTTTATTTCAAACCTAAGTATAATATATGTATGGAAAAGTGTATACAGTTGTCCCTTGGTATCCATGGGGGATTGGTTCCAGGCCCTCCTCCATCCCTGGGGACACCAAAATCCTTGCATGCTCAAGTTTCTTAAATAAAATGGAGTAGTCTTTGCATATAACCTATGCACATCCTCCTACATACTTTAAATCATATCTAGGTTACGTATAATACCTAATACAATTTAAATGCTATGTAAATAGTTGCCAATGTGCAACAAATTCATGTTTTCTTCTTGGAACTTTCTGGAACTTAAAAAAAATATTTTTCATCTGCAGTTGACTGAATCTGCAAATGTGGAACCCATGCATATGGAGGACTGACTACATCATAATTATGCAGCTTAATGAATTTTCACAAAGTAAGCACACTGGTTGTATGTTCTAGTTACATATACTTGCAGAACTAATCACCCCTAAATTTAGTGGCTTAAAATAACATTTATTTTGCTTATGAATTTGCAATTCGGTCAGGGCTTGGCTGGGATAATTTGAAGGCTGGGGGCTGGAATCATCAGAAGTTTCCTTCACTTCCATGTTTGACTGTTGATGCTACCTGTTGACTGGAAACTTAGTTATGTCTGTGACTACAATACCTCCACAAGGCCTTTACATGTGACTCCTTGACTTTCGCAAAGCATGGTGCCTGGGTACCAAGGGTGAATATCCCAAGAAAGAGAGGCAGGTGGAAATTCTAGTGCCTTTTCTAACCTAGCATTGGAAATCATATGTTGTCAGTTCCAATGCATTCTGTTTGCTAGAGGTGAGTCACTAAGACCAGCCATATTAAAAGAGAGGGAATTGGTCTTCATTTTCTGATGGGAGGAGTGTCAAAGGATCTGTGGAGATGTTTTAAACCACCATACATATCTAAACAGCTCCCTGATCAAGAAACAGAACATTACCGGTGACCCAAACTCGCATTCCTGTCATTACCTGCTGTCCCACGAGTTACCACTCTTTTGATTTTTAAGAGCATAGATTGGTTGTTGCCTGTTTTTGTACATTATATAAATGGAATAATACAATATGTACTTTTCAGGTTTAGCTTTTTTCTTTCAACATTGTGAGATTCATTCATGTTGTTCCATGTAGATTATTCTTATTACTGTTAAGTATTCTATTTTGTAAATAGCACATAATTTTTTGTCCAATTTAAAAATGTCCTTTTAATTTACCTACATATTTACCATTTCTGGTGCCTTTCATTCTTTTGTATAGATCTAAGTTTCCATCTGGTATCATTTCACTTCAGCCTGAAGAACTTCCTTTAACGTTTCCTGTAGTACAGATTTGTTATGTTGGTTTTTAAAAATGGCTGTACATTCTTGGACACTTTTTCCACTGAGACATTGGGTCTCTGTCTCCTCCTCTTGAATCTGGGTAGGCTAGGGGTTTCTTTGACCTATACAGCACAGCAGAACTGAAACGCTAGGACTTCGGAGGCTATGTCCTAAAAGACCATGAGGTTTCTGTCTTATTTACTTGGATACTTGCTCTCAGAGACTTGAACCACCATATGAGAAGACCACCATGCTGGAGAGACCACGTTCTGGTCAACAGAGCCAGCTAAGCCTAGCAGTCTAGTTAAACCTGCCATGGTGCCAGATATGTGAGTGAAGCTGTCTTGATCCCTCCAAGCCTCCCATTCGCCAGGTGAATACCACTGAGTAACTTCCTTTGGTAATAGGGGTGGGGCGGGCACGAAACCATTAGCGCTTGACCATAAGCACGAGATCCTGAGCGCGGCAGTTAGAGGTCCCGCTCCGCCAACAATCAGCTCTCAGTGGTCTGCGCAGCAGAGAGTGCAGTGAGAGGGAGATGGCGGCTTTCTCCCTGGGGCCCTCCAGGCCGGCGGGTGAGCTGGGGACCCGGGGACAGGCTGAAGGCTGTGTCCCGCAGAGCTCCAGAGCCCTCACCACTGGTCACCCACTGGCCGGGCCCAGACCTTGAAGCAGCAGTGACCCTCTCCTCTATCCCCGCTTCTGTGACCTAACGGCAGCAGCGGTCTCCATGGGTGTATATGGACCCTGCTATTTAAGGTAACAGCTTTACCCAGCTTCAGTCTCTCCATGCAAATTTCAAAAATTGGTCCAGCTTAGATCAGTTATCTACCCCTAGAAGGTGGCCAAATGTCAGGGTTAAGTTGCAAGCACATTGCACATCATTACTTCAGGTCCACCTCTGTGGTTGGAGCTATTCTCCAAGAGGGGCAATTGTTGTGAGCTGGGAATTCACCTGATTGGTATTTGTATTCCTATTGATCCTAAGTAATTGCTTCTCTCCAGTTTAAATGAAAAGCCTGAGGGCCGGCTGAGTCCTGGGCACCTGGCTCCCTCAGTGATGACGGCTGGGTAGGGTCTGGGGACCTGGCCCTGAGGGCACCACCAGCTGAGATCTGCCTCTTCAGCCTGGCCTGGGCCCTGGCAGGAGGACCCTGACTGGGTGCTGGACGAATGCTTCCGGGCAGGGTAACCAGCCTGCACAGGTTCCCTCTCTTAGCCAGGGCCTGGACCTTGGAGGGAGAAAGTTGAGCCTTGGGATCTTGCCCTTTCTTGTCAGAACAGAGAATAACATTTCTTTTGGTAGAGGTTTACAGGAACATTGTGACCTGACCATAACCTGACCTCAAAAACAAAGGATCTGACACCAAGAAGTTTGCAACAACTAACCACACCCCTCCCTTCCCTTTCCTATAAAAGAGCTTTGCTGAAAGCTTTCGGGGAATTTGGGGTTTTTAAGACATGAGCCAGCTGTCTCATTGCATGACCCTGCAATAAACCTTTCTCTGCTCCAAACTCTGACGTTTTGGTATTGTTCGGCCTCACTGTGCGTCACTGGGCACACAGACTTGTATTCAATAACACGATGGCACAAAGAATAGAATGAGTACCTAGCTAAAACCTGCGTAAATTCCTGATTTTCTTGATTGTGAGATGTAATAAAATCATTGTTTTTTCATGTATTTTTGGAATAGTTATACAGCATTACATAAGTGGAACAAGATTGGGGGTGCTGTTGTAACAAAAACCTAAAACATGTGGCATTGACTTTGGGACAGTATGTCAGGCAGAAGTTGAAAGGGCTTCAAGAAGACTGTTAGTGGAATCCTGATAGGCATCGAGGAGGGTGTCAATAAGGACTTAAAGGAAAATAAGAAAAATGTCATTGGAAGCTCGAGGAAAGGAGGCTCTTGTTATGTCATGGCAGATGGTTTAGCAAATGTGATAACGTGGAGAATTAGAAAATATATTTAATGAACTGATGGATCTGGCTTAGGAGATATCCAGGCAGAATGTTCAAGATGTCAACTGTTTTTTGTTTATCTGTGTTTAAACTATGCATCATAATGTATGGGTGGACAAAGCTGTACTAAAGAAGGAATTATTCAATTTTCAAACAGAATTTAGAGGAACTGTGTAGAACAAGATCTGAAAATTAAATGATTTCTTATCCTTTGTTTCTCCCAGTAGAAGATACTCAAAGTAAGATAGAGCCACAGGACAAAGATCAAATCCAAGGCCCTGTTAGAAAAGCATGGACTCAAGGTAGAGATGAAGCCAAGGGTGTGATTGTAAAATCTTTTGTTAAGAGTTCAGAAACAGATAAAAGGCCTTGTAAAGTTCTTAAGTGGTTGTAAACAATAAACAATTGTTAGACAATAAGTTTTCTAAGAGTCTTAAACAACAAGTCTCCTAAGAATATTAAGGACACTGTCCCACAGCAGCCCAACATGGAGCCCAAGGTAGAAAAGAACTTATCTAGAAGGTATTTGTGTATATGGCTTTTATCTAATGGAATAAATTATAAATTGACTCACAAAAAATCCACAAATTTTTATAGTAGTTATTTTAGCTTTTACTGAGAAAACCAGACTGTACAAAATGAAAAAAATCTTTTGGACCCTCAAACTTCTGTGGGCAGGAAGCAGGCTGAGTAGGCTACTAAGCTGCAGAAATGGGATAGCTCTATGGGGACGGAAGAATGACTTAGAGGGCAAAACCAAGATCTCAGAGGAAAGAGCCAAAAATCATAGAAAGTCATTCCCAGGGAGCAGGGTTGGGGCCCAGTCACAAACAGGTAACATATACTCAGCTGGATTTTAGAATTTCAATGGATTGGTGACTTCCTGTTTTCTTCCTTTAAATGGATATTTATTTATTGCAATTACTCTATGCCTATCCTACCACTGTATTTTGGATATGTGTGGGGCAGATAACTTGTTTCTTTAGTTTACAGGTTTTCAGATCAAGATCTGAACCTAAGAAACTTTATGGAGCTTCATCCATACCTGGGCTTATTAAGATGATAAGATCCTGGAGATCTTAGTTCCCCGACCAGGGATTGAACCTGGGCCCCCTGCAGTGGAAGCACAGAGTCTTATCCCCTGGACCGCTAGGGAAGTCCTAGATTCTGGACTTTGAACCTCAGCTTGATGCCATAATGGGATGAGACTTTTGGAGAGTCTTGGGAAGAGGTGAATATATATTGCATGAGGAAGGAATGTAAATAATTTTTGGCCAGAGAGAAGACAGTGGCAATTTTAAAATCATTTCCAGAAATTCTTTGGCATTCCTCCCATCTAGAGGTCTATGTTCTTCTTAAAATGCATGAGCTTGTGATTGCTTCAACTAATAGGATACAGCAGAGGTAATGCTTTGTGAATTCTGGGTCTAGGTCATAAAAGACGATGTAGATTCTATCTTATTTGCTAAAACTCTTGCTCTTGAAGCCACTAGGTAAGAAGTCTGACCACACTGAGGTCCCATGTTGGTGAGGCTGCATGTAGGCTCCTTGTGTAACTGAGCAGGACCCTACAGGGCCTTCCTGGGGCAGGCCCTTCCCCAAAATCCTCTGCTTTAGTTCCTCTCTGAAGTACCTAGATAATAAGTGTCTGATGCACATGTCCTGAGTTGTTTTACAGATGTGAAAATCCCCCACCAAATGGAAGATGTTACTTGATGACCATGAGCACCAGACTTGCTGGCGCCTAAGGATAGATAATGTGACATTGCCCTGTTACCTCACCATCAGCCAATCAGAATTGTGCACGAGCTGATCACATACCCTGTGATCCCCTTCCTTTACCTGGCCTTTAAAAATGCTTTGCTGAAAGCCTTCGGGGAGTTTGGGTTTTTTTTGGGCCACGAGTCACCTGTTTCCTTGTATGGCCCTGCAATAGCCCTTTTTCTGCTCCAAACTCTGATGTTTCAGTTTGTTTGGCCTCATTGTGCATCTGGCACAGGAACTTGCGCTAACATTCGGTCCATAGTCTCTTCCTAGCCTGGCCTTCTAGCCATCTCTGCCACTGTGCTAGATATGTAAGAGAAGCCACGTATATGAAATCAGATGAGTGAACACCTCCAAGTAAACTCAATTGATGTTAATGGAGAAAAAAGGCTCACCTAACTGCATCTTGCATAAATGACTCAAAATATTGTAAAATACAATTAAATGTGTGATGTTTCAAGCCACAGAGTTTCAGAGTAGTTTATTACCAAGTAATACACAACTGGAACATATGTTGATGATGAATTCTCTCTGCTTTTGTATTTTTGAAAGTATCTTTATTTTTGCCTTAATTTTTAATCATTAGTCATTATTATTGAAATTCTAGATGTAGAATTTAGATAGCCTTTTTCTTTCAGCACCAAGATAATATTCATTTTGTTTTCTGACTTGCATTCTTTCTCTTGAGAAGCCAGTGGTAATTCTTACTGACCCTGAGTATAATATGTCTCTTTTTTTTTTTTTTCTGAATGTGCTGAAGATTTTCTCTTTATCTTTGGTTTTCAGAAATTTGATTATGATGTGCTTTTTCCCCCCTTATCCTGCTTTGCTTCATTGAGCTTCTTGGTTCTCTGGTTGTATGTTTTTCATGAAATTTTGAAGAAGAAAATTCCCGTTATCTTTAAAAAATGTATTTTTCGGTGCCAATGTCTTTCTCTTTCCCAGTTACACATATGGTAGCCACTTAATATTATCTCATAATCCATGAAGGCTCTGTTCATTTTTTTTTTCCAGCTGTTTTTCTTCTCTGTGTTTGCTTAGGATCTTTTCAGTTCCCTCTCGTCAAGTTTACTTGTCTTCAGCAAAGTCTAATCAGGTGTGAAATCCATTTAGTAAGATTTTCATTTCAGTTATTATATCTTTCCAGTTGTGGAATCTTTTTTCTTTCTTTTTGTATTTAACAATTAAAAAATTTTTTGAGATGTCCTATTTTTCCTTGATTATATTGATGTTTTCCTTTAAATCACTGACTATATTTTTAACAGCTATTATAAAATTCTTGTCTGTAAATTCATCATTTCAGTCACTTCTAGGTTGGTTTTACTGAGGGATTTTTTTTTCTTAGTTATAGATTATATTTTCCTGCTTCTCTACATGCCTAGTAATTTTTAAAGTATGCTCTTCAAAATGAATGCTATCTTGTTGTGAGTCTAGATTTTGTTGTTCTTAATGGAGTGTTTTCTTCTAGCAGACAGTTAACTTACATATCAGTTTGATTCTTTGGAAGCTTTTTTTTTTTAAGTTCAATTTTGAGATAATTCTACATTTATATGCACTTGTAAGAAATAGCACAGAGAGCTCTCATGTACCCTTCAGCTAGTTTACCCTAATGGTAACATCTTGCACAACTACAGTACAATATTACAACCTGGAAATTTATATCGATAACAACCCAGTGACCTTATTCAGATTTCATCAGTTTTACATGCACTTATATGTGTGTGTGTGTGTACATTTAGTTCCATGCAATTTTATCACATGTGTAGATTTGTGTGACTACCAACACAATCAAGATACACAACAGTTCCATCACAAGAATCTCTTGTGATATTCTTTAACCACCACAGTGGGTTTTTCACTCAGCATATTTCTCTTGAGATTTATCCAAATTATTGTGTGTATCAATAGTTCATTCCTTTTTATTACTAAATAGTATTCCATGTTATGGTTATACTACAGGTTAATCATACATGTGTTGAAGGACATTTGAGTTTTTTTACATGTTTTGGTAATTATGAATAAAGCTGCTATGAACATTTGTGTATGGGTTTTTGTGTGTACATAGTTTTCATTTCTCTGAGCTAAATACCTAAGAGTGCAACTGCTGGGTTATTGGTAACTTCATATATAGTTTTGTAAGAAACTGTCATACTTTTTTTTCTAGAGTGGTTGTACCATTTTACAGTCCCACAAGCAATGTATGAGCGATCCAGTTTCTCCAAATTCTCACCACCATTTGGTGTTATAACTGTACATTTTATTTTAGCCATTCACATAGATGTATAGTACTATCTCAATGTGGTTTTCATTTGTGTTTCCCTAATGGCCAGTGATATTGAACATCTTTTCATGTGCTTATTTGCCATCTGTATATCCTCTTCAGTAAAATGTCTGTTCATGTCTGTTCCCCATTTTCTAATTGGATTGTTTGTTGTCTTTTTTTTTTTTTACTGTTTTTGAGAGCTCTTTGTATATTCTAGATTCAAACCTTTGTAGGATTTGTGGTTTAAAAATATTTTCTGCCAGTCTTTATCTTGTCATTTCATCTTTTAACAGGGTTTTTCACAGGGCAAAAGTTTTAAATTTTGACGTGGTCCAATTTATCAATTTTTTATGTTACAAATTATGCTTTTGTTATCAAGTCTAAGAACTCTTTGCCTAGCCTTACCTCCCAAAGATTTTTCCTATGTTTTTTCCAAACTTATAAATAATTCTGTGTTTTATATTTAAGTCCAAAATCCATTTTAAATTAATTTTTGTATTACATGTGAGTTTTAAGTCAAGGTTCATCTTTTTGTGTCTACATGTCCAATTGTTCTGGCACCATTTATTGAAAAAGGGCTATTCTTTCTCCACTGAAATGCTTTTGTAACTTTGTCAAAAATCAGTTGGGGATAACTGTGTGGGTCCATTTCTGGGTTCTCTATTATGTTCTATTGATTTATATGTCTGTCCCTCTGCCAATACCACACTGTCTTGATTAGTATAGCTATGTAGGCATACAGCTGTATGGCATGCAAAAAAAGTTAATAGACCTGTCACTGCTGTCCTTAGAAAGATCTGCTTCCAAGGTTGGCCCTTGGCTAGCATCTGGAAATTAGAATTTCAGGAGGACTTTCCTAACTGATAATGACCACCCTGACTGGTAAGAGTAGTTCATTGTGCCTAAACTGTGTAAACAATGATGGTTTATGCTGAACACCTGCTTTCCTTCTGCAAATCTGGAATTTTGGATTGTGCTAGGCAGAGTGTGCTATGTGACTAGTCCCCATTAAAAACCTTGGCACTGAGTCTCTAATGAGATTCTCTGGTAGACAATATTTCACATGTGTTATCATAACTTGTTACTGGAAAAATTAAGCAAGTCCTGTGACTCTAGTGGGAGAGGACTCTTGGAAACTTGTGCCTGGTTTCCTCCAAACTTTGCCCCATGCACCTTTTTCCTTTGCTAATTTTGCTTTATATCTTTATGCTGTAATAAATCATAGCCACGAGTATGATTATGCTGAATCCTGTGAGTCCTCCTGGCAAATCATCGAACCTGGAGGTGGTCTTGGGGAGTCAACACAGTAAGCCTTAAAACTGGATAGAGTGATTCCTCCCACTTTATTCTTCTTTTTCCCCAAAATTTTTTACGCTATTTTAAGTACTATGCTTTTCTGTATACATTTTAGAATAAGCTTGTCTATGTCTACCAAAAAACTTCATGGATTTTGATAGGAATTGCATCAAACCTATCAATCAGTTGGGGAGAATTGACATCTTTACTATATTTAATCTTCCAGTCCATGAACACAGTGTGGCTCCTATTTATTTAGGTCTTCTTTAGTTTCTTTTATCAGCATTTTGTAATTTTCAGGATACTGATTCAGTACACATTTTGTTAGATTTACACTTAAGTAATTGGTTTTCTTTGAAGCAATTGTAGATGGTAGTATTTAAATTTCAGTTTCTACATATTTGTGGTTAGTATGAAGCTTGTTTTTAAGTATTATTAAGGTGGTATAAAGTGGCCTTTTAGGACTAGATTAGCCCTACTCTAAAAGTGTATTTTTATGAGGTCTCTAATGAATGCTGCAGGATTTTTAGTAAGGTCTCTCCACTCTGGAGATCAGACTCGAATGGCTCCCAGACTTACATGAACTCTAGTAGTTGTTCAGTTCACAGCCGCCTGGTTGTTATACTTTTTCCAGTAGTGGTTCTTTGTGCAGCTGTGTAGATTCTCTGTGTGTGTGTGAGTATACCTTAATACTTGGCAAAAATCTCAAGGGGACCCAGTGCAGATTTCTGGATCTCTTTCTCTGGCCAGCTCCCTTCTTTCTGGTACTTTGCCTTACAACTTCCAGCAACGTTGTCAATTATACCTAGTAAAACTGGAAAAAAGATAACATTAATAGTCAGATATTATCTCCATTGATTTCTTATTTATTTATTTATTTATTTATTTTTGGGTGCGTTGGGTCTTTGTTATTGCGCGCGGACTTTAGACGCGGCGAGCCGGGGCTACTCTTCGTTGTGGTGCGCGGGCTTCTCATTGCGGTGGCTTCTCTTGTTGAGGAGCACGGGTTCTAGGTACACGGGCTTCAGTAGTTGTGGCTCGCGGGCTCTAGAGCTCAGGCTCGGTAGTTGTGGCACACGGGCTTAGTTGCTCCGCGGTATGTAGGATCTTCCCAGACCAGGGCTCGAACCCGTGTCCCCTGCTTTGGCAGGCAGATTCTTAACCACTGCGCCACCAGGGAAGTCCTCCATTGATTTTTTATACCCTCCTCCCTACCCTGCTGATGAGATCCCTGTACTTAATTTGTTTTATTGAGGTATAATTGACATACAACGTCATATTATTTTCAGGTATACAACATAATGATTTGGTATTTATATATATTGCAAAATGATCACCGCAATAGTCTAGTTAACATCCATCACTATACACAGTTAAAGATTTTTTCCCCGTCTACTTAAGTTTTCAAGAATGTAAGCAGAACTGGAAATACCTTCTTGTCAGTCTTCAATCCTAGAAGAGATTGACTGAAGGAGTATAATCATGGTCAAGCTATAGAAATTACCTGATTACTGCTTGGTCCCTCTGTGGTGATGTGTCTCCTGATTTTATACCCAAGGTGATCCCAGTGATGTTATATGATCACCAGTTTTCCTTTCTATTTGAAGTCCTTAGAGGGGTCTTCCTTTAGGACATGACAATATGAAACAGCAAAAATGCAAAGATTCCCACAACTGCTCAGGATATAAAGACTGTAGAACATCTGTCCCTTGACATAACATATAAATTATCCTGTGGAAATGATTGGTCTAAACTTTGCTGAACCATGCTGTCATAGTGCCAGTTTTAAATGAGTCTATTCAGATGTAAAAGAATCATTCTGACATTGCAAATGGCCAAAAAGTGCCCTGCCTGTCCCACCACACTGCCTCACAGGATTGTCCAAGGGGCTCCTGGCTGGAGGTTTCCTATATCACCAACTTGAAACTGAGCCTTGATATCATTGTTTTAAAAAGATGCTTTTTCTTTGCACTTGGTAAAATATATTAGTTTACCAATTTGTACTGGTACAGATGTAAAAGGATGGAGATGTAAAGAGATGTAGGAACATGGCTTGGCCTTGCTGTGTGCCATTTAATACAGAAATTTGCATTAGATGTCCATGACTACCCAGTCTGGTTCTTATGCTGGTTTCATGATAGAGAACTAAAGGAGCATTAAACCTGTATATATATACACCCCCACATTTGTGATTGTAATACTCCTCCCAGTAATGATTTCTATCAGTAGAATTAAGTAAAATCAATAAATGCTATAAAAGTGTTTTTAAAATATTCTACTGATTTTTCTATTGGGAGAGACAGAGTTTATTTGTGGTCAGTGTGGGGAAACCTACCTGTTTCCTTTATAGGATTCTAGACTGAGAGATCCATGCAATTCAAATAGGAGAAAGCCAATTTAGAATTTGAAGTTTGTTTTTTTTGTAATAGAATAGATAAGTGGTTGTCCATACTGGCTAGGCTTCAGAATTATTTGTGGAGTTAAAAACAAAAATACAGATGTGAGGATTACACCCCTAAAGATGCTGAAATAGTAGTTTTGGTTGGGGCCTAAAAATCTGTATTTTTAAAAAAGCTTTTTAGGTAACAGCTGTGTTTCCTGGTTTGAGAACGACACAGATGGAATATACATATTAATGAGTAAGAAGAGTTAGCTTGAAACAAGCCTGTATTAGTCAGGACACTTTGGTTATAAGCAAATGTCAGAAAACCAAACAAGCTTGAGCAAAGTGGGATTCACTGGCTCTGGTAACTGGGAAGTTCAGGGTGGAGCTGGCAGGAGTGCTCCAAGACACTCTACAGGGACTCAAATGATATCATTAGCTTTCTCTCTCCTTTCTTCCTCTCTACCAACAGGTCCTTTCATGTGATGGGAAAGGTGGCTTCTGACAGCTGTAAGCTTTCATTTTTATTGTTCATGACTCAAAAGGAAGAGACATTCCCTCTCCCAGTATCCTTATATTAAATTGCATGGATGGACTCTGGCCCTGCTTGGCTCATGTAACTTTGACCAGTCACTGTGAAAAGGAGGATGGTCATGTGATTAGCTGGGGGTCAGATAGGGCCCTGTGATGACCAGTTTCATCAGAACCACATAGGAAGGAGAAGGGGCAGTTTTTCATTGGAAGAAAGTATGCTGGGGAGGACTTCCCTGGTGGCGCAGTGGTTAAGAATTCGCCTGCCAATGCAGGGGACACGGGTTGGAGCCCTGGTCCGGGTAGATCCCACATGCCATGGAGCAACTAAGCCTGTGTGCCAAAACTACTGAGCCTGCGCTTTAGAGCCCATGAGTCACAACTACTGAGCCCACGTGCCACAACTACTGAAGCCCGCGTGCCTAGAGCCCATACTCCGCAACAAGAGAAGCCACCGCTCACCACAACTAGAGAAAGCCCACATGCAGCAATGAAGACCCAATGCAGCCAAAAATAAATAAAATTTAAAAAAAACTTATTATAAAACAAAATAGTGACTATAATAGTGCTGTACAATATATCCTTGTTGCTTATCTATTTTATACATAGTAGTTTGTATCTCCTAATCCCATCACCCTATCTTGCACTCCCCTTCTCTCTCCCCACTGGTAATTACTAGTTTGTTTGCTATATATGTGAGTCCGTTTCTGATTTGCTATATTCATTCATTTGTTTTATTTTTTAGATTACACATATAAGTGATATCAAACAATATTTGTCTTTGTCTGATTTTTTACTAAGCATAATATTCTCTAGGTCCATCCATGTTGCTGCAAATGGCAGAATTTCACTCTTTTCTATGGCTAATATTCCATTTTATAAATATACCACATCTTCTTTATCCATTTGTCTGCTGATGGACACTTGGATTGCTTCCATATGTTGCTATTGTAAATAGTGCTGCTATGAACTTGGGAATGCCTGTATATTCTCAAATTAGTGTTTTATTTTTTTCCAGATATATACCCAGGAGTGGAATTGCTGGATCATATGGTAGTTCTATTTTTATTTTTTGAGAAACCTCCATACTGTTTTCCATGGTGGCTGCACCAATTTACACTCCCACCAACAGTGTACAAGGGTTCCCTTTTCTTCACATCCTTGCCACATTTGTTATTTGTAGACTTTTTGATGATGGTTATTCTGACAGGTGTGAGGTGATATTTCATTGTAGTTTTAGTTTGCATTTCTCTAATAATTGGCAATGTTGGGTATTTTTTCATGTGCCTGTTAGACTTCTGTATGTCTTCTTTGGGAAAATGTCTATTCAGGTCTTCTGCCCATTTTTGGATTGAGTTGTTTGTTATTTTGATATTGAGTTGTGTGAGCTGTTTATATATTTTGAAGATTAACTGCTTGTCAGTCATATCATTTGCAAATATTTTCTCCCATTCAGTAGGTTGTCTTTTTCTTTTGTTGAGGGTTTCCTTTGCTGTGAAAAAGCTTTTAAGTTTAATTAGCTCCCACTTGTTTATTTTTGCTTTTATTTCTTTGGCCTTAGGAGATAGATCCAAAAAAAATATTGCTAGGATTTATGTCAAAGAATGGTCTTCCTATGTTCTTTTCTAGGAGTTTTATAGTTTCAGATCTTACATTTAGGTCTTTAATCCATTTTGAGTTTATTTTTGCATATGGTTTTATGTAGTGTTCTAATTTCATTCTTTTACATGTAGCTGTCCAGTTTTCCCAGCACCACTTATTAAAGAGACTGTCTATTCTCCATTGTATATTTTTGCCTCCTTTGTTGTAGATCAGCTGATCAGAAGTGAGTGGGTATATTCCATTCCATTGGTCTATATGTCTGTTATTGTGCCAGTATCATGCTGTTTTGATTACTGTAGCTTTGTAGTATAATCTGAAGTCAGGGAGGGTGATACCTCCACGTTTGTTCTTTTTTCTCAAGATTGCTTTGGCAATTCAGGGTCTTTTGTGATTCCATATGAATTTTAGGATTATTTGTTCTAGTTCTCTGAAAAATGTCTTGGGTATTTTGATAAGGATTGCCTTAAATCTGTAGATTGCTTTGGGTGGTATGGACATTTTAAAAACATTTACTCTTCCAATCCAAGAGCATGGGATATCTTTCCATTTCTTTGTATCATCTTCAATTTCCATCATCAGTGTTTTATAGTTTTCTGGGTATAGCTCATTCACCTTCTTGGTTAAGTTTATTCCTAGGTATTGAATATTTTATTCTTTTTGATACAATTTCAATGAGATTTTTTTTTTTACTTTCTCTTTTTGATATTTAATTCTCAGTGTACAGAAAAGCAACAGATTTCTGTATGTTAATCTCATATCCTGCAACTTTACAGAATTCATTTATTAGTTCTAATAGTTTTTTGGTGGAGACTTTAGGGTTTTCTATATAAAGTATCATGTCATCTGCAAATAGTGACATTTTTAGTTCTTCTCTTCCAATTTGAATGCCTTTTATTTCTTTTTCCTGTCTGCTGTGGCTAGGACTTCCAATGCTATGTTAAATAGAAGAGGTGAGAGCAGGTGTCCTTGTCTTGTTCCTGATTTTAGAGGAAAGGCTTTCAACTTTTCATCATTGAGTATGATGTTAGCTGTGGGTTTGGCTTAAATGGCCTTAATATCTTGAGATATGTTCCCCCTATACCCACTCTGATGTATGATGAATGAATGTTGAATTTTGTCAAATGCTTTTTCTGCATCTATTGAGATAATCATATGATTTTTATCCTTCCTTTCATTAATGTGGTGATTAACATTGATTGATTTGCGAATATTATACCATTCTTGTGTCTCTGGAATAAATCCTACTTGATCATGGTGTATGATCCTTTTTATATATTGTTGGATATGGTTTGCTAATATTTTGTTGAGGACTTTTGCGTCTATGTTCATCAAAGATATTGGCCTGTAATTTCCTTTTTTTGTAATGTCTTTGTCTGGTTTTGGTGTCAGGGTAATGTTGGCCTTGTAGAATGAATTTGGGAGTATTCCATTCTCTTCAATTTTGGGAAATATTTTGAGGAGGATAGGTATTAGTTGTTCTTTGTATGTTTGGTAGAATTCCCCTGTGAAGCCATCCAGTCCTGGACTTTTTTGTTTGCTGGGAGATTTTTTTTATTACAAATTCAATTTCACTGCTAGTGATCGATTTGTTCAAGTTCTTTGTTTCTTCTTGTTTCAGTCTTGGCAGGCTGTATATTTCTAGAAATTTGTCCATTTCTTCTTCTAGGTCATCAAATTGTTGGCATATAACTGTTCTTAGTATTATTCTCTTATGATATTTTTTATACCTCTGTAATATCAGTTTTTATTTCTTCTCTTTCATTTCTTATTTTATTTATTTGGGTCCTCTCTCTTTTCTTCTTGGTGAGCCTGACTAAAGGTTTATCAATTTATCTTGGTTTCATTGATCTTTTCTATTTTTGGTCTCTATTTTATTTATTTCCTCTCTGATCTTTATTATTTCCTTCCTTCTTTTGACTTTAGGCTTTGTTTGTTCTTATTTTTCTAATTCTTTTAGGTGGTAGGTTAAGTTGTTTATTTGAGTTTTTCTTGTATTGCTGTAAACGACCCTCTTAGAATTGCTTTTGCTGCATCCCATAGATTTTGGAAAGTTGTGTTTCAATTTCATTTGCCTCAAGGAATTTTCTGATTTCCTCTTTGACCCATTTTTTTTTTTGGACCATGTTATTTAGTCTCTATGTGTTTGTGTTTTTCCCATTTTTATTTCTGTAATTGATTTCTAGTTTCTTAACATTGTGGTCAGAAAATATGCTTGATTTAATTTCTGTCCTCTTAAATGTGTTGAGACTTGTTTTATGGCCTCACATGTGATCTATCCTAGAGAGTGTTCCATGTGCACTTGAAAAGAACATGTATTCTGCTGGTTTTGGATGTAATGTCCTATAGATATCTATTAAGTCCAACTGGTCTATTGTATTATTTAAGACCACTGTTGCCTTACTGATTTTCTGTCTGTGTGATCTGTCTGTCCATTGATGCAAGTGGGGTGTTAAAGTCCCCTACTATTGTTGTATTATTGTCAATTTCTCCCTTTATGTCTGTAAGTATTTGTTTCATATATTTAGGTGCTCCTTACTGGGTGAACGTATGTTAACAATTGTAATATCCACTTCTTGTATTTTGTCTGATATGAGTATTTCTATCCCAGCTTCTTGTCATTTCCATTTGCATGAAGTATCTTTTCCCATCCCCTCACTTTCAGTCTGTGTGTCTTTAGCTCTGAAGTGAATCTCTTGTATGCAGCATATAGATGGTTCTTTTGTTTTTTATCTAATCAGCCACCCTATGTCTTTTGATTGGAACATTTAGTCCATTGACATTTAAAGTAAAGTATTGATAGGTATGTACTTACTGCCATTTTATTACTTGCTTTCTGGTTGTTTTTGTAATTCTTATCTGTTCATTTTTCTTATTTTTGTTTCTCTCCTTGTGGTTTGATGACTTTCTTTAATAGTATACTTGTATTCCTTTCTTTTTAGTTTTTGTATATCTATTGTAGGTTTTTGATTTATGGTTACCATGGCGTTTATATATGTTGACCTATAACTATATCTACTTGTTTTAAACTGCTAGTCATTTAAGTTCACATATATTCTAAAAGGTCTACATTTTTTACTTTCCTCCTCCACATTTTGTGTTTTTGATGTCCTATTTTAAATCTTCATGTTTATCCCTTAACTGTTTATTGTAGTTACAGTTGCTTTTACAATCTTCGTCTTTTGTCTTTGTAGTGGCTTATTTAAGTGGTTGATCCTCAGTCTTTACTTTATACTTGCCTTTCCTAGTAAGATTTCCCCTCTCCTATAGCTTCTTCTTTTCCACTTAGAGAATACCCTTTAACATTTCTTTTAGGGTTGGTTTAGTACTGATGAACTCTTGGTTTTTTTGCTTGTCTGAGAAGTTCTTTATCTCTCCTTCGATTTTAAATGATAATCTTTCTGGGTACATGGGGCCTTCTTTAGCATTAAGCATTTAATTGCATGATGCAAAACTGTTGGGGTCACTGAATTTCAAGCAGGAAATTTGTTTGAGTTCTTATACAGGTTAAGTGTAGGATATACCTGTTACAATTTGAAAATTGTATCTTCTCTTAACCCTGATTTTCATGTGTGGTAGGCAGCCTCCTAGAATGGCTTCTAATGATGCCCTCCTCTTGGTATTCACACCCTTGTGTCATTTCCTCCTCCTGTGTGTGGGCTGCACCTAATGACTTGCTTCTAATGAAGAGAATATGCAAAAGTGGTAGGATGTCACTTCCAAGATTGGGTTATAAAAGACTGTGACTTCCAACTTTTTGGCACTTTCTTGCCTTTTTTGCTTTCTTTACTTTGATGAAGGAATCCCCTTTTCTGAGCCCCTTTGTGAGCATTTGTATGTCCTAAATGAGTGCTTCCAAAGAATCTCCTTGGAGGAGGATGTCATCAATGTAATGTCATACCTGTGGTCCTCAAGAAAATTGGATGCAGTTAAGATCTTGCCGGCAAAGATAGTGTGTGATATTAAGGTTGTTGAGGTATCCCATGAGCCGCTGGGTAAAGGCATATTGTTTCCCTTTGGAGGTAAGGTATCTGAGAGGATGTTGAAATAGACACTGAACAGCATATATTAGCTAAGTTTATAATAGCAAAATATTTACCAGTTGTTGATTGGATAGAGTCAGTAATTTCACTAATATTGTGTATAGGAGCCTTGATGAGTAGGACCACAGCATTTAAGGTTGTGGTAATTCACCATGAGGCACTGTTCATTCTTTCCAAGTTCAAATACGGGCAAAATTTTACTGTTAAATGGAGAAGCAGTGAGGATAATCACCCCCTTCTCTAAATAGGTCTTGTATGATGGATTTTGATCACTGAGTATTTTAATTTTCAGTAGACCATATTAACTATTTTAACAGAGGGGGAGAAGATCCATGGTATCCTACTTTTATCAAATGCCAACAACTTAATTTAATTTTAACTAATTACTCATTGGGTCAGAGCATTCATGCCCATTATATTATATTTTAGGGCAATGCTGAGGCTGTGGGGATTTTAGGCAAGGCAATAGTTCCAATGGTTAAGGTGAGGCATACTTATTTGTCCCCTATTTTATACTTGGTAACTCCCCTAAGAGTATAAGGGGTATCTTGTTAAAATGCAGTGGGATCCCTAGTATTGATCAAGTTCATGAAAGTTTGCCAGTTGGTGCACTTTATCAGGTACTGAGTTAATTCAGAACCTGTGTTATATAAGCACAAAAGCCAATCAGTGCCCTTTTATCTTTTGTTGTATAAATTCTTTTGGTAAATTTTGGATTTTCACTTTGGTAAAATTGTAGACCTTTGTTTCAGTTTTTTGTTTGTTTGTTTCCTTCCCCCATATCCAGGCTTCTTTCTTTTTATTTTATTTATTTATTTATTTTTGGTGTGTGTGTGTGTGTGTGTGTGTGTGTGTGTGTGTGTGTGTGTGTGTGTATTCTTCAAGGGCAGGGGAGATTCCTCCAACCTGCTTGTATTTATAAATTTCTTTTTCCAGAGAGCCTCAAATCAGTATAATCAGGGTTAGGGGTTTCCCCTGTGGCAATGGTTGTTTTATAGGGTTTAAGGACTCCAGTCTTAAGTCAGGTTTGAATTAGCCCCTTTGCTGTGTCTCAAGGATGCCATGGGTGTTTTTTTTCCATATAACCCTGAGGATTAGCATCTTAGTTACGACACAGGCACATGCAGCACAGCAACAGAAGTATTTAAAGGTCCTGGTGTGCAATTTGCTCTTAGGAGTGAGGACTTCAGCACATCATATAATGGCTGTTTTTTCTCTGTTCTCTCCCTCTCTTTCTCCCTCCTTCCCACCCTATCTGACTGCATAATGACTGTTCTTTCATGTGTGACCACCATATCTTGCATGTACCATATCAGTCTTTCCCCTGAGCACTTTACATATTGGACACAGTGCCTGGCTGAGATACCACCAGTTGGTAACAGGGTAAGAATCTTTCCCCAGAGCTTAGGATCAGTCACAGCTTCATTCTAAGACACACAGGTAGATCTGGGCTGAGACACTCGAACCAGGGCCACTTTATGGAGGGACCCAGTGCTATACTCCTTTCCCCAAATGCCAAATATCCAAACTTCTGACTTAGATTGGCTAAATCTATAACAGACGCTTGGTAGGACTTTACTCATGCAGCACAGCGCAGTATAATTCAAAGTGTAATCTTGCCAGCAAGCAATGAAGACATTCTACACACTCTGTGCAGTTGTTTGTACCAAGTTAGTAGGCTAAGAGCAAAAGAAGAAAGACCCCCAGTGGTGGTGGTGAATGCCTCAGTAATCCTGCTCACAGTGCCAATTTTTGTGACCACTCCACATATACAGCTGGATGCCCACCCAAAATCTGGTTTGGATGTCAAGACATATGATGCCACACACGCATCAACAGCGTATTAAAACAGCAGAAAATTATTACTTACATAATGAGGTTTTTTGTTTGTTTTTTTTGTGTGTGTGAGAACAGGATAGCCTTCTCAAGCTTGTCTGAAAATGACTTGAGAGAACAAGGAAAGGAGACTGGCTAGGGATTTTTATTGAGGTCAGGGAATGGGACCAGGGTGAGACTTCCTGCATTGAAGCAGGGGCTTATGTTTGAATCTCCTGATGGCACCAAAGGAGGGAGCACATGGGCTTTCCTATCAGCTTACCCAGATGTGAGACAGAAGGGAAGAGAGAGGGAAGAGGCTTAAAAGCTGTCAGCAGTGAAACATCAAAAAGGAAGTCAGACTATTACCTTTTAGCTCTTACATTTAGGTCTTTGATCCATTTGAGTTAATTTTTGTATATGGTGTAAGGTAGGGGTCCAACTTCATTCTTTTGGGTGTGGATATCTATTTGTCCCAATGCCACTTATTGATGAGACTATTTTTTTTCAGTTTAACTGAAAAGCCCAACAATGAGAAGTATCCTTTTCTTGCCCATCCATTAATAATGTGGTATTTTATATCTCATTTGGCTGTGGGTACTATTTGTACTGGTCCCTCAGTTGAGAAATGAAAATGGCAGAGAGGTGAGTGGTAAGATTCAGGCATTACTGAATCCCTTTGAAATAGGATGGTAACCTTACCCCCATACCTTTGAAAACCTAGGACAAGTATCCTGGAGACATTACTTACTGCTTATCTGAACTTTCAAACATGGATTTTAAGTTGCTGAATTTTGTCTATTTTTGAGATCCTACAATCTCACCTCAAGCTCATCTTGGTAATAACTGATTCTAGAATTATGTCTGAGGCTGCTGTGTGTCTTGGATAATCTCTTGACTTTTACAAAGTTTCTCCTTTTAGCCTGGTTATTCCCCGCAGAACCTACTGAGCAGATCACTCTCCAGGTCTTGGCTCTTTCTCCTTCTCATGTTGCCACAAATGTACCTTCCTGCTTGTGCTCCAATTTTAAACTATAATGTTTATAGCCAACATTTAATATGTATCACACTACACTAAGAGCTTCTAATATGTAATCCAAATGTCAACCGGGGTGGTAGTCTTGATTCTTGGATATCTAGATAATATTATCTCACATCTCCATTTTACATCCTATGGAAGCCCAAAGCTCTTCCCATGATAGTACAAATTCTTGTGGTTCTTGATATTCCTCAAAATTGTGTGCTTAGTTCAATTTATGGATTATCTTGCTAGCACATGTGTATGTTCTTGCTCCATGCCGTGACCCAGATGTAAGAATTAACTCTGCACTCTTGGGACTTCCCTGTGGTCCAGTGGTTAAGACTCCACACTCCCAATGCAGGGGGCCCAGGTTCGATCCCTGGTCAGGGAACTAAGATCCCACATACCGCAACTAAGCTCGTGAGCCACAACTCCTGAGCCTGCGCGCCCCAACGAAGAGCCTGCATGCGGCAACGAAGACCCAGCGCAGCCAAAAATGAATAAATAAATTAATTAATTTAAAAAAAACTAACTTAAAAAAACCCCTCTGCACTCTCAAAGGCATTTTGGTGTACAGTTGACTTCACTCAAGAATTGAGAAGGATGAGGAAGGGTTTATATGTTAGCAATGCAAGAGTTCTAATTAAACACTAGACATTCTCCTTTCTTAGAAAAACTTTGGCATCTTCAGCACTATGACTTTTTTCTAAAACTTTTTATTTTGAAATAATTTCACACTTTCAGAAAAGTTGCAAAAATAACACAAAGTGTTCCTGTACGTCCATGGTTTTCCAAGTCCATCAGGTGCCAGCAATAATTGGTTATAAATTTGTCAGTTTTCCTAAACCACATTTCCTAAGATTCTAAGCTTAATTCCAGAGTAATCAGAATATATTTAAGATTAAACATTCTATTTAGGGTGGGTCAGAGAATTAGGAAAGCATTACAACCTGCTCTTTTCCTTGATATGTCTTGTCCAGACTATGAAGTTCTGTTTTTCCTATCTTTCTCCACCTTTACCCTGGGAGTGGACAGAATCACCTGGGGAGGAGAGGATATTGAGAAAAAACAAGGGAAATGCTGGGACTATAAACCTCCTTATGTGTTCACTGATGATAGGAGAACACCCAGCCTGGTAACCTAGGTTTGATTGTAGTAGTCTAAGTCTTCCTATAGCCCTTGATTAATGAATTGTCTGGGATTGATGGAAAAAAGGAACTAACAGTTTTTGAGATCCTGACAGTCACTGTGTTAAACATTCTACACTTGAAAATGTAGGCAGATTAGAGGTCCTTTGTATAAAGTCTCTGTTTAAAAAGAACCTCAAATAAGTGATTAATTTGTGGTGGTCTTGTAGCTTAAACACAGGACTTTGAGGGACAGAAGGACTGCTGATCTTCTGAGGCTTGCTTTTGGAACAGGGGAGATGGGAATTGGGGGAAGTGGTAGAGGACATTGTTGGCAACAGGATGGGGGGTGGAGGAAGTGAAATCAGCAGCATCGGTGGTGGTGGTGCACAGGCAGTGTGGATGGTAGAAGAGAAATGTTTGTTACAGTCTGCCTTCCTCAGAAAGCAGAGCCAGAGGATAGAACTTGGATGCAGGTAATTTATTCAGGAAGTGATTCTTGGAAGCAGGAGAAAGAAGGGTTGTGTTTGCTTGAAATGGCAAGCAGTGAGGCTGAAGTTGAGTCTGAGGTCACAAGGAACTGTCCATCATTGTTATAACTGAAATCAGAGGTGGGCCTTGAAGATGAAACCTGGACCCTGGAGGCATTTACTGTTGTCCACACAGTACTGTGCCCTTACACAGCTCATATTCACATGTATCCCACATTAAGTCCATGGTTTCACTGAGTCTTCAAGGAGATGGCTCCCCTCAATATCTATGTCAGACAATATAGTGGGCTAGAAGAACAAGCTTTAGTGTCTGCTGTTGCAGTGGGTCAAAAGGTCATGACTGATATTTTTTTCTTCTCTACCACCCATTCTTGATTTCTCTTAGTCAGCATTTTGGTGGGTGTCACTTGCTTACTTGGAGGGTAATCCACACATATTCTGCCCCTTGGTTGTCTTGCTTTCATCAGGTATGATTGCTGTACTTGCCTGCTTGCTGTTATCACTGGATATGAGAGCACCAGAAGACGCAAGTTCATATCCCAGGTACCAATATACATCTCCATGCCCGTATTACATAGCAGCAATCCTGGTTCTCATGAAAATCAGAGTCCATGGCCCCTGCTACATAGTAACATCTTTCATTGTCTGCTGGCCCACTGACGGGTAAGGCTCCCAAAGTGATCAGGTTGCTAATTGTAGTTTCAGGTTCAGTGCAGTCCTTGCCATGACCCCTGGTGGAAATAAAATCCTCTGAGAACCAAAGGCCTCTAATCAGAGAGCCCAAGATGGTGGGAAGGGAAGAACACATTCTGTACATGGAGTTGCTAGAAGTGATGGGTGGATGGGCCAATACCACATCCACTCCTTGGTCCTGTACCCATGTATTCAGCTATAGGGGTGCAGATCTCTGTATCAGTCACTGGTTGAATTGCACATACTGCATCCTGGAGGACAGTACCCCTGTATTGCAGAGTATTAACCCTGAATTTGTGTCTCAGCTGAACTTTAATAGGATGCTCTATAATTCTTTTAGTCTAAGTTGCTTCTGGGTGAGTCTATGCTCACCCAGAACTTTCCCCCAAAGTTGCTGCTGAAATTAAGGGTAGGCTGAGGGAATGTGACTCAGGCTTTAAAGACATCTGCTATAGGGGAGAACTGTTGGTATTTAAAATGACCAGAAAAGTTTTGAAGGCTGCCTTAATTTTTGCCTGGGGAAGGGTGTTGATCTAGCCTCACAGATGATGATTTTCCCTAGCTTTATTGAGTAATGATTGACAAAAATTGTACATATTTAAGGTATACAACATGGTGTTTTGATATATGTATACTTTGTGAAATGATTACCATAATCAAGATAATTAACATATCTATTACCTCACATAGTTACCATTTTTGTGTGTGTGTGTGTGTGTGGTGAGAACACTTAAGGTCTACTCTCTTAGCAAATTTCAAGCATACAATATTTATTATTAACTATAGTCACCATGCTGTACATTAGGTTTCAGAACCTACTGATTTTATAACTGAAAGTTTATAACCTTGACCAACAGCACCTCATTTCCCTCAGCCCCCAGTTGCTGGTAACCACCATTTTACTTTCTGTTTCTATGAGACTTTTTAAGATTCTACATATAGGTGAGATCACACAGTATTTGTTTTTCTGTACCTGGCTTATTTCTCTTAGCATATGTCTCCAGGTTCATCCATGTTGTCACATATGACAGGATTTCCTTCTTTTTTTTTAAGGCTGAATAATACTCCACTGTGTGTGTATGGTGAATGGATAAAGTGAGAGTGGTAGTTCACATATCGTTACCCATTATATACCACATTTTCTTTATTCATTCATTCAATGGCAGACATTTAGGTTGTTTCCACATCTTGGCTATTGTGAATAATGCTGCAGTGAACATGGGTGTGCGGGTATCTTAGTACCTTTGAGATACTGAAATCATTTCCTTTGAATATATACCCAAAAGGGATTGCTGGACCATATAGTAGGTTCTATTTTTAATTTTTTGAGGAAACTTCATACTGTTTTTCATAATGGCTGTATCAATTTACATTCCCACCAACAGTGTATAAGGAGTCCCTTTTCTCCACATCCTTGCTAACATTTGTTATCTTTTTGATTTTTTGATAATAGCCATCCTAATAGGTATGTGGTGATAGCTCATTGTGGTTTTGATTTGCATTTCCCTGATGATTAATGTTATTGACCATCTTTTCATATGCCTGTTGGCCATTTTGTATGGTCAACAGTCTTTTTGGGAAAATATCTCTTCAGGTCTTTTGCCTATTTTTAAATGGGATTATTTGTGTTTTTTGTTTTGTTTTTGCTGTTGAGTTGTACCAGTTCCTTATATATTTTG
The DNA here is from genome assembly GCF_965194825.1 of Balaenoptera physalus. NCBI lineage: Eukaryota > Metazoa > Chordata > Mammalia > Artiodactyla > Balaenopteridae > Balaenoptera > Balaenoptera physalus. The sequence goes on from NC_138883.1 coordinate 54,861,552, forward strand.
GATATTAATCCCTTACCAGTAATATGGTTTGCAAGTATTTCCTCCTATTCCGTACACTGCCTTTTCATTTTATTGTTTCCTTTCCTGTGCAGAACCTTTTTAGTTTGACGTAGTCTCAATTATTTATTTTGGCTTTTGTTGCTGTGCTTTCAGTGTTATATGTGAAAAATCATTGCCAAGACCAATGTCAAAGAGCTTTTCTCTATGTTTTCTTCTAGGAGTTTTAAAGTTTCAGGTCTTACGTTTAAGTCTTTAATCCATTTTGAGTTGATTTTTGTGTTTTGTGTAAGATAAAGATCCTATTTCATTCTTTTGCATGTGGATATCCAGTTTTCCTAGCATCATTTATTGAAGAAACTATCATTTCCCCATTGTATATTCTTGATGCCTTTGTTGAACACTATGTGTGTGGATTTATTTCTGGGCTCCCTCTTCTGTTTCATTGTTCTATATGTCTATTTTATGCCAGTACCATACTGTTTTGATTACTATAGCTTTGTTATATAAATTGAGATCAGGAAGTGTGATGCTTCCAGCTTTGTTCTTCTTGCTCAAGATTACTTTACTATTCAGGATCTTTCGTTTCCATGCAAATTTTATGATTGATTTTTCTATTTCTATGAAAAATGTCATTAGAATTTTGATAGGGGTTGCAGTGAATCCCACAGATCATATTTTAAGGACTAGTGAGTGACAAAAGTAAAATTGCTTTCTGATTATACCCCAAGACTCCTTCTTGTTCAGTGTGACAGTTATGCAATCAAAGCCATTATTCACAGTTCACAAAACCTTTGTCTCAGTGTTAGCATGTTTGTGAGAATGTGAGATATACAAGTGGCCTGAGGTGAGCAAAGGTGATGCTGGCCAGGACATGAAAACCAGCAAAGCTAGAATCTCTTTGGAGTCATTCTTTGTCTGGTGATCTAAAGGTGAATGCCAACTTGCTTGCACCTTGCCCTGCCTCCCATCTAAAGATTATTTTTGTTTGGTAAGAACAGACATCATGAGATAAAACCTGTCTTTGTGAGTTCAGGCTGCTATAACAATGTACCATAGACTGCGTGGCTTATAAACAACAGCAATTTATTTCTTACAGTTCTAGAGGCTGCAAGTCAGAAGTCAGGCTGCCAGTGTGGTTCATTTCTGGTGAGGGCCCACTTCCTGGCTCATAGATGGCTGTCTTTTTGCTGTGTTCTCACATTAGAAGGGGTGAGAGAACTTTCTGGGATTTCTTTTATAAAGGCACTAATCCAATTTGAGGCCTCCATCCTTATAACCTAATCACCCCCAAAGGTACCACCTCCTAATACCATCACATTGGGGATTAGGGTTCAACACATGAATTTTGGAGGACACAAAACATTTAGTCCATTACAATACCTTCAACTAAAACTAGGTAATACAAATGCTAAATAAGTTGTAGTTACCCCCTCCCCACCAAAGGAGGAGGAAAATGGAGGAAGAACAAGAAAAGAGTGATTTTGAAGTTGAAGGTATAAGAAACAGCAGAATCCCGCTAACCTCCCCACCTTCTTCCCAGCTTAAAAAAAACTCTTTATGCTTGGGGTTTGTCCCAGATACACAGGCCCTGAATGGAAAATCTGAACATATGTGTAATATCTAAAGGGACTTACAGGTTTTAAAAATTCACTAATATATCAGTTACATTAAAATAATCAACTTTACTTTCTCAATCTTAGAATAACTAATTCATGCTTAACATGGCATCTGTTACGGTGGAAAGACTTTAAAATTCCTTGTGCTCCTTGCTCTGCAGTGTGGTGGTGCCTGAGAGGTTACACAAGCTGAAACACAGCAACATCAAGGTTGAGTAGAGTGTAGGGAGGTATAAAATGTCCAGAAAAAATTGACTCCGTGATACATTTCAACAACCACTTCACCTTCCCATGCCTCTTAACAGTTTGAGAGCTTTTGATTAACTCTTTTTTTGATCACTTTATTGGGCTGTAATAGCACTTAGAAAAATCTACGGCACTATACAAGTGTAAGATAATATTTTGCCAAAGTACCATATGAAGGAATTGGAAGACATGGGAGAAGGTGGTTGCTAACATGCTCTTGGGCCAAGAAGAAAGTTGAGTTAATTGACTCTTATTCATCAGAAGAAAAAAAGTTATTTATAACTACAACTAACTGATAGCACCTGCTTTTGCCTCAAGGGGTGTCATAAATTTTCCCCATATTAGACTTTTAAAGAACAGGATTATCTACTATCAGTGTTAGTTTAGTAGCTTTTTTTTTTTAATGTTGGCTTTTATTCTGTTTATTCTTTTTTTTGAATATTTGAATTTTATTTAATTTATTTTTTTATACAGCAGGTTCTTATTAGTCATCCATTTTATACACATCAGTGTATACATGTCAATCCCAATCTCCCAATTCATCACACCACCACCTCCACCCCCCGCCGCTTTCCCCCCTTAGTGTCCATACTTTTGTTCTCTACATCTGTGTCTCAATTTCTGCCCTGCAAACCAGTTCATCTGTACCATTTTTCTAGGTTCCACATATATATGTGTTAATATGCGATATTTGTTTTTCTCTTTCTGACTTACTTCACTCTGTATGACAGTCTCTAGATTCATCCATGTCTCTACAAATGACCCAATTTCGTTCCTTTTCATGGCTGAGTAATCTTCCATTGTATATATGTACCACATTTTCTTTATCCATTCATCTGTCAGTGGGGATTTAGGTTGCTTCCATGACCTGGCTATTGTAAATAGTGCTGCAATGAACATTCAGGTGCATGTGTCTTTTTGAATTATGGTTTTCTCTGGGTATATGCCCAGTAGTGGGATTGCTGAGTCATATGGTAATTCTATTTTTGTTTTTTAAGGACCCTCCATACTGTTCTCCATAGTGGCTGTATCAATTTACAGTCCCACCAACAGTGCAAGAGGGTTCCCTTTTCTCAACACCCTCTCCAGCATTTGTTGTTTGTAGATCTTCTGATGATGCCCATTCTAACTGGTGTGAGGTGATACCTCATTGTAGTTTTGATTTGCATTTCTCTAATGATTAGTGATGTTGAGCAGCTTTTCATGTGCCTCTTGGCCATCTGTATGTTCTCTTTTGAGAAATGTCTATTTAGGTCTTCTGCCCATTTTTGGATTGGGTTGTTTGTTTTTTTAATATTGAGCTGCATGAGCTGTTTATATATTTTGGAGATTAATCCTTTGTCCGTTGATTCATTTGCAAATATTTTCTCCCATTCTGAGGGTTGTCTTTTCCTCTTGTTTGTAGTTTCCTTTGCTTTGCAAAAGCTTTTGAGTTTCATTAGGTCCCATTTGTTTATTTTTGTTTTTATTTCCATTACTCTAGGAGGTGGATCAAAAAACATCTTGCTGTGATTTATGTCAAAGAGTGTTCTTCCTATGTTTTCCTCTGAGAGTTTTATAGTGTCTGGTCTTATATTTAGGTCTCTAATCCATTTTGAGTTTATTTTTGTGTATGGTGTTAGGGGATGTTCTAATTTCATTCTTTTACATGTAGCCGTCCAGTTTTCCCAGCACCACTTATTGAAGAGACTGTCTTTTCTCCATTGTATACCCTTGCCTCCTTTGTCATAGATTAGGTGACCATAGGTGCGTGGGTTTGTCTCTGTGCTTTCTATCCTGTTCCATTGATCTATATTTCTTTTTTTGTGCCAGTACCATTTTGTCTTGATTACTGTAGCTTTGTAGTATAGTCTGAAGTCAGGGAGTCTGATTCCTCCAGCTCCATTTTTTTCCCTCAAGACTGCTTTGACTATTCGGGGTCTTTTGTGTCTCCATACAAATTTTAAGATTTTTTGTTCTTGTTCTGTAAAAAATGCCATTAGTAATTTGATAGGGATTGCATTGAATCTGTAGATTGCTTTGGGTAGTATAGTCATTTTTACAATATTGATTCTTCCAATCCAAGAACATGGTATATCTCTCCATCGGTTGGTATCATCTTTAATTTCTTACAACAGTGTCTTATAGTTTTCTGCATACAGGTCTTTTGTCTCCCTAGGTAGGTTTATTCCTAGGTATTTTATTCTTTTTGTTGCAGTGGTAAATGGGAGTGTTTCCTTCATTTCTGTTTCAGGTTTTTCATCATTAGTGTATGGGAATGCAAGAGATTTCTGTGCATTAATTTTGTATCCTGCAACTTTACCAAATTCATTGATTAGCTCAAGTAGTTTTCTGGTGGCATCTTTAGGATTCTCTATGTATAGTATCATGTCATCTGCAAACATTGACAGTTTTACTTCTTCTTTTCCAACTTGTATTCCTTTTATTTCTTTTTCTTTGGTTGCCGTGGCTAGGACTTCCAAAACTATGTTGAATAATAGTGGCAAGAGTGGACATCTTTGTCTTGTTCCTGATCTTAGAGGAAATGCTTTCAGTTTTTCACCATTGAGAATGATGTTTGCTGTGGGTTTGTCGTATATGGCCTTTATTATGTTGAGGTAGGTTCCCTCTATGCCCACTTTCTGGAGAGTTTTTATCATAAATGGGTGTTGAATTTTGTCAAAAGCTTTTTCTGCATCTATTGAGATGATCATATGGTTTTTATTCTTCAGTTTGTTAATATGGTGTATCATGTTGATTTGCGTATATTGAAGAATCCTTGCATCCCTGGGATAAAGCCCACTTGATCATGGTATATGATCCTTTTAATGTGTTGTTGGATTCTGTTTGCTAGTATTTTGTTTGAGGATTTTTACATGTATATTCATCAGTGATATTGGTCTGTAATTTTCTTTTTTTGTAGTATCTTTGTCTGGTTTTGGTATCAGGGTGATGGTGGCCTCATAGAATGAGTTTGGGAGTGTTCCTTCCTCTGCAGTTTTTTGGAAGCATTTGAGAAAGATGGATGTTAGCTCTTCTCTAAATGTTTGATAGAATTCACCTGTGAAGCCATCTGGTTCTGGACTTTTGTTTGTTGGAAGATTTTTAATCACAGTTTCAATTTCATTACTTGTGATTGGTCTGTTCCTATTTTCTATTTCTTCCTGGTTCAGTCTTGGGAGGTTATACCTTTCTAAGAATTTGTCCATTTCTTCCACGTTGTCCATTTTATTGGCATAGAGTTGCTTGTAGTAGTCTCATAGGGTGCTTTGTATTTCTGCAGTGTCTGTTGTAACTTCTCCTTTTTCATTTCTAATTTTATTGATTTGAGTCCTCTCCCTCTTTTTCCTGGTGAGTCTGGCTAATGGCTTATCAATTTTGTTTATCTTCTCAAAGAACCAGCTTTTAGTTTTATTGATCTTTGCTATTGTTTTCTTTGTATCTATTTCATTTATTTCTGCTCTGATCTTTATGATTTCTTTCCTCTGCTAACTTTGGGTTTTGTTTGTTCTTCTTTCTCTAGTTCCTTTAGGTGTAAGGTTAGATTGTTTATTTGCGATTTTTCTTGTTTCTTGAGGTAGGCTTGTATAGTCATAAACTTCCCTCTTAGAACTGCTTTTGCCGCATCCCCTAGGTTTTGGATCGTTGTGTTTTCATTGTCATTTGTCTCTAGGTTTTTTTTTTAATTTCCTCTTTGATTTCTTCAGTGATCTCTTGGTTATTTAGTAACGTATTTTTTAGCCTCCACGTGTTTGTGTTTTTTATCTTTTTTCCCTGTAATTGATTTCTAATCTCATAGTATTGTGGTCAGAAAAGATGCTTGATATGATTTCAGTTTTCTTAAATTTACTGAGGCTTGATTTGTGACCCAAAATGTGATCTATCCTGGAGAATGTTCCGTGCACACTTGAGAAGAAAGTGTAGTCTTCTGTTTTTCGATGGAATGTCCTATAAATATCAATTAAATCTATCTGGTCTATTGTGTCATTTAAAACTTGTGTTTTCTTATTAATTTTCTGTTTGGATGATCTGTACATTCCTGTAAGTGAGGTGTTAAAGTCCCCCACTATTATTGTGTTACTGTCAATATCCTCTTTTATAGCTGTTAGCAGTTGCCTTATGTATTGAGGTGCTCCTATGTTGGGTGCATATATAATTGTTATATCTTCTTCTTGGATTGGTCCCTTGATCATTATGTAGTATCCTTCCTTGTCTCTTGTAACACTCTTTATTTTAAAGTCTATTTTATCTGATATGAGTATTGCTACTCCTGCTTTCTTTTGATTTCCATTTGCATGGAATATCTTTTGCCATCCTCTCACTTTCAGTCTGAATGTGTCCCTAGGTCTGAAGTGGGTCTCTTGTAGGCAGCATATATATGCGTCTTGTTTTTTTATCCATTCAGCAAGCCTGTGTCTTTTGGTTGGAGCTTTTAATCCATTTACATTTAAGGTAATTTTTTTTTTAAGGTAATTATTGATATATATGTTCCTATGACCATTTTTTAAATTGTTTTGGGTTTTTTTTGTAGGTCCTTTTCTTCTCTTGTGTTTCCCACTTAGAGATGTTCCTTTGGAATTTGTTGTAGAGCTGGTTTGGTGGTGCTGAATTCTCTTAGCTTTTGCTTGTCTGTGAAACTTTTGATTTCTCCATCGAATCTGAATGAGATACTTGCCGGGTAGAGTAATCTTGGTTGTAGGTTCTTCCCTTTCATCACTTTAAGTATATCATGCCACTCCCTTCTGGCTTGTAGAGTTTCTGGTGAGAAATCAGCTGTTAACCTTATGGGAGTTCCCTTGTATGTTATTTGTCATTTTTCCCTTGTTGCTTTCAATAATTTTTCTTTGTCTTAAATTTTTGCCAATTTGATTACTATGTGTCTCAGTGTGTTTCTCCTTGGGTTTATCCTGTATGGGACTCTCTCCACTTCCTGGACTTGGGTGGCTATTTCCTTTCCCATGTTAGGGAATTTTCGGCTATAATCTTTTCAAATATTTTCTTGGGTCCTCTCTCTCTCTCTTCTCCTTCTGGGACCCCTATAATGCCAATGTTGTTGCATTTAATGTTGTCCCAGAGGTCTCTTAGGCTGTCTTCATTTCTTTTTTTTTTTTAAACAATAATGTTAGTCTTTTTTTTAAATTTATTCCTTAATTTATTTATTTATGGCTGCGTTGGGTCTTCGCCTCTGTACGAGGGCCCTCCCTAGTCGCGGCAAGTGGGGGCCACTCTCCATCGCGGTGCGTGGGCCTCTCACCATCACGGCCTCTCTTGTTGCAGAGCACAGGCTCCAGACGTGCAGGCTCAGTAATTGTGGCTCACGGGCCCAGCCGCTCTGCGGCATGTGGGATCTTCCCAGACCAGGGCTCGAACCCGCGTCCCCTGCACTGGCAGGCAGACTCTCAACCACTGCGTGACCAGGGAAGCCCCCAGGCTGTCTTCATTTCTTTTCATTCTTTTTTCTTTATTCTGTTCTGCAGCAGTGAATTCCACCTTTCTGTCTTCCAGGTCACTTATCCATTCTTCTGCCTCAGTTATTCTGCTATTGATTCCTTCTAATGTATTTTTCATTTCAGTTATTGTGTTGTTCATCTCTGTTTGTTTGTTCTTTAATTTTTCTATATCTTTGTTAAACATTTCTTGCATCTTCTCGATCTCTGCCTCCGTTCTTTTTCCGAGGTCCTGGATCATCTTCACTATCATTATTCTGAATTCTTTTTCTGTAACGTTGCCTATCTCCACTTCATTTAGTTGTTTTTCTGGGGTTTTATCTTGTTCCTTCATCTGGTACATAGCCCTCTGCCTTTTCATCTTGTCTATCCTTCTGTGAATGTGGTTTTTGTTCCACAGGCTGCGGGATTGTATTTCTTCTTCTGTTTATTTATTCTTTTTAAATTTTTGGCCTTGCTGCCCTAGAAGTGGGATCTTAGTTCCCTGAGCAGGAGTCAAACCTGTGCCGCCTGCAGTAGAAGCGGGGAGTCATAACCATTGGACCACCAGGGAAGTCCCAGTTTATTAGCTTTGTGGTTTTGTCCTCCAAACCTTTGATTAATTATGACTCTCCCTGGTGGTAGTGGTGTTTGATGAAATTAAGGAAAGAGCTTATTCCAAATCAGGGAATGATTGGAGAGGTGAGATTTGAATGCCTTAGAGAGTTCAATAGGAAATTGAGTGCAAGGTAATTTGAGATTATGAGGCCCTGGAAATTCTAAGAAATCCTGAGGAGGCAGTAGCCTTCCCTTTAGACCTGGAATAGAAGTGTGAAATAGTTCTTACACATTTCAGAGATCAGAGAGATCTCAGATGACATCCAGGTGACACTTACCTTCTGTGTTCCTAAACCTAATTCTGACACAGGAGCTATTACAGTTGAGTGGAACCCAAACTCAGAACTCTGGTCAAAAGGAGGATCAGAGGCTTTCAACTTTGGGCAATAAATATCAATATTTGAATACATTCTTTCTTTGGGATGATCAGAGGTCCTGGTTATAGTTTTTTTTTTTTAAATAAATTTATTTATTTTATTTATTTATTTTTGGCTGCACTGGGTCTTCATTGCTGCTCGTGGGCTTTCTCTAGTTGCAGCAAGCGGGGGTTACGCTTCGTTGTGATGCGCGGGCTTCTCATTGAAGTGGCTTCTCTTGTTGTGGAGCACGGGCTCTAGGCACACGGGCTTCCGTAGTTGTGGCATGTGGGCTCAGCAGTTGTGGCTTGCAGGCTCCAGAGCGCAGCCTCAGCAGCTGTGGCACACAGGCCCAGCTGCTCCATGGCATGTGGGATTTTCCCAGACGAGGGCTCGAACCCATGTCCCCTGCATTGGCAAGGGGGCTCTCAATCACTGCGCCACCAGGGAAGCCCCTGGTTACAGTTTACAATATTGTTTTATGTTAAATGAAATTCTGTTGAAGATCATTTTTACAAATAGTGTTTTAAAATGAAAATGATTCATAATTTTACCAAATTAGCTACCTGTTATTGAAAACTGAGTAATCTTCATTGCCTCTGCAAAATTCTGGACTATCTTTTGCTATTCAAGTGATTAATGATTAGTGATTAATAATTCTCAGCAAACTTTTCCTTTTATTGTCCCCTCCCCCAATTATTTTTACCCATTTATATATTTTTTAAAAAGTTTATTTATTTTTTATATAGCAGGTTCTTATTAGTTATCTATTTTATACATATTAGTGTATATATGTCAATCCCAGTCTCCCAATTTACCCATTTATATCTTGATATTTGCACTGCTGTAAGTTCCATAGTAAATTCACTTACTTTTACATTTCAGATTCTGGGAAAATACATATCCTTTACTTTGAAACACCCTTGCCTTATTTTTGATTCAGAAGCATATTTCCTATTGAGGCAGGAGTTCTTTGAAAAGATTACTACTCTAGAATTTCACGTTTTCTATTTTACCTTAATTGTACTTGCATTTGTTTTAGATTTTCAGTTTTAACAATTTTAACCATCTTGCATGTCACAGGCATGTTGCTGTGCCTCTAGATGGCAATACAGTACCATTAAAGAAGCTCAGATTTTTCTGCTAGTCATAGACTGTTGGTGGTCCTGCTTCTAGAAAGATGAACTTCATTTGCAAATGATACCTGCTTCTCCTTTCATTGTTTCCCCTTTTTACCCAGCCTTGAAATATATGATCACTAATTATATCTAGCATCAAAGTGAAATTTGTAAAACACCAAGGTAGCTGCAAGGGTGCTGGATCAGGTTTTAGGGTGCTGCAAAGTCTTATTATCCATTAAACTTAATAAAACTTAAACTATAATTCGAATGTTGGTGCATTTAATGTTGTCCCAGAGGTCTCTGAGACTGTTCTCCATTCTTTTCATTCTTTTTTCTTTATTCTGCTCTGCGGTAGTTATTTCCACTATTTTATCTTCCAGGTCACTTATCCTTTCTTTTGCCTCAGTTATTCTGCTATTGATTCCTTCTACAGAATTTTAAATTTCATTTATTGGGTTGTTCATCATTGTTTGTTTGCTCTTTAGTTCTAGGTCCTTGTTAAACGTTTCTTGTATTTTCTCCATTCTATTTCCAAGATTTTGGATCATCTTTACTATCATTACTCTGAATTCTTTTTCAGGTAGACTGCCTATTTCCTTTTCATTTCTTTGGTCTGTTGGGTTTTTACCTTGCTCCTTCATCTGCTGTGTGTTTCTCTGTCTTTTCTTTTTGCTGACCTAACTGTGCTTGGGGTATCCTTTTCGCAGGCTGCAGGTTCATAGTTCCCTTTGTTTTTGGTGTCTGCCCCCACTGGCTAAGGTTGGTTCAGTGTGTTGTTTAGGCCTCCTGGTGGAGGGGACTAGTGTTCTGGTGGATGAGGCTGGATATGGTCTGTGTTCTGGTGGATGAGGCTGGATCTTGTCTTTCTGGTGGGCAGGACCGCGTCTGGTGGTGTGTTTTGGGGTGTCTGTGACCTTATTATGATTTTAGGCAACCTCTCTGCTAATAGGTGGGGTTGTGTTCCTGTCTTGCTAGTTGTTTGGCATAGGGTGTCCAGCACAGTAGCTTGCTGGTTGTTGAGTGGATCTGGGTCTTATTGTGGAGATGGAGATCTCTGGGAGAGCTTTCTCCATTTAATATCACGTGGAGCTGGGAGGTCTCTGGTGGACCAATGTCCTGAACTCAGCTCTCCCACCTCAGAGGCACAGGCCTGACACCTGGCTGGAGCACCAAGACCCTGTCAGCCACACGGCTCAGAAGAAAAGGGAGAAAAAAAGAAAGAAAGAAAGAAAAAAATAAAATAGTTATTAAAATAAAAAATAATTATTAAAAATAAAAAAATTAAAAAGTAATAAAGAAAGAAAGAAGAGAGCAACCAAACCAAAAAACAAATCCACCAATGATAACAAGCGCTAAAACTATGCTAAAAAAAAAAAAAAAGACAGAGAGAACCCTAGGACAAATGGTAAAAGCAAAGCTATACAGACAAAATCACACACAGAAGCATACACATACACACCCACAAAAAGAGAAAAAGGAAAAAAAAAATACATATCGTTGCTCCCAGAGTCCACTGCCTCAATTTTGGGATGATTCCTTGTCTATTCAGTTATTCCACAGATGCACGGTACATCAAGTTGATTGTGGAGATTTAATCCGCTGCTCCTGAGGCTGCTAGGAGAGATTTCCCTTTCTCTGTTCGCACAGCTCCTGGGGTTCAGATTTGGATTTGGTCCCGCCTCTGCGTGTAGGTCACCTGAGGGCGTCTGTTGTTCGCTCACACAGGACGGGGTTAAAGGAGCAGCTGATTCGAGGGCTCTGGCTCACTTAGGCCATGAGGGAGGGTGGGGTATGGATGAGGGGCGAGCCTGTGGCGGCAGAGGCTGGTGTGACGTTGCACCAGCCTGAGGCGCTGTGTGTTCTCCTGGGGAAGTTGTCCCTGGATCACGGGACCCTGGCAGTGGTGGGCTGCACAGGCTCCCAGGAGGGGAGGTGTGGATAGTGACCTGTGCTTGCACACAGGCTTCTTGCTGGCTGCAGCAGCAGCCTTAGCATTTCATGCCCATCTCTGGTGTCCGCACTGATAGCCGCAGCTTGCGCCCGTCTCTGGAGCTCATTTAGGTGGTGCTCTGAATCCCCTCTCCTTGCGCACCCTGAAACAATGGTCTCTTGCCTCTTAGGCAGCTCCAGACTTTTTCCCGGACTCCCTCCCGGCTAGCTGTGGCGCACTAGCCCCCTTCAGACTGTGTTCATGCCGCCAACCCCAGTCCTCTCCCTGGGATCTGACCTCTGAAGCCCGAGCCTCAGCTCCCAGCCCCCACCCGTCCCGGGGGGTGAGCAGACAAGCCTCTCAGGCTGGTGAGTGCTGGTTGGCACTGATCCTTTATGCGGGAATCTCTCTGCTTTGCCCTCTGCACCCCTGTTGCTGCGCTCTCCTCCGTGGCTCTGAAGCTTTCCCCCCCCGTCACCCCCCCGTCTCTGCCAGTGAAGGGGCTTCCTAGTGTGTGGAAACTTTTCCTCCTTCACAGCTCCCTCCCAGTGGTGCAGGTCCCATCCCTATTCTTTTGTCTCTGTTGTTTCTTTTTTCTTTTGCCCTATGCAGGTACGTGGGGAGTTTCTTGCCTTTTGGGAAGTCTGAGGTCTTCTGCCAGCTTTCAGTAGGTGTTCTGTAGGAGCTGTTCCACATGTAGATGTATTTCTGATGTATTTGTGGGGAGGAAGGTGATCTCCACATCTTACTCTTCCACCATCTTGATGGTCTCTCCTTCAGCCCATTTTTAAATTGGGTTGTTTTTTTGATGTTGAGTTGTATGAACTGTTTTATATTTTGAATATTAAACCCTTATCAGTCATATCATTTGTAAATATTTTCTCCCATTCAGTATGTTGTCTTTTCATTTTATTGATGGTTTCTTTTGCTATGCAAAAGCTTTTAAGTTTAATCAGGTTCCATTTGTTTATTTTTGCTTTTATTTTCTTTGCTTGATATGTCTTGGTGTGAGTCTGTATGGGTTCATCTTGTTTGGGACTGTCTGTGCTTCCTGTACCTGAATATCTGTTTCCTTCTTCTGTTTCAAGAAGTTTCAGCCATAATTTCATCAAATACATTTTCAACTCCTTTCTCTTTGTCTTCTCCTCTTGGAGAAGAGGTGATGTGAATGTTGGTATGCTTGATGTTGTCCCAGAGGCCCATTAAACTGTTCTTATTTTTTTAAATTTGTTTTTCTTTTTGCTCTTCTGATTGGTGATTTCCCTTGTTCTATCTTCCAGGTCACTTATGCATTCTTTAGTATCACCTAGTCTGCTGTTAATTCCTCCTAGTGTGTTTTTCATTTCAGTTACTGTATTCTTCAGTTCTGCCTGGTTCTTTTTATATTTTCTAGTTCCTTGTTAAAATTCTCACTGTGCTCATCTATTCCTTTCCCAAGATCAGTTAGCGTTCTTATTACTAATGCTTTGTACTCTTTATGTAGTAAATTATTTATCTCTCTTTTATTAGTTGTTTTTCAGGTTTTTTTTCTTATTCTTTCATTTGAAGCAAATTTCTGTCTTCTCATTTTGCTTAACTTTCTCTGTCTCTATGAAATTATGTGAAACAGCTATCTATCCTGGTTTTGAAGGGGTGTCCTTTTGTAGTAGCATTCCTATACAGTCTACATGTGCCCAGTGACTTTGGTGGGAGAGCTGGATCTGAAGTAAGCATGAGTTGCACCTTCCCGCAGGGTGTGCTTGCACCTATCTCCTTGGTAGGAGGTGGGGCTGGAAATGAAGGGGTTAGAGCCAGAGCCGGGTGTAAGCTGGGGCTTCTCCTCTGCTTAGTGGCCAACATCACTCTATCAGGGGCAGGGTTGGGTCCCCAGCTGCTGGAGCAGAAGCCCTGATGTTTGCGTCTGAGCTGGTTCTCTTCTCTAAGTGTGTGTTCTTCCCTTTCCCAGCGTTGGCAGCTTCATCGCAGTGGGGAACAGTATTGAGCAAGAGGTTTTTAGAGCAGGTGCTTGGTGTGGACTGGGGTGCATGCTGGGGTGGTCCTGTCATCAGTCACCTTTCTGGACCACTCCTGATTTGCTGTCTCTGCAAGTGCTAATAATAGCTGCCCTTATACTGTTCAGATGTCATTCCAGGTGGGAGCCAGCTCCATCCCCCATAACTGCACACTCACCTTGGCTGCAGCAGTCTTTGCCCTAGTGGGGAGCTACACCATGGAGCAAGAGGAGCCAGGGCAGGTGCTCGGCTCAGTCTGGGGCATGTGCTGGGATGGTCACAGGAAACTGAGCCAGAGTCCCGGGCAGTTTCAGTCTGCTTCCTCTGCCTTGTTTCAGGAGTAATCAAGTGTGTGCGTACTTTTCATGAGTGGAATCTAGGTTTCTTACAGCTCTGTTGTCAGTCCCACTGGTTTTCAAACCAGCTGAGGGGACTTGGCCTCCCATTGTTGGACCCTAGGGCTGGGGTGCACAATATGTGGTTCACTCCACTCACTCTCCAGGGAGGATCTCTAAGCCTGTGTAATCCCCTCTTCTTCTCTGTCCCCTCCCAGTGGCTCAGGTCCCAAACTTATCGCTTCTCTTCCCTTCCTATCAGACTTTGTGTGGATTTTTCTTACAACATTGGTCGTACGAGTCTTTCTGCCAGTCTCCAGTTTGTTTTCAGTGAGGATTGCTCCACATGTATTTTTGCTCCAGGTGTATTTTTGATGTGTTCATGGGGGAAACTCCCCTAAAGTAATTCATCTTTTAAAAGGGAACTGAAAAATCTCACTCTTGCAACATGAGTTTTCAAGGATTCAAGTATTACTTGAAAATTCCTTCATTACCACTTAACATATTTGCATGTGAGAGATGAAATATAAGAGCAAGTCTTCTTGTTAAGCTATTTGTTATCTTCTGAGGATTACCTTTCTAATACCAGCTAGCTTCTTGCTCCTAGGTTTAATGTTCAGCATAATATAACTGAACTTGTAAAGATATCCTGATGTTAAAATCTTACATTGTTATTTTAGGCCAAGGTTTCTCAAGTTGCCCAGTTATTAGAATTAGCCTGGAATACTTGTTAAGAATAAAGCTCACCCCCTCCCCAGTCAGAATCACCAGATGGTGAGGGAGGTCTAGCAAACTATTTTTCAGTGTCCTGGTGCTTTTTATCATCAGGCAATTTTGAGAAATTGCTTAATACCAATGATATTTACACTGAGTGCACCTAGGGAACTTATTAAACGTGTGTTTCTGGATTCCATCCCCACGTGCCCAGATTTTAAAAGGTGTGAGTGGTCCATTAACCACCCCTGGAAAAGTAGGGGCTCAGGAGGGTCAGCGTCAAGGCTCCGGATCATCAGAATGAGGTGTGTGGTCATCAGAGACTGACAGTTGGTGGAGCTTGGAAATCCCAGAGGGCAGGCAAGTGCTGAAAGGACATAATAGGAAAGAGCCTCAAGCCAGGAATCATGGCATTTATCAATTATATCACTAGAACAACTCTCAGAGCTTGAGAACACTAGCCTGACTTTAACATGAAGTCCATATGAATCAAGGTGCAATTTGTATGCCTGTTGGCATACAATGTGGACACTTCTAGGTCTGGATTTGCAGGGTGAGCAGCAGGATAATTGTAACTGGTTAGGAAATGAAATAACTATAATTATAAGGAGGTGCTGACACTGATTGAAGAAAGAGGGAGGGAGCTATAGTTGCCAGTGGTTTCTGATAATCTAGAGTTCCTTAGTCCCAAAATATCTTCCTTTGTAACACTTCCTCAAAGAGTGGTCTTCAGATTGCTTACGTAAGCATCACAGAGGGTGGAGGGAGGTTATTTGCTCTAAGTGCAGGTTTCTGGGTCCTACCTTAAGTTTATGGATTAAAAATCTGTAGGAGTGAGACTGGGGAATACCATTTTAAATAAGCTCTTAATGATTCATATACATACTGAAGTTTAAAAAATCGTGACCTTATCAGAGTCCCTGAAGCCTGAAATATATCTAGACAGGCATTTTACCTGGTAAAATGCAAACCCGCTGGGAAGGATAATACATTATATAGATTATCAGACATTAAATGAATTAGCTCTCTGGAGGAAAAAAGGAGCTGAGATAAGAATTTGATTGAGGAAGGGGAAGGAGGAAGTAAATGAAAAGCAAAGGCAAAGAAACTTTCCTGGTTGGGTTTACCTGAGTCTGGTTTTACCTTTGTATGGGGGAGAAACATTCTGAGGGATAGGACACTTGGGGGCTTTCACGATGGGCTCCAGTGGTACCTTCAACCCAGAAGCATGCTGGTGTGGCTGTAGCCAGTCAGCAGGGTGTTTCTATCATAAAATGAAGAGATGTTTCTGTCATAAAATGAAGAGATGTTTTAAGAGTATTTATAAGTACTCTCCTGGAAAACTTACTTTAGTGTTTTTAGAGTTCCTTAATAACTGTTATAGTTCTAGCACTGATTACTTTAAAGACCTCTGGAGCCTATTATGTTTTGCAAGGTACTCTGTTTCTAGTGACAGTTTCTTTTGAAAGAAATAGTCTAGAAAGGAGAAAGGATTTAAAAATTCAGCTCCCATAGTTTTTAGACCTATCCTGTAAGAATATCCAACAATCATTTTTCTAATTCTAGCCCCATAAAACAACCATCAGATTTTAATTTGGCCTCTTGAATGTACCTAACATTCTAAACAACAGCTGGTCCACTTCTCATTATAAATTATTAAATTGATATTTTGGGTTAAGAATAATGCTGTTGTGAATTTGGTGTCAAGTGGGCATGAATCTAGGGACTCATTATTTTGGGGTAACCTGATGAAGTTGAGTTTATTAACTTGTAAAGCAAAGGATCAGTTTCTTCGAATCTCACCAAGATGCAGATGCCTTGTGTAAGTAGGTAGAATTTGTTATTGATTTGGTTGCCTGGACTGCACCAGGGTCCTAGCCCAGGCCAAGACCCCTTGTCTCGGCGGGGGAAGTTCTTTTTTTGCTCGGATTTGCACAACCGGTAATAAAATCAATGCTAAGACTGTAATAGCGCGAGCTTTATTCAATGGCCAAAGAATGGAGAAGTGGGAACTTAGTTCGCAAATCAACTTCTCAACCTGACTGAGACATCATATATATAGGAGGGTTGAGGTAAGAGGGAGGGAATTGAGTAAAGAGAGGGAGGGATATTCATGACTTATCTGAGAACAGGAGTGTGGTTTGGACCTGGAACTGAGGCAGTACTCCTTTTCAGTCCTTGTATGAGCTCTTCTGGTTGTTGTCATGGCAACTGTCAACTGTCATGGTGCTGGTGGGTGTGTCACTTAGCATGCTAATGTATTACAATGATCCTATAATGAAGCTCAAGGTCCCATGGAGGTCAGGTCTCCTGCCATCTTGGGCCTAGCTGGTTCTAACCGTTCTTGTTTTTCTTTTTGCAGCTTCTTCCTTCAGATAAGAGCAGTTAGTTTCCATTTGAGGGAGGAGCAGGGGTATGATTCTGGGGCAACAGCCTGGTAATAGTAGAATATCTACCTATCAGGTTGAGAAAGCCAGTGTATTACTTATTGCTGCATAACAAATGACTTCAAAACCATGGCTTTTTAAACAATAAACATTTATTATCTTATAGTTTCTATACGTCAGAAATTCAGAAACAGCTTAGTTGGATGATTCTCGCTTGGAACTTTTCATGAGGTTGCAATCAAGATGTAAGCCAGGGCTGCTGTCATATAAAGTCTTACTGGGGGCTGGAGGATTTGCTTCCAAAGTGGTTTGCTCATGTGGTTGGCAAGTTGGTTCTGGCTAACAGTGGTACGCCTTAGTTCCTCCTGATGTGGGCCTCTCAACAGTCTGCTTGAGTGTCTTCATGACATGGCTACTGAATTGCTAGTAATCCAAGACAGAACAAGGAAGAAGTGGTAATGTCTTTTATTTCTGTAGCATTTGTTATACAGGCTAGCCATGATTCTGTCAACCTAAATAAACCTAGGAGGCAATAAACAAGTGAAAAGTGTTTATTTGGGATCAAAAATTGCAATTCAGGGCACACAAGTTTGGGTAGCAACCCAAACAGTGTCCTGCTAGGGAGTAAAAGTCATGGGTTTTTAAAGGCAAAGAAGGAAGGTTTGCATTACAAAGAATTTAAATTGGAGCTGGAGGCAGAAGCTAGTCTTGGCTAAACATGAGTGAGGGCTAAGGCTATCACTAGAAGGAGGTTAAGTTTGTTCCTGTGACAAGTTGCAGGTATTCTTGCAGAGTGCTTGGAGTATTTGCGGTTTGCCCCAGTTCAAAATTTCATGGTTCCACCAGGTGAGGGCGTATGTAAGGTCCACCTCCTTAATGGCCTCCCAGCTCCATGTAAAAACCCCTTTACAGGGCTTGCCTGGTGGTGCAGTGGTTAAGAATCCGCCTGCCAATGCAGGGGACACAGGTTCGAGCCCTGGTCTGGGAAGATCCCACATGCCGCGGAGCAAGTAAGCCTGTGCACCGCAACTAGTGAACCTGCACTCTAGAGCCTGCGAGCCACAACTACTGAGCCTGCGTGCTACAAGTACTGAAGCCCGCGCACCTAGAGCTCATGCTCCACCGCAATGAGAAGCCTGCGCACTGCAATGAAGAGTAGCCCCTGCTCGCCACAACTAGAGAAAGCCTGTGAGCAGCAACGAAGACCCAATGCAGCCAAAAATAAGTAAATAAAATAAATAAATTTATAAAAATAATAAAACCCCTTTACATAAGTGACTCCATTTTGTTTCACATTTCACAGTTCAACATGGGAGAAGACTACCTGAGTGGGTGGGTATGAGGAGAACCAGGAGGCAGTGATTACTGGGGCAGTTTTGGAAGGCTGGCTATTACAATATTGATATCACAGTATCATAAATACCATATTTATTACACTATATTTATGTAGTGTATGCTTCTTTAAATTAGAATCATAGAATTTCTCAGGCTCCATTTTCAAAATAAGAATACCATTTGCTTTTAGATTCTTCTTATATAGTAGGCTCACTATTTCTTTTTTTCCCTTGGGAATTCTTTTCTGACTCTTGTGCTGTGGAGACCAGATGAACAGTTTTTGGTATAAGGAAAATTATAATTTCTCTCTTATTTAAAACCATTTTAGGGACTTCCCTGGTGGCACAATGGTTAAGAATCCGCCTGCCAATGCAGGGGACACGGGTTTGAGCCCTGGTCTGGGAAGTTCCACGTGCTGCGGAGCAACTAAGTCCATGTGCCACAACTACTGAGCCTGCACTCTAGAGCCCGTGAGCCACAACTACTGAGCCTGTGTGCTGCAAGTACTGAAGCCCTTGCGCCTAGAGCCCATGCTCCACAACAAGAGAAGCCATTGCAATGAGAAACCTGTGCACCACAAAAAAGAGTAGCCCCCGCTTGCTACAACTACAGAAAGCCCGTGCACAGCAACGAAGACCCAACACAGCCAAAAATTAAAAAAAAAAAAAAAATTAAAACCATTTTATGATGATAGACTACATTTAGGTTTGTTTCAAAAAGTTCCTAGTTGTGTGTCTTTGCATCTTCCACTTTTCGTTTTATTCTTTGGCTAGCAGTGAGACTCCATGGATTTAAAAAATCAAAAGGAATATTTTTCAGGACTTCATGTAGTGCAGTTTTTAAACCTATAAATACAGTTTATGCTTATGCATGTCTTCTCAAGTTGTTCAAATAAGAATATTTATGTAGTATTATTCCTACACTTTCAGGAATGTATTATAGAAATTACCATTGAAGAATTCATTGTTTTTCTGACAGTAACATCTTTGCTGCACCATTCTTAGAGGAAATTTTCTTGACAGCATTATTTGTGTTCTATGTCTGGAACTATCTATAAACTATATTCAATTCTCTGAAAATCTCAAAGGAAGAGTTGTTGTGATAAAATTTTTGACACAAATATTTCACATTTCTAGCTGTGGCAGCAACTTCACAATTATAGAGGGAAAAAGTGAATGTGTGTGTGTGTGTGTGTGTGTGTGTATACATACACAAATAACTCAAATACATGGATGGTGACTTCTCTTTCAAGAAGATAAAAGGAAAAATCTTTATCCTAATTTGTATTTTCTAGCTTTAGAAACACATTTCCCCTTGCAGGTGTGGTACCATTTACAGGTAGCAAAGAATTATGATCCCTTAACTATTATTAGTATATATGCTTGCTGACTATGACTTTGTAAATGCTACTGGGAAAGTTGAGGGAGGGGCTTTAGAAGCCGTTGCTGTGAATGTGAGAAAATGCCAACTGAAGCCAGAAGATAAATTGTTAGCGGCCCAAGATCTTGTGGACAACAGGATGCTTTTGAAATATTGAGCAAAAAGTTGAATTGGGCAAAAGTCACTAGAAAAATTTGTATTGAAGTCACATTAACATGATTCCTTGGGCTGTTTAGTTGGTAATTATGACATAGTATAAAAAATTAAATAAAGTATTTTCCTGTGACTCAATATATGAAATTTAGAAATGTGTGGGATTTAGAAAAAAAGAGAGTTTGAAAGAAAACTGCAGGTTCTTGTTTGACAACTGAGCATGATAAACTTCTATTTGAATTGATCTCAAGTCTGTAGACCTACTAAGTTGAGAAACCAGATCACAGATTAGTGAAAAGAATGCTAGAAGTTTCCTAAAACAGCCTTCTTAACTTTGCAGCTACTTTGTGGTATGTGGGATAGTTCTTAACCAAAATCTTTGCTCCAGACAAGTTTACCTGGGCAGGAGTTGAAGCAAAGATTTAGCCCCAAGCCTGTAGTTTCTCTTGGGTCCTTCCGCAGCTGCCGTTTTGATGCAGTATGAAATGGTAGAGGAACAGTATCTTTGGAGTCAGACTTATGTTTGAATCTTGGTGTCTGCCAGTTACTAGTTCTGTGATCTTGGGAAAGCTACTTAATCTCACTGAGCCTCAGTTTTTTCATATAAATGAGGGATAATAGTACCACCTCAGGGCCAGCTATAGCAAAAGGAAAATGCCGGGCTCCTTGTCCAAAAAGCAGGAAAAAAAAGTGCTATAAAGTAGTGATATATAAAGCCGTTTTTCTGTTATAAATATTTTATAACTTATAAAACATAATGGTATAATCATTGTAAGTTCAGAAAAATTAAATTTCAAATTATTAGCATGAATTTACCATTCATCATTATATTGTATAATACCAATATATATTTACAATATATAATTGTAAATGCAAGCATAAAGGCATTTAATTTGTATGTGGAATCATTGGTATTTCATAGGTTGTTCATGCATATATAGTTCATTCTTACCAGAATAGTGGGGAGAAAAGCCGCACAAAACTAACTTTTAATTTCACTTCTTTATATGTGCATATTATACCAATACACTCTATGTCTAGCTTAGTGATGAGGGAGAAAGGTCTGAAATGAACTCAACTGTTGGTGGCCTTACCTTTCCCATTTTTACTATGTCGTCATATTTAGCATTAGTGGTACTGGGAAGTAACATGATTAAAAAAGGATATGGTTGGGTTCCTTGGTTGTTCATGTTTCTTAGAACACCATTACCTTCTGTTTGTGTTCCAAGCAAGGCCCCATTCAAAAGGGTAAAGCATGAACTCTGATCTGTCCGTGACCCTGCTTACACAGACATAGATGTGTCATAAGGAACATGAGCACAGAATTCTGGTGGAACCACTGTGCATTGAGTTTTAGTGAGACTCAAAGTGAAATAAGCATGTTATGGAAGCCGTGAAGGCTATGTGTGGAGTGGCAAATTATAGCTGACACATGCATGTATTTGTTTCTGCTCATATGCATCCCCCGTTGTCCCACTGAACTTCACTTACAAAACATGCTCAAAATTAAAATCATTAAGAATTTCAAGATGGCAACAACAGAGCTTTTAAGAGCAGGGCTCTATCTGATTGCGCTTGCAACATGCCCGTGAAGCTGGCCCTGTACCTACTTTATAACATTGTAAGTCCCCTAGCAGAGTACATAGTAGGTGCCCAATAAATGTCCTTTCATTTTCTTATAGAAAAACATTAGATTCCTTCAGAATAGACATACATGTTGGCAGGACTCAGAACCTTGATGCCCAGGGGGTAATGAAAACTACTCACCTGTTACTTTTTATAAGAGGAAAAGCACAACATGATTTTTCAGGTTCTTGAGAAACCAGTTGAAATCCTTCTGTACATTTGTCCTGATTCAGCCACCATGATTGGCTTGGTCACTAGATGAAATAAGTAAATGAATATTTGCTGTGATTTGCAGGGCCTTATAAGTCTTCCTCTCCCCCTCAAATCTCTCTCCACTATTCACTTGCTGTAGTGCTTCCAGGTTCACCATTAGATATTCATTCCTCTGGGTTAAAGTGCTGTCCTATTTTAAAATGCTGTAGGTAAAACTACTGTGTAACTGAGCATAAAGGGGTTTTGTTCAAATCACTTAAAGTACTTAGAAAGAGAAAAGGGCAAGGTTTTTATGGGAAGCATTTTGGCTTTGACAGTCATATTTACCCAGAATTTAGAAAGAAATAGATTCCTTTGGAAAGGGAGCTGGAGGAATCAGTGATAATTCTGACCAAGTCCTTCTATATTCCTAGGATATAGTAATGCTTTCTTCAAAGGTCAACTTTGAAGGCCATTGTGAGTCAGATCAGAAGCTTTGTTGGAGGCAAATGCATAGTGCCAGGAAGAGCTTATTAAGGCTTATCTTGGCTGTGTAAGTCAGGAGAGGGCTAAAAGGAGGCTAAGTTCTAGGATTTTGGTCAAGCTACTTATCTCATTGGAGACTCTTTGGCCTGAATGTCCTCTAAAGTGTATTCTGCCTCCCTAATTTTCCAAGTAAATGCTTTTGTGTTTTCTCCCTCCTCTTTCAGCTATCCCTGAACTTTTTCACTGTGGGCCTTCCCAAATAGGCATTGTGGCTTATTAGTGGGCAGAGAGTATCTAGAGGCCTCAAATAGAAGCTGAACTTATAAATTCAACCATCCTGTTTGGGGAAAACATTTGAAAACACAAATAAACTTGGGAAAGTAACAGATTAATCAAATAACCTCAAAATCACTCTATTGTGTTTTTCTGTGGGCCATCCCCTACCTAAGGATTTTACAATTTTTATCTCATTTGTTTCTTGCTCTAACTGTTTGAGTTAGGTTCTTTTTATTATTTCCATTCCATAGATAAAAGCCTGGCTATGGAGGGTAATATTGATCATTATTTCCCTCATGAAAATTGGTTTATTGGCTAAGGTATTATTTAGTTCTTGCCACAATAATGCTGAGTAACAAACCATCTCAAAGACTCAGTGTTTTGCAAAGACAAACATTTATATATTTTTGCTCATAGGGCTGTGGGTTGTCTGTGGCTTTGCTGGATTTTGCTGGGATCAGCTGCATTTACATATACCCAAATTTTCTCATTCTCCTTGGACCAGCCACTACCTGTTATTTTTGTCATGGCAAATCAGGAGCACAAAAGTACAAGCCAAACTATGCAAGTATAGTTAAGGTCTCGGCTCACGTCATGTCCACTAACATTCAATGACCAGAGCAAAGCCAATATCAAAGGGGAGGAAAGTATATTTTACCCAGAGTGGGAGGGCACTACAAAGTGACATGGCAAACAGTGTGGATGTATAATCCTACAACAGGGGAACACTTGGGACCAATAATCCAATCAACCTCTAGTTGGGAGTAGGCACTGAGAGAATGTGAATCACATTGGGCAGGGAGGGAGGGAGACAAAGAGAGAAGGGGAACTATGATGCATGGTGCACAATGTAGCAGGTCTGGCACAAGCAGCAAGAGGGTCCAGACTAGGTGGTGGGCATGCCACAAAGGAGAGTAGCATCCTCTCATCTCCTTTTTCTGAGCCCAAACCAGATTGTCTACTTTGAAAAGTCTATTTATGGCTATCCCAGCAAATTAGGGGACCGTTCAGAGAGAACAAGGGCAGCGTAAGACCCCAGGGTTCATTTTTGAACCATTACATTATCACAATCCAGAGGAGTATTAGGTTAGAGTTTGTGGTCACTGCTTATTCTCAGCGGATTTTATGATATTCATTAAAATTCTGGCCTGAATCTCCTTCATTGTGGCACAAATAATATTCTACGTAGCTTTCCTAAAATGTCCCACTGCTCACAGCAATGAGGATGCTTCTTAATTTAAGGGCTATGTTTTGGATCAGAGTCTAACCATTGGTTCCTTTGAGGTTTTGACAAGACTGTTTCTGGGAAAGAGTTACCATATTGTTGTCATAGCTGCCACAGACAATATGAAGTTATAACAAAATTAATAGCATTTTCCAAACTTCTCATTTGTAGTTCCGGGAGATATTCTAGCCTTTGCAGGGGATGGGGATGAGATTGGAAAGAGGGGCCAGAACCAGATGATAAAAGGCTTGGGGAATTCATGATAACAAGTTTGGACTCTATGGAGGTTTATTGAGGGAAGGAAAAAGGAGGAAGTGAAATGCTAAGATTGATTTTTTAGACAGATGACTCTGACAGCCTGGGAAAAATGGATCTGAGAGGAGACAGTGGGTAGGAGGTAGGGACACCAATTTGGAATTTACTGTGGTGTTTTAGGCAAGAGGTGGTAAGAGCAATCACATTGTCATTCTTGGGAGCACCAGTTTCAGATATCCTTTTGAGGCCATCTGTCCCTAACATCCTCTAGTACTTTCAATTCTAAAATGACAAAATCCTGGAGGGCTTTAGTTGGAAGTACCATCTGATTTTCAGATTGGTGCTATTTAAAAAAAGGCTTCCTAAAATGCTTCGCAAAATGTAGGTGCTCACCATTTGCTTTAAAAAAAAAATTGAGTTCTATAAGCAAACTGACTGCTTGCTTTATCTCTCTTTGGTTGTTGTTTATAGAATGAAAAAATATGTACCTTGTAATATGCCCAAGAAGAAAGAAGGCTTGTTAAGACTCAAGTCTATAAGGGGTAAAAACATGCCCTTGTTTTTGCTTGCTGCGGGTATTATCTTCTTGTCTATAAAGGCCATGCACCACCCCTATGTCAAGGAAGGGAGGGGTAGTGTGCTGTGCAAAAGGCAGATATGCTGTTATCTGGTCAAACATGTCTAGTATCACACATGAAGCCCTTCAGTTCAGGCTAAAGCAATATATTCTGCATCATACACAGGTCAGAGTGTGGCAGAGAGTAGCTTCTTGTGTAGTTTCTCTATTTAATGCACTTGTTCAAGGGTCTGGGGCCAGCCCTGAAATTTGACAGAAAGGTCTCCTCCTGGATCCTTTTTTTTCCCATTGTTAAAAAGCAGTCCTCATTCTTGGCAGTGCCATCCCAGGCTCAGTGATCCATCTTTGCCCTGGACTCTTAGCTGGGTCCAGTGTGCAAATGCTGCTGCTGCATTGGATTAAGGTCTACTGGAGGATGCCCACTAGCTCTTCACGTATAAAGGTTGTGGAATTGCCATGTAGGCATGGTCTCCTTTTTCAAAGTGTCTCCTGTTCTATTAACACCTTTCCTTCTTATTTTTTCATCCCTTCATGTGGGTGTGTGTGTCTCTTTCAACCATCCTTAAGAGTTTGACTGATTAGTATCATACTGGGTATTGTGGGGAAGTGAACCCAGTGCCCCAATTTGGAACCTGGGTCAGGCCTGGGAAGTTGTAGTTGTGTTTCTGCTTTATCACCTTGCCTTAGCTTAGTTTCAGTATCCTTTGCTAAGTAAACTAAGAACCCGGTCCTGCGGAATAGAGCCCTTTACATCAGCTCCACAAAGGTTGGAAGAGTATTGGAAAGCATCACCCTGATAGTGCTGCCCACATCTTTGGCTCTGCTTTGGAAACTGAAAAAGGGATTCTAACTGATGAATCTCCACATGTCAGGTCCTCATTCAATAACCTCACAATTTTCTCTAACCCTGTGGCAAGATTCAGGCTCTTGTCTGTGGATCCAGGCCCTGCTCCTAAGTGCCATTTTCTCCTCACATTTACGTTGAGCAATCCCAATAGCTGTCACATAAGCTGCTTGGGTGAGACTGAACTCTTCTGGCCCTTTGTCACTTTCCCTAAAACAGAGGTCATGGAGTATGATATCAGGAAATGGAAAGCGAAGCTGGTGGCTTCATTCTTAGTGACAACTTGTGTGTGATAGGAAAGTATTTCAAAGTATGAATCTATGCATCTAGGGTTCATCTCATCAGATTCTTTCACTTATAACCTAAAGATCTTTCCCATCCCCTGGTGCATTCAGATAGACATGGGTCACCCAGAAACACAGGATGTAAACACTTTATTGTTAGGCTAAAAAAAGTTGATGGCTTAAGGAGGAATTGTTTGGAAGCATACTTGCAGAGATTTTTAAAAAAATTCCTAGTTATATGTTGTCATGGGTAGAGAAGAGTAGGGGAGAGACAGGAATCATGGATAAATGGGTGATGTTCCTGAGGCAGGACCAAATGCCTCCATGTATTCAAAATATTTAACGGCTCATTCCATTCATTCATGATAATTTTTGCTATTTCTGGAGCCAAACCCAAATACCATTGAAGAGAGCTGTAGCCTCTCAACCAACAGGGCTGAATATTTTCAATGTGCTTTCCTCCACTCACCTCTGAGGCAAGAGTGAGCACTTTGGGTTTATACACTTCATGGCTCCTGAGGATACAGCTCAGGGGGGTACTAGTCTCAGGATGTCGGTCATACTGCCTTACCCTTGGGGACTCATCAACTTCAGCATTCCAAATTGTTCCCCCTTACTTGCTGGGTGGGGCCCAAATTGCCAGAGGTTGGGGCTGATACAAAAGAACATTTGTATCTCTATTGCTACATTCGTATAATAACAAGTTCTGTCATAATTTTCTTCTTTACTGGTTTAAGGTTATACATTTATGACTTAGCTTATCATAGTTCTGTTACTACAATAGTAACATGCATGAATCTAGGGATGATTATTACCATAACTCTATAATTCAGCTCTCCCAAGCTATTGCTAGTGCAGCCAATTTAAAGAATGATATAAAGATGTGTTATATTAACCCTACACATGATGATCATCCTTCTTAGACAATATATAAATAAAGGAAACTGTCCTTGTACTGGAAAAGGAGGCTACAGGTATCTTTGGGATATAAAAGTGATTATAATATAGGCACTGGTGCTATCTTCTTGTCTGGAGCTCTCTGAGAGGCAGAACATACAGGCATAACCCACCCCTGGAACTGGGAGAGGGATAGCAGAAAATTGGTAGGGTGCAGCCTGTCAGAGGAGGCAAAGATAGTCCCTAGATTCCTATGGAGCTGAGCTTGGCAGAGTTGATATTAATAGGTTTCCTTGAGGTCTAGAGCAGGCTAAAGAAAATAACCTGAGGCTGTAGACTGGCTTACTACCTCCAAGGCTTTCCAGTAGGATGAAGAGACCCAGTACAGAGGCTGTGAGGACAACTAACTGGGGGCTGAGCTGGCAAACCACAACCTTTCTTCTGACACTAAGAGGTTATGGAGAGACTGCCCAGGTGGGTGCTCAACAGCCTTCAAAGCAGCCATAAAATAGAGCCAGCGGCCGGACACCACCAGCACCAGAAGCCAGATCAGTGGGGATGCCAGCAGCCGAGACCAGAAGGAAATGGATTGTGAACAAGCTGTGCATCATGTCTCTTATACGCAGGCTCTCTGTCTTTACTGACTTGCTGCCGGGGTGCACCACGGGCTGGTTCGTCTAGGAGTTCAGCGGGGGAAGAAAACTCAAAGAGAAAACTTTGAGCTGTGAATAGTGACTGAGATAGTACTTGAATTTCATTGAAAGAGGAGGACCAAGTTTTAAACTAAAAGTGACTAAAAAAGTTCTTATGTTTGACTGTGTTTATCAGAATAGAATAGATTAAATGATCTATTGTGGGCAGATTGGGAATTCAGAGCCAAAAAAGTATATACAGTTGTATAATAAGTATAGTCTCATTTTGGGGGTTACTATCTTGTTGATGATTCTTCAATTCATACCTGCTACAACAGTGACCTGGGGTCACTGTCCCACATCACCTGGCAGAGCCTTTCCTCAGTCTGTACCTGCTCCTGTGCTGGAAGTTCCACCAATCCTGACGGAAGGGATACGGAGTGACAGGGGACAGATTCAGAGCGTCAATAGGATTGAGCTGAATGGTGTTCAGGGCTGGCTGAGCTATACAGGATGAGAAGGAGCTAGCCACCTGGAGAGTCACGTGAAGAGTGGAAGACCAATCAGGAGTTGTGTCTGAATCTCCCCTTTTTCTCATGTCCTTAAACTCATGTCCAAAATATATCTGGAATCCACCCACACCACTAGCATATGCAAAGGTTCTGAGGTGGAAAAGAGCTTGATGAGCTACAGTGGGAGTGGCTGGAGGTCTCAGAGCAAAGGTGGAGAGTAATGAAGACATAGGTGAGGGTTTGATTTTATAAGACATTGTGGGAAGGTTTATTCCACGTGAACCAGGAAGCCATGGAAAGGTTTTAAGAAAGGAAATGGCTGGTTCAAAATATGTGTCAGGGTTGCTTTTGCTTCCGCGTGGGGCAATGGTAGAAGGGAGAGCAAGGAGGAGGCAGTTGCAGGAATCTAGCTAAGAGGTAATGGTCACCTGGTATGCTATGCGCACAGAGCAACAAAAGACGTGTGGGTAGAGTCAAGATCTATTTTTGGTTGAAAGGCATGAGAGAAAGGGGGGAATTCAGGGATGGCTCTTTGGTTTCTGGCTTTAGTAACTGGATGGGATGCTGGTGCTACCCTGTTCAACTGATAGATAAAATGGCGAAAACTCCCATTTTGAATATGTTAAGTTTGGGAGGTTTGTAAGACCTGAGACTAAAGTTTTCAAATGGCCTGTTTTTGTCTGAGTCTGGAGCTCAGAGAAAAAGATCTGAGCTAGAGATGTACATTTGGGAATCACTGACACTCGAATAGTCTATAAATCTATGAAAATTGATGAGATCACTTAGCGAATGAAGACAGAGAAGGGTGCCCAGGAATAACCCTTGGGCACTTCAAAATTTAGAGGAAGAGCCAGGAAGTAGATGGAGGAGAAATGACCAGTGAGAAAACCTGGAGGGATTGGAGTCATGGAAACAAAGAGAAGAGAGGGATTGATGTTGGAAAATAGTACTGGAAAGCAGAATAAGATAAGAACAGAGAAAACCCATTGAATTTGGCAGCTCTGGTGTTGATACTTCAATATAAGTGATTGGTTATATTTTTGCTTTTTTGGTTTTTAAACTGTTCATTGATAAGGAAGTCCAATAACTTATAGTCTCTAATCAAATAGAAAATTTTAGACACTTTTATTGTACATGAAAAATTATTTTTATAAATAACTGGCTTTATATGGTTTAATGACTAGTTCTTGGGAATTATAATTGTCTCCAAGGGTATTCTAAGGAAGCTCCTGTGTTCAGCAAATTTTAAATGGTGGAACTTTCTAGACTTCATGGCAAAGAGGAGTAATTTTGAAAAATTGAGCCATTTAGCATACAGCTCACATTATACCAGGTGGCAACCTGGATTTTACCTAAGTATAAAGTCAGCCCTCTTTATGGACTCAGTCTGATAATAACAATATAAACACATACATGGAGGCTGAACTAGTATAAGTACACATTAATAAAACAACGTTTATGTGTGCTAATGCATTTCTGAAAGCAGTTTTGTTGGATTAAAATAAAAAGAAAAGCCTGAATTATATTTCAAAATCCATTTGGTGATGAAAGAGAATTGGGTTAGAGGCAATTACCTGTCAGTTCCTTTTTGAAGGTATGACTTGAAGATCTCTTAGAGCCACACAGAAAAACTTGTCTGGCAGTTCTGCCTCATGGCTAAGGTGGCAATGAAGGTGATAGCTGCAGACCCTCTCTGGATGACCTGGGGCCCGCAGTGTGTCTTATTTATTCCATATTAAATAGGACACGTAACAAACATCCACCTCAAATGAAAGGGAGGCCAGTGTCCGTAGATGTGATACTTCCCTCTACCTAATGGACTCTTGAATTCCTGAACCCCTTGGTTCTGAATTCTTTAGTTACTGCTACTATGAGAGCATAATGGTAGAAACATATTCTGAGAGACCATACACATATTTTGTGTGTATGGTCTCTCAGATTACAAATAAATCTGCATTTCCCTTTTTCTTTATTGTCAAGTAAGCTTAAATAGTAGCATTGAAAGCTCTCTCCTTCTCTTTAGGTGTTAGCTACACTTGAAAATTTATAATTGCTAACACTTAAACACGGAGCACAACACAAACCCATCTCAAGCTGCTGACCATCGATTATTTCAGACAGCTGGATTCAGTCTTGGTTTTCATTCTGAAGTCTCTGCTTCCTGAAACACATGAGATCTCTGTTGGTAGCATCTTTCTTAATTCAAAATCAAGTCTTAAAATGTCTAAAACGTATATAAACAAACATACATACTTACATATTTTAATTATCATTACTTAGGTGTTTCTATAGCTAGATTGGGATAAGTTATTCCAAATTATTCAATTCAGTCTTTCATTTAGTTTGTTTTGTGAGTAAATGAATGCTTTTGTAAGGGATGGAAACAAGGGGAGTGATGTATGAGTTGGTTTCTGACCTTGTAGAAAGGGCTTTGTGTGATGTGCTTCAGACAGGAAGAAAAAGAATTTACAAAATGTGTTTTTATTGTTGATTTGAAAACCTTGACTTTTGAGGTGGGGTATTTATACAAATAGAGAATGGGCTGGTAATTCAATTCCCTAATCTGCAGTCTTTTACTGCAGAATTGAGTAGGGGAGCAGAGCTGATCAGTGTTTAGGTGCACGGATGGATTAGGCAAAGGATAGAGAATGGACTTGCTTAGGGCATCAGCAAAAAACCATCTGCCTCCACTACTGAAAAGAGAATTCTGAACCTGAACTTTGTAAGTAGAACATTTAAACAGAGGCGATTTTAATTTTAGTGTATATGTGATTTTTGTATCACTTTGAAAAATTACATATGAAGGATCTAATATCTTCAATGTTTATTTAGGCCTCTAAAGAGCCTAACCTGGCCCTTGATTGGCAGATGGTAGTCCTCTATAGTGAAATTTGGAGGTATCTCAAGGGTGTCTTACCTAAAATTATCTAATGAAGATTTTGCGATTTAGACATTGCCTTCCAAGTGTAAAGAAGTGGAGAATTTACTTGCCTGCATCCTGGTGTGTGTGTTGGTGGGGGAGGGGTGGGGAGCTTCAGATTCTCATGAGAATAATAAATAGGGCAGGGGATGAATTACATTTTCCCGGAGGCTGTGACGAGGTTATAGTCTTAATACCCTAGGTTTAGTATTTATTTAATATATAGTATATGAAGCATCTGTTTGATAGTTGGGATATAAGAATCCTAGATTAGGTAGATATCATTTAGAGAGTTAAGATGACTTACATATGCTTTTATGTCTGTGATTACCAAGGTAATATGTAGTTATTGTAGTATTTTGTAAATTTGTAAAGGTATAAAGAATAAAATGAAAATTACTCATTCCACCACCCAGAGATGGTCGCTGTTAATTAATATTTGTGTGTGTGTGTGTGTGTGTACAATTGAAATCATATTTGTAACTATATATGTGTATCTAGATGTGCTGCTTGGATTCCACTCTTTATGACATACTTTTTGATGATAAAAGAATATTTAAAACCTTTTTTCTGCTTTCTTTTTTACATTTGTGCTATAACTATGTTTTAAACCAAGTTTAAAAATTTTTGCATTACCATAGTGCCTAATATAGTGCTAAGCACGATTAGGGCTTCAACAAATTGTGATGCATTTATGGATGACATTTTTTCCAGTATAATCTTATTTTAGTTTTTAATGCCCAAGAAGTATTCATCACTATATACACTTCCTTTAGAGTAAATTTTGTTGAGTAGTTCATTTGCTACCCCAGGGCTATCTCAGGTCAGAGCACTTACAGTTGGGAGTTTGGCATGACTAAATAATGCCTTCTGTCATTTTGTGCTTTGATTTTTTGATAACTCGTCCAGCTTCAGGTTCATAGCTTAAGAATCATTTATTTGTCGAATGAAATTTGCTTTGCCGCTTTATGATTTTGATCACTTGCAAATGTAAATGATTCACTAATTGCTTTCCTTATTAAGGTCCTTCTTATCTTATTCATGCAGTCATAGATGGAAAGATGTCAAACGGTTCCACAGTTGCAGTTTACTTGAATTTTGGGTTAGAAGGAAAAGCAGGGTCATCTTAGGCCACTATGACTAAAAATTAAAATGAACAAAGTTCTGAGGAAAGAGAACAAAAGAACAATAATATAAGCATTTATGGTCTTTATGAAATTGAAGAGGAAAGACTGTTTCAGAAAACAATCCAATTAAACTGTGAGACATGAGATAAGATCTTTAGAGGCTGACAGTTATTGCAATTCTCAGACAATTCAATTTTAGTTAGGAATAAATGGTGAACCTGTTGGTTTTGTCACATAAAATACAAATGGGCAGAATATTCTACTATGCTCTTCCAGGGTGGATTTCAAATCACAGTAAAAACTTCTCAAGAAATGTAATATAAAATTGGATTTAAAAATTCATGCTCTTTTGGAGTATGCATCTATGTTCCAACAATTTAGCTAATCCATATTAGGATGTAATGACTTGAGTCAACAAGCCTGATGAATGCATTATAAGTGCAATCACACAGTGATAAAGAGACATGACATCTCACTTTTTTGTGAAGTAGAGTCCTACTTTTCTCTTCTATAGACTAGATAAAAGTCAACTAATGGGAATATATTTTTTAACAGACATTTTCCTCTTGACGATTTCTTTCCTGTCTGTCAATTACAATTTTTTATTTAATTCCTATGTATTTTCTTCCTTTAACTGATTAGTTTTAACTGTTCTGAGTAAAAAGGTTTTCATATAATTTCCCAGAACCCCATGATATATTTTAATGATTGAAATATAACAGAAGTAGACGATAAACAGCAAGATCAGGAGTTCCCTCTGCCCTCCTCCTCTTCCCTTCCTCCCAGGTTTCACGTGTTTCTCCCACTGCGCGTCATGGGGAGAAAATGAGGTCCTCAGGCCTGCAACAAATTAGCTGCAGGACAATATGAGAGCTTCCTGGAGACCTGAGGCCGCATAATAGTCGTTTAACCTGAAAACATATGTGGCAAGAGGAGAACATTCAGACTATTTTAAACATGGAAACGTATTTTTTTCCCCTTCAACTCAGTGTGCTAGACGGATGTGAAACAAATATCTTCCTTTGCCTCCAGGGAGGGTTTGGTGATTAAACACTCTCTGCTCATGAAGACAAGAAAACTAGTTGTTTGGTGGCTAAATTCTGTGTTCAACACTTATTCAATGGCTATTTATCAAGTGTCTATCACAGATCAGGCATTATTCTAGGTATTAGTTTACATTTTATATAAACGAATAGAAAGATATCTAGGGAGAAATGTATAGGAAGAGCTATACAATTAGAAATACAAATATCTGATTTTCAAAAAAGTGCTATAAAGAAAACCAAGTAAGGGAGTGAAAGTTGAGGGATTGAGGCTCCTGGGGGGAGGAAATTAGTTTAGGTAATGACTTAGATTCTGGGTTTAATCAGTCACTGTCTTAGTTTATTCAGGCTGCTGTAACAAAAATACCATAAACTGAGTGGCTTATAAACAATAACTATTATTTTTCACAGTTCTGGAGGCTGGGAAGTCCAAGATCATGGTACTGACACATTTGGTGTCTGGTGAGAATCTGTTTCTAGATGGCTGTCTTTTTGCTGTAACCCACACAGTAGAAGTGGCCAGGGAGCTCTGTGGGGCTTCTTTCTTAAGAGCTCAATCCCATGCATGAGGGCTCCACTCTCACGACTTAATCATGTCTCAAAGGCCCTCACTTCCTAATATCATCACATTGGGTATTAAGTTTCAGCATATGAGTTTTGGCTGGGGGGGTGGGGGGAGAAGGGGGTGGGGAGGATACAAACAGTCAGACCGTAGCAGCCACCAAAGTGTTTTGTTAAAAAAAGAGGGATGACAGGGTTTGAGGGAAGAGGCAGGGTGTCCCGGAGAAGCTGGAGGGAGCATGGGGATACGGTCTGAGACTGAAAGGAGAAGGGGATCCGTGGGGTGTGGTTTGTAGGGTGCACTGCTCTGGGCTCTGTTCCAAAGGTGTAGCCAGACTAAAGAGGGGAGTTTGTGTGAGCAGGGAGACAGCACCCAGGGCTGGGTTTCCAGCCTCAGCAGACTCTCATGTCCCATTTGTGACAAGAAAGCTGGAGAGGGCTGTTGGATTTGAAGGGAACCGTGAAGATCAGCTCATGGGCATGACCTGTTCAGGCAGATGCCCAATGTCCAGAGTGACCTTCCTTCTGCATTGGTGTTAGGTAAGACCATGGAGCCTTGGCTCAGCCCTGGGAGTGTGTGTGGGAGCACTGAGAGCGCCTCAAGTTTTCTCCTGGCCAAAAATTATATTGACCCATAGTAAATAGAAGTGATTTTTCTTTCACATGTGAGTTTGTTGAATGACTTTCCCAAGCTGCATTTTATCCTCTTCTGCCCACTCCAGTCTCATCCTACTCAAATGGAAAGCACATTATTTGCCTATTTCAATCTGAACATTATTTGAACAATCTTGCTCTCTAGAGTTTACTAACGATTTGACCTTTTATGGCAATATTTCAGCAGCTTAAGAAAAGTTCACTGGGGTTAAAGTTAATTTTACGGCAGAACTTTATGATCTATTTTACATGTTAAAGTGCTATCTGTCTTTAAGGAAACCTAAATTTAAGTCTTAATTTTTAAACAATTGCTGTTTCCTTTGAAAAGACAGTGGAGAAATAGTTTGCTTTATTGTCACTTTTTTATTCTGGAGGTCAAGGTAACCCATTTTGGGGCAGCTTTGGAATTTGAGAAAGAAAGGTCTAAATGACAATTCTTGTCTCCCCCTCAGAAAAATGGTTGTGAAGAGGTTTCCGTGCTAACATTTATTATTTTACAAAACGATTGTGGGTTATGAGTCACTGGATTCTAGCGTTTAAAAATCTGTGGCTAGAAATTTTATGGAAGAAAACAAGGTTGATATTTTACTGAACTGCTGTGAAAACTTTTCTCCCTCTTCTTTCTTTGCAAGGAGATGCAAAGGCATTTCACTTTGTCTGAAACAGGAATTGGGGTAGGCTCAGATAATGCTGTATCCCCTTCTTATTCTCACTCTTCCTGGACTCAGGAATGATTCGAGTCAGATAGCGGGGGATACTCTCCTTGAAAATAGTTCTCCCTGCCTTAGGCCCTAGGTAAAGCGTAACCTCCTATGCGTGTGAAACCTTCTCCAGACCTCTTCAGCTACATTTATCACTCTATCTTTGGAGTTTTCTCATTTCCCACTCTGTGGTGGGAGGATTGCCAAATAACTCCCTCCCCCAACCTTTTCATGAGAGAGAGACTCTAGCTCAAAAGGATACAACCTGAGCTGGGGCCATTACCTGGGAGGCAGGATGCAGCTGTGTGACTCTCTCTGCCTTGTCGCAGCCCAGCTGAACAGAACCCCAGTGTTCTGAGTGAAAATGGGTTGCCCGTTGTTTTTTCATGGCAAGGCAGAGTGCTACTACCGGAGAAATGTTCTTTTTTCTACATTGGAGACTTATTTGTCTCCAGGGAAAGCTAATGTTTGTCGCTGAGAAAAGTGCTTATTTAATTGGTACCCTAGTAAGAGAATCAGCAGGCTTACCACTCTCGCAGGAGGAAAACTGGAGCTAGAGTTGGGGGACACATGTTCGCTTTGGTTAAAGAACTGCAATAGGATGGGGGTAATATCACCACCTGATGTGAGGAAGAAACTGAGAATGGCTTTTTTACGTGTGAAGTAGGGAGTTGGTGGCCAGACATATCAGTCAGGGGAGCAGAGGGTATGGGATAAGGGAATTATTATAGGAATTAGACCTATACAGTTGAAGAGCTGGGCAAGTGAAGATCTGGAAAGGGAGTTGCTGGATCAGAAAAGAAATGACTCACTGGTCCATCTGAGAAGCTAAGCACGTCTAGCAAGCAGAGTGGGACTGTGAAAAGGAAGGTCTATGGTGGGCTCTTGCCTCTGTGTAGCTACTGCCTCTGGTGAGCCTGCAGCCAAATGTCCAGTGGTGGGCCTGCAGTCCACAATGTCAGCATTTGGGAAGAAAAGTTGGACACGGATCAGAGGAGAGTGAGGATAAAATAGAATCTGCTGGTTCCTTCTACATCTGCCCATCTCTGTATCTATCAACAATGACCTTCAGAGAGTAGTGGTCACTGCTTTACTCCTGCCTTTCAAATCTCATTCAAGCTCTTCTTTTGTACAACCTACCTCAGCACCATACAGGGAAGGGGATCCTGGGAAATGTAGTTCCTTAGTTTAACAGTTGCAACCCTCTCCCTACCCACAGCAGGTCTGTGAACCTCAGGGCAGTGGGCCTGATCAGAATCAGAGGGAACTACAAGGTGGTCACCTTCCTTGTGAGGGATGAAGGCCAACATCTTGAGATGCCTCACTTACAGGGTGCATGTAAAAGTCCAGATTAACTGGGATGCTAATTTTGTCCATCCTGCATGGTATTTCTCTTTTGAACTTCCCTTCAGTAAAGAGCTTCATAATTACATTGCTCTCTAGTATGTTAGTCTTCTGCAGGCTCAAAGGACAAACTGACAAGGAAAGAAGGACTGTGTATTAGTTAATCATGATTTTGATAGTAGCAGAAAACCCAATGAAGAGTAACTTAAACAAATAGGGTTTTATTTTTGCATAAGGTAAGAGGTCAGGATGACGTCTGTCCTGGGCTGGAGCAGAGGCTCAGTAAGGTTTCAGGACTCAGGTTCTTTCACTCTTTCTGCCTACAGTTCTCAGCATGTTGTTTTTTGTGCTTGTGCTTGTTACCTCACGGTCTCAAGATGTCTGCCTTAGTTCCAGACATTACATTTGCTTTTTTTTTCTTTTTAAAAAATATTTATTTATTTATTCATTTTGGGCTGTGTTGGGTCTTCATTTCTGTGCGAGGGCTTTCTCCAGTTGCGGCGAGCAGGGGCCACTCTTCATCACGGTGCGCGGGCCTCTCACCGCCGCAGCCTCTCTTGCTGCGGAGCACAAGCTCCAGACGCGCAGGCTCAGTAGTTGTGGCCATGGGCCCAGTCGCTCCGCGGCACTTGGGATCCTCCCAGACCAGGGCTCGAACCCGTGTCCCCTGCATTGGCAGGCAGATTCTCAACCACTGCACCACCAGGGAAGCCCTACATTTGCTTTTAAGACAGGAAAAAGGAGAAAAGGGCCAAAACCTTTCTCCTATCATGGATACATCTTTCTAGGCACCCACTCTCAGACTTCCCCTTCTATCCTATTGGCCAGAACTGTGTCACATTGTTACCTCTAGTTACAAAAGTGGCTGGGAAAGACCTTATCTGTCAAGGGAAGGTGTTACCATGACTGCTTCAAATTGATCATGATTCAACTCCTGGACCCACAGAGGGAAGCCTGAATTCCCTGATATTTCCCTAGACACAAAATTGATGTTCTGGTTACACAGAGGGAAGAAATGGTAGTGGTGGGTGGGGAGGATGTCTGCAGTAGCCAAAGAACAGTGTCTACTGGAGGGTGTTTTGTTGTTTCTCATTTCCTCCTGGATCTCAAGAGGGAAGGGAGCATCTACCTACAGAGTGGACTGTGTTGGAGAAACCCTCTTGGCTCTTAGTGGCAGCAGAGTCTACAGAACCACAGCTCTGAGGTCCTGGAGAAAAATTCACCTGCTGTGGAGAAAATAGGACCAGCTATTCTGAATACTGTGACCATTAACAAATGGCATCCTTTAAATTGGAAGGGGTGGTAGTGTGGTTGGCAGCTGGGTTATATCACTATCACAAGACTTATTAAAGATATTGTGATTGTCTGTTTTATGTCTGACACTTCCATGAAGGAGTAAGCTCCTTGAGGCTAGAGATCTTGTCTTATTTATCTGTGTCCCAGCATCCAGCACGGTATGTACCTCAGAGTGAATACTGACTGTTTGTTGAAAGAATGATCTTTCCCAGACCATTCAGTGATATAGTGATACAACCCCTTGTATGGGTTTCAGGGGCCTGTGGCTATACATTTGAATAATGGGGTGAAAATTTTAAATTTCAATACACAGGCCATACCTGAGACATATTGAATTAGATTCTCTTAGGACCCCAGGCATCAGTGTTTTTTTTTTTTTCTTCAAAAAATAGTTTTAATTAGGTAATACAGTCCCATAGTCCAAATACCAAAACACTCCTATCCCTATTCACTCCATTTCCTCCCTTCCCAAGCCCATCCTACTCCTCTAACACAGACCCTTTTTTTTTCAGTTTCTCACCTAGTCTTCCAAAACTTCTCTGTGCAAATACAAGCAAATATTTCCCCCTTTCTTACACAATAGGTAGCCAACTGTTCAGCCCTTCCTGTTTTTCACCCAGCAATATGTGTTAGAGATCTTTCCCTATCAGTACACAAAGAACTTCCTAATTTTTTCCCCACGGTTGTCTAACATGCCATCTTATGGATGTGACATATGTCCCTGTTGATGTATTCTTGAGTGTTTCCCCCAACCTTTTGCTGTTACGAGAATATTACAATGAGTAACCTTGTATGTTTTGTATGCATGCAGGTATATATAAAGAATAAAGTCCCAGCAGTGGGATT
This sequence comes from Balaenoptera physalus, assembly GCF_965194825.1. Taxonomy (NCBI): domain Eukaryota; kingdom Metazoa; phylum Chordata; class Mammalia; order Artiodactyla; family Balaenopteridae; genus Balaenoptera; species Balaenoptera physalus. The sequence continues at coordinate 54,899,437 of NC_138883.1, forward strand.
ACTGAAAATTCATTTGTAATTCTGATAGATATTACCAAATTGTCCTCTAGTGGAGTTGTACCAATATGCACTCCTGCCAGTAATGTACGAGAAGGCTTGTTTCCCCATAGTGTAGCGTATAAAAGACGTCAGATATTTTTACTTTTTACAATCCAATAGATAAAAATGATAGCTTGTTTTAATTTGCATGTCTCTTATTTTGATTAATATTAAGCATCTTTTCAAATGTTTGAAAGCCATTTGAATTTTATTTGCTCTGAACTATCTTTGTTGATTTTTCTTTTTTTAAATTAATTTGTTTTTATTTTTGGCTGTGTTGGGTCTTCGTTGCTGTGCATGGGCTTTCTCTAGTTGCAGTGAGCGGGGGCTACTCTTCATCGCGGTGTGCGGGCGTCTCATTGTGGTGGCTTCTCTTGTTGTGGAACTTGGGCTCTAGGCACGTGGGCTTCAGTAGTTGTGGCCCATGGGCTATAGAGCGCGGGCTCAGTAATTGTGGCGCACAGGCTTTGTTGCTCCACGGCATGTGGGATCTTCCAGGGCCAGGGATCGAACCCCTGTCCCTTAGCATTGGCAGGCGGATTCTTAACCACTGCGCCACAGGGAAGCCCTGTTGATTTTTCTTTTAAGTTGTTCTTTATCCTTATCAACTTTTGGAAGCTGTTTATATTGATATATTAGAGACATTGGCCCTTTGTAATATGAGTTGCAAATATTTTTCCTAGTTGGTCAATGGCCCTTTGACTTTGTACTTAGTTGCTTTAGCCATGCACAATGCTTATCTTTTAATGTAATCATATATATCAGTCTACTTTCATGGCTTCTGGATTTTTTTTTTAATAGATCTCTATTGGAGTATAATTGCTTCACAATACTGTGTTAGTTTCTGTTGCACAACAAAGCAAATCAACCATATGCATACACATGACCCCATATCTCCTTCCTCTTGAGCCTCCCTCTCATCCTCCCTATCCCACCCCTCTAGGTCATTGCAAAGCACCGCGCCAATCTCCCTGTGCTATGCTGCTTCCCACCAGCCAACTATTTTACATTTGGTAGTGTATATATGTCGATGCTACTCTCACTTCGCCCCAGCTTTGCTCTCCCACTCTATGTCCTCAAGTCCATTCTCTATGTCTACCTCTTTATTCCTGCCCTGCAACTAGGTTCATCAGTACCATTTGTTTTTTAGATTCCATAAATATGCGTTAGCAAATGGTATTTGTTTTTCTCTTTCTGACTTACTTCACTCTGTATGACAGACTCTAGGTCCATCCACCTCACTACAAATAACTCAATTCCTTTTTTATGGCTGAGTAATATTCCATTGTATATATGTGCCACATCTTCTTTATTCATTCATCTGTCGATGGACATTTAGGTTGGTTCCATGTCCTGGCTATTATAAATAGTGCTGCAATGAACATTATGGTACATGTCTCTGTGAATTATGGTTTTCTCAGGGTATATGCCCAGGAGTGGGATATGCTGGGTCATATGGTAGTTCTATTTTTTGTTTTTTAAGGAAACCCCATACTGTTTTCCATAGTGGTTGTATCAGTTTACATTCCCACCAACAGTGCAGGAGGGTTCCCTTTTCACCACACCCTTTCCAGCATTTATTGTTTCTAGCTTTTTTGATAATGGCCATTCTGAGTGGCGTGAAGTGATACCTCATTGTAGTTTTGATTTGCATTTCTCTAATAATTAATGATGTTGAGCATCTTTTCAGGTGCCTCTTGGCCATCTGTATGTCTTGGTGAAATGTCTCTTTAGGTCTTCTGCCCATTTTTTAATTGGACTGTTTGTTTTTTTGATATTGAGCTGCATGAGTTGCTTGTGTATTTTGGAGATTAATCCTTTGTCTGTGTTTCATTTGCAAGTATTTTCTCCCATTCTGAGAGTTGTCTTTTTGTCTTGTTTATGGTTTCCTTTGCTGTGCAAAAGCTTTTAAGTTTAATTAAGTCCCATTTGTTTATTTTTGTTTTTATTTCCATTACTCTAGGAGGTGGGTCAAAAAAGATCTTGCTGTGGTTTATGTCAAAGAGTGTTTTTCCTATGTTTTCCTCTAAGAGTTTTATAGTGTCTGGTCTTTCATTTAGGTCTTTAATCCATTTGGAGTTTATTTTTGTGTATGCTGTTAGGTAGTATTCTAATTTCATTCTTTTACATGCAGCTGTCAAGTTTTCCCAGAACCACGTATTGAAGAGGCTGTCTTTTCTCCATTGTATGTTCTTGCCTCCTTTGTTGTAAATTAGGTGCCCATATGTGCCTGGGTTTCTCTTGGCATTCTATCCTGTACCATTGATCTATATTTCTGTTTTTGTGTCAGTACCATACTGTCTTTATTACTGTAGCTTTGTAGTACAGTCTGAAGTCAGGGAGCCTGATTCCTCCAACTCAGTTTTTCTTTCTCAAGATTGCTTTGGCTATTCGGGGTCTTTTGTGTTTGCATACGAACTGTAAAATTTTTTGTTCTAATTCTGTGAAGAATGCCATTGGTAGTTTGATAGGGATTGCATTGAATCTGTAGATTGCTGTGGGTAGTGTAGTCATTTTCACAATATTGATTCTTCCAATCCAAGAACATGGTATATTTCTCCATCTGTTTATGTCATCTTTGATTTCTTTCATCAGTGTTTTATAGTTTTCTGAGTACAAGTCTTTTGCCTCCTTAGGCAGGTTTATTCCTAGGTATTTTATTCTTTCAGTTGCAGTGGTAAATGGGAGTGTTTCCTTCATTTCTCTTTCTGATTTTTCATTGTTGGTGTATGGGAATGCCAGAGATTTCTGTGCATTAATTTTGTATCCTGCAACCTTACCAAATTCATTGATTAGTTCTAATAGTTTTCTGGTGGCATCTTTAGGATTTTCTATGTATAGTATCATGTCATTGGCAAACAGGGACAGTTTTACTTCTTCTTTTCCAATTTGTATTCCTTTTATTTCTTTTTCTTCTCTGATTGCTGTGGCTAGGACTTTCAAAACTATGTTGAATAAGAGTGGTGAGAGTGGACATCCTTGTCTTGTTACTGATCTTAGTGGAAATGCTTTCAGTTTTTCAACATTGAGTATGATGCTTGCTGTGGGTTTGTCATATATGACCTTTATTATGTTGAGGTAGGTTCCTTCTATGCCCATTTTCTGGAGAGTTTTTATCATAAATGGGTGTTGAGTTTTGTCAGAAGCTTTTTCTGCATCTTTTGAGATGATCAGATGGATTTTATTTCTTAATATGTTAATGTAGAGTATCACATTGATTGCTTTATGTATATTGAAGAATCCTTGCATCCCTAGGATAAATCCCCCTTGATCTTGGTGTATGATCCTTTTAATGTGTTGTTGGATTCTGTTTGCTAGTATTTTGTTGAGGATTTTTGCATCTATGTTCATCAGTGATATTGGTCTATAATTTTCTTTTTTTGTGATATCTTTTTCTGGTTTTGGTACCAGAGTGATGGTGGCTTTGTAGAATGAATTTGGGAGTGTTTCTCCCTCTGAAATTTTTTGGAAGAGTTTAAGCAGGATCAGTGTTAGCTCTTCTCTAAATGTTTGATATAATTCGCCTGTGAAGCCATCTGGTCCTGGACTTTTGTTTGTTGGCAGATTTTTAATTACAGTTTCAATTTCACTACTTGTGATAGGTCTGTTTATATTTCCTAACTCTTATTGGTTCAGTCTTGTAAAATTGTATGTTTCCAAGAATTTGTCCATTTCTTCGTGGTTGTCCATTTTACTGGCATATAGTTGTTTGTAGTAGTCTCTTATAATCTTTTGTATTTCTGCAATGTCTGTTGTGATTTCTCCTTTTTCATTTCTAATTTTATTGATTTGCATCCTCTCCTTTTTTTTCTTGATGAGTTTGTCTAAGGGCTTATCAATTTTGTTTATCTTCTCAAAGGACCAGCTTTTAGTTTTATTGATCTTTGCTATTGTTTTCTTCATTTCTATTTCATTTATTTCTGCTCTGATCTTTATGATTTCTTTCCTTCTACTGACTTTGGGTTCTCTTTGTTCTTCTTTCTCTAGTTGTTTTTTTTTTTTTTTTTTTTTTTAACATCTTTATTGAAGTATAATTGCCTTACAATGGTGTGTTAGCTTCTGCTTTATAACAAAGTGAATCAGTTATACATATACAATATGTTCCCATTTCTCTTCCCTCTTGCATCTCCCTCCCTCCCACCCTCCCCATCCCATCCCTCTAGGTGGTCACAAAGCACCGAGCTGATCTCCCTGTGCTATGCGGCTGCTTCCCACTAGTTATCTATTTTACATTTGGTAGTGTATATATGTCCATGACACTCTCTTACCCTGTCACATCTCACCCCACCCCCTCCCCATATCCTCAAGTCCATTCTCTAGTAGGTCTGTGTCTTTATTCCCGTCTTGCCACTAGGTTCTTCATGGCCTTTTTTTTTTTTTTTTTTTCCCTTAGATTCCGTATATATGTGTTAGCATACTGTATTTGTTTTTCTCTTTCTGACTTACTTCACTCTGTATGACAGACTCTAACTCCATCCACCTCATTACAAATACCTCCATTTCATTTCTTTTTATGGCTGAGTAATATTCCATTGTATATATGTGCCACATCTTCTTTATCCATTCATCTGTCGATGGACATTTAGATTGCTTCCATGTCCTGGCTATTGTAAATAGAGCTGCAATGAACATTTTGGTACATGACTCTTTTTGACCTATGGTTTTCTCAGGGTATATGCCCAGTAGTGGGATTGCTGGGTCGTATGGTAGTTCTATTTGTAGTTTTTTAAGGAACCTCCATACTGTTCTCCATAGTGGCTGTATCAATTTACATTCCCACCAACAGTGCAAGAGTGTTCCCTTTCCTCCACACCCTCTCCAGCATTTATTGTTTCTAGATTTTTTGATGATGGCCATTCTGACCGGTGTGAGATGATACCTCATTGTAGTTTTGATTTGCATTTCTCTAATGATTAATGATGTTGAGCATTCTTTCATGTGTCTGTAGGCCATCTGTATATCTTCTTTGGAGAAATGTCTATTTAGGTCTTCGGCCCATTTTTGGATTGGGTTGTTCATTTTTTTGTTATTGAGCTGCATGAGCTGCTTGTAAATCTTGGAGATTAATCCTTTGTCAGTTGCTTCATTTGCAAATATTTTCTCCCATTCTTTTTTTTTTTTTTTTTTTTTCTGCACTCAAAACTTTATGTAGCAAATTAAACATCTGCACAAAGGCTTATTCCTAGGAAAATGACAGACGACAGCCTGACTCATGGGAGAAATAAGAAAAATGTCTTACAATATAGTAAAATAATTGGTGATTAGAAGAGGACGGGAACTAACATTTATCTCACATTTGCTGTGGGCCAATTATCTTAAATATATTATCTCATTGAATCCTTATCACAGTCCTATAAAGGTCTATTCTTCTTGTACGGGTGAGGAAACTGAGATCCAGCAACTGTTACATGATTTGCCCAAGGTCACACAGCTAATAATAGAAGGGAGAAAAAGCAGACATTTAAAAATAATAATGGCTAACAATTATTTTATGCTGGACATGATTCTAAATCCATTATGTGTATCAACACTTATTTTTTTTTTCATACACACACACACACACACACACACACACACACACACACTGTATTTTATTTTTACAAGAGATAAACTGACACCAAGCATTGTAAATGGATGACCACAACAAAAGCAACAATGATTGCAATTACCAAACACGAAACACACTCATACTATGTCATAATATTGACATTCAGTCCAGTAATCCTCCACTGTAACAGCTCCTTTACTTTTTTTTTTTTTTTTTTTTTAACATCTTTATTGAAGTATAATTGCCTTACAATTGTGTGTTAGCTTCTGCTTTATAACAAAGTGAATCAGTTATACATATACAATATGTTCCCATTTCTCTTCCCTCTTGCATCTCCCTCCCTCCCACCCTCCCCATCCCATCCCTCTAGATGGTCACAAAGCACCGAGCTGATCTCCCTGTGCTATGCGGCTGCTTCCCACTAGTTATCTATTTTACATTTGGTGGTGTATATATGTCCATGACACTCTCTTACCCTGTCACATCTCACCCCACCCCCTCCCCATATCCTCAAGTCCATTCTCTAGTAGGTCTGTGTCTTTATTCCCGTCTTGCCACTAGGTTCTTCATGGCCTCTTTTTTTTTTTTTTCCCCTTAGATTCCGTATATATGTGTTAGCATACTGTATTTGTTTTTCTCTTTCTGACTTACTTCACTCTGTATGACAGACTCTAACTCCATCCACCTCATTACAAATACCTCCATTTCATTTCTTTTTATGGCTGAGTAATATTCCATTGTATATATGTGCCACATCTTCTTTATCCATTCATCTGTCGATGGACATTTAGATTGCTTCCATGTCCTGGCTATTGTAAATAGAGCTGCAATGAACATTTTGGTACATGACTCTTTTTGACCTATGGTTTTCTCAGGGTATATGCCCAGTAGTGGGATTGCTGGGTCGTATGGTAGTTCTATTTGTAGTTTTTTAAGGAACCTCCATACTGTTCTCCATAGTGGCTGTATCAATTTACATTCCCACCAACAGTGCAAGAGTGTTCCCTTTCCTCCACACCCTCTCCAGCATTTATTGTTTCTAGATTTTTTGATGATGGCCATTCTGACCGGTGTGAGATGATATCTCATTGTAGTTTTGATTTGCATTTCTCTAATGATTAATGATGTTGAGCATTCTTTCATGTGTCTGTAGGCCATCTGTATATCTTCTTTGGAGAAATGTCTATTTAGGTCTTCGGCCCATTTTTGGATTGGGTTGTTCGTTTTTTTGTTATTGAGCTGCATGAGCTGCTTGTAAATCTTGGAGATTAATCCTCTGTCAGTTGCTTCATTTGCAAATATTTTCTCCCATTCTGATGGTTGTCTTTTGGTCTTGTTTATGGTTTCCTTTGCTGTGCAAAAGCTTTTAAGTTTCATTAGGTCCCATTTGTTTATTTGTGTTCTTATTTCCATTTCTCTGGGAGCTGGGTCAAAAAGAATCTTGCTGTGATGTATGTCATAGAGTGTTCTGCCTATGTTTTCCTCTAAGAGTTTGATAGTGTCTGCCCTTACACTTAGGTCTTTAATCCATTTTGAGTTTATTTTTGTGCATGGTGTCAGGGAGTGTTCTATTTTCATACTTTTACATGTACCTGTCCAATTTTCCCAGCACCACTTATTGAAGAGGCTGTCTTTTCTCCACTGTATATGCTTGCCTCCTTTATCAAAAATAAGGTGCCCATATGTGTGTGGGTTTATCTCTGGGCTTTCTATCCTGTTCCATTGATCTATATTTCTGTTTTTGTGCCAGTACCAAACTGTCTTGATTACTGAAGCTTTGTAATATAGTCTGAAGTCAGGGAGCCTGATTCCCCCAGCTCCATTTTTCGTTCTCAAGATTGCTTTGGCTATTCGGGGTCTTTTGTGTTTCCATACAAATTGTGAAATTTTTTGTTCTAGTTCTGTGAAAAATGCCAGTGGTAGTTTGATAGGGATTGCATTGAATCTGTAGATTGCTTTGGGTAGTAGAGTCATTTTCACAATGTTGATTCTTCCAATCCAGGAACATGGTATATCTCTCCATCTATTTGTATCATCTTTAATTTCTTTCATCAGTGTCTTATAATTTTCTGCATACAGGTCTTTTGTCTCCTTAGGTAGGTTTATTCCTAGATATTTTATTCTTTTTGTTGCAATGGTAAATGGGAGTGTTTTCTTAATTTCACTTTCAGATTTTTCGTCATTAGTGTATAGAAATGCAAGAGATTTCTGTGCATTAATTTTGTATCCTGCTACTTTACCAAATTCATTGATTAGCTCTAGGAGTTTTCTGGTAGCATCTTTAGGATTCTCTATGTATAGTATCATGTCATCTGCAAATAGTGACAGCTTTACTTCTTCTTTTCCGATTTGGATTCCTTTTATTTCTTTGTCTTCTCTGATTGCCGTGGCTAACACTTCCAGAACTATGTTGAATAATAGTGGTGAGAGTGGGCAACCTTGTCTTGTTCCTGATCTTAGTGGAAATGGTTTCAGTTTTTCACCATTGAGGACAATGTTGGCTGTGGGTTTGTCATATATGGCCTTTATTATGTTGAGGAAAGTTCCCTCTATGCCTACTTTCTGCAGGGCTTTTATCATAAATGGGTGTTGAATTTTGTCGAAAGCTTTCTCTGCATCTATTGAGATGATCATATGGTTTTTCTCCTTCAGTTTGTTAATATGATGTATCACATTGATTGATTTGCGTATATTGAAGAATCCTTGCATTCCTGGGATAAACCCCACTTGATCATGGTGTATGATCCTTTTAATGTGCTGTTGGATTCTGTTTGCTAGTATTTTGTTGAGGATTTTTGCATCTATGTTCATCAGTGATATTGGCCTGTAGTTTTCTTTCTTTGTGACATCTTTGTCTGGTTTTGGTATCAGGGTGATGGTGGCCTCGTAGAATGAGTTTGGGAGTGTTCCTCCCTCTGCAATATTTTGGAAGAGTTTGAGAAGGATAGGTGTTAGCTCTTCTGTAAATGTTTGATAGAATTCGCCTGTGAAGCCATCTGGTCCTGGGCTTTTGTTTGTTGGAAGGTTTTTAATCACAGTTTCAATTTCAGTGCTTGTGATTGGTCTGTTCATATTTTCTATTTCTTCCTGGTTCAGTCTCGGCAGTTTGTGCATTTCTAAGAATCTGTCCATTTCTTCCAGGTTGTCCATTTTATTGGCATAGAGTTGCTTGTAGTAATCTCTCATGATCTTTTGTATTTCTGCAGTGTCAGTGGTTACTTCTCCTTTTTCATTTCTAATTCTATTGATCTGAGTCTTCTCCCTTTTTCTCTTGATGAGTCTGGCTAATGGTTTATCAATTTTGTTTATCTTCTCAAAGAACCAGCTTATAGTTTCATTGATTTTTGCTATTGTTTCCTTCATTTCTTTTTCATTTATTTCTGACCTGATCTTTATAATTTCTTTCCTTCTGCTGGCTTTGGGGTTTTTTTGTTCTTCTTTCTCTAATTGCTTTAGGTGCAAGGTTAGGTTGTTTATTCGAGATGTTTCCTGTTTCTTGAGGTAGGCTTGTATTGCTATAAACTTCCCTCTTAGCACTGCTTTTGCTGCGTCCCATAGGTTTTGGGTCGTCGTATCTCCATTGTCATTTGTTTCTAGGTATTTTTTGATTTCCCCTTTGATTTCTTCAGTGATCACTTCGTTATTAAGTAATGTATTGTGTAGCCTCCATGTGTTTGTATTTTTTACAGGTCTTTTCCTGTAATTGATATCTAGTCTCATAGCGTTGTGGTCGGAAAAGATACTTGATACGATTTCAATTTTCTTAAATTTACCAAGGCTTGATTTGTGACCCAAGATATGATCTATCCTGGAGAATGTTCCATGAGCACTTGAGAAAAATGTGTATTCTGTTGTTTTTGGATGGAATGTCCTATAAATATCAATTAAGTCCATCTTGTTTAATGTATCATTTAAAGCTTGTGTTTCCTTATTTATTTTCATTTTGGATGATCTGTCCATTGGTGAGAGTGGGGTGTTAAAGTCCCCTACTATGATTGTGTTGCTGTCGATTTCCCCTTTTATGGCTGTTAGTATTTGCCTTATGTATTGAGGTGCTCCTATGTTGGGTGCATAAATATTTACAATTGTTATACCTTCCTCTTGTATCGATCCCTTGATCATTATATAGTGTCCTTCTTTGTCTCTTGTAATAGTCTTTATTTTAAAGTCTATTTTGTCTGATATGAGAATTGCTACTCCAGCTTTCTTTTGATTTCCATTTGCATGGAATATCTTTTTCCATCCCCTCACTTTCAGTCTATATGTGTCTCTAGGTCTGAAGTGGGTCTCTTGTAGACAGCATATATATGGGTCTTGTTTTTGTATCCATTCAGCCAGCCTGTGTCTTTTGGTGGGAGCATTTAATCCATTTACATTCAAGGTAATTATCGATATGTATGTTCCTATTCCCATTTTCTTAAATGTTTTGGGTTTGTTATTGTAGGTGTTTTCCTTCTCTTGTGTTTCTTGCCTAGAGAAGTTCCTTTAGCATTTGTTGTAAAGCTGGTTTGGTGGTGCTGAACTCTCTCAGCTTTTGCTTGTCTGTAAAGGTTTTAATTTCTCCATCGAATCTGAATGAGATCCTTGCTGGGTAGTGTAATCTTGGTTGCAGGTTTTTCTCCTTCATCACTTTAAGTATATCCTGCCACTCCCTTCTGGCTTGCAGAGTTTCTGCTGAAAGATCAGATGTTAACCTTATGGGGATTCCCTTGTGTGTTATTTGTTTTTTTTCCCTTGCTGCCTTTAATATGTTTTCCTTATATTTAATTTTTGACAGTTTGATTAATATGTGTCTTGGTGTGTTTCTCCTTGGGTTTATCCTGTATGGGACTCTCTGTGCTTCCAGGACTTGATTAACTATTTCCTTTCCCATATTAGGGAAGTTTTCAACTATAATCTCTTCAAATATCTTCTCAGTCCCTTTCTTTTTCTCTTCTTCTTCTGGGACCCCTATAATTCGAATGTTGGCACGTTTAATGTTGTCCCAGAGGTCTCTGAGACTGTCCTCAGTTCTTTTCATTCTTTTTTCTTTATCCTGCTCTGCAGTAGTTATTTCCACCATTTTATCTTCCAGGTCACTTATCCTTTCTTCTGCCTCAGTTATTCTGCTATTGATCCCATCTAGAGTATTTTTAATTTCATTTATTGTGGTTTTCATCATTGCTTGGTTCCTCTTTAGTTCTTCTACGTCCTTGTTAAATGTTTCTTGCATTTTGTCTATTCTATTTCCAAGATTTTGGATCATCCTTACTATCATTATTCTGAATTCTTTTTCAGGTAGACTACCTATTTCCTGTTCATTTGTTAAGTCTGGTATGTTCTGACCCTGCTCCTTCATCTGCTGTGTGTTTTTCTGTCGTCTCATTTTGCTTATCTTACTGTGTTTGGGGTCTCCTTTTCACAGGCTGCAGGTTCGTAGTTCCTGTTGTTTTTGGTATCTGTCCCCAGTGGCTAAGGTTGGTTCAGTGGGTTGTTTAGGCTTCCTGGTGGAGGGAACTAGTGCCTGAGCTCTGGTGGATGAGGTTGGATCTTGTCTTTCTGGTGGGCACGTCCACGTCTGGTGGTGTATTTTGGGGTGTCTGTGGCCTTATTATGATTTTAGGCAGCCTCTCTGCTAATGGATGGGGCTGTGTTCCTGTCTTGCTAGTTGTTTGGCATAGGGTGTCCAGCACTGTAGCTTGTTGGTCGTTGAGTGAAGCTGGGTCTTGATGTTGAGATGGAGATCTCTGAGAGATTTTTGCCGTTTGGTATTACGTGAAGCTGGGAGGTCTCTTGTGGACCAGTGTCCTGAAGTTGGCTCTCCCACCTCAGAGGCACGGCCCTGATGCCTGGCTGGAGCACCAAGAGCCTTTCGTCCACACGGCTCAGAGTAAAAGGGAGAAAAAATAGAAAGAAAGAAAGAAAGAAAGAGGCTATAATATAGTGAAGTAAAATAAAGCTATTGTAAAGCAAAGCTATACAGACAAAATCGCACCCAGAAGCATATACATATACACTCACAAATAAAGGAAAAGGGGAAAAATTAATATATCCTGCTCCCAAAGTCCACCTCCTGAATTTGGGATGATTCGTTGTCTATTCGGGTATTCACCAGATGCAGGCACATCAAGTTGTTTGTGGAGTTTTAATCCGCTGCTTCTAAGGCTGCTGGGAGAGATTTCCCCTTATCTTCCCTGTTCGCACAGCTCCTGGGGTTCAGCTTTGGATTTGGACCCGCCTCTGCGTGTAGGTCGCCTGAGGGCGTCTATTCCCCGCACAGACAGGACGGGGTTAAAGGAGCAGCTGCTTCGGGGGCTCTGGCTCCCTCAGGCCGCGGGGAGGGAGGTGTACAGAGGAGGCGGGGTGAGCCTGCGGCGGCCGAGGCCGGCGTGACGTTGCACCAGCCTGAGGCGGGCAGTGCGTTCTCCCGGGGAACTTGTCCCCGGATCACGGGACCCTGGCAGTGGCGGGCTGCACAGGCTCCCGGGAGGGGCGATGTGGAGAGTGACTTGTGCTCACACACAGGCTTTTTGGAGGCGGCAGCAGCAGCCCCAGTGTCTCACGCCCGTCTCTGGGGTCCGTGCTGATCGCCGCGGCTCACGCCTTTCTCTGGAGTTCGTTTAGGCGGCACTCTGAATCCCCTCTCCTTGCGCGCCGCGAAACGAAGAGGCAAGAAAAAGTCTCTTGCCTCTTCGGCAGCTGCAGACTTTTTCCCGGACTCCCTACCAGCCAGCTGTGGTGCGCTAACCCCTTCAGGCTGTGTTCACGCCGCCAGCCCCAGTCCTCTCCCTGCGATCCAACCGAAACCGAAACCCGAGCCTCAGCTCCCAGCCCCGCCCGCCGAGCAGACAAGCCTCTCGGGCTGGTGAGTGCTGCTCGGCGCCGAGCCTCTGTGCGGGAGTCTCTCCGTTTTTTTCCTCTGCGCCCCTGTTGCTGTGGGGTCTGCGGTGATCGCCGCGGCTCGCGCCCTTCTCTGGAGTTCGTTTAGGCGGCGCTCTGAATCCCCTCTCCTTGCGCGCCGCGAAACAAAGAGGCAAGAAGAAGTCCCTTGCCTCTTCGGCAGCTGCAGACTTTTTCCCGGTCTCCCTCCCAGCCAGCTGTTGTGCGCTAATCCCTTCAGGCTGTGTTCACGCTGCCAGCCTCAGTCCTCTCCCTGCGATCCGACCGAAGCCGAGCCTCAGCTCCCAGCCCCGCCCGCCCCGGCGGGGGAGCAGACAAGCCTCTCGGGCTGGAGAGTGCTGCTCGGCGCCGAGCCTCCGTGCGGGAACCTCTCCGCTTTGCCCTCCGCACCCCTGTGGCTGCGCTCTCCTCCGTGGCTCCGAAGCTTCCCCCCTCTGCCACCCGCAGTCTCTGCCCGCGAAGGGGCTTCCTAGTGCGTGGAAATCTTTCCTCCTTCACGGCTCCCTCCCACTAGAGCAGGTGCTGTCCCTATTCTTTTGTCTCTGTTATTTCTTTTTTCTTTTGCCCTACCCAAGTACGGGGGGAGTTTCTTGCCTTTTTGGAGGTCGGACGTTTTCTGCCAGCGTTCAGTGGGTGTTCTGTAGGAGCAGTTCCACGTGTAGATGTATTTCTACTGTATCTGTGGGAAGGAAGGTGATCTCCGCGTCTTACTCTTCCGCCATCTTCCCGAGGACCAAGAAACTCTCTTAAAGCTTGTTTCATGATTGATGTGTAAACCCTTTCCTGAAATATTAACTTTCCAACTCCTCTTTGTTATAGAAAAATGTAGATGAAACTGAAAAATCCTTGATGGGTTATGTTTTATTTAACACAATGGTTTCAATTCTTTAATCTCTATTATAAAATTGTATAAAATGGATTCATAGATTAATATTTAATATTCAAAGCCCATTAATGTATTTTATGCCTGCTGTATTATGTTGGATTAATTTGCATTACTTTGCTAGACTTTTATATATGCTTTGAAAGTAAAATGAACTTATACTAATATTTCTCTTAAATATATTCCTCTCTTTTTCAGAATTTTAAGGTAAACAAATTGATTAAAACCACAGAGTGAAGGTTGATGTGATGGATAATGGGGACTTTAGTGGTTCAAAACACTTTCTATATAACAAAGGATTAGCTATAGCCAAAGAGCTTATGCACAAATCTACCTAGGATTTATGTAACTCGTTTCCCCTAAGACAGTAGGAAAACTCCTTGCTTGGGCCAAGACCACAGGCTTTTAAATTTGCCAGTTTACCAGAACATGTAATTCATTCCTTTGACCACTAGATGTCAGTGTTGTTCCACTATAAACACAGAGGTTGAGGAGCCAGACAGGATTTTACCTAACTGCTTAATCAACACTGGCTTCTAAGGGTCACCAAAGTTCTTTTGGTATCACAGAGACGAGAAAGACCTTATATTCGCACACGCTGCACAGAATGTACTTTCTTTTATTAGGCAGATGAAGGATGAAGGGCAACAAGTTTCAAAGTGCCAAAGGCAATTTTTGCTTAATAATAACAACTACCAACAGATATTGAATGCTTATTATGTGCTAGGCATGGTGTTAAGCATTTTACACAGATTCTCTTATTTAATGCTCTTAATATAACAACTACAGGAGAAATTTCACTCTTATACTCAGATTTCACATGTGAAGGAATTGAGGCACAAAGAGGCTGAATAATTTGCTCAGTGCCACAGAACCAGGAAGTAGCAGGGAAAGAATTCAAACACAGGGAGACCAGTTGCTAAACTTACCTTTGCCCTTAACTACTAAACCACGTGGACTCACATTTAAATTAATCACAATCGGGAAAAATCTTTGTTAAAAACAACGCGCAATATAGTTATTTTGAAAGAAACTCATTTAGGAATTACTGTAAGTACAAATTGTGTATTGTGACTTAGTTTAGAATCCCCTGGAATATGAAATCCTCATTTCTGAGTGTTTTTAGAATACTCACCCAACTGCAAAGGGATAATGTTTGCTAAATGATCCCTTGAGGTAAGGGTGTCCTGATGTCTGTTCTTGGTGGCATCTCTGGGCCATAGGCAGTGATGGGGGAACAATGACCCCTGAGCTCTAAATGATACCTATTTGGTATACTGGAGGCCAGCATTGTGAAAGCCTTTTGAATGAACCATGGGAAGATTCTAGGTGACTATCATTTTTACTAACCTGGCTAGCAGCACAGTGAACTAAGTAAAACATGGAACACTTAAAAAAGAGCCATCTAGATATTGGGCAATATAGTCCAAAACATTAAAACATACATATAATTTAACGTAAAAATTCCCAATTGCCTTCTAGGAATGTTTCCCAAGAAAACAGTTTTTGATTAATCTACTAGAGTATTTATCAAAACATTATTTATAGCAATAAAGAATTAACCTGTAATCTCAGATAGAGACTGGTTAAATACCATTTTAATTAAAATAATTAGTAGAAGAATATTTAATGATGTGAAAAAATGTTTGTAGTATATTATTGTTTCCAAAACTATATTCTGGGGGATCTCAATTTTATATAAACTAAAAACTTTATATATATATATACAGGCATGGAAAGATGT
Organism: Balaenoptera physalus; assembly: GCF_965194825.1. Classification (NCBI taxonomy): domain Eukaryota; kingdom Metazoa; phylum Chordata; class Mammalia; order Artiodactyla; family Balaenopteridae; genus Balaenoptera; species Balaenoptera physalus. Next base: position 54,914,530 of record NC_138883.1, read on the forward strand.
TTGAAGTACACACCAAAATGTTAGTAGTTACTTTTTTAGGTGATAATAGGTAATTTTTGTTTTCTTTCTTTGTACTTTTTTAAAATTAATTTTTGTTGGAGTATAGTTGATTTACAATGTTGTGTTAGTTTCTGCCGTACAGCAAAGAGAAACAGCTATACATGTACATATATCCCCACTTTTTTGGATTTCCTTCCCATTTAGGTCACCACAGAGCATTGAGTAGAATTTCCTGTGCTATACACTATGTTCTCAGTTATCTATTTTATCTTTCTTTGTACTTTTATTTTTCCTTTTTAAATTACACATAAGTATTGTGGGTTATTATGAATTAGAAAAAAATCTCACAAGCTATTATATTTTTAAAAACTTCTCACAATTAAAAAGAACTGTGTTCAAAACTTAGTTTTGTTATTTAGAAAAGCTGATTATTGCCATATGTTTTCTGATATCTTCAGTGTTGTTAATAATTCATGGTGTGTGTGTGGGTGGGAGGCATGAGATAGCTCAAAAGTGTTACTCAATTTTATCTATGTCAAAAGGAATGGTCAGATGATTAAAAAAAAAAATCTTCGGTACTGTCTTACAGAACTTGAGGATTATTACTGAGGTTTTGAATAAGTGTTTCTTGGAAAAGTTCCAATTTAGTATTTCTAAAAAGGGCCATTGACAGGCCCAACGACACTCACAAAGTAAGCCCTTCTGAAGTCATCAGTGTGTACTCTCACCTCCCACTCGAGAGGTCTGTGTTTAGTGACAGTCATAAAAAAAAAAAAAAAAAAAAAAAGAATGAATAAATAAATAAATAAATAAAAAGGGCCATTGAGCTTTTTGTAGGCCGACACGCAAAGTAGACACTGTCTTTTGTGGCTGAAAAGCGCTTGTCTTCTTTAGTTCCTATTTAGTCTGTTTTCTCATTAATATGAAAGCAAAGTAGTTTATGGGATACTCTAGAATATGTTGCTGCTTTTAATTCTGCTTCTTTACCATCTTGATTGATCCTTTAGATTTGTTGTTTCTTCTTTTAATGTGAGGTTGCACAGTACAAGGATTCTGGCTTATTTTATGAATGTTGAACATTATTGAAATCACATAATTCTAATCAGACAGTGAATGCTCAATTAAACAATTCCAAATGGTCTCAAATTTTCTTTTGGGGATGTCACTTAGCAATTTCTTCACAAACATTGAGTTCATTTGCCTTTAAAATACCTTTCAAGTTTTGTAAAGTGAAGACTTTTACCATCAAATTATTTTTTTAAATTGGAATTATATGTGTCTTTAACATGTTGAATTTTATGAAGCATCCATACCAAATGTCAGCGCTTTAGATGGACATCCCTTCCTGGATCAGAACTTGAATCTGAGCAGAGGATGACCAGAACCATGACTTAATAGATGGTAATCTTGTTGTGGCAGACCTTAACTTTCTGGTCTCAACCTTACAAAGGCTATTGGTGAAAAGTGGCTAAATTGATTAGTTACTGTCCTGAGGTTTGGAACTCTGGCTCTAAGCACATATTGAATTGAAAACATTAAATGCCTTGTTTCCAGGAATCTCTCTCTCTCCATATCTATATAAATAATCCACATCTTTTTCTTCCTTGAGTGCTTACTCTTTGCTGCCTTACTGAGCAAGGTCAACTGACCAACTTTCTTCTGAATATGTATGAGATTTTGGCCATTGGCATGTTTTGGTCCACACTACTCTAATTAGGAATTACAGCAGGTGATGTCAGTATTGGCTGGAAATCAGGATTCTAAACGGTTTTACTGCAGAGAAAAATCTGAAGTTCCTGATGCAATGGATTGTGTAGCTACTATTGAACCTGGTTAAATCAAATTGCTGAGTCATGGCTGTAGCCTGTAACACAGTACTGCTCAAACTGGACTTAGCTTCCATTTACTTCCATTAAAACACCATCCAAAATTGGAAGTACCACAATGAAATGCATTCAAGATAGCTATTTTGATGGAAAATAGCACCTTTAGCTGCATCTTTTTGTACTGGCTTATAGGGTTTAGTAACTGAAGCCTTTTTTTTTTCTACTTAGTTGTGTTCATGCTTGAAAGCACAGCCTGCAAATGAAAAAACCATAGGGAAATAACCTAGACTATATAGTTTTCCCTATGTCATTTAGAATGAGAGAGTATGTTATTAAGAAAGAGTCGAGTTTTGCAAAAATCCACTCAAGTTTAAGCTCTTTTGCTAGGTATTGTAGTGTTTAGGGAAAAAAAAACCAAGATGCTTATCTAAAAAAAATACAATTTTGAGTTTTATTTTATGTTGTATAAGGTAGAAGAATGGGGGCCAAGGAGTTCTAATGCCAAGCATGTAAAATTTTTAAAAGTAAGGGGACAAAGGTGACGATTATATTTTAATCACAAATGGGATTGGTACATAGATTACAATCTACATTTTAAAATTACTTTATTTTAGCAAGCCTAAAATTTATTTTGACAAGCTATTTAATGTAACCTATGAGCCAGGTACTATTCTAAGCACTTTGACACTTAATGAGTATTTATTTACTTAAACCTCATAACAACACTATGAATATTGGTACTGTAATTATCTTTAGCAATCTCATTTTCTAGATGGGTACTTGCTCATGTTGATACAGCTTGGAGTTAGCGTAGCTGGGGTACAAGCCCAGCAGGCTAACTCGAGTCTGCAGGCCACCCCGCTGCTCTCCAGTGCTGGTGACTGTTGTTGAATCCCCTGGTTGGAGGCGAGGAGCCTGGAGTTGTATTACTCACTAGACTTGACCAAGGGTCACAACACAGGGTGACTGCATCTCCAAGCCTAATGCCCACTGTGATCACAAGCCCTCCCAAGAAGTTCCTTTTGTGTTAATTCAGCAAAATAACTATTTTGTTCTTGGGGAGCAGCAAGTGAGAATTTCCTTTAAAATGGAGGGAGGGGGGAAGTTAAAGAAGTCAACTTAAGAGGTGGTAATCTCTCACATGTAGTATGTATTCTATTGTTTCCTGACCTCAGTTTCCTTTGAAGAGGACTTAGCAGAGGGAAGAAGAAAGATTCTTTTTTTTTTTTTTAACATCTTTACTGGAGTATAATTGCTTTACAATGTTGTGTTAGTTTCTGCTAACTGTATAACAAAGTGAATCAGCTATATGTACACATATATCCCCATATCCCCTCACTCCTGCATCTCCTTATCTGACCCCTCTAGGTGGTCACAAAGCACTGAGCTGATCTCCCTGTGCTATGCAGCTGCTTCCCACTAGCTATTTTACATTTAGTAGTGTATATATGTCAATGCTACTCTTTCACTTCATCCCAGCTTACCCTTCCCCCTCCCCACGTCCTCAAGTCCATTCTCTACATCTGCATCTTTTTTCCTGTCCTGCCCCTAGGTTCATCAGAACCATTTTTTTTTTTTAAGATTATATATATATGTGTTAGCATACAGTATTTGTTTTTCTCTTTCTGACTTACTTCACTCTGTATGACAGACTTTAAGTCCATCCACCTCACTACAAATAACTCAATTTTGTTTCTTTTTATGGCTGAGTAATATTCCATTGTATATATGTGCCACATCTTCTTTGTCCATTCATCTGTCAGTGGACACTTAGGTTGCGTCCATGTCCTGGTTATTGTAAATAATGCTGCAATGAACACTGTGGTACATGTCTCTTTGTGAATTTTGGTTTTCTCAGGGTATATGTCCAGTAGTGGGATTGCTGGGTCATATGGTAGTTCTATTTTTAGTTTTGTAAGGAACCTCCATACTGTTCTCCATAATGGCTCTATTAATTTATACTCCCACCAACAGTGAAAGAGGATTCCCTTTTCTCCACACCCTCTCCAGTGTTTATTGTTTGTAGATTTTTTTGATGATGGCCATTTTGACTGGTGTGAGGTGATACCTCATTGTAGTTTTGATTTGCATTTCTTTAATGATTAGTGTTGTTGAGCATCCTTTCATGTGTTTGTTGGCGATCTGTTTATCAAGAAGAAAGATTCTGAGCAGGGGAGAGCTGATTGGTAAGTAGGAAAAGAAAAAGAAAGATCAGAGTGGGTTAGATAGATTGGTAGGAGGTGAATGACCGACAGAGCCATCTCTATCACCTGTAAATGCAGCTTCGATTCCTTTTTCAGAGAAGCTAACCCATTTAGGCACTCTTTCCAACTCACATTCCATACACGGTCACACCCTTTATTTAGCTGCCTATTTCTGAATGTGACTCTGAGAGACTTCAGGAAACTTTCACAGTTGGGTACCTCTTGTGTTGGTAGTTTGCCCAAAGGTAGTTAGCAGCCAGAGTCCTTTAAGGGAAGGATTAATGGAAGGTAAGAGAATGTTTGTGAGCCCTTAAACTGCTGTTTCAATCTCTTAAAGGCTGCAAAAAGCAAAACTGTGTACGCAAATTTCACTATTAGAATTCGTATTACTGGCAACCAAATACTATTTTCTCATTCTGATGTCTTTTGGTAACAATAAAAGTCTTTGAAAGTCAATTCTTGTAATCATCATCATTAAGATGTTTAGAAACCAAGTTTTTCAGGATTTATACTGTTTTAGAAAAGGGAAATTCTGGCTCCAGAGATTTTTCTAAATTGAAGCCAGGACACAGAAACATTGTTAAATAACAATTTCGAAGTATTGTAATTAAAAAAATTTTTATTTTGCACATTCAAAAATCCCTTTTTCTCTGTGTCTAGGTCAGTAATAGTGCATTTAGTCTCTGCTATTTTTGTTTTTCTTTGAACTATCAGTATGTGGTAAATAAAACTCAAAACACCATTTCTCTTTTTCCCTTGGCTGAAAAACTTTGCTTTAGGTGAAATAGACACTGCCGTGCTGACCCTGGGCTTTTTAAAGCTCTGTTGTATAAGCTATAAATGGTTTCTTAACATGCCCCTCACATCTCAAATATCTTTGTCCACAGGACTCCAGAATAACAAAATGTCGGTCCAAGGCTTTGACACACACAATGAAAATAAAAAGAGGAGAGGGGAATTCATTTCTTTATTAGGGTGGCTTACGCAAGGAAGAGGAAGAAGCAAAGGGATTACTGATCTTATTGGTCTTCTGTAAAAGAATTGGGGTGCTTCTTTTCCTGATCTCTTAAGGATTCAATTGCACAGGTTGGTGAATGAAAACATATCCAAATGTGCAGTAGTTTTTAAGGGGTTCTTTTCTTGAATGTGTCCTTTGTCCTCTTAATTTTTATTTCAGACAACCCCTTTCTCGTATTTCTTTCGATTCTGTAATGGAAAAAAGGAAACAGATTCCCTCTCATGAGAGATCACCATGGGGCAAAGGTAAAGAGAAAAGGGGAAACCAGGAAAGGATGGGGAACAAATGGATAAAGGAGAGCAATTAGTGCGCGCATTTGTTCTGGAAAATGTTTTGCCTCAGGTCACAGTGGGATCAATTTTAGAGCTATAGTTTCCAGTCTGTGTGTAGGAGAGATGCATAAAATAACTTGCCAGAACCCTTGCTTATGACTGAGTCTCAGGTCTTCTCTGATGGTTCCAATTCCATATGTAAAATGTAAGCTTAGTCTTTATTGAAATCCTGCTTCAGTATATCCCAGAGGCATAGTGGGCTACAGGGGAAAGCAGAATCCCAAAAGACTGCAGCTTTTAAAATATTTCTTGGTACAAGAGACCCTTGACACACCAGTCTTGATCTTACAGATTCTATTAGTGACAACCTTGGCAAATCTGATTAGAGTTACTTGCCTATCTGGGGCTATAGCCCTGAGCTCACATGGAGCTGAAAACTTTTAATCCCTGGTTTCCAGATGTCCCTTTTAGCATCAACAGCAGAAATAAAAACAAACCAGTAGCTGTAATAAGCGGTGTACACAGAAAAAAAAAAAAACCAAAAACTTAGTAAAACATGATTCTGTAGAGTGGTGCTTATTTGGCCCTATACCCTTGGCATTCTCTTTGCCCCAAAGTCCTGACTATGGTCAGTAAGACTAACCCACTTAGGGCCTGGAATGGTTTCTTTATTCTGGATTTCGAGGAAAACACAAAAGGATATGTTGAGAATTATAAAAATAATAACACGGGAAAATACACATTTTTATGAGGTATACATGCATCTATACACAAATCTTAAACTCCATGAGGAGAGTTATCACTGGTATAGGGTTCATTGTTGAATCCTTAATTCCTGGCACAGTGCCTGACACCACAGTCACAATGTATGTTTGTTAAATAAATGAAAGAAATAGTGAATTCTGACAATAACTTCTGTGAGGGTACTAATGATAACCTTTACTTAGTGCCACTAAGAGAATAGTTCTGAATATTCTGTTTCTTTTGTATTTCCTTTCCCTTTCCTTTCCCTTCCTTCTTTCTGTTTTCAATTCTCCTTCCTTTTCTCTCTCCTGAATACCCTCCCTCCCTCAGTTCTTTCTTACCTTTCTTCCTTCTTTCTTTCATCCCAGGGAGATACTCCTACTTTTCTCATGCCATCTGTTCTGGACTGTCAACTTCTTGTTTTAGGACCCTAATTAGAATCACAGAAATTTCCTAGTCTTTGTCTAGTATTTGCTCAAAGTATAGTCTTTATGTAATGAGCCTCTGTCACTAGATATTTAGAGAAGATCTGCTTTCTTCTAATATGTTCTTCAAAATACTGGAGCCCCACTTGATTACACCTGTTGGGTCTTTGTTATGCAGTTCTTTGATAGCTTCTTATATAGCATCATTGAGTCATCACACCTGAAGTAGCAACTCATGTGAATTAATTACGCTTCAACTACCATAAACTCAGTATCATGTAGGTTACATAGCTGTTTATTGAATACTTATCTTATGTTGGTAACTTTTGGCATTACAATAAAGGCTGCATTATAATCCCTGGTCTCACATAAGAATTTTGGAGGCCAGAAAAATATATGGAAGATAAGTTTGAAAAATTCAAATAATTTGTGAGAACAATAAGCTATCAATATTTCCTGGTTCAGAAATACCAAGAGTTTTTTCATATTTGAAGAGACATCTTGCATCCTCTACAATTCAGTGTAGTGTTACCTTCAAGAAAGGTTGAAGTGTTGAAACAAGAAATAGGTGATTTTAGTGGAGGAAATATAATGTCAGGAGTAGGTAATTTGATTTTATTTCTCCAACTGTGTCAAAACACTGCTTTTAATTTTTTTAGAATGAGTCATTTTATACTTTGTATTTTTCTCTTTTCAAATTAGAATTTCTGAATTGTGGATTGGAAATTACTTTCTTTTGCTGCCATCCTGATGATGGACTGTGTTTCTGGGTCCCATGTCTTCCTTTGTTGTTTTTTTATTTCTGTTTTATATAAAGAAATTCTTCAACAGCTGCTTCAGAAAGAATGTTTGAGAAATACATTTTTATGCTTTTTTGCAAGTCTGAAAATATCTTTATCTCATCTTCCTATGATTAATAGTTTTGTTTGATATAGCATTGTGGATTAAAAATGTATTTCCCTCAGAATATTGAAAACATTTTTTTCTTATATTCCACATTTCAGCATTACTATTGAGGCTTGCCATTCTGTTTCCTATGCCTTGTATTATATGCAATCTGTATGTTATTATTATTTTTTATATATATATATATTTCACTGTGGATTTTTTTTTACTTTTTTATAGCAACATTTTCTATACTTTCAAACAAATTTTATTGGAGTATAACTGATTTATAATGTTGTGTTAGTTTCTGCTGTACAGCATAGTGAATCAGTTATATACCAAATTCTCTGTGGGAGAATAAGAGGATAAATGACTCACCCCAAGCACATAGGCAGTCAAGATACATTCATTTTAGAGCAACGAGTTTAAAATTTTAATGCAGCAGATTTTAGCATTCTTATATCCACATTTCAGTGGGGCAATTGGAATGATATAAAATCTATCAAAATAAAATTTCCATTTTGATACACATTACAAACCTCAATCTACTATTTCTGACCCCTAAGAATATAACCCTTTTAAGGGATACTCTTTCAGACATACTCCTAAATTGAGACAGATGCTTAATTTTCTTCACGCAAGCAATACTCTTTCAGAAAATTACATGTTATTACAGGATAAAAATCTTCTAAAGTTTGAAACTAGTACTTAATATGGGCAGCACATTTTTGAAAACCTGAGATTTAAAAAGTGCAAGAAATGCTTGAGTGCCATTCCCTTTTAAAAAGTGGTAACAATATGAAAATATGGTTCCTTCTGACCAGTCATTTGAAAGCCAATTTTCTTATGGTATCTCAAGAATTCTATTGTTGTTATTGTTTCCTAAAATGTTCCATTCGAGAACTCCCACCCCCCATATCATTGCAAACTATGAGGCGCAAATGTAAGTTTTTTATGTTGTGGATGAATGTTGAGCAAATGGATATGCTGTCTGAGATGTTACACAATCATGTTGTTTTCAAATTAGTGCTTTATTCCCCCCTAGTCCCACTGGCCTCCAACTATACTCTGAGCAGCACGTGAAGTAAGCACTCCAACCTCCCAACTTTTGCTTTTGCTTATTTCCCCTCCCCCACTGGCCTGGAATGTTCTTTCCCTAGATAGCAACATAAGTTGTTTCCTTACTCCTTTTATTTTATTTATTTATTAATTTAAAACTTATTTATTTTATTTATTTATGGCTGTGTTGGGTCTTTGTTGCTGCACGCGGGCTTTCTCTAGTTGCGGAGAGCAGGGGCTACTCTCTGTTGCAGTGTGTGGGCTTCTCATTGCAGTGGCTTCTCTCGTTGTGGAGCACGGGCCCTAGGGGTGTGGACTTCAGTAGTTGTGGCATGCGGGCTCAGTAGTTATGGCACACGGGCTTACTTGCTCCCTGGCATGTGGGATCTTTCCAGACCAGGGCTTGAACCCATGTCCCCTGCATTGGCAGGGGGATTCTTAACCACTGCACCACCAGAGAAGTCCCTTCTTACTCCTTTTAGATCTTTACTAAATGTCATCTCAGTGAGGTTTCCTCACTACCCTATCTCAAATCATACCAACTCCTGACATCTCTCACCTCTTCCCTTTTTCTTTTCCTCTTCAGCACTTATCACCGTCTAACTTGTGTACATCTGTCTCCCCTCCCCTGCTTCATACTGTAAGCTCCTTAGCAACAAAAGCTTTGACTGTCTCCTTTACAGCCCTATCTCCAGGACCTAGAATAGTTAGTGTCTGGCATAGAGTAGTCATTTAAAATATTCAATGAAAGAGACAATGAATTCAAAATCTTTTATATATGACTTGATATTTATGAGTCTGTCTGATGTTCTGAGAATTTCAAACAAAATAATGAATTCACAATGTAAAGAACAGATATATAGAACACATCATTATTTTTGTAACATTCTACACATTTCAAAGGCTATGATGTTCATAGTCTTTTCTTCCTTTTTTTCTTTTAACATAGCTATTATTTTCAGAAGCAGCTCTGTTGGACTCTGCCTAATCCTTTTCTAGTGCTCTATTGTGGAGGAATCTGTCTTTGAGGATGCTGACCTTCCTTTCTTTCATTGTCTCCCTCTTTACTATATACTTTCCTCTTCTTTTGGGACCTATTCTCTCAAAAGCTTTTCATTTATAGACAAAATTGGATCTGTCTAATGACTTTTACTAAAGTGCTGAAATTTAAAATTTAATAAAATCCATGTGTGCAAGCAGTGCCATTCTTTTGTGTAGATAGGTATGTAGTGTGATTCTAGTAACTGTATTAGTACAGATTTCTCGGAGATTCAGTTTGGCTGTGAAACAGAAGACTCAAAACAGTGGCTTAAACAAGACAGGAGCTTGTTTTTTTCTTACGTAATGAGAAGTCTGGTTGCTGGTGTTGCCTTGGTGGCTCTGGGTGTCAGGGCTAAAAAGTCTGCAATTCTTTTGGCCTTTTTCTCAAGGTCTAAAGAAGGAAGAAGGCACAAGAGCAAAGGACAAAAATGACTGTGTCAGCTGAGTTTGATTTCCTTTTTCTGGAGCTTCTCCAGAAGGCTCAACAACAAATTCCATTTCCATAGCATTGGCCTATTCTATGTCCCATGACCATCCCATCTGCAAGGGTGGTGGGAAATATAGGTGTTATTTTTTCTTCTTGAGCACATGGGTGCTGCCAACAAAATTGGAATCCCATTAATGGGGAAGAAGGGGAGAATGGATATCGAGTAGATAACTAGCAGTCTCTGACAAAGCAAAATATACCTGAAAGGTAGATAAAATGTCTATTTGTTTTTTTTCACAGAAATGAAATTGACCAGGCCACATTATCCAGAGGAACAGTATTAGGAAAATTACCTAGAGAAAATGGCATTTCAGTTTTTTTGGGGAAGCATGTAAAGAAACTACTCTTTACAATATAGTGTAGTTGATAAATGTAATTTAGAGACAAGAAGGTATGTTGAGTTCTACAGCGAAGAACAGTGAGCATAACATCTACATGTTTCTGTCTGCTGAAAGACATTGTTCAGAAAAAGTTCTAAATATTAGCACAGGTTTGAATTATAGTTCTTAATAATTCTGATGAGTCAGTGTGGATCATAAAGATCATAGAATTTAGTGACAGATTGTATAAATATTTAGGTTATGTAATAATTTAAGGTACATTATTTAATAATTAAAATTTAATATTTAATGGCAGATTGTGTAATAATAAAGCAATTACATATATATATTTTTAAATTTATTAATTTATTTTATTTTTAGCTAAGTTGGGTCTTTGTTGCTGTATGTGGTCTTTCTCTAGTTGTGGCGAGCAGGGGCTACTCCTCGTTGTGGTGCACGGGCTTCTCATTGCAGTGGCTTCTCTTGTTGCGGAGCACAGGCTCTAGGCGTGCAGGCTTCAGTAGTTGTGGCAGGTGGGCTCAGTAGTTGAGGCTTGCGGGCTCTAGAGCGCAGGCTCAGTAGTTGTGGCACATGGGCTTAGTTGCTCCATGGCATGTGGGATCTTCCTGGACCAGGGCTCGAACCCGTGTCCCCTGCATCGGCAGGCAGATTCTTAACCACTGCGCCACCAGGGAAGTCCCTAAAGCAATTATATTTTGCAAACAAACTGTTTATAATATTTGTAACTCATCTCTGATAACTAAAACAATGAAGAATATTGCAAATAATGAGCTTATATGTCTACAAGTTGCTATTACATCATTTAGAATTACTTTATTGAAGAGGAATGTTTAATGTTTTTCTATTATAGAATTTAGTTTTTTAACTAAGAATCATAGCAACCCAGAATATATATTGAGCAGTCATTGGCAGTGATGATTTAATATTCCTAAGAAAAAACTTTAAGGTATTTAATTTAAATTCTTTTATTCTAGTAACTACTTAGGAAATGACTTTAGGAGGCTTATGGTATAAAAGTTGTAAATGGAATGAAAGAAATCAAATACCCAAAGAACCAACACACTTCACTTTTTTAAATGTAGTCTATAATTATACAATAGTGTATTTTAATCCTAGGGAACGAGTTTTTTTGGATCTTATTTTTCCTTAATTTTAAATGAATGGGAACTTTGCCGAGTTTGAATTAACATTGCATGTTGAAATGTAACTGTCTTTGTTTTTCTTGATTTTAATTTTATTTATTTATTTATTTATGGCTGTGTTGGGACTTCGTTTCTGTGTGAGGGCTTTCTCTAGTTGTGGCAAGTGGGGGCCACTCTTCATCGCAGTGCGCGGGTCTCTCACTATCGCGGCCTCTCTTGTTGCGGAGCACAGGCTCCAGATGCGCAGGCTCAGTAATTGTGGCTCACGGGCCCAGTTGCTCCGCGGCATGTGGGATGTTCCCAGACCAGGGCTCGAACCCGCATCCCCTGCATTGGCAGGCAGATTCTTAACCACTGCGCCACCAGGGAAGCCCCTGTTTTTCTTGATTTTAAATGATGAACAAAGAGAGCTATCTTATTTTCTGTAATTTTGTGGCTTAAGAAATGTATTGCAGGTGTAATGATATTTTAGATTAAGTAAGGCTCAGGAGACATAAGTGTGACTCATACATGGTTTTTACATTCATGAAGCATCTAGTTTGATGGGAGAAATAGATGTGTGGGATATTAACTTCCTTTGTGATTAAGCATTATGCTAGAAGCATGGATAAAAGTGCTGTGGATGTCAGGATGTTGAGGAGATGATGCCAGAGGAATTCAGGGAGGAAGATGACATTTGACCTGGATCTTGAAGGCATTTGACCAGGTACAAAATTAGGGGATGGACATTTCAGAGAGGGAACAGGTGATACAGAGGGAGAGTTTTCTGAATGGATGCTCAGTGGGGAGGGGCAGTTAGGGGTGGTGCTAGGCAAGAAGTTGAGGCTGACTGAGAAGGGCCTAGAATGCCTAGCTAAGGGCTTTAGATTGCACTGGTAGGCAGTGAAGGGTTAATAGGGTTTTTAAGCAGCACAGTGACATGATCAGATTCAGTTTTAATAGATATGACAGTTATGACTCTTAAGAGGACAGACTGGGGCAGGTAGTAATTATTGGTTTAGGAAGTCACCAGAGACTGTCATTTGCAGCCCAGGGGACATGAGAGCATGAACAGAGTGACCATGAAGACATACTCGAGAAGATGGCTTTGGGAAATATTTCTCTTAGGATTACGTATCTGCTTATGGAAGTGTGTGTGTTTTGGTATGGGAGTCTTGAGTGCCTGGAGTTGAGTATAACTCTGTGTTTCTAGCTTGGAAAATGATATAGCTGTCATTTAATGAGGTCAAGAATTTAGGAAGCAGAGAAGAATTTTGAAATAAGATAATGAGTTCAATTTGGGACGTTTATTTTCAAGAGCATCTATCTAGTAGGCATTTGGAGATATGAATCTAGAGACAAAATTTAAGAGAGACAGGTTAGGTAGTAATTCCCACATAGATAACAGTTGATAAAAGACCAGAGAGGAATGTATATTGTCTTCATTTTGAACATCAGCTGAGACTGAGAGAGGTTAAGTGACTTGTTTAAGGTCCCTAGAGATAGTGAAAGTTTAAAAGAAAAAGCCAACATCTAATCTAGGTCTTCTGATCCCAGGGTCTATTATCAAATTTCTTTGAGCCTTAGTTTCTTCATATGTAAGGTGAGGATAATAATACCTTCCTTATATTAATTAGGATTAAATAAGATAATATAAACAAAGTACTACATAATAACACAGTGTCACAATCAGACAGTCATTAAATGTCTGTTAACTTCCCTCTTGCCTTCTTCTGTTTACAATTGCTGATTTGGGCTGACAAAGACTCTCTTTGACCAAACTCCTCTTTGGTAAGAGGAGTAAACAGGTTCCTCTGAACACTCTTTCTGATTAGTCCTTGTCCTTGGGTCCTGTTTTCAGCCTGCCGAATCCAGTTTTAGCAAGTATCCTGCCACACTTTAGAGAGAGTCTCCCATCCTTGATGTCTAATCAAATTCCTCATCCCTCCCCCCCTCAATATTTCATTACCTTGATCTTCCATCTGCAAGAATTCTGTTAAGTTGGTTTAGCAAAAATCCCCCTACCATTGAAGTCTCCTCTTAGTAGTTCTCTATCCATGATCTCCCCCAACTCTGTTCCTTGGATACAGACCCTCAGCTGTCTTTGCTGTATTCGGCATGGAGCCGGATATCTCTTCCCTGCTGTGATTGCCTTGACACCTATCACAATAGTTCTGATTAAAGTCTTCCCTACCAATTAACAAGTGTCAAATCATTTTTTTTCTTTAACAGGACCTAAATATGACTACACCTAATAATATTCCTAGAGGTCCATTAATTAGCTTCCTATGTGTCCAGTGTGATGCCCTTACTACCCGGGACTGGTTGTCCAAAGGTGTTCAGAAACAGAAAGCACCAAGTGGGCATCAGGTTGAGGCTGGGAGCCAAGAGAGACAGGATCACGGGGGCAGTCAAGATTGAAAATAGGAGTCATCAGAAGATGTGGAGAGCTGAACAGCTGAGCCAGAGTTGTGGTAGCAGGATGAACCCAGAAACTGGGGAAACAGCCAAGATCATGGGAAATAAGAATATGAGAAGCAGGTGCTGAAGTGAGATAATTCTACTGGAGGAGAATTTTGTTCTTACCCAGGGATGCTTTTGAGAAGTTGAATGTTTTTTGGATCTTGTGTGAAGCCTCTTTGGCTACTTTGGCATCTGATGCACAATAGACTCTGTGGGAGATGGAGGTCAGCTTTGTTGTTTCATATACATGCTTTCAAATCAACACAATGAAGACCATTGTCCTAGATGGCCTACTAGGGAAATGGGATTTTGTAATTATAAAGAGCTAAGAGTTATCACTTATGCCATTGTTATTAATATTTTAAATAGCAGAATGAAATAACATTACTCAATATTAAAATTATCTTTATCATAGTTGATTTTTGGGGGGATAATTTAGAAGGCACTAGCTGATGGGAGGACTTCAAAGCTTCCTTTAAGGATGTCAATAATCTTTGTGCTATAGGTGTGTTAAGGGGCTGATAGATAGAGTCCTAGTGTTTCCAATGCCCCTTAACTCTAATGAGCGCTTAAGACTGACTTAAGGAAAAGGCAGAGTGGGCAGTAAAGAGAATTGCAAGAGTCAAACATAAGGGGAAGGAATGTGTGGGGGCAGAATCAAAAGAAGATAAGGTAGTTCAGCAGCTACAACAAATTAGTGTGTACTCATTGGAGCTTCTCAAGGTTCAGAGGGTTATATAATATATGAAAATTGGTAATTCACAAGTATGGAAAATGAAAAGTACTAGAAAGGATAGAGAAGGTGAGCTTTTATAAGGTCCTTAGGATCTTAGCTTTGCATGTGTTGCAGCAGGACAGACTACATGTACACACACCAATATTTACACCATCCTCCTGACGCCACACATCCACATTATCATTTTTAATGGCTGCTGCATTAGCCAATTACCCCAAAACTTAGTGTTTAAAGCAACAAATATTTAAGTGGGTTGGGCCTACAGAAATCACAAGCCTCAACTGGGGCAGGATTTGCTTGCAAACTCACACACACGCTTGTTGGTGGGATTGTGTTCCTTGTAGGCCATTGGTCTGAGACCTCAGTTCCTCACTTGTTGGCTGGAGCCTTCCCTTAGTTCCTTGCCATGTGGGCTTCTCCACAGAGCAGCTCACGGCAGCTGGCTTCTGTCAGAGGAAGTGAGAGAGCAAGAGGGGTGACCAAGAGAGAAGCCAGAGTCTTTTTGTAACCCAGTCTCGGAGGTAACATCCCCTCAGTTTTGCCATATTCTGTTGGTTAGAAGCAAGTCATTAGGTCCAGACAGCCCTCAAGGGATAAGGATGATACAAAAGATGATACAATGGGCCAGGTATCACTGGGGGCTATTTTAGAAGCTGCCTACCACAATTGCATATCATCTCACTACGTGGATTATATTATAATTTACTTAACCAACCTTATATTGCTGGACGTTTAGATTGCTTCCAATCAGGTCACATATCCACAACTTTCCACTTTTTCTCATGCTTATTCTATGTCTCAAACTTCCAAAAATTCAAGCTCCAAAGCAACCTTTCTTCAAGTACAGACTGCAGAGAAATATATGACTGCAGAGAAATATACTTCTCCACTACTAACTCCTCTGGAATTTTAATGAATAACATTTTCTCCATCCTGATGCAGGTATTTTAGATCAAAGACATATTGGTCATTTACCCCTTAATATATTCTCAACTTTAGAATTGATATTCTGTACACAGAGTGCTCTTCCAGTTGAATAAAAGATGATGTCCTCAATAGAAAAACAGGTGAAGAGAGTCAACAAGCAAAAAACAAAAATGGCAAATTAAGATATGAAAATATTAAATAATAAAAAAGATAAATTATAAAAATATATTATTTTTAATTAATCCAATTTACAGAGATTTTAAAATAGCATAGTACCTAATGTTGGCAAAGATGTACATAACTAGGTAGTCTCCAACATTCCTGGAAGGAGTTTGCATTTGTACCCTATGACCCGTCAATTCAGTTCACCTGGGTCTTCTTCTATATCTTACAGTTAAAGTTGGGCTGTAGAAAATTTCCAGTGTTAGCTGTCGCTGTGGGATCACTGTCACTATATTCAAGACATCAGAAAATATCTGTCAGTGAAGTGAGAACAGTTTATCAACAAAGGCCATGCTGTGACCACCTTATGGGTGCAGATCCTGACAAAAGGATTCTCAAGTTGCCAAGCAGGTTAAAGACAGTCAAAACAATGGTGACAGTCATAACAGAAACACTTCATTGCTTGCCACGAGGATGTGGGTGCTATAGAGCAGAACCATCGGTATGTGCCTGGGAATACGTGAATAGCACTGCATAACACAACAAACTCTTTCCAGTATGTGGGGAAAAAGTGTTTTTGTAAAACTTGGCTTATAGAATCTTAAGTTTCTCCAAGTCAATTTTTTTTTTTGAGGGAGGACACCATTGAGTCTTTTGTCCTCATTTTAGTAGTCAGTACAATGAAATAGACTGAAACTAATTGATTTCTAGATCACTTAAAGGAAATGCCATATCCTTAAATGACTATTTCATTTAAAGGGTGTGTTATTCTTTGTTACTGTGTCTTGGAAACCGGCTTATGATTGTTCCCCAAGTATATAATAGAACTGGGGCCAGAAGCCTTTTCCCATCTGTCTTTGTGTTCAGGGTATAATCCTTGACACTTACATAATACAGTATTTAAGTCATTTGACATTTCTGTATCTCTGAGATTCTTTACAAGATTAGTTTGATGATTAAGAAGGGAGAGATTAATGTACAAGAGCACTTTGAATTGTTAGGTCATGGTTCTCTTCCAGTTGGAGGTATCTACTCATTGCCCTCTTTCCCTGGTCGAAACAGAGAGGAGACTGTTGATTTTCCTTGTGTATTGACTGTGAAAAACCAGTGATTATATGAGTGAATGTGTGATGCAAAAAGCTTAATAGATATTTTTTGATTCTCACATCTTTTAAGTGTATCATGGCCCAGTGTGTATTTTACTTCTTGAGGTCCTTCCTCTTTTCTTCTTTCTTAAGTTTTCTTTTTCCCTACTACAATTGTATTTTTTGTATGGAACTCTAAGTAGTTCAATCTAATGAATTAGTGACATATCCTCAGAAATCATGTTATTTGCCGATTAACTAATGTAGGGCGTCTATTTTTTTACTTCTACCAGTCTGGCAATGTTTTACTGGCCCTTCTGAATTTCCAATTAACACAAGACAGGAGAAATTAATAATCTTGAATCTAAAAGGCTTACCCTATTTGTCTTCATAGCTGCAAAACATTTCCAGTTAATAATACTTATACATTTTTTCTCATATTTTGTAGAAAACTCACAAACTCTTATCAGTCTATCTTATTAACAATTGATTTAGCATATTCTACTTATAAAATCACTAATTTGGACATTCTTTAGGAATCCTTTACCTCATATGTTTCCTTCTCTTTTACATGTAGACCCTTATACATGATTAAAGCAGCGAGCAAGCTCAGCATGTCCTTCAGGTTTGATCCTTATCTAATTTGTGTTTCAAGATTGTAGAGGTCTATGCGCTTAGAAATCCAACTGTGTATTTTACCTAGATGGCCTATGGGCAGGCTGTAAGCCTCCAAGTGGGCCAAATAATGTAAATAATGGTGAGCTAATTCATGTTCTGTATATTTGTTTGAGTGAGTAAAGTTATATCACCTGAGGAGTGTTTGGTGTGGAAAGCAATTCCTCTGTAAGTACTGAGATTATCATTATTCTAAATAAAGTGGCAAAAGGCCCCACCAGGATAGCATGATATTTTGAGAAGTGGCACATTGATCAATTACAGGTCTTTTGATTGTGTAAGGGTTAAAACTCTTACTGTAAGATATGGCAGAGGTGATGTGATCACTTATGATATAAAAGCACAAGTAAAAAGCTTGTAAGGAAGAAAATTTGATCATTGTGGCTGGCATAGAGATTCTATGTAGAATAAGTCAATTAAAAAATATCTTTTAAGTGCCCTAATTTTTAAAGTGATTTACATTTTTCTGCTATTTGATTTTAGCTTATATTATGTAGCTGAGAGACAGAAGAGCATGGTTTTAAGCCCTGACTCTGCCATTAACTCACAGTATGACTTTGGGTAGAATTTATCTTCTTCTAAGCTTCCTCATTTATGAAATTGGGGAGTTTTGCTAAATGATCTCCAAGGTAACATTGTCTTGAAACCCATATGATTATACCTTGTGTAAATGGTGTATCCTCTGATTTCTGATTACTTGAAAATAGTACCCAATTGGATTTAAAACACAAAATAAATAAATGTGAACATCAAAAAATTTTCTATGCTATTACTATCATTTTAATTCTGAGGCCTATTTCTTATTTATGCCTTAGTCTTCGAGAAAGCTAAGGTTGGCTGTTAAATAGTTCTTCTAATTAGTATGAATGATTCTATCATTTAAAATCCTTGTCCTGCCTTTGATAAGATCAAAATTAGAGTGAATAATATGCCTTGGTTGAGCATTAGCATGCAAACCATGTAGCCTGAAAAGATGTGTTTAGGCTCTGAGAATAAAGCAGAAGCCAGCACGTTCTGACAGCTGTGAAAGACACAAAAAATATTAATGGTGGCAGTCAGAGAGTCAGACAGAGAATAGCAATGCACAGGTGCATTTTCCCTAGTGTGTGTGTTTCTTCTTTAGTATTCCTGATAAGTTTCCAATACCTTCATCTTTACACAGGAATTAGAAAACAGTTCAGACTTAGTTTGGCTGAGCAATAGCCTAGGACAGCTAAAAGAACAATGCCTAAATGTGTATGTATATCTGTAATAAAGTAGTCTTCTATGATAATGCTTTAAATATCACCATAATGCCATTTTTCTTTTCCAATAAAGTCATCATCATAAAAGTTTTATGGTTCTTTTAACATCTTATCTGAGTGGAGTGAAAAATTACATTAATTGCAGACTTTTTTTATGTGCCACATTGGCCACTATCTTTAAATACAAGTTTCCAGTATCTATCTCTCAACATTTTTATTTTAAAGGTTAAAGTGTCACTTATGGTTTAGGATAATTATGTGAAAAAACTAAGTCAATATAGAAACTCATCACTTCAAATTAGCAAAAAATACAGAAATGGGAAGCGTGAATTCTCATTTGAATATGTCTGAGCACATGATCACACTGAATCCCTCTGCACACTCCACAAAACCCCCAAACAAACTGAAATAGATATTCTGAGTACTTTGTTCTCATAGTTATCAGGAGATATGATTCAATGTGCACAAGGCAGCTTCCTAGTGATATTGTATATCTCTCAAGTTCACTGTCAATGAGCAATGTGAAACATTTGGGTCTAGTATCTATACAGATCTCCTCCTTATCCTCAAACTTCTAGTCAACTCAACTACTTGAAGAAAAATGATGAAAACAGTGTTATGCTGCCATAGACGCATTACTAGTAGAATTCTACCAAGCCATTGATGGAAATTTTCTTTTTACTACAAAATCCAGAATGAAAACTTGTATGTTAGTTTTTCTTTTAGGGGAAAATGTTCCTTCTCAAATCACCTTTTGTAATTAACAACCAAATGCCTTAGAATATGTACTGAAAGTGCCTATTTAGAATTTGTATTAAAATATATATGAGGCAGTGTATATATGTCCATGCCACTCTCTCACTTTGTCACATCTTACCCTTCCGCCTCCCCATATCCTCAAGTCCATTCTCTAGTAGGTCTGTGTCTTTATTCCTGTCTTGCCACTAGGTTCTTCATGACCTTTTTTTTTTTCCCTTAGATTCCATATATATGTGTTAGCATACTGTATTTGCTTTTCTCTTTCTGACTTACTTCACTCTGTATGGCAGACTCTAACTCCATCCACCTCACTACAAATAACTCAATTTCATTTCTTTTTATGGCTGAGTAATATTCCATTGTATATATAGATAGCTAGTGGGAAGCAACCGCATAGCACAGGGAGATCAGCTCTGTGCTTTGGGACCACCTAGAGGGGTGGGATAGGGAGGGCAGGAGGGAGGGAGATGCAAGAGGGAAGAGATATGGGAACATATGTATATGTATAACTGATTTTTTTGTTATAAAGCAGAAACTAACACACCACTGTAAAGCAATTATACTCCATTAAAGATGTTAAAAAATATATATATATATGAGGCAGACTGAGCTTTAATTTTTAATTCTGTCTCTTTAAGACTGTTATATATTATTCAAAAGATCCCAACGTGGGCCTGGTGGTATTCTAACAACAGCAAGGTGGCTGACATTGGTTGCTGTTATGGTGGCATCATATGACACCTTTGGAGTCTATCATCTTGGGATGGGTATATTTTCTAACTTTGGAGAAAAGAACGTATCTTCCTTGAAGGCATATTCCTCCTTGCTTCTTCTTTGAAACTATCTCCCACCCTTCTACCCTGCCCCACATTTCTCATTCTCTAACCATTATGTTCCTGGAGTTCTTGTGAAATTTTCCCTTGTTTGCTTATGATGTGCTGATACAGGGTGATACAACTTCATCAAATTCCTAATTGCCAGTTGTGATGTGTCAAGTGAGACTTGAGATTGGTTATATGATCAGTAATGACTGTATATACACATATGCACATACACACACATAATTTTAAAAATAACAAAGTTGTTCCCAATCTGTTTGAACTGATTTTGGGTATCAAGTTTCAAATGAGATGTTGTTGTGTATTATATAACAAACTGTATATTGGAATCCATATTGCCAAATTTTAAGCTCCATTCTTAGAAAAGCAGATATTAGCTCATAGACTGAAGATTTTTCTTCTGGGTAGACATTTTGATTATTATGTTTTTTTGAAATCTATACATCTTTTTAGTTGTTTCCAATTTGAAATGGTATATACCATTATCACCTTATCTTCATGACATAGTCTTTTTTTTTCTTTTTCATTCTGCTGTAGTGGAGTTCACCATAATAAGATTAATTATTTCTCTGATTTAAAACCACTATTAATGAACTCACATTCCCTACCCTGCTTCCCTGAACAATCAAACTTTGAGGAATTTCAGCACAGATTTGTAAAGAATATTTTTACTGTATGGATTTGTCTGGAGTTTTGAGCAGTGTGTTGAACATTATAAATGTATATATGATGTGGAAAATGGATGTCAGCTCTTCTGTATTTTAAATTATTTTTACAATTAAAATTTGTTTTGCAACCTCACTGATTCCATGGTGACACATTATGAAGACAGTATAAACAAATGGGTAGATTGTAATGAAGCCTTTTCATTTAAGACATATGGTGTGAGCTCAAGTACACACAGTGGAATTGCTGTAGCCAGAAAGGCACCTCTGATAACACAGCAGATGATTGATTTCCTGGGCTCCTCAGGAGCCATGAGAGTGAAATCTTTGTTTCTGCTTTGATTTTACCACAGCTAGATCTCATATCCTCATTAGTCCTTTATCCCAACAAATAAAATCAGTTCCGTTCCCCAGTCCCAAACTGTCTCCCAGTACATAATGACCCTCACATTTTTGATAGGCCATGGAATCCACGGCTACTAGCCTGACTAAGGGAAACTGCCCCTGCAAGCATTCTCTTTCTTACCTTTTTTCATTTATAAAATTAGACCCATAACATGAATGCTTTATGGAGTCTTCAGGCATTTAACTTTGTTTCCTCATTCCTAAATGCAAGCCAATTCCACTCCTCCAGTTAGTCTTACAGTTTTTGGACATGTGATTAAAGATAAGAACAAAATTAAAGGCAGTTTTACAGATAATGTTTGGGTAAAATTATGTCTATAAGGGAGAAAAGGTTGGGTAGGAGAGAGAAGAGGAAACTAAAATCTTATGGATATGAAGTGCATCCATACTGGTGAACACTGGGAAATATGTAGAAGGCTGTAATTTATCAATGGGAACATAATGCATAGAAATCCATCTGACCACAAGATATCCCTATACACCATGAGAACAGCTAAATAAAAAATGATAGTACCAAATGCTGGCGATAATATGGAGAAAGTGGATCTCTCATATATTGCTGGTAGAAATGTAAAATGGTACACCCACTCTGGAAAATAATATGATAATTTTCTTATAAAGTAAATGTGCATTTATTATATGATCCAGAAATTGGTCTTTTGGGCATTTTCCCCAAGGAAATGAAAACCTATGTTCACACAAAAACATATGGATGGGTGTTCATAGCAGTTTTCTTTGTAATAGCAAAAACTAGAAACCACCCAACTGTCCTTCAACGCTTGAATAATTAAACAAACTCTGGAACATCCGTACAATGGTATACTACTCAGCAGTTAAAGGAACAAACTATTGACACATGCAACAACCTGGGTGGATCTCATGAGTATTATTATTATTTTTTTAACATCTTTATTGGAGTATAATTTCTTTACAATGGTGTGTTAGTTTCTGCTGTACAACAAAGTGAATCAGCTATACATATACGTACATCCCCATGTCTCCTCCCTCTTGCGTCTCCCTCCCACCTCCCTCGAGGTGACACAAAGCACCGAGCTGATCTCCCTGTGCTATGTGGCTGCTTCCCACTAGCTATCTATTTTACATTTGGTAGTGTATATATGTCCATGCCACTCTCTCACTTCGTCCCAGCTTACCCTTCCCCCTCCCCGTGTCCTCAAGTCCATTCTCTATGTCTGCGTCTTTATTCCTGTCCTGCCCCTAGATTCTTCAGAACTATTTTTTTTTTTTTAGATTCCACATATATGTGTTAGCATATGGTATTTGTTCTTCTCCTCTGACTTACTTCACTCTGTATGAGAGTCTCTAGGTCCATGCTGAGTATTATTCTTAATGAAAAAATCTCAAAAGGTTATATACTGTATGATTACATTTATATAACCTTTGTTAAACAATAAAACTGTAGATATGGAAAACAGACTAGTGGTTGGCAGGGAACAGGGACAGGATATGGATGGGGTACATGTGTGGTGTAAACATAAATGGGTAGCATGAAGGAGTTCTTTAGTGGTGATGGAACAGATGTGTATCTTGATTGTGGTGGTAGTTTTACAAATCTATATGTGGGATAAAATTTCATAGAACTACAAAACACACACACATATAAACATGTGAGTGTTAAAATTTGTAAAAATGGAATAAATTCTGTAGTCTATAGTCAGTAGTCTAGTTAACAATATTTTTACCAATGTCAGTTTCCTGGTTTTGATATTATACTACAGTTGTATAAGATGTCACTATTGAGGGAAACTAGGTTAAGGGTACAAGAGACTCTATATACTAATTTTACATCTTCCTGAGAGCTTAAAATTATTTCAAAATAAAAAGTAAAAAAAAAAAAAACCTTCATAACCAGTCCATTTTTGTTTTAATGATGTACATCAAATGTCTCCTTGCCTCTAAAGTATAAATGCTTACTGTGCTGGTCATTTATAATGCATCTTGTACTGTTTTGGAGGATTACATTCAGTAATTATATGAGAAAAATACACTGGCTTCCAATGCCGAAATGAGATGTTAAAAGTGTGTTGAACTGAAATACAGGCTAATCATCACACTGAAACAACTCTCTTCAGTGGGCTCTGTAAAACTGGATCTCGCATCTGTACCACATTTGATCAGTGGACAAAGTAATAGGTACATGTACTTTCTTGTTCTAAGGGAAGACATGGGACATGGAATGTTGCTTTCTTAATGTGTAGAACATTGATGGTCTGTGCATAAAAAACAGAACAAGAGCCTCATTACCAACCCACAGTTGGGTAACGGAATGTGCAATAAATACTGTAAAATTAAAGCTAACCCAGAGAAACAAGCAGGTCCTTAATTACCATTGTCAAAGTAGTTTATTTTAGGGAGAAAAAAAGTGGATTATTCTGATGAAGAAGGATGAAATAGCAAGGTAAGTTTAGGCACATTCTAATAGGCATGAACAAATAGAAACCAAATAACAAAATAAACAAAGATTCAGTGCTTCCCTTCCCTGTTTGTGTAGCAACCACCTTAACAAACAGGAACCCCCATCAGACAAGATATTGGATTCAATCAACAGTGGTTTCCTAATTATTTTGGCTCTGAGTACGTCTTGAGAGTTTTCAAATTGTTAAAAATCCAGTAATCCCCTCTGAAGGCTGCACACTTGAATACCCCCACCCTGCTTCTTTTTGCCTGAGTTCCATCAACTAAGACAGGTATTGGTTATGTATGATGAACTATGGCTAATTTCTTCTTTTACAAGCAAATAAATAATTTTGCGGCTCATTAGGCTGATCGTTTCTCTGATTTGTTCGACCTTTGCTGTGCTTTTTTATCAGCTGATTTTCTCAGACCTCATTTTCCCCTGTAAAGCTCTAGTAATCAAATGAATTGCTGGACCCGTCAATCTGATGCCATGACCTGTTAAAATGGGATTCATCAGAAGAATTTCATTATGTTTTTGTTAGAACAGTTGTCAGAAATCTTTCATTCCTGCTCTCTAGTCCCATTGAGTGATAGGTGACTGATACACACATGAAAGAAGTGAAGCATTTATTAAGAGTTTTAAGTTGAGATGCCAGCTGAGTCAAAAGCTTCCTACGTATAGTATCCTCTGCAGAAAAGATTTTCCCAGAGCCATTTGTGGACGATTAAATTTAGGATCTCCTCTTCTTGAAAGATTAACCTAGGTGGGAGAGTACTCTCAGTTTAAATACCAAATGGAATGTGTTTTGGGTTGTAGCAAGTCCCCAAGGAGGATTTAAGTTGAAAGCTGAAGACAGAATTTGCAAAGAGGATTTTAGTGTGATTGCTGTTTGCCTTAAGAATAATCATTCTTTGAAGCAATTAACCTGCAAAATAGAATCATGGGGCTAAACCAGAGAGAAGGGGAATCTTTATTGAACCAGATGCAAATAGTTTTCAGGATGTTCTTTCCAAGGCTGAAAATAGTGACCAAGGTGACCTTAACATTCCTCTCAGCTTGACTAAACTTTAAAAATCTTTTTCTTGACAATAGACCCCTGACCTCCCTTTTCTTAGAGCATTTACTTTAGAAAACTTGCTGTTGTAAATTCTTTCTTTGCCCCTTTGAGATGTAAATCTTCTACAACTCTAGAATGTTTTTCTCAACAACCTGGGAGCCAGTCTTTTGAAATATGATCAGCAAGAAAGATAGGGCCCCTGTGTCCCATTCTCTCTGAGATGGTAGAAACCTAACTTCAGTAAACATCAATGAGCAAATATCAATACAAATGCCTAATTACATTGACCAATCTCCACACTGATGTCCTCCAGGACTTTTCCTTTAGCTCACTCCCACACTTAAAAATCCTCCTGTATTTTATTCAGTGAGTTGAGTTCATTCTCTCTCCCTATTGCAATAGTCTCCCTCGCCTATTGCAACAGACTTGAATAAAAGTCTTCCTTGACTGTTTAATTGGTCTGGTGCAATTTTTCTTTTACAATAGATCCCAGATAATTTTTTTGACTTTATTTGCAACCTCTACAAATCTGTTTGGGCATATTTTAAGAATGAAAAATTTGTGCATTCAGTTTACCTAGTTTTGACTCTGTCATTATTAGATCACTTTAAAAAGCCATAAATGTCATTTAGGAGTTAAGTCTCTATATCTATCTATCTATCATCTATCTATCTATCTATCTATGTATCTATCTATCTATCTACATATGCATATATATATATATATATATATATATATATATATATATATATATATATATATAAATGCTGCCAAAGGCAACTCTAGGCATAATTGTATAGTATACTCCTCTCCTTTCAGCATGTTTCTCTCTGGTTGCCAGATAACAGTGAACTCCCGTGGGGATGAGAGGTCCTTCTTCCAGAGCTGGGTCAACAAAACCAGTTGTTCCAGCTGCTTTTTCTGTCTTTGGTTTGATCTCCTGCTCCTACCTTCAATATTTGGTTGTATGTCTCATTTCTAATTTGGTTTTACCCTAAGAATGGCCTTGTGCATTTTGCAGAGAGCATCTGCTAGTAATAAGTGGAATCAGGAGCTATTGGCTTCTGGTTCAGAGACACAGATTAATGCCCACAAAACTAAGGTAGTGTTATGGTCTGTTCTCTACTGTCAGTAAGTGTTAAGTTTTGTCTCAGAGAGCAGCAATGGCTGCTCATCTTGGGGACTCAGCATCTTGGCTGATGATAGCTAACTAGTTACATTTCTTTGGTGGGGATGACATTTTGGGTCAGTGAGCCAGGTTCAACAAGCCTTTAAATTATATTATGTAGTAAACCACATCTTCATTAAACTGGGCATGAGTATATACAGCCCTCAGTCACAAGGGTCAGGAGACACAAACTCTCAGGTAAAAGATGATGGCTTTAAGCCACCTCAAGAGGTGATTGATAAAATGTGTTCTCAACAACCATCTTGGTTATAAGGTACTGTACCTTGGAGTTAGATTGGACTGGCTAGAGTCTTCTCAAATCCTGTTTCCTCTGCTCTTTTGTCTCTGCCAGTTACTGCCCCTGGCTATTTATTCCTGACTCTTTACCAGGCATCTGAAGGCTTCTGTTCTGATTCCTAGATAATGATTGTGGTTTTACTCCTCACATCCACTCTTGCCTCCTAAATTAAGTTTGATATCTGCTGAAAATTTTGCAGAAATGACCTTACCATGCCTGTTATTTTGGCCTCACCATCACTTGCCTTAGAAAACCCTGGAATTCAGCCACCTTCAAAGACAGAAATTTTAATTAAATTGTGAAGATTTTAAAGATGAAGCCCAGAATGAAGTCAGGAAAAAATAGCTTTTGATATTACACAATGACATCAAGATGTCAAATGATGCTTTGGTTGTGTTAATTGGGAAATGAATGGACATGTAGTAGGTATAACATGATATCTCAGACTTCACCGGGCTGTGACCACAAAATATGGTTACAGATTTACTCTAAATAACCACATTATGGTAGTTAGAACTCTTACTGATGAGTTGACCGATATTAGGCCCTCCTAATGCCCATTGTGAGACCCTCAGAGGCCTACAATCCAATTTGCCATTTGGGGAGGTCTTCCCATTGACAGTGCCTGTTATTTGAATGCCAACATCTATGTCCAGGATGGTATCTATAAGAGCTTCCTGTCCTTGGTAAGCCAGAGAATCTCTGGACTTTCTGCTGAGGTGTCACACTTTGTTATCAGGGCTAGCAGTTCTCTCTTGAACAGTTCCCAATGTGAGTCCCTTGGCTATGATCTTAAGTCTCAGATGAAAAAAAAAGTTCCACCTGTTCCTGGTCTTTATTCTTTCCTCTTCCCCAACTGCCCTTTCCTACCACACGTCCCCCTGACTCAACACCCCTGGTAAAGCAAATTCTTCTTTCTGCCCCAACTGTAAAATAAAGCTCTTGGGGAAATACAATCAAAGAAAATATATGCCAGGAGGGACATGGAGCGTGGGAGAAGAAAAGTTGGATATTGATGGCTTCAACAGCATCTGTGCCCCGCCTTGAGGCAAAAAGAGACTCAGTAAAATGTAAACCCTCACTCACTTTGAAGGCCTTTTCTTTCCCTTATTTTCAACTCACCTTGGTTGCCCTGTTTTCCCAGAGTAGACCTCTGCCAGGAGATAGATAGGCCAAAAACCACTGTGCAGCAGCTCTCAAAGAGGTGAGTGTCAGCGAAAGGGACTGACCTGGTCTCAGGGTCACTGCAGTGGGGGGCACAGTGTACCTGGAAGATCAGGCTGTTAATGGACATCACTGACAGCACTTCTTCTGCTACCTCTGCCCCTGCAGAGAGAGGAGCTGATCAGTTGGGGAAAAGGCAAAACCAAGAAGTTAAGGGGAGATAGCCTCATCCACAAGAGGGCAGACAGCAGAAGCAAGAAGAACTACAATCCTGCAGCCTGTGGAACAAAAACCACATTCACAGAAAGACAGACAAAATGAAAAGGCAGAGGACTATGTGCCAGATGAAGGAACAAGATAAAACCCCAGAAAAACAATTAAATGAGGTAGAGATAGGCAACCTTGCAGAAAAAGAATTCAGAATAATGATAGTGAAGATGATCCAGAACCTCAGAAAGAGAATGGAGGCAAAGATCGAGAAGACGCAAGAAATGTTTAACAAAGACCTAGAAGAATTAAAGAACAAACACCTAGAAGAATTAAAGGACAAACAAACAGAAATGAGCAATACAATAACTGAAATGAAAAATACTCTAGAAGGAATCAATAGCAGAATAACTGAGGCAGAAGAACGGATAAGTGACCTGGAAGACAGAATGGTGGAATTCACTGCTGTGGAACAGAATAAAGAAAAAAGAGTGAAAAGAAATGAAGACAGCATAAGAGACCTCTGGGACAACATTAAACGCATCAACATTCGCATTATAGAGGTCCCAGAAGGAGAAGAGAGAGAGAAAGGACCTGAGAAGATATTTGAAGAGATTATAGTCGAAAACTTCCCTAACATGGGAAAGGAAATAGCCACCCAAGTCCAGGAAGCACAGAGAGTCCCAGGCAGGAGAAACACGCCAAGACACACAGTAATCAAACTGACAAAAATGAAAGACAAAGAAAAATTATAAAAAGCGACAAGGGAAAAACAATAAATAACATACAAGGGAACTCCCATAAGGTTAACAGCTGATTTCTCAGCAGAAACTCTACAAGCCAGAAGGGAGTGGCATGATATATTTAAAGTGATGAAAGGGAATAAACTACAACTAAGGTTACTCGACCCAGCAAGAATCTCATTCATATTCGACAGAGAAATCAAAAGCTTTGCAGACAAGCAAAAGCTAAGAGAATTCAGCACCACCAAACCGGCTCTGCAACAAATGCTAAAGGAACTTCTCTAAGTGGGAAACACGAGACGAAAAGGACTTACAAAAACAAACCCAAAACAATTAAGAAAATGATAATAGGAACATACATATAGATAATTACCATTAAATGTTCCAACCAAAAGACACAGGCTTGCTGAATGGATACAAAAACAAGACCCATATATATGCTGTCTACAAGAGACCCACTTCAGACCTAGGGACATATACAGACTGAAAGTGAGGGGATGGAAAAAGATATTCCATGGAAATGGGAATCAAAAGAAAGTGGGAGTAGCAATACTCATACCAGATAAAATAGACTTTATTTTATTATTATTTTTTTAAATAAATTTATTTAGTTTTGGCTGAGTTGGGTTTTCATTGTTGCGTGTGGGCTTTCTCTTGCTATGGTGAGTGGGGGCTACTCCAGTCGCGGTGCACGGGCTTCTCACTGCAGTGGCTTCTCTCGTTGTGGAGCATGGGTTCTAGGTATGCGGGCTTCAGTAGTTGTGGCTCACAGGCTCTAGAGTGCAGGCTCAGTAGCTGTGGCACATGGGCTTACTTGCTCCATGGCATGTGGGATCTGCCTGGACCAGGGCTCGAAGCTGTGTCCCCTGCATTAGTAGGTGGATTCTTAAGCACTGTGCCATGAGGGAAGACTCTAAAGTAGACTTTAAAATAAAGAATGTTACAAGAGACAAAGAAGGACACTACATAATGATCAAGGGATCAATCCAAGAAGAAAATATAACAATTATAAATATATATGCACCCAACTTAGGAGCACGTCAATACATAAGGCAAATGCTAACAGCTATAAAAGAGGAAATCGACAGTAGCACAATAATAGCGGGGGAATTTAACACCTCAGTTACACCAATGGACAGGTAATCCAGACAGAAAATTAATAAGGAAACACAGCTGTAAATGACACAATAGACCAGATAGATTTAATTGATACTTGTAGGACATTTCATCTGAAAACAGCAGATTACACTTTCAAGTGCACATGGAACATTCTCCAGGATAAATCACATCTTGGGTCACAAATCAAGCCTCGGTAAATTTAAGAAAATTGTAGTCATATCAAGCATCTATTCTGACCACAACGCTATGAGATTAGAAATAAATTACAGGGGAAAAAAATTAAAAACACAAACACATGGAGGCTAAACAATACGTTGCTAAATAACCAAGAGTTCACTGAAGAAATCAAAAAATACCTAGAGACAAATGACAATGAAAACACAATGATCCAAAACCTATGGGACACAGCAAAAGCAGTTCTAAGTGGGAAGTTTATAGCAATAAAATCCTACCTCAAGAGACAAGAAAAATCTCAAATAAACAATCTAAACTTACACCTAAAGAAACTAAAGAAAGAAGAACAAACAAAACCCAAAGTTAGTAGAAGGAAAGAAATCATAAACATCAGAGCAGAAATAAATGAAATAGAAACAAAGAAAATAATAGCAAAGATCAATAAAACTAAAAGCTGGTTCTTTGAGAAGATAAACAAAATTGATAAACCTTTAGCCACACTCATCAAGAAAAAGAGGGAGAGGACTCAGATCAATAAAATTAGAAATGAAAATGGAGAAGCTACAATGGACACCACAGAAATACAAAGCATCATAAGAGACTACCACAAACAACTCTATGCCAATAAAATGGACAACATGGAAGAAATGGACAAATTCTTAGAAAGGTATAACCTTCCAAGAATGAACCAGGATGAAATAGAAAATATGAACAAACCAATCACAAGTAATGAAATTGAAACTGTGATTAAAAATCTTCCAACAAACAAAAGTCCAGACCAGATGGCTTCACAGGTGAATTCTATCAAACATTTAGAGAAGAGCTAACACCCATCCTTCTCAAACTCTTCCAAAAAATTGCAGAGGAAGGAACACTCCCAAACTCATTCTACGAGGCCACCATCCCTCAGATACCAAAACCAGACAAAGATACTACCAAAAAAAAGAAAATTACAGACCAATATCACTGATGAATATAGATGCAAAAATCCTCAACAAAATACTAGCAAACAGAATTCAACAACACATTAAAAGGCTCATACACTATGATCAATGGGATTTATCCCAGGGATGCAAGATTCTTCAATATACGCAAATCAATCAATGTGATACACCATATTAACAAATTGAAGAATAAAGACCATATGATCATCTCAATAGATGCAGAAAAAGCTTTCAACAAAATTCAACACCCATTTATGATAAAAACTCTCCAGAAAGTGGGCATAGAGGCAACCTACCTCAACATACTAAAGGCCATATACAGCAAGCTCACAGCAAACATCATTCTCAATCATGAAAACCTGAAAGCATTTCCTGTAAGATCAGGAACAAGACAAGGATGTCCACTCTTGCCACTATTATTCAACATAGTTTTGGAAGTTTTAGCCATGGCAATCAGAAAAGAAAAAGAAGTAAAAGGAATCCAAATTGCAAAAGAGGAAGTAAAACTGTCACTTTTTGCAGATGACATGATAATATACATAGATAATCTTAAAGATGTCACCAGAAAACTACTAGAGTTTATCAATGAATTTGGTAAAGTTGCAGGATACAAAATTAATGCACAGAAATCTCTTGCATTCCTATACACTAACAATGAAAGATCAGAAAGACAAATTAAAGAAACAATCCCATTCACCATTGCAACAGAATGAATAAAATACCTAGGAATAAACCTACCTAGGGAGACAAAAGACCTGTACTCAGAAAACTATAAGACACTGATGAGAGAAATCAAAGATGACACAAACAGGTGGAGAGATATACCATGTTCTTGGATTGGAAGAATCAATATTGTGAAAATGACTATACTACCCAAAGCAACCTACCGATTCAATGCAATTCCTATCAAATTACCAGTGACATTTTTTACAGAACTAGAACAAAAAATCTTATAGTTTGTATGGAGACTCAAAAGACCCCGAATAGCCAAGCAATCTTGAGAGAAAAAAATGGAGCTGGAGGAATCAGACTCCCTGACTTCAGACTATACTCCAAAGCTACAGTAATCAAGACAATATGGTACTGGCACAAAAATAGAAATATAGATCAATGGAACTGGACAGAAAGCCCAGAGATAAACTCATGCACCTATGGTCAACTAATCTATGACCAAGGAGGCAAGGATATACAATGGAGAAAAGACAGTCTCTTCAATAAGTGGTGTGGGGGAAACTGGACAGCTACATGTGAAAGAATGAAATTAGAACACTCCCTAACACCATATACAAAAATAAACTCCAAATGGATTAAAGACCTAAATGTAAGACTGGACACTATAAACTCTTAGAGGAAAACATAGGAAGAACACTCTTTGACATAAATCACAGCAAGATCTTTTTTGATGCACCTCCTAGAGTAATGGAAATAAAAACAATAATAAACAAATGGGACCTAATGAAACTTAAAAGCTTTTGCACAGCAAAGGAAACTATGAACAAGACAAAAAAAAAACAACCCTCAGAATGGGAGAAAATATTTGCAAACGAATCAACGGACAAAGGATTAATCTCCAAAATATATAAACAGCTCATGCAGCTCAATATTAAAAAAAAAAAACCAACCCAATCAAAAAATGGGCAGAAGCCCTAAATAGACGTTCCTCCAGAGAAGACATACAGAGGGCCAAGAGGCACATGAAAAGCTGCTCAGCATCACTAATTATTAGAGAAATGCAAATCAAAACTACAGTGAGGTATCACCTCACACTGGTTAGAATGGGCATCATCAGAAAATCTACAAACAACAAATGCTGGAGAGGGTGTGGAGAAAAGGGAACCCTCTTGCACTGTTGGTGGGAATGTAAATTGATACAGCCACTATGGAGAACAATATGGAGGGTCCTTAAAAAACTAAAAATAGAATTACCATATGACCTAGCAGTCCCACCACTGGGCATATACCCAGAGAAAACCATAATTCAAAAAGACACATGCACCCCAATGTTCATTGCAGCACTATTTACAATAGCCAGGTCATGGAAGCAACCTAAATGCCCATCAACAGATGAATGGATAAAGAAGATGTGGTATGTACATACAGTGGAATATTACTCAGCCATAAAAAAGGAACGGAATTGGCTCCTTTGTAGAGATGTGGATGGACCTAGAGACTGTCATACAGAGTGAAGTAAGTCAGAAAGAGAAAAACAAATATATATTAATGCATATATGTGGAATCTCTAAAAATGGTAGAGGTGAACCAGTTTGCAAGGCAGAAATAGAAACACAGATGTAGAGAACAAACATATGGACACTAAGGGGGGAAAGCAGGAGGGGGGATGGTGGTGGAGGTGGTGGGATTAACTGGGAGATTGGTATTGACATATGTACACTAATATGTATAAAACAGATAACTAATATGAACCTGCTGTATAAAAAAAAATATAATTCAAAAAAAGAAAAAAAAATTAAGGGGAGGAAAACCAATACGGCCAGAGGACTTTGAATTATCTCTTTGAAGCAGGGGCCTCTCAAACCAAAATGAAGCTTTTTTTTTTGTAGGGGATCTTAATTGATTTGAATTAGGGTTTTTTTGTTTGTTTGTTTGTTTTTATTTTCTCCTGCTTATGAAGGGTGATTGCCTTGGAAGCTGTTTGTAGATACCATTCTCACAGGGGCTGGATGTTCATATAGCCAATCTGGTAACTCCAACCTGGATGAACTTTTTCCTTGGGGTTGAAATCTCAGGATTTTGACACCCAGTAATAATTGAGGTTGGGATGATTTGGAAAACCATCATCTTTCCCTATATTTTACAAGGTTGTCATAAATCATAAGGTTTGCAATTAAGAAAAATTCATACTGCATTTCAGAGAAGTTTAATTTGAAAACTTTTTTTTCATTCATTGAAATTTCCCATTTTATACATTATAGTTGCAATTGTATTTTCATTTCTGAACTATATCCATGCCACCTACCAAATGTAATACATAAATGACTTCCAACATCACACAAAATTTAGAAAGCTCATGAAATGTTATTCTTATATTTTTAAACAAAAAATTAAGTTGTAATTATGATAGAAATATTCTGTAAAAGGTATTTTAAACAAAATTTATTAATATTGGTAGCAATGAATTACCCAATTATATGTATGCTCAGTATTGTTTGTATTTTAGACTTGTGACAAATGAAATGACTTTCTTAGATGAGAAAGTAAACTATGTTCTTTGGTAACAAGATTGAAACTCATCTTGACTTTGAAGAACAAACAAATCAGTTTGGTTTAATTGTAATTACGGATTATCTTTTTCCTTGTACTAATACCTAAATTATTTCACTCTAAAATTTTCAAAGAAGAGTTTCAGGAAAGGCATGTATTTACAAATTATATGGGAGGCAATAGACCATAGTGATTTAGAACACAGATTTTTACAGACCTCAGACCTGGCTTTGAAACCTGGCTCCACCACTTACTAACTGTGTGACACAGGTAGATTTTTTCATATTTATGAGCCTCAGTTTTCTTATTTGTAAATAACATTGACTTCTATGGAGTTTTGTAAGGGGTGAGATTCTCTGTAGAGCACATACGAAGTACTTCTTAAATGGTAGTTATTATTTTTATTATGACTATGCATCTCAAAATCAGGTCATCAAAGTGGGACTGAAAATTATCTTGTTAAAAGTAATGTAATACACAAAATAAAATAGAGTAAAATATTAACAATTTGGAAATTTGAATAATTTAGAGGAAAGTAATTTTGATTCCATGAACAAACATTTATTGAGTCCTTACTGTGTTCCAGGTGCTAAGCATCACAAACGTCCCTCTTGTCTTACTTAATTTTTTAAACCATTTACCTCCACTGGCTCCTTCCTTTTCACTTACGAAGTAGTGTTCAAATCTCTCCCATTGTTAGAAAAGAAGGAAAAGTAAAGTAAACCAAACACCTCTTTCTTGATCCTCAACCTTCAACTCAACATCAAGTTCTCTATGCAAGAATCCTGAGAGTTATCCTAAATCCCAAATTCTTTATTATCTCCCACATCCAACTGATCAGGTCTAGAAATATCCTTTCAGTCCATCCCCTCTTCTCATCAGGAAGGCACTGCCTTTGGGCATGCCATCATTATATATTACCTAGCTACGGCAATAGTCTCCATTACAGGACTGCTAGAATGATCATTATAAATGCATATCTGATTCTCATTTTTCTTCTTAAAAATCTTTCAGTTCTCTCATTGTAGGATAAGGCCCAAACTGTTGAATATTGTGTATAGGACTCTTTACAATTTGGGCCTAACCTACGAAGAGCTTCTTGATCTCTTTCCACTCCTTCCCCCTCATTGTCTTTGAATTCTACTCTGCAGTCTATTGAACCTCTTACCATATCCAGAAAAGCCTGTTAAGGAGATTTGATACGTCAAAAGTAACCTCCTTATTGCTGGTTCTGCTTTGCATGAGAAATTCAGCTCTGCTTCAGTTTTACACACATATTTGCATTACTAATTTAATCAGTTAGCAGGCCACACGTTCTTTATAATTGACATTTAAAAAAAAAATGAGGAACACAGCCTGAAGGGGGCTAGTGCACCACGGCTAGCCGGGAGGGAGTCCGGGAAAAGGTCTGGAACTGCTGAAGAGACAAGAGACTTTTTCTTGCCTCTTTGTTTCCTGGTGCGCAAGGAGAGGGGATTAAGAGCGCCGCTTAAATGAGCTCCAGAGACGGGCGTGAGCTGCGGCTATCAGCCTGGACTCCAGAGACGGGCAAGAGACGTGAAGGCTGCTGCTGCAGCCACCAAGAAGCCTGTGAACAAGCACAGGTCACTCTCCACACCTCCCCTTGTGGGAGCCTGTGCAGCGCGCCACTGCCAGGGTCCCGTGATCCAGGAACAACTTACCAAGGAGAACACACGGCGCGCCTCAGGCTGGTGCAACGTCATGATGGCCTCTGCCACCGCAGGCTCGTCCCACATCCGTACCCCTCCCTCCCCCTGGCCTGAGTGAGCCATACCCAGGAATCAGCTGCTCCTTTAACCCGGTCCTGTCTGAGTGAAGAACAGACGCCCTCAGGTGACCTACACGCAGAGGTGGGTCCAAATCCAAAACTGAACCTGGGAGATGTGTGAATAAAGAAGAGAAAGGGAAATTTCTCCCAGCAGCCTCAGGAGCAGCGGATTAAATCTCCACAATCTTGATGTACCCTGCATCTGTGAAATACCTGAATAGAAAATGAATCATCCCAAATTGAGAAGGTGGACTTTGGGAGCAACGATATAGATATATATATATTTCCCTTTTTCTCTTTTTCTGTGTGGAGGACAGGCTCTTGGTGCTCCAGCCAGGCGTTAGGGCTGTGCCACTGAGATGGGAGAGCCAAGTTCAGGACACTAGTCCACAAGAGACATCCCAGCTCCACATAATATCAAATGGTGAAAATCTCCCAGAGATCTCCATCTCAACGCGAAGACCCAGCTCCACTCAACAACCAGCCAGCTACAGTGCAGGATACCCTATGCCAAACAACTAGCAAGACAGGAACACAACCCCATCCATTAGCAGAGAGGCTGGCTAAAATCATAATAAGGCCACAGACACCCCAAAACACACCACCAGACATGGACCTGCCCACCAGAAAGACAAGATCCAGCCTCATCCACCGGAACACAGGCACTAGTCCCCTCCACCAGGAAGCCTACACAACGTACTGAACCAACCTTAGCCACTGGCGGCAGACACCAAAAACAACAGAAACTATGAACCTGCAGCCTGTGAAAAGGAGACCCCAAACACAGTAAATTAAGCAAAATGAGAAGACAGAGAAACACACAACAGATGAAGGAGCAAAGCAAAAACCCACCAGACCTAACAAATGAGGAGGAAGTAGGCAGTCTACCTGAAAAAAAATTCAGAATAATGATAGTAAAGATGATCCAAAATCTTGTAAATAGAATGGAGAAAATAAAAGAAACATTTAACAAGGACCTAGAAGAACTAAAGAGCAAAGAAACAGTGATGAAAAACACAATAAATGAAATTAAAAATTCACTAGAAGGGATCAATAGCAGAATAACTGAGGCAGAAGAATCGATAAGTGACCTGGAAGATAAAATAGTGGAAATAAGTACTGCAGAGCAGAATAAAGAAAAAAAGAATGAAAAGAATTGAGGACAGTTTCAGAGACCTCTGGGACAACATTAAATGCACCAACATTTGAATTATAGGGGTCCCACAAGAAGAAGAGAAAAAGAAAGGGACTGAGAAAATATTTGAAGAGATTATAGTTGAAAACTTCCCTAATATGGGAAAGGAAATAGTTAATCAAGTCCATGAAGCACAGAGAGTCCCATACAGGATAAATTCAAGGAGAAACATGCCAAGACACATATTAATCAAACTATCAAAAATTAAATACAAAGAACAAATATTAAAAGCAGCAAGGGAAAAACAACAAATAACACACAAGGGAATCCCCATAAGGTTAACATCTGATCTTTCAGCAGAAACTCTGCAAGCCAGAAGGGAGTGGCAGGATATACTTAAAGTCATGAAGGAGAAAAACCTACAACCAAGGTTACTCTACCCAGCAAGGATCTCATTCAGATTTGATGGAGAAATTAAAACCTTTACAGACAAGCAAAAGCTGAGAGAGATCAGCACCACCAAACCAGCTTTACAACAAATGCTAAAGGAACTTCTCTAGGCAAGAAACACAAGAGAAGGAAAACACCTACTATAACAAACCCAAAACATTTAAGAAAATGGGAATAGGAACATACATATCGATAATTACCTTGAATGTAAATGCATTAAATGCTCCCACCAAAAGACACAGGCTGGCTGAATCGATACAAAAACAAGACCCATATATATGCTGTCTACAAGAGACCCACTTCAGACCTAGAGACACATACAGACTGAAAGTGAGGGGATGGAAAAAGATATTCCATGCAAATGGAAATCAAAAGAAAGCTGGAGTAACAGTTCTCATATCAGACAAAATAGACTTTAAAATAAAGACTATTACAAGAGACAAAGAAGGACACTATATAATCATCAAGGGATCGATCCAAGAGGAAGGTATTACAATTGTAAATATTTATGCACCCAACATAGGAGCACCTCAATACATAAGGCAAATACTAACAGCCATAAAAGGGGAAATCGACAGCAACACAATCATAGTAGGGGACTTTAACACCCCACTTTCACCAATGGACAGATCATCCAAAATGAAAATAAATAAGGAAACACAAGCTTTAAATGATACATTAAACAAGATGGACTGAATTGATATTTATAGGACATTCCACCCAAAAACAACAGAATACACATTTTTCTCAAGTGCTCATGGAACATTCTCCAGGATAGATCATATCTTGGGTCACAAATCAAGCCTTGGTAAATTTAAGAAAATTGAAATCGTATCAAGTATCTTTTCCGGCCACAACGCTATGAGACTAGATATCAATTACAGGAAAAGATCTGTAAAAAATACAAACACATGGAGGCTACACAATACACTACTTAATAACGAAGTGATCACTGAAGAAATCAAAGGGGAAATCAAAAAATACCTAGAAACAAATGACAATGGAGATACGACGACCCAAAACCTATGGGACGCAGCAAAAGCAGTGCTAAGAGGGAAGTTTATAGCAATACAAGCCTACCTCAAGAAACAGGAAACATCTCGAATAAACAACCTAACCTTGCACCTAAAGCAATTAGAGAAAGAAGAACAAAAAGCCCCCAAAGCCAGCAGAAGGAAAGAAATCATAAAGATCAGATCAGAAATAAATGAAAAAGAAATGAAGGAAGTGATAGCAAAGATCAATAAAACTAAAAGCTGGTTCTTTGAGAAGATAAACAAAGTTGATAAACCATTAGCCAGACTCATCAAGAAAAAAAGGGAGAAGACTCAAATCAGTAGAATTAGAAATGAAAATGGAGAAGTAACAACTGACACTGCAGAAATACAAAGGATCATGAGAGATTACTACAAGCAACTATATGCCAATAAAATGGACAACCTGGAAGAAATGGACAAATTATTAGAAATGCACAACCTTACGAGACTGAACTAGGAAGAAATAG
Source organism: Balaenoptera physalus (assembly GCF_965194825.1). Taxonomy (NCBI): domain Eukaryota; kingdom Metazoa; phylum Chordata; class Mammalia; order Artiodactyla; family Balaenopteridae; genus Balaenoptera; species Balaenoptera physalus. The sequence continues at coordinate 54,953,306 of NC_138883.1, forward strand.
AAGATATGAACAGACCAATCACAAGCACAGAAATTGAAACTGTGATTAAAAATCTTCCAACAAACAAAAGCCCAGGACCAGATGCCTTCACAGGCGAATTCTATGAAACATTTAGAGAAGAGCTAACACCTATCCTTCTCAAACTGTTCCAAAATATAGCAGAGGGAGGAACACTCCCAAACTCATTCTACGAGACCATCATCAGTCTGATACCAAAACCAGACAAAGATGTCACAAAGAAAGAAAACTACAGGCCAATATCACTGATGAACATGCAAAAATCCTCAACAAAATGCTAGCAAATAGAATCCAACAGCACATTAAAAGGATCATACACTATGATCAAGTGGGGTTTATCCCAGGAACGCAAGGATTCTTCAATATACGCAAATCAATCAATGTGATACACCATATTAACAAATTGAAGGAATAAAACCATATGATCATCTCAATAGATGCAGAGAAAGCTTTCGACAAAATTCAGCACCCATTTGTGATAAAAACCCTCCAGAAAGTAGTCATAGAGAGAACTTTTCTCAACATAATAAAGGCCATATATGACAAACCCGCAGCCAACATCGTCCTCAATGGTGAAAAACTGAAACCATTTCCACTAAGATCAGGAACAAGACAAGGTTGCCCACTCTCACCACTATTATTCAACATAGTTTTGGAAGTTTTAGCCACAGCAATAAGAGAAGAAAAAGAAATAAAAGGAATCCAAATTGGAAAAGAAGAAGTAAAGCTGTCACTGTTTGCAGATGACATGATACTATACATAGAGAATCCTAAAGATGCTACCAGAAAACTACTAGAGCTAATCAATGAATTTGGTAAAGTAGCAGGATACAAAATTAATGCACAGAAGTATCTTGCATTCCTATACACTAATGATGAAAAATCTGAAAGTGAAATTAAGAAAACACTCCCATTTACCACTGCAACAAAAAGAATAAAATATCTAGGAACAAACCTACCTAAGGAGACAAAAGACCTGTATGCAGAAAATTACAAGACACTGATGAAAGAAATTAAAGAAGATACAAATAGATGGAGAGATATACCATGTTCTTGGATTGGAAGAATCCACATTGTGAAAATGACTCTACTACCCAAAGCAATCTACAGATTCAATGCAATCCCTATCAAACTACCACTGGCATTTTTCACAGAACTAGAACAAAAAATTTCACAATTTGTATGGAAACACAAGAGACCCTGAATAGCCAAAGCAATCTTGAGAAAGAAAAACGGAGCTGGAGGAATCAGGCTCCCTGACTTCAGACTATACTACAAAGCTACAGTAATCAAGACAGTATGGTACTGGCACAAAAACAGAAATATAGATCAATGGAACAGGATAGAAAGCCCAGAGATAAACCCATGTACATATGGTCACCTTATCTTTGACAAAGGAGGCAAGAATATACAATGGAGGACTTCCCTGATGGCGCAGTGGTTAAGAATCTGCCTGCCAATGCAGGGGACACGGGTTCGAGCCCTGGTCTGGGAACATCCCACATGCCACATAGCAGCTGGGTCCGTGAGCCACAATTACTGAGCCTGCGCGTCTGGAGCCTGTGCTCTGCAACAAGAGAGGCCGCGATAGTGAGAGGCCCGCGCACTGCGATGAAGAGTGGCCCCCGCTTGCCACAACTAGAGAAAGCCCTCACACAGAAACGAAGACCCAACACAGCAATAAATAAATAAATAAATAAAAGTTAAAAAAAAAATCTTCTATAAAAAAAAAAAAGAATATACAATGGAGAAGACAGCCTCTTCAATAAGTGGTGCTGGGAAAACTGGACAGCTATATGCAAAGGAATGAAATTAGGACACTCCCTAACACCACACACAAAAATAAACTCAAAATGGATTAAAGACCTAAATGTAAGGCCAGACACCATCAAGCTCTTAGAGGAAAACATAGGCAGAACACTATGATGTAAATCACAGCAAGATCCTTTTTGACCCACCTCCTAGAGAAATGGAAATAAAAATAAAAATAAACAAATGGGACCTAATGAAACTTAAAAGCTTTTGCACAGCAAAGGAAACCATAAACAAGACGAAAAGAAAACCCCAGAATTGGAGAAAATATTTGCAAATGAAGCAACTGACAAAGGATTAATCTCCAAAACATACAAGCAACTCATGCAGCTCAATATCAAAAAAACAAACAACCCAATCCAAAAATGGGCAGAAGACCTAAATAGACACTTCTCCAAAGAAGATATACAGATTGCCAACAAACACATGAAGTAATGCTCAACATCATTAATCACTAGAGAAATGCAAATCAAAACTACAATGAGATATCATCTCACACCAGTCAGAATGGCCGTCATCAAAAAATTTACAACCAATAAATGCTGGAGAGGGTGTGGAGAAAAGGGAACCCTCTTACACTGTTGGTAGGAATGTAAATTGATACAGCCACTATGGAGAACAGTATGGAGGTTCCTTAAAAAAGTAAAAATAGAACTACCATACAACCCAGCAATCCCACTACTAGGCATATACCCTGAGAAAACCATAATTCTAAAAGAATCATGTACCAAAATATTCATTGCAGCTCTATTTACAATAACCAGGACATGGAAGCAACCTAAGTGTCCATCAGCAGATGAACAGATAAAGTAGATATGGCACATATATACAATGGAATATTACTCAGCCATAAAAAGGAATGAAACTGAGTTATTTGTAGTGAGGTGGATGGACCTAGAGTCTGTCATACAGAGTGAAGTAAGTCAGAAAGAGAAAAACAAATACTGTATGCTAACACATATTTATAGAATCTAAAAAAGAAAAAGAAAGGAAAAAATGGTCAGAAGAACCTAGGGGCAAGATGGGAATAAAGATGCAGACCTGCTAGAGAATGGACTTGAGGCTACGGGGAGGGGGAAGGGTAAGCTGGGACAAAGTGAGAGAGTGGCATGGACATATATACACTACCAAATGTAAAATAGATAGCTAGTGGGAAGCAGCTGCATAGCAGAGGGAGATCAGCTCAGTGCTTTGTGACCACGTAGAGCAGTGGGATAGGGAGGGTGGGAGGGAGGGAGATGCAAGAGGGAAGAGATATGGGGACATATGTATATGTATAACTGATTCACTTTGTTATAAAGCAGAAACTAACAGACACACACACACACAAAAAGAACTCTTACAAAGCAAAATTGCTGTAAATTTTATTTAATAATGATCCCTCAGTACTTATAAGGAACAAATTTCCTGCTATTTTTACTGTAAAATAAATGTAAAATTTTAAACTTGAAAAAGCAAAAGTAAAATAAAATAAAATAAAATTAAAAAAATTTAGATTATGAAACTTGGGGGTAGTACCCATCACCTAATGCAGCATAGCCATGTATTTCCTCCAAGAAGGCAATGCGTTCCACAGAGAAATTTTGGTGATTGAAATTTTCTTCATCTTCTTACATAATTATTTTCTTTACCTATTTCTCTAATAGTCTGTTGCATCATTGAGGGAAATGCTGTATCTTATTCATGCTAAATTTCGTGGACCTAGTACAGTGCTCAACAAAGATTTGCTGAATGAAACAATAAATGGATATGTGGATAAATGAATAAAAGAAAAGCCTTAGGAAATATAACAATGTTACATAATAATTTAAATTTAGAGTTTTTTTCTTTTCTTTTTTTTGTAGAACTTCTTATGAAATTTCTTACTTATCTCATCCCAATGACCAATTTACATGAGAAAAATAAATAACAGAAAGCAGTCAATAATTACAAAGTAAATCTTACCGGTCTAGAGTTAGAAGCTTTGTTCATACCTCACTGACAATGGTGTAGTGAACATTCTTTGAATGATAAAGATGAAAGTAATGATGGCATACACTGTAAGTTCTTGATGTGACTGAAGTAAAATTCTCAGCAGACATACTGTTGTTTCACCGGTTTTTATGGTTGACAAATATCTTGTATGTTTGTTATAGTATTAGTAATAGAATTCCATTTTTTATTATGGGACATTACATATAAAGAGAAAAAGTGAAACTGGGAGATCCCAATTTAAGATTTTTCCTGGAAAAAAAGTCACATCTTGTTTTTAAGTAACTACATTTCAACTCTAAAGTTTCAATTTACTAAGCTATTTCTCAGAATGCATGACAATAGAAGCAGGTTAACTGATGAGCAATGAAATGTAATTAGCATATGAGTTAAAACATTTTTTTTCTAATAAAGCCCTGGACTAGATTTTGTTCTTTAACAGATATGTTTATCAGCCACATGCCAACTTTTAAAGTAATCTCAGATAAGTAATAAGCAGGACAATCCTAAAATAGTTCGTAATATTTTTTAATTTTAATACTAGTTGGCTACTTTAAGAGAGATCAAAATAAAAGTGGATTAAGCAAGATAGGAAATTTTTTCTATCTCTAGCTCTATAAAAAGGCTGAGTTGAAAAGTGGTCCAAGGTGTCAAGTTTGGCCTCTCAGGGATGTAGGCACCTTCTAACTCACTGCTCTATGATACAGGGTGTTAACTATGTGTTACCAAACAGAACTTGGGTTTGTTTGCCAGATTCCCAGAAAAGCCAATCCACAGACACCAGGGTGTGATGAAGGAAAGTACAACATTTATCTGCAGGGTGCCAAGCAAGGAGAATGGACAGCTAATGCTCAAAAGACTTGAACTCCCCAATGGACAAAGGTTTTTTAAGGCAACATTAGGGGTGAGGGTCACAGGATGTGTGACCAGTGTGTAGACATTCTTCTGATTGGTTGGTGGTAAGATAACAGGATGATGTTTTGGGAATCTTAATCATCAGTCTTATGGCTCCAACCAGTCTGGGGTCTATGTGCTTGTGGTCAGCAGTTTCTATCTGGTGGGGTCCTGGTTTCTGTAAAACACCTCAAGGATATGCATCCAATTTTTATTTATATCCCGTGAGAAGGAACTAGGAGTACTGACTCTGTCTTATCACTCAACTATTTTTTTTTTAAACATCTTTATTGAAGTATAATTGCCTTACAATGGTGTGTTAGCTTCTGCTTTATAACAAAGTGAATCAGTTATACATATACAATATGTTCCCATATCTCTTCCCTCTTGCATCTCCCTCCCTCCCACCCTCCCCATCCCACCCCTCTAGGTGGTCACAAAGCACTGAGCTGATCTCCCTGTGCTATGCGGCTGCTTCCCACTAGCTATCTATTTTACACTTGGTAGTGTATATATGTCCATGACACTCTCTCACCCTGTCACATCTCACCCCACCCCCTCCCCATATCCTCAAGTCCATTCTCTAGTAGGTCTGTGTCTTTATTCCCGTCTTGCCACTAGGTTCTTCATGGCCTTTTTTTTTTTTTTTCCTTAGATTCCGTATATATGTGTTAGCATACTGTATTTGTTTTTCTCTTTCTGACTTACTTCACTCTGTATGACAGACTCTAACTCCATCCACCTCATTACAAATACCTCCATTTCATTTCTTTTTATGGCTGAGTAATATTCCATTGTATATATGTGCCACATCTTCTTTATCCATTCATCTGTCGATGGACATTTAGGTTGCTTCCATGTCCTGGCTATTGTAAATAGAGCTGCAATGAACATTTTGGTACATGACTCTTTTTGACCTATGGTTTTCTCAGGGTATATGCCCAGTATTGGGATTGCTGGGTCGTATGGTAGTTCTATTTGTAGTTTTTTAAGGAACCTCCATACTGTTCTCCATAGTGGCTGTATCAATTTACATTCCCACCAACAGTGCAAGAGTGTTCCCTTTCCTCCACACCCTCTCCAGCATTTATTGTTTCTAGATTTTTTGATGATGGCCATTCTGACCGGTATCACTCAACTATTATTCAAGCTACTATTACTTTTCTTTCTTGACTACTTTTCCTTTGTTTCTGCATTTTCTCACTTCTCTAATCATTAACAAATTGAGTCAGCTTTTTGGAACTTGGGGAAGGCCTAGGAGACTAAAGCTTTCTGTTGTTTGTTTTTTTCTACAAAGAAGTGGGAGGCACACAGGGGTCTGTCACCTGCAGGATCCTGCTCAATTTCACTCGGCTGCATGTTTTAAGTTGGCTTACCACCAACACATCTGAGTTCCAGTGCTCAGAAAGGGAAAAAGAAGTGGCCTAAGTGGCTCTCACATCACTTTAGGGCATCCTATTGGCTGCAAAGGTGCTGAGGAATATAGAACCCACATTTAGCTGCAAGATAGCTAGGGAATATAGTCTCTAGCTTGGAAGCAAAATGTCCACTTAATACTAAGAGAAAGAAAGGGGTAATGGATAGTGAAAGGCAATGAACAGTCTTTATCACAAACATGCAACCCCAAAGACATAAAGATCTTCTGTAGATAAATAAATGCCTAGTCTGTACTTCCTTGGGGATAAATCAATGTTTAGAATTGAAGAAGTCAAGGAAGAATGCCCCCAAACCTGGAATTCCTTGATGGCAGCAGTCATTCAGATGAGGAGGATATAGGCCTTTTATCCACCGTTGCATGTTTCAGTCTATTGTTCATATATAGCTCAATGATGCACAACATGGAAAAAAAATGAGAAGCAACAATAGCAATGTTTGGATTGTTAAATCTTGATTCTACACAGTACAAATCCTTTTCTTCAGAATGCTCAAATGGCAACATCAATGCCAAGATGAATTCTTCAGCAACTACACACAATGCTTAAAAAACAGGAAATCAAACCTCTCTGGAAGTGTGCCTTGAAGATAAATTGTTCCCGGTGAATTTAAGGTTCTTGCTTTGTCGCGAAAGAATTCAGAGACGAAGTGATAGGTAAGAAGTGGATTTATTTAGAGAGAAACGCACTCCACAGACAGAGTGTGGGCCATCTCAGAAGGCAAGAGGCAAGAGGCCTCGAAATGTGGCATGGTTAGTTTTTATGGGCTGGGTAATTTCATAGGCTAATGAGTGGGAGGATTATTCCAATTTTGGGGAAGGAGTAGAGATTTCCAGGCATTGGGTCACTGCCCACTTTTTGGCCTTTTATGGTTGGCCTCAAAACTTTAATGGCACTGGCGGGTATGTCATTTAGCATGCTAATGTATTACAATGAATATATAATGAGGCTCAAGGTCCACTGGAAGTCAAATCTTCCACCATCTTGGACCCAGTTGGTTCCAACCAGTCTTTGTCTTGTACTATGGCTATATCATTCTTTTGAAGGCTGTGCCCTGCCCCTTCCCTCCTGTTTCAAAATGACCAGAGTTGTTTTGCATTACTCATTGTCCATTATAGTTACTTCCTAATAAAGTTTCATGTCTGTCCTGACTTCATTGTAATTGCTCCTTAGGAAGAGAAAACACTCCTGGGAAAATAAAATTCTTTCAAGTTCTCTAACAGGTTTCTGTTGATCTAGCTACCACTGACTTCAGATCAACCAGATTTCTTTGCTTGTTTGTCCAAATTCTCTATCACACATGATTAAAGCATAGCTTCTGACATTTCACATAGATCATTAGAAACACCTTTAGGCAATGGATGACATCAGAACAATTTGCATTAGAAATCCTATTATTCACTGAGATTAATTAACAGTGTGGTGTTTAGGGAATTAGCATTACAATTACTCTTGGTGCTAGTTGTAGTTTGTGTCCCCTGAAGGGATGACACTGAATGAAATCCTGCAAGTCATTTCAAAATAAATAACTCTGTGAGAAGTAAATGTGCACTGAGCCAGTCCCAGAAAATACTTAAAAAAATTGCTTGCAAAACTCCCTTGTTTGCAAGTGTTAGATTTTGGGTAGCTTTGCTCTGATTATAAGTTTATAAGCAACCTGAAAGTGAGAAAAGCTTAACAACTAGAGCTGAATATAAAAACATTTTTTTTCCCAAACCCTGGACGGTTTGGAAAAAGGATTGGTTCTTTGAGCTCCTGGGAATGTAGTTGGTATCTTCAGCCTGGTTATGTCTCAGTCTTGGTTTATGTCTGTGAAAATTAATAAACAGAAGCCTCATTTAAAATGGACTCAGGAGGCCAGAAGGGAGAGCGCTCATGCCCTATCACTCCACACCAATTGCAGACCCAACAGGAAGAGCGTATAACTGCATCTCCAACAGAAAGAAAGTTACTACAGGCATACCTCATTTTATTGTGCTTTGCAGATATTGCTTTTTATTTATTTTCTTTTTAAGATTGAAGATTTCTGGAAACCTTGCATTGAGCAAGTCTTCTGGAGCCATTTTTCCAATAGCATTATTTTAACATTAAGTTATATACATTGTTTTTTAGACATAGTGCTATTACACACTTAATAGACTATAGTGTAAACATAACTTTTATATGCACAGGGAAACCAAAAACTTCATGTGACTTGCTTTATTGTAATATTCACTTTATTGTGGTGGTCTGGATCTGAACGCGCAATAGCTCTGAGGTATGCTAATACTTTACCACCCAGTAGGAGGAAGGAAGAATCTCTCTTTGCTCAGCAACAGCCCAGTCAATGAGAGACTGGCACAAGGCAGCCAATGAAAAGCCACTACACTTCAAACTCCCAGTTTTCTCTAGTGGACTCTGCTTATGGTAGTCCCCTCTCAACTCCCTTTTCTTCTCTATAAAAGAACCGTCCTCTCCTTTGTTCTTCAGACTTGCCTGTGGTTCACCATAGCTTGCATGTCCTGAATTGCGATTCTTTGCTGTTCTCAAATAAACTCATTTTGCTAGTAAAATAGGTCAAAATGTCTTTTGTCTCAGTATAATAATTAATAGTGCCATCTTTCATTCCCCCAAACTGTCCTTGGTTGAATGATAAATTATATAGTCCCTCTATAGTGAATTTGAAGTTAAAGACATTTCTCTTTTTTTAAAAGTATATGTTTTTAAACTGGTTCATCTGTACCATTTTTCTAGATTCCACATATATGCGTTAATATACGATATTTGTTTTTCTCTTTCTGGGTAACTTCACTCTGTATGACAGTCTCTAGGTCCATCCGCATCTCTACAAATGACCCAGTTTTGTTCCTTTTTATGGCTGAGTAATATTCCATTGTATATATGTAACACATCTTCTTTATCCATTCGTCTGTTGATGGACATTTAGGTTGCTTCCATGACCTGGCTATTGTAAATAGTGCTGCAATGAACATTGGGGTGCATGTGTCTTTTTGAAATATGGTTTTCTCTGGGTAACTCCCATATTAATATGAATAGACTTTGGAACTTGGAATTGAGTCACTGTGTTTTGTACATGCAGATTCTCACTAAATATTTATTGAGTTGAAAGGCACCATTCTTCTGAAGTGAGCTTGTGGTTGACAAAGTATTTAACTTTTAAACTATGCCTTCTCAAGAACTGTGAACGATCTGAGACTCAACCTTATTTGCAAGTGAACAAGTCAGCCTTCCACAGTTTCATGGATGCTGACTGTTGGTTTGTACCCCGCAGGCCTACAAGGCCTCTGCTTGCCCAGCTTCAAGACTGAAGAAAGAGCCTGGAGTCAGTGACAGAGACATCAGTGGTTTAATGGATGGGGAGCTTACACATGTGAAGCAAAGTCCTGGAGCGACACCCCACAGTGTTCGGCAGACAGCAGGCAGGATGTGGCAGCAGGCTTTGCTCCCCAGGGGAAGGGGAGATTGCCAGTTATAGGGAGAATTATGCAGGTTGGCTCATTAGTTACCAGGGAAACCAGCAGAGGGGCACACCACTCACCACCCCTTTGATAAGAACAATCACTAGCTGAGGCAGGGGCAAGTAGGTAGGAAGATCAGTCATGTGAGTAGGGTATAGGTGAAGCAGGCACTGGTCAAGCAGGGGGTGTACAGAGAGCAAGAGAACAGCCATCTTGAGTGGCCCGACCATACAGTGAGCAAAGGCATGAGACTCCTGGATCAGAGAAAAGAACTAATGCTTACGATACAGCAGGCAGCATAATCTTCATCTTTATGTTGGTTCCTCTTACTCCTTAAATCCTGCGTGTACAATGTGGAGTCATCCAGGTGGATGATGGTCATATTGTGGGTGTGCAACACAACTGAGGAACTTACAGAACTCCAATGTCTTTTTTTTTTTTAAGTTGAACTATAGTTGATTTACAATATTGTGTTAGTTTCAGGTGTACAGCATAGTGAGAACTCCAGTCTTTCATAATGGGCTGCAAACCAAATTGCCTAGTCTTTACTTTGTAGAGAGACATTCTCTTTATTATACGGACAGAAATAAATCTGCCCTCTGTTCCCAAGGAAGACACTATATCCGTTTTTCAAGGTTGTTTGCTATACAAATGTCCTTGAAAAGACAGTCTGGAACAAAAGCTGTCAGTGTCTCTGCTTGCAAGACATGCAGAAACATGAGAGACCCATGGAGAATTTTCTCCCAACATATCTTAACAATACAGATTTGGGTTTCTAAGCACAGATGTTATTTTATGTATAACATTAGCCATCTAATTGCTAAATCTTTGCTTTCTAATCAGCTGCAGTGACAAACTAAGGAGAAATTATTCTTATCTCTTGACTGTATTCCAGTCTTATTTTACAATAAAAAAAGAAAAAGAGGACATATTAAAAGCTTGTTAGATGAGATTATATCTGCTCTCAATTCTTATTATTTTATTATGTATCTACTGTTTAAAGTATTGCATAGATATCTAGAAAACATGGGTGCTATTTTTGAGTAATTTATGTAACCAAGAGGTAAAATAATAACCACCCCAGGCACTTATTAGCTATGGAGAAGTTTGCCTTGCTTGTAGATTGGAGAAGGAATGTTAAAGATGACTGTGATATTTTATGCCTGGCAGAAGCCTCCAGCAGTAACCATTGCCCCATGAATATTTTGATTCAATGACTGAGGTTGCCAGATGTCTTTGAATCCTTCATTTCCTTATACATTTTCCACTTTATCATGTTTCTTGGGAGCTTTGCATGCTTCACCTCCTTTCATTTCCTTAAAACCTATAAACTCCTGTTGATTCTGAATTCAAATAATCAAAGAGCCCAGATGCTGAATTTGTGTGTGTGTGGGGGGGGGGGGCGGGGGTTAAAGCTTATAGTATACTTTTATAAGAAAAAGAAAATAGAAATAGAAAGATAATACATAACAAAGTCCTAACAGGGCTTATTTCAAAAACATAACTTCCACAGCATGTTTCATGGTCAGTGCAGGTACAGTTTATCTTCTAATTCTAATGATAACACATACAACAACTATAACTGTAACAACTACTATTTACTGAAGGCAAATTATTTGCAAGTTACATGCCATGTGCTTTGTTATTCCTAATCCTCAGAACAGTCCTTCAGGGTAAGTGTTATCTCCAGTTCACAGATCAGAAATTGAGGTTCAGAGGTTAAATGTTACTTACCTTAGGTAACAACTCAAGGCCTTTTAGTATCCTGAAATTCTTTTGAATTATCAAAGACAGAGGTTATCATGTTTAAGGTGGCTTTTGAAAATTGATAAACCCAAATTTGCTATGCCTTACTATTTCTGTTCCAAAATATTCAATTCATTTTCACATCCATTTTAGATAAAGGCATAAATTATGCATTCAAATTAGCTAAAATCTGAATATATGTATATGTATGTATGTGTTTTTCTCTAACTTTTTCTCACTATATATATGTGTGTATGTGTATATATATATATATATATATATATATATATATATATATATATATATATATATACATATAAAAGACTTCATCAACAATTAATGACATGGATTTTTTTTTCTCCCTGGAAGCTTTCTTTGACATATTTTGTTCCTTATTTTCTTACCTCTCTGTGATCACTTAAAGCTATATTTATCCCTCAACTATAGCACTTAACATATTATCCTATAATCAGTTTTTTAGATGACTGCTGGGCTTCTATAATACCCTGGAAGACAGGGACCATTTTCTATTTATCTTTGTATCTGTAGGGTCTAGCCTAAGTGGCCGGAACTTCATTAGTAATAAACATTTGTTTTTGAATGAAAGAAAATGATCAGTTTACACTGCACACATTATAGGCACTGCTGGGGCCTTAATTTTTTCAATTAATTTATACAAAGGGCTGTTACGATTCACCAGTTTTACTTTAATAGCATTGAAGAGTCACTGCGAATCTTAAAATAACTAACATATTGTATAGAATTTGCTGACTAACCTAGAATATGAACCGTATTGTTTCTTCTCTGTAACCTATTTCTTTCCAGCCGTGGCATAATACTAAAGAGTGTAAAACATAAGGCTGGAGGAAATTCGAGTGGTTATATAATATACTGCCTTATTAGGCAGCTTGAAACCTAAACCAGATCAGACACTATTCTCTTTTCAAACGCTGCCTGAAAAGACAGTTCTACAGCTTCACTTGGCACCATATTCTGAGATTTTGTGTCACTGAGAAAATGTTACTGAATACGTAATCTAGATCTTCCGATTTGGAATTTAAGCACTACAGGTTAGGCCAAGTGTTCTATAGAAGTGTAGAAACTCTTTAGAGCTTTTGTATTAATTAAGAAAGGCTAGTTCATGCTCATTCAGCAAAAACAACCCCTAGTTTCAGTGGCTTAAAACCACAAATGTTTATTTCTCACTCATAGTATATGTCCAACATGGGGCAGCTTTGGGGGGCTTTGCACTGCTTCGTCTGGAACCCAGCCTGAAGAGCAGCCACTATCAGGAACATTGCCATGGCAGAAGGTAAAGAAAGGTAGTGGCAAAGCAGGCACTAGCTCTTAAAACTCCCATATACAAGTAACACATGTCACTTTTCATGTTTTCTTGGCCAAAGCAAGTCATATGGAAGCATCTAACTTCACATAGGCAGGAAAGTGCGATCAAAGCACATTCCTGGAATGAGAGAAAGTCAGAATATTTGTGAACAGTTCCCATGACTACTACAGCTTCTCATAATATTTTCTCCAGGACAGCATGAAATGAATTTTAGAACAAAATATTTTTGGCTGCTCAGGTACAATGACTAATTTTAAGAACAAATATTTGTATAGCATATTTGATTTTTTTGGTCTTATTTGAGTATTCTAAGTCATTAAACAATATAGAGTAATATAATCACAGTGTTTCTACCTTCTCAACTTTACTGTTAAATTCTACTCCATTTCAGACATCCATGAACGTAGAGCCTTAGTAGACTCATTGCTATTCAGAAATATGCCACCACCATGATTTCAAACATATGACCTTCCCATTGACTATAACCTTCTGTTATTCATTCATCAAGTACATTGAGTGCCCAACACTAGGGGACGCAATGGTGAACAAAGTAGACTGCCCTCATTGAAATGTTTTGGTGTTCTAGTTTCCGTATAATGGATCTAAGTGCAGATCTCCTTTTATTTGTTCTATTGGGATTCACTGGACTTCTTGAATTTGTGGATTCATGCATTTTTATCATTTCTTTGCCATTATCTTTTCAAAAATGGACTGTTCCCTATTCTCTCACTCTCCTTTTAGAACTTATAAAAACTTCTGTTAAACTTTTTCACTGTATCTTCCAGGTCTCTAAATCTTTTTCATATATTTGTTCTGTGTCTCTCCTGGCATCCTAGTAACTTTTTTCAGGTGTATTTTAAAGTTCACTAGTTATCTTTTCATCTTGTGTCTAATCTGTTGTTAAACCTCTCCTCTGAGTTTTAAATTTCAGTTGTTATTGTTTTCACATCTAGACATTTTATTTGGTTCTGTAAAGTAGGCTTGCTTATTCTTTATAGTATCTTGTTCCTTGCTCATATTTTCAAGCTTATATATTAATTCTTTAAATCTAATGTATTAATAATCACTATTTTATATTCTGTATCTGTTAGTTCCAATATCTGAAATAATTGAAAGTCTGTTGATTCTCAGTATTGGTGACTGGTTTTCTTTAGTGTTCAGTGATATTTGAATGTAGGTCACTCATTTTTCTTGGAATACTGGGAATTCTTTGGCTTGCATATCTGTTTGCACTAACAGTCCAAGACTACTTTAAATTAAGCTTTTTGCTTAAGTTTTTTTCCCTACAAATTGACAAAAGTGATGAAAATAAGTTATTCTTAGTTTTATGTAGTAGTTTTGCTCTTTATACAGAATTGTGATAAACATGTCTTTTAATTTTGTATATAATGTTAACAAAATAATCTTAATTTTTGAAATCTCACAGAAACATGTATTTAAAAATTGACTCCAAGTATTAAAACTGCAAAAATGACAATGTGGTCTATATATAGATTGTTTACAGCTTTATCTAAAGAAGAAAAAGAAAACCACATATGCTTTGTTAAGGTATAAAGTTATCCAGAGTAAAGTTTATCCAAAAATAAAATAAACTTTTATTTTATTTGAGAGAGAGAGGGAGAGAGTGAAAGAGAGCAAGAGAGAAAAGAGAGAGAGATCTTTTAAGGAAATGACTCAATTTATTGTGGGTGCTGGCAGATCTGAAATCAGCAGCCTGGAGATTCAGGTAAGAGTTGATGTTGCAATCTGGAGCCTGAATTCTACAGGGCAATTGACTGAAAACTCATGTAGGGTTTCTATGTTGTAGTCTTGTGGAAAATTCCTTCTTATTCAGGAAATCTCAGTCTTTGCTGTTAGACCTTCAACTGATTGGATGAGGCCCACTCGTATTATGAAAAGTAATCTGTTTTACTCAGAGTCTACTGATTTAAATGTTAATGACATCTAAAAAGTACCTTCACAGCACCTGGTGTTTGACCAAACAACTGAGCACCATAGCCTAGTCAAGTTGACACATAAAATTAACCACCACAGGTGACCAGCATCTTGGAAGGTTGTTTGGCACTCGGTGGGTTTTCCCATACTCTGGAAGGTGTACCAATAGCTCTGCTTTACTGATTCTGTTTACTAGCTGGTTCTTTAAACCGAAACTTTCTCACTTTTCCTTCTAATATCTGCATGCAGTTTTTCCTAAAATGCAGAATCCTTCTGGGAGAGGTAGGTATATCCAGTGATGAAGAGTCCCTATGCTACCCCTACCATGCTGGATTGTGGAACCATGAGCCTGGGAGGGGTCATGCCAACCAGATTGCCTCCCTTTTAGTCTAACATGCAATCCCTTAGAGACACTGGAGTCTGCAGAATCGTGGCAGAGAAAGAAGTGCTGGCCAGGAACTCCTACTCATAAAGAAGCCATCACTTTGAATCTACCTTCTGCTTAGGATGAACTCTCCATATTTTTCTATAGAGGCTGCAGATGACAATGTGGACTTAGGTATTAAGAAACAAGTCAAGCAGGAACAAAATCATGCTAAATAATTTAGGCTCTTTTTGGCATGGTGAGGCATCCAACCTCATGCTCATTATCCCAGAATGCAACCTCTATGCTCCTGATTCTCAAGCTTCTTGAGTTGGCCAGGTGAACCTTACATGAGGAATTTTTCAGATGAATCTTCCATGTGGAAGTCTGTATCCTTGAGACCATTCTGTCGGTTCCCTCAACTGTTTTTCTTAAATTATTGTTTCTGACACTTTCCTAAATAGGGGGAAGAGAAACAGAAATGGTATTTAATTTACATTTTAAAAAGAAGAGAAGCTATAACTATGTTTATCTCATTCAACTTCCTTGTTGGATGGCTCTGTGATGGTACTTAGACAATATGTGGCTATTTGCCATGAGTGAAAACTTGACATAATAAAGCCATGTGTAGAAAAAGAGCTGTGCTCATGTTTGGGAAAGTGATGTCATCAAATAAAAAGATAAACCAAAAAAGGTAATTTTAAATCCATAAAAAATGTCAACTTCAATTGCAAAACTTTCATATAACCAAGTCCTTAAAATATATCATTATTCCTAATCCCATAGCTGCAAATATAGTGTGCATATATGTACATAGAGTTGTTGAAAATTTAAGAATATAGGCATGAGGCTTTCTGCTCCATTCAGATAGTATGAATTTAGGCTGTAAACCTGCATGAAGGCCAGCTGTGTTCACAAATAAATTTGAGATAAGTAGTTTTCTTTGCAAGTCTCAGTGGAGATTAGGGATTATTACTAATTTATCCTTAGATTGGAAGTGTTGTTCTTTAGGGTCCCAGCTTTATTGGCATAGGGTCTCCTATTAGATGCCTCATCTTAGGTTTTATTTCTCAGGCCCTTGAGGTTGTGAAAAATGAAAAACTCAGGTTCACCTGGATTGGCAAATGGACTCGAGGCTAAAACCAGCTTCAGTGTTCTATTTTCCCCTCTGGGTTTCAGCTTTACTAAGTTTTTTGCTTGAGTATTCCTTATTTTCTTGCCATATTATAGATGCCATTAATAAGGTTTTAAAATAGTTTATCCAGCATTTTATATTTTCAGTGCAGTGTTGGTCAAGGTACTAAGTCCACCATATTGCAGCTGTATATATAGATTTTCAAAAATTGTAAAGAAATATGTGAGTAAATCATCTCAGATTTGAACTTTACAGGTAAAGCTATAAATATCAATATTGATCTCAATATATAAAATCCATGAAAAATTCTTGAAAATAATAAGAGCCTATGTTTATTATATTCCTCACCAATTGTGTCAGGCACTGATCTAATCGTTTAAAATTTACTAAAACATTTAATCTTCATAATAACCTTGTGATGTATATGCCATTATTATCTCAGTTTTATAGATGAGACACTGAGGCACAGAGAGGTTATCTCTGTTTTCTTAAAATGTAAATCAAGTTATGTTATTAAGTGGTGGAATGAAGATGGAAATCTAGGCAGTCTGAATCCAGAGTCTGTAAACACTATACTATACTGCTTCACCCTTAGTTAAATATATACAAAAGTCCAATAAAAATGGCATGGCATGGGGTTAATAGTGATTTAGTGATTTTGAAGGAAGTGGGTAGGAGCTTGGGAGGGATCAGGAGCAGGAACATTAACTGGAGCTTTAAATTCCTTCGTCTTATCTATAGGGCTGCTCACTTGCACTGAAAAGTTTAAATCATTGAGATGGCGTCCCCCAACCTCCTTCTTCTTCATCTAAATCTATTGGCATCTTTACTCTTCCTCTTGTTCTCTGCTCCTGACCCAAGAAGGAGTCTCCATTTTTCCTTTACAAGAGTGACTCTCTATCTGGGCTCTCTAGGACCAACTTTGTCAATATTTTCTTCCTTAATTTTTTCCCTCCTTCTTAACTAGCTTCTTTTTCTGCCTACCAAAAACCCTTCCATTAAACTTTTTGTCACTCAAATACCAAAGACTGTCTCTTTCCCTTCTTTGTTAAGTGTTTTGAATAATAATCATGGTAGGCAGAATAATGACCTCCCCAAAGGTGTCCACGTCCTATTCCCTGTAACTTGTGAATATGTTACCTTACATGGCAAAAGGTATTTTATATGTGATCGAATTAAGGCTCTTGAGATGGGGAAATCCTGGATTATCTGGATAGGCTTAGTGTAATCACAAGGATTCTTAAAAGATGGAAGAGAGAGGCAGAAGATAAGAGAGATCTGAAGATGGTAACTGCTGGTTTTGAAAATGGGTGAAGGGGCCATGGACTAAGGATACAGAATGTCTCTAGTAGCCAAGAAAGGCAAGGAAATCGATTCTTCCCTAGAGTCTCCAGAAAGAAAGCATCCCTCCTGATTCCTTGATTTTAGCCCAGGAAGATTCATTTTGGATTTCTGACCTCCAGAGCTGTAAGAGAATACATTTGTGTTGTTTACAGCCACTCAGTTGTACTAATTTTTTACAGCAGCAATAGGAAAATAATACAAGAGGCTATGACTCTGTGCCCATATCTTCACCACCAGAAATCCTGCACTCAGCTTCCACCACTGTACCCAATGGGTTCTCTCAAAGGTTTCCATAATCTACCCATCAATCACTGCTGACTTCTTTGAGATTGGGTAAGCTTTTATCTGCCAAAAAAATTATCCAGCATAACTTTGAACTTTGATATTTAAAATTATTATTCAATTTATTGAAGTTACAAGTGAAAAAAAAACTTTCTTTTCAACTGGTTGAAATGGCATAACAACAAAAGATTTTGGCTAGGACACCAAGTGCATTCTTGTTATTGATACTGATGGGATATATGACCGATTTATAGTCAATAATTGAGGTATTGAAACAAACCAACTTTTTCTACACTTAGACTTGTGAATCTGGAGTCAATTTTGCTTTTTTTTTTCTTATTTTTTTCCATATTGGTACAATCACTTGCAAAATCCTTCATATTTATCGTATCTTTGACTTAGTGTTTCACAGTTGGTTTTCTACGAAAACTTACTTTAATAGTTGTTTCATTAAAAAAAATTCTCTGTTTAAAACACTTTGAGCAATGCCATTTTCTCTACCTCCCTCTGGGAGATTCTTATTCCACATTAAGATGGTAAAATCTCTTAGAAATCCTATAGTGAAGATGCTTATCTTGGTTTAAGCTAGCATTTCCAAAATTAAATGAACGAGAACCATTTTATCCTCCTCACATCACTTACCACCCCACACAACTAGCAGTTTGGGAAATGCTACTCAAATCTGTCTGCTCCTTCCATTCTCATTATTCTCACTTTAGCTCAGGTCCTCATTATCTCCCACCTAGACTAGTCTACTTAGTCTTCTAAATAGAATCTCTGCTTCTTTTCATTCTCAATTTCAATCTATTGTTTAGATGCCGCCAGAGTGATCTTTGCACAACACATTTCTGAATGTGTCTCTCCTCTGCTCAGAAGCAGAGGAGTGGAAGGATTGGGGATCTGGAGACTTTGATTCGTTTCCTGGCCTTGAAACTAACTAGCAATGTAATCTTGGAAAATTCATGTTATTTGTCTGGGCCTCTAGTTTTTTTTCAACTGAAAAATCAGCAAGCTGTTCTAGATGGCTCTTCAGTTCAACTATAAAATTCTATACTTCTAGAATAAAGTACAAATTCCTTCTTTTGCCTCAAATGAAATTACCTTGGCCTACCTTTTTCCAACTTAATTTTCCATTGTTTTCCTCTTGAAACTCCACAGTTCAACCCAACTAGACTGCTACTTATTGTCCTCTCTGTACATTATGCCACATCGACACTTTTCCTTTTCCTTCATCTCCCTTATATCTTGGATTCCTTACATCTGCCTCTACGATTTATAGTCAACTTTTAAGATGCATCTCAATTACTCTTTCCTTCAGGAGAGTCATAACACTCTCACATCAGTTGGGATTTCTCTCAACTTTGATTTGCAACACCTTATACCTCCATTTTAGCTCCTATTGCTCTGCCTTGACTTATATTGATGTATATGTCCTGTTCTCCCATTAAGCTGTAAACTAAATTAGTGATTATTATCTTATTCGTAGGCACTAAACAGAAGTCTGCGACTACTATCTTATACATACTCTTTTGCCTGCTCAATTTATAATGTTTAATTGAAAAGTAAATTTTGAACCATTAGAGATATGCTTGAGTAAAAGCTGAACCTCTAATGGAAATACTGATTTTCTATTTGGAAATAAGATATAATGTGAAGAAGATTTTAAAAACATTTTGGGCATATATATATATATATATATATATATATATATATTCATAAAACAATGAGATTTTATTGTCAACTATACATGAAAATATGTTTGAAAAATTACTTATCCAAACTTTTGGGACTTAGGTGTTTCTATTTCCTCTTGTCTGAGTGAATATCCCTTCTGTAGAGGTTTATAGCTCTTTAATTTTGTCATAATGTTTTCTCTGAAAATAGTATTTTAAGTAAATAAATGTCCCTCTATTGATAGGAAAAAGAAAAGCTGGGATAATCTTGTTAATTTAGCTATTTTATTACTTCTCAATTTGTATTTGTCTGAGATCTGAGTCCTTCATTTGAACTTCATTTTGTTGGTGTTCCTTAAACGTTGCATTCCAAGTCCCATAGTAGTCAAATTAAGCCAAAATTATTGTAATTCAGTATAATAGATCCTACATATTGCTTTTGTATTAACAAAACAAAGCAAAAAGCTTTAAGCAGCACTTTCTTGTGTTTCTTGTATCTTATACGCATGTATATACATTAGAAAAATGAAATCCTGCCATCTTAAATTTCTCCTCATAGATTAAACATGAATTTTTTTTTCCAAGAGTCTTGGAATAGTTTCTGTTAGGGGATGCTGCTGTGATTAGAGAAGGGAACAGCGTCGTGCCTGCCATTTGAATAAGGATGTAGTGAGGTCTATAACACTGAGCTAGTCCAAAGGGAAGCTTGAAATATACATCAAAGGGAATTTAATCTAGGCAAAGCTAAAAATAAAAAGGTCCATTTCATGGAGAAGTGCTAATAAAAAAATTGCAGAGTGTGAAAAAGAGACATCATCTGGGAAAAACAGTCTGAAAAGGGAGGATATAATGTTAGCTGGTGACAAACACCATCATCCAAGATTTCGTATGTATCAAAGGACTAGTGTTCACACTGAAGTATGTGCTAATTTAATGGATTTTTTAGTTTAGCTCTTTTGGAAGCTGTCAGTATTCAGCAATGAATAGAGCTATGGAATCTAATTTTTAAGTGAGAACAACCATGCTCATGATATTGATATCTCTGGAAGCATCCATCCAGTTTTATTTCTGAATGCATAATTTGCTTTATAGAGTTATGGTTAGTGTTTCTTTAAGGTTAGCTATCTTGGTTGGTTGAAATCTACTACTCATGTGGCCGAAGTCAAGGTCATCAGTTCCATCCTCTCAAATGCCTGTTATATTATACAGAATAAATCTCTATTATGGGGCTAAAGACAATGCTAGAATTCCAGGTGGCCATCTCACACATACTTGCCACTGATCAAAAGTGAGTGGCTAAGAGAAAACCTATGATTCCTGTTTGAAAAAACAGCTCAAAATGCAAGTCACACTGGTGGCAGCTCAGTATCTTCATTTTCATATACAAAATAATAACACATGTCGTAATGTGAAAGGCATTTCAAATCATAATACAGAGAGTCAGCTAATGGTGCATGGGGCATACATGATTTATTCAAGTAAAGAGTTTTTCTATAATTATAATATTTATTACTAGATGCTGTGTTTCTAGCACAATGTTCAGGAAGAGCCCTTTTATGTTTATTTGGGAAAATATGTATCCAGTATTTCTGAAAATAGAAGATACTTAGCAAGATAGAGAAAGGACTATTTTTGTCTTTTGGACTTGCATATTAATTTTGTTTAAATAGTTGCTCACCAGCAAGTTGAACAAATGATCTTTGACAAGTGAATATGTTGTGCACATTTAGAGGGTTTTTCTCTGCAGGACATTTAATGAATTTTCTATGTGTTTTGTACTATAGGGATCTCTGACTTTGGATATATTTAGCTAAATTACAATTTGACAAAAGAAAGGTGACTTTCATTGCAATTCCAACTGAGTTTGGGTTGGATCTGGGATCTCTCCATACCTTCTATTTCAAAATTCTTGGAAGGGTTGTTTGGAAGTACAACTATAGCTAAGAACATCCCTTGTGAAATTCATGCCATACAACTTAGAATTAATTCTGGCAAAATAATAATAAATGTTAATATACCAAACGTCCCAGTATCGAGGCTAAAAATCTTTATCATTATGTAAGCTTCTTTTATTTATAATACAAAGGAAATTGATGTTCATGATTATGCCTATGAGGCATTCCAAGATATGAAGAAGGTACTGAATTAATAAAAGTTAAATTATATTTGGTGAAGTTTTGGGGTTAGTATATTTGATTGTATTCTCTTTGACAATTGATTATTCATGTGTGGTATATGAAGTGACTTTCAATTTCCCAGAATAGAGTCTATAAAACTTCTGAACAGACTGAGTTCACAAAATATATCTGTATACCAATTTGTTTGGAACTAGGAAAATATGTTTCTATGGAAACAATGTTATATTGTTTATACAGAAAATTTATTGTGTATCTATTATGTGCCAGGCCATACAGGGATAAAAGAAAGATGACCAATACTTCCTCAAAGACCTTAAAACAGTGGGTGAGTGTGATAGAAGTAAATGTAGAGTGCTTTGGGGACACAGACAATGGGTATATAAATCATTCTAGGGGCTAGGAGAGGCTTTCCTTGGAGGGCAATGCCTGAGTAGTTTTAAAGAACAAATAAATATTAGTATATTGGCCGTTTGAGGAAGAAGGAGGGTAATCCAAGAAGAGGGGACAGTATATGTGAAATCATGGTGGCATGAAACAATAGGATATATTCAGGTAACTACTAGTTGTTTGAAGGAGCCAGAGCATGGGACTGATGGGGAGAACAGGGCAGCAAATTGGATTTATCACTTTGAAGCTATGGGAAGCTTTTGATGTCTCATTAACAGGGAAATGAAATAATTAAGTTAATGGTTTTTAAAGACTGCTCTGGTAGCTCTGTGGAGGGTCACTGGAAGGAGTGTCACAAGATACAGGAAAGCCAGGCAATAGTCAAATGCAAGTGTCCAGAGGTGAAGTGAAGGGGCCAGAACTACGCAGTCTTATAATTACCCTCATTAAAAAAGCCTTTGGCTTCTGCCTGCATCCCATTCACTATAGAGGGTCAGATTAATCTCTTTGAACTGGTTGGGAAATAGTTACCATACTGCTCTCCATTTCCATACTATTTCACTATCTCATCTGAGTCCTGCAGACTGATCTCCTTTCTCTTTCCTTCAGCCCGCCAAACCCCTGAAGCTTAAGAAAGTAGATTCCCATGTGAATAAGGGGTGAGAAGGTGGGCATGGACTTGAGGAGGTCTTTAGCAACTCGTGCCATATTTCTGCTGGGCTCTGCTGGGACCATTCTTTTTTTTTTTTTTTTTTTTTTAAAACAAGCATGTTTTAATGGGTTTTTTTTTTTTTGTTTTTTTAATTTTTGGCTGTGTTGGGTCTTCGTTTCTGTGCGAGGGCTTTCTCTAGTTGCGGCAAGCGGGGGCCACTCTTCATCGCGGTGCGCGGGCCTCTCACTATCGCGGCCTCTCTTGTTGTGGAGCACAGGCTCCAGATGCGCAGGCTCAGTAGTTGTGGCTCACGGGCCCAGTAGCTCCGCGGCATGTGGGATCCTCCCAGACCAGGGCTCGAACCCGTGTCTCCTGCGTTGGCAGGCAGACTCTCAACCACTGCGCCACCAGGGAAGCCCTGGGACCATTCTGATATAACAGATCCATAGGATTTATTGGATTGATTGGATGCTTGGGGAATTAGAGAAAGGGAAAATTTTAGGATAATTCTCATGTCCAGTTCAGGTAACAGAGGTGTTATTTATTAAGATAAGCTTCACAGGAGGCTTTATAAAATGTGAGGGAAAGAAGATAAGTATAGTTCTGAGTATTTGGGACATCCAGGGGTGAAGACAGTTTTCCTGTAGTAGGGCTCAGGAGAAATGTGGCTGGAAGTGTAGACAGGGGAGTCATCTTCATATTGGATCTCACTGAAAATGTACTTCAGATCAACTCAGAAGACTGCTTAAGGTAACTTGGGAGATGGAGGAAGGAGATACAAGAAACTCTGAAATTTAAGAGGGCAAGTTGAGGGAGAGGCTTTTTGGAAGTGGATTCCTTTATTTAAACCAGAGAGATCCTTTATCAACCCTACTCCAGATATCTAAAACATGTTGCCTTCAAGGGAAGGAATGAAGTTTCCTTCAAAAACATAAGACAGTCTTGTCTTCCTGGTAGAAGTGAGTATACAACCACAATGATGAGCTTACTCAGAGCTTACATATGATTTATAAATCGCAAAGTAGAATTAAAACACAAGAAAAAGGTCATGAATATGTATAGTCTCTTCAAGTATCATGTTTGTTCCATGAGCAATAGTCAGAGCAATTTCAGCTAAATTGTAGATAAATATGGAAAAAGAAACAGCCAGGGACTTCCCTAGTGGTTCAGTGGTTAAGGCTTCATGCTCCCAATGCAGGGGGCACAGGTTCGATCCCTGGTTGGGGAATTAAAATCCCGCATGCCTCATGGTGGGGGGGAGAAAAAAAAAAAAAGCAAAAACCAAACAAAAAAACCCCCCAAAAAACAAAAAACAAAAAACAGAAAACAGCCAAAGTTTAGAGAATTCTACAGAAAAAATTCACTTTCTTAAATATTTTATTCTAACAGTCACAGGATGGCATGAAATATTCTGAAGTCAGCAATTCTGAAGATTTTCTTCCTGTCAATTACAGCTGAACAAAGTAATGTATAATGAAAAGAAACCAAGGGTAACAAAGTTTTTCTTTCCAAGAGTGCTGTTTGTGAAAATTGTCCTTAGTCCTTTTCCATTTGTTAAAAATATTTTTTGTAAGTAAACAAAATTGAATGGCTATACTTAGCAGGGAAATTTGACCCTTACATGAACCAAGAAGTACAATACTTAGTAAGGTGAGGTTCAACTCAAAGCTCTGTTGCTACACCTGGCCTTTCGAAAATTCCTCAGTTTTAGGCATCTGCAACACAAGGCGAATTTTAATTGGGAAAAATATCTTCTAAGAATTTTTGGTGAAATGCAGTATTATAGAGTATTTGCCCATTTTCACAGATTTTAATATTCATGCTTAAAGTTTAGGGTTCTGTTGGATGGACAAAAACTATTTACTAAATCACTTTCACAGAAGGCTAATCATTCATAATTAATAGATAAACTTCAGAAAATGGCCAATAAAATTGATAACGTCTTTTTATCACTGCCTCCCATGATTGTAGGTGTGTATGACTGAATCTTGTCCCATACAGTCGAACGATAGGATTCAGTACCTTATACTGCATTGCTTGGCATATAATATTCTCTTCGGGAAGCTGACGTCTTCCCTTCAAAACATATGACCAGCTCAGGAAAACACTGCTGACATTAGGCTCTATTCTGCTTATGTTACACAAAACTGTAGGATTTCAAACATGGCATTGCTCCAGAAATATATGCTATTTTTCTTAGACAGCACAAAGTAATACAATAAAAAAGTCACATCTGGTGTTAGTTTTCATTTTATTTTTCAGTTCACACCTTCATCATCATGACGTCAACTTTTCAGGTTGTAGCCATAGATCCATGGATCAGATGAATTAAGGCATCAGAGTATAATAGTCCTTCCAGGATGGGTTTATGTTTCCAAGTTATTATTGTTTGGCACTCAGAGCATATTCTCCTATTGAAAAACTGTACTGTAAATGATAGTTTACATTCCAAGCCTATTTAACCTAAGATGCAACTGAAATTCTTAAAAATATTAATGAAATACAAGAAAACATTGTGACATTTTTTTCAGGATCTTAAAATATACGTAAACATAGAATATGTTAAAAGAATTTAGAGAATGCTTTTCTGACATTTTCAACATTAATAATTAAGGAGATGCGTAAAAAAACTATAAGGTGGTTTAAACTTTTTTCCAAATGTCAGTGCCTGTGGAAAAGCAGGTTTGACTGAAAGGTAACAGAGTGAACAGAGATGTTTGAGGAAATTCTGAAAGAGACTTTTGGCATTTTTAAGGAATTTGGAGCTAAAAGGCACCGCATTTTTTCTGTGTATAGTTTAACTTCAATTTTCACTTTTCCTTCATAAAGTTATATCATTATCACTTCTTCCATGCATATGAACCATGACTAGATTAAAAACTGTTACTTTTTTTGTTTTTGGTGGGAGGAAGGGGGTTCATAAATGGAATAAATCCACAAGCCTTTAATTTAGAGACTAACATTTACTGTCCTCTTAAAGCAAAATTTCTCTATTTAATTTGTTATATATTAAATTCATGGTCTCCCTTTTCCCAGGAGGTTGACTCTCACTGTCTCTCTTTATCTTCCAGCCCACTTTCCTATGCCTTCTCTTTCCTCCCTAGATCTGTTTCCCAGAAAGAACATAAAAGATTTATGATTCAAATTTCTTACACTAATTACCCACCTGCATTCTTTTTCTCTTCCCAATAGCTATGTCATACAGTATTTTAAATTTCTTACTTGTACTTTTAATTTTTCTGTAAACATAAATAACATTTCTTAACTCATTTTGTAACTATTTATACCCTTCTCTTCAGCTCCCTTCCCTACTTTCATCTTCTAATTTCTATTGTCTCTTCTTTTACATTGTCAAGGACGATAACTGTGGCAAAAGCTGATAATTCTCACCCAATATCCATTCCTCCCCTCTGCATTAGTAATAAAATTTCTATTTTAGCTGGACACATAGCTGCCCAGAATAGAAACTACCTTTCCCAGTCTCCCTGTGATCAGGTGTGGCCATGTGGTTGGCCAATAGGATGTAAGTAGAAGTGTCCAATGTGACTTCCAGGAAATGTCCCTAGAGGGAGAGGCCACATTTTCCTCCATGTTTTCCTCCTTCCTGCTGTTTGGAATGTGGATGTTATGTCTGATGCTTGAGCAGCCATTGTGGGTCCTGAGGTAGAAGCCCCATGTTGGTGGAAGAAGCATGGGTCTCTCCTGATGGCGCCGTACCAGCCCTAGACTGCTTACTTATAGACTGTCTTCATATGAAAGGACAATAAACTTCTGTCATGTTGAAGGCACCAGTATTTTGAGTTTTTCTCACAGCTGAAGCCATAACACTATAATAGTTATACTCTGTTTTGTAACCAAAATTAGGTCTTTTGTGATTAGTCCATAGGTTGATCTGAAAAGTTGAGAGCCGTAAATAGTATTCACATAATTATAATTGGGTAAATATTGTTCAATACAAAGTCAAGAAGTTCTTTTTTTGGTGTATATCTGCAAAATTAGCCTGTATTTTTTTTGCCCCAATCTTACTCCCAACTTTTCCAAAATAGCATCTGTTTTGTTTAGTCTCCCTTTCTTTCATTCCTACTAAAGACCTCTCTCCCAGAGCCCTGTATCTTCCTGTCCCAGCTTTGGACTTGATGATTTCTACACATACTGAACATCTGTCATACTAACCTTCCATTCAGTGCTTTCAGGAAAATCTATTAATAAGGCCAAGTGTGAAAATGACATCTGCCATTCTTCATTTAACAGGTTAGTTGTGGGGAAGAAGCTGGTATGGGAATCCCTTTTGGGTCTGTAAAATGCTTTTACGGGCAACCACCCCATTAATTTCCTTTGAACCTTATCTACCATTCCTATTTTTCTGATCATTTCTATTTTCTGGCACAGTGCCAGGCTAATACAATTCATAGATTCTCATTTTGATTCTTTCTATTTTAGATTCATGAAAGCCTGTTTTTCTTTGTAGGTTTTTCTCTTTTACTCTCTTTGTATCTCTGAGGGTCAATATAATGAATCGGCCAAGTGCATGATCCCTAGAGTGAGATAGCCTGGGTATTATCCCAGCTCCATTACTGATTGGGTGTATAATTTTAAACAAATTAACAGTTACTTTCCCTTTCTCTAAGCCTCAATTTCCTTATCTATAAAATTGGGATAATGATAGCACCTACTGCATAGGTTTGTTGTAGAAATAAGAGAGTTAATCCATGCTTAGTGTTTATTGCAGTGCCTGGAACATAGAAAACACTCAATGTTACTTATAGCTGATACTATTAACAGTAGCATTAGAGATGTGAATTGGCCAAGAGCCTGAGTTCAAACCCAACTTGGCTCCAGAGCCTGAGGTTTTAACGACCATGCTGTGCTGTTTCGTGTGGGACACATGGTTTGAATGTTTCTGTTGGGGAACCAGCTGCTGTCTAGAACAGTAGTTTGCAGTTATGTGTGTGTATGGTTTGTGAGAGGTGAGGGCTTAATGTGAGACAGGGAACAGAATAGCCTGGTCCCTTGAGGAGGCTTTTCTAAGTACATATATGCCTGGAACCCCTTCTGAGAAAGTCTGATAAACCCATGGGGGTGGGCTGCGGCAGGGATGTGTATTATGAATTAGCTCTCCTTGTGATCTGATGGCCCCTCTGGTTGAGAAAGCTGCTTTAGAAGAAGTTGCCACATTTTGCTGAAGTGTAATGAGTCTGCTAACAGAAATCCTAGGAAAACATCCAAGAAGGAAGTCAAATGAAAAGAAAGAAAAATGTTTGTAGGCTCAGTATGCCCTTTGGAAACATTCAAAACAATCAACATTTTTCTTTTTTTAAAAAAATTTTATTTATTTATTTATTTATTTATTTATTTATTTATCTATGGCTGTGTTGGGTCTTCGTTTCTGTGCGAGGGCTTTCTCTAGTTGCGGCAAGTAGGGGCCACTGTACATCGCGGCGCGCGGGCCTCTCATTATCGCGGCCTCTCTTGTTGCGGAGCACAGGCTCCAGACGTGCAGGCTCGGTTATTGTGGCTCACGGGCCCAGTCGCTCCGAGGCATGTGGGATCTTCCCAGACCAGGGCTCGAACCGGTGTCCCCTGCACTGGCAGACAGATTCTCAACCACTGCGCCACCAGGGAAGCCCTTCTTTTTTTTTTATACTTTCACTGCTGTGACTCATATTTGTACATGCAAAACATACTTCTGCTGCCACATCACTCTTTTTAAACAAAATTAAGCTAGTTTCTATTCAGCTAGTCTTTCCCTTTAATGAGAGCTTTAGTTACCTCTTAACAGTATCAAACCTATATATAATCCCCCAAATGCTTACTGCTATAAATTACCTTCAAATACATAATTCAACAACAACTAAAATAAAATAAAATAAAGATTGTTAAGGATTTTCTGGTACTTCAACAAGATATTGTCACATTGTTCTTTTATCCTAAACTGAAATCACTAAATCAATGCCATGTACTAAATATATAGATTTTAAGCAAAATCCTTCTTTTATTATAACATAAAGAGTTAAGATGCAATAAATTAAAACACAATAGAAGTGAAAAAGTGAGTGCATATTAAGTAGCTAAAACTTATATAGGACTTACTATGTATAGGGGACTAAGTGCTTTACATGTATGAATTTATTTAACCCTTACAGCAACCCTGTGAAAGAGGCTCAATTATTATATGCCCACTTTTGCAGATGAGGAAATGGAAAAAGGTTTACATGCCCAAGTTGCATAGCTAATAAAGTGAGGGAGCTGGGATTTGAAGTCAGAAGTGTCTGGCTCCAGAACCTGTGAGCTTAACCATAGTGCCTTCCCTAAACCAAAGGAGAAAGGAGAATGGAAAAAGAAGTCTGTCACAAGTAACTAAGAGATATCATATGATGAGCATAAAATAAGTTGAACACTCCTTTATTATTTTTAATATACTTCTGTTTTTTAGAGGGTTATAACTATCTAAATTTCAATTCTTTAAGTTATATAAGACAGCTTAGCTCATCATGTCATTCTAGGACATCTCTTTCTCCCTGCCCTCCCTCTCCCCCAAGATCTATAAGGCTATGAGGTGTTCTACGTATGCACACAAATGCTTGTGTTCTCTTGGGCTAACCCACTGGTTCTCAAATTTTAGTTTATATTAGAATCACCTGAGAGGGTTCCAAGATGACAGTGTAGGAAGATCCTGAACTTACCTCCTCCCACGGACACACCAAATCTATAGCTATGTATGCATCATTTCCTTCTGGAGAAGATCTGAAAACTAGATGAACTGCTTCTCCACGACAAAGGATAAAAGGACTGCATCAGGTTGGGTAGGAAAGGCAGAAACACAGTCTCAGCAAAACCCTACCCCTGGCATGGCAACAAACAATAGAGAGGGATTTCACTAGTCCTGTGCTTCTCCCAGAGGACTGAGGGGTTGGTGCCCCACATCAGGCACCCTGGGATCTGCATTGGAGAGGTGAACCCTAAAACATCTGTTAGAAAACCAATGGGGCTAATGTCCAAGGGACTCAAAGTACTATAGGAAACTGAGCTTCCCCTTCTAAAGGGCTTGCATGCACTCTCACTTGCTCTGGGACCAAGCAAAGAAAGATAAGTTTGAAAAGTGCCTACTCTATGTAAAGGGTATTCATTTGCTAACCTAAAATCATCTATGGAGGGTCAGTTGAAACTGTCCTTGGAGGCAGAGGTGCTGGTGGATGCCATTATTGCACTCTCCACCTTCTCTGGTAGCACAGGTGCGTGCACGGGCTTGGAGGTGGCACCCTCCTACTGCCTTGCTAAGACAGGCAGGGCTGAGTGGTCAGGGCACTATCCCACTGCCTTGCAGCACTACCCTACTCCCTGGCTGGGGCAGGCAAGTGTGAGTGGTTGCCCTAGTTCTCCCACTCCCAGCCTATAGCTAGTGTGTGCACACAGGCAAGGCACTCTCCTGCTGCATTGCTGAAACCTGTGGGGTGCACCGTCGAGATATTCTCCTGCTGCCAGCTCAGTTTCATTTATCATTTCTATTGTTTTTCTAGTCTCAATTTCATTTATTTCTGCTCCAATCTTAACGTTATTTCCTTCCATCTACTAACTTTGGGCTTAGTTTGTTCTTTTTTTCAGTTCCTTCTATTGTAAAGTTATGTTGTTTATTTGCGATTTTTCTTTTTTTTTAATGTAGGCATTTATTATTATAAACTCCCCTCTTAGAATTGTTTTTGTTGCATCCATATGTTTTGGTGTGTCGTGTTTCCATTTTCATTTGTATCAAGATATTTTTTGATTTCTCTTTTGATTTATTTTTCGACCCATTGATTGTTCAGGAATGTGTTGTTTAATTTCCATATATTTGTGAATTTTCCAGTTTTCTTCCTGCTTCTGCATAATTTCAGAGAGTATGTGACAGACATATCTCATAAAGTTCACGTTTGTTTATTCACAAACATTTACTTCATCAGCAAATTCTTTAACACATGCTGAGTCCATAATATATTGTATTCATTATTTGCTCTAAATTTAACATTTAACTTTGCAACATATACTTATATTTTTGGAATTTCTGCTCAAAATAAAATTTATTGTATAGTTCTCTCAAAATATTTTTAAAGCATTTTATGCTCTGATACATGGATTTGGAAGTTCTGCATAAAATTCTATTCTACTGACAAAAAGTCACAGAAAAAAATCTGCTAGTCAGTAGGGGCTAATTTTCATAGATATTTGAAATAATTACAGTTCTACATTTTAAAGAAATGTATTGCAACAGAAACCTTATTGTGTTTATCCTTCATAAATAAATTTCTTGGCTTTTTTTCTTGTGAAGATTTTTTCTTTAATTTGAAGATAAATTAAAATTCACAGCTTATCAGTTTGACAGGAGATTTAAAATAGAGGAATTTTAAAACAAACCTTTATATTTTGAAAAATGTAAGAAGTGCTTCTTTATTAATTTTCCACAGTTTGTTTTTCAATGGGGAAAAAAACCACATTTGATCTGCATCTGACTGACTGCAAGACAAAAATCAAGTTGGTCTAATTTAAAGTGACTTGCTCTTATCATACGATGTCATCTCTTATTTTCAGCAGCGATAGAAGAAATTGAGTGAGAAAATTGAAAAATCATTTTAATGCTCCCCAAAGAAATTGTAACATGGGTTGGAACATATGGGTAATTTGTGAGGAAAAGTCAGCTATGGAGTCTAATCATTTTCAATGTAATTTTTGTGGCTGAAGTGTTCTAAACCAAGAAAAGTTTTCCTTTTTTTGAAGACAAAACTCTGATCAGACCTCTTCAAACTTTGTTTCATTTGTAACTGGGGTATTGAACAAGCATGACTCATGAGATATGATAAAAATGCAACTCTACTTTTGCCCCCTGCTGCTCCTTTAAGATTTATTTAGTGGAATAATCTCTCCTTTTCTCTGGATGGAGGACTGGTTCTGTGACTTTTTTGCTCATATCTAGGTAATAGACTATACTAAAGTCACTTTAGGTCAAAACCAATCTCAATTCAAACACTAGGATGTTCACTTCCCAACAATGATCAAAACATTAATGATAAATTTTCTCTTTCCCAACAGGGCCCATCAGATTGGAATGGGGAGGGCATTTTCCTCCTCACCCCATTAATATTTCTTCTCTTTTCCCAGCTTGCTAATTGTGTTTTGACCCTCCAGTGTTAGGCCCAGGAGGAGAGGGAGTTAAGGGGAAAGAGTACAGTTTTAAGTGGTTGGTGCAGTCAGTACCAGCTATAATTTTCAGGGCCTGGTGCAAAATGAAGTATAGGGTCCCTTGTTCAAAAAGCAGGAAAAAAGTGTCTTTAAAAGTTCTAAGAGATAAAGCTTTTTCCTTTCTTCCATAACCTCTCTTTTGACTTTTCATGGTATTTTTATTTGCTATTTAACGTCATTCTAAGAAAAAAAGTTAAAAATAGCATGATTTTATTGTTCATCTTTATATTTTGCAATGCCAGTTTTCAAAGCAAATATAAGAGGATTTAATTTGTATGCAAAATCCCTGAAATTACATACCTTGTATTTTGTAGGTGGAACATACACGTACAGAACTGTAGAAATGCTGCACATGACTAACTCAACTGTTTTTATCCCACATCTTGATCCATGTACATTTTACTAACGCCTTCAACTTTAGGCTTACTAATAAGCAAGGGAGAAATGAAAGGAAAAGGAACTGTGAGTTGCGCTGGCTTTCCCTTTCCTTCTATGTCATCACTTTAGCATAAGAGGTTAGTTAATTCAGAGAAATAAAATGAGTAAGAAAATTTGATTAGGGTTCTTTGGTCATTTGTATTTCTCAGAATGCCATTGCCTGCTCTTTGTGTTTGAAGCAAGTTCTGATTCACAGGCAAGACATCGCCTCTGGGCCCTGTCAGCAACCTCAGCTTCCTCCGTTATAGACATAACACATTCACTGTATACTCACTTTGAGTCTCAACTGAACTCCCACACAACGTGGGTTCACTGGAATTCAGTGCTCATGGGACATCATAAATGCTCTATGCAAATGAGGCAGCAAGAAATGACATGTTGGCTCCTTGGACTTATAAAACACTAGCTCAAAGACACAGTTATTAAGAATCTGAATATCCAGAGCATTAAATCAAGCATGGAGTCCTTCTGAGTGCAGGGTCCTATGTAACCGCACAGGTCATGCTCCATGAAACTGATCCCGAGTACAGTTGTCCTTCACACATAGTCTCTTGCTGTGGGAGTCTAATTGACCCTTCCAGGTAGTTGACTTAGGCAGGCTATCAGCTGACTCCTGTGAGGCCCACATCTGGTCTACATTCAATACTCACGTATGATTTGACTGCAAATGCAGATACCTCTCATATGTAGCAACAACCCACCTTTGCTTTGCTACCAAAGCAGCTCTCCAAGTTTTCCTAGGGAGACAGCCAACCTTTGTGTCCTAAGCTGCTAGAAGTCAGATCTCCATCTCTCTAGGTGGTCTCTTTGAAGCACCCTTCCCTCTAGGCTTGAGGTGAAGGGGCAGAAACCTCTTCATCCTTTCTTCTTAGTAATCCCACACGTTAGAGCTCATAATACAGCATCCTCATCTTTCTCACAAAATCTTCTCCCCAACTCTACTTTTTCAAGTATTTTATATCTCCCTATGGGTACAAACCAGACTTTGATCTCATTTTTTGAATAATGTTTTGAAAATCTGCCTATGGTTTTTTTCTCAAAAATCACTTTGGTATCTGTTGTCTATCCTAACTCAGTGCCTCAGCTGAAACTCCCAAATTAAATGTTCTGTTCCATGTAAATTATCATACTGGGTACAAAGCATGCCATGGGCACAGGTTTGGGTATGTTAAATGTTTGGTCATTTTGAGTTTCTTTGCGGTCATTTTGAATGCTTGTGAATCTTCTTCCTGAGGACAATATGCCACTAAGCTTTCAATCTGTCTTGAAGCTCATAATATAGGGACACTGATGAAAAGCAAGCTCATTATATGCTGGTCTGAGGAATTCAAGCATTTTCTATATACATTGCTAATGCTTCACCTAAGACCAAACTATTTGTGTGGAAATAATATGCTATAGGGAAAAAAGTGGAGTTCTAGTGTCAGAGGGATCTGGATCTGATTTCTGTTTTTTCTACTTTATACTTTATTACCTTGTAGAAGTTACTTAACATTCCTAAGCTGTAATTCCTCATTTGTAAAATGCGAGAATAATACTAACTTTCTTGGGTTATTTGATGGTATGATGTGTGTGAAAATTCCAGACATTCAACCAAAGTTACTTGCCCTGATGACCATTAGTAATTTGGTGGGGAGTTTTAAGTTTATTTGATGGAGAGGAAAAATTGTTATTTAAATAGCCACTGACAACAGCCTCTTCTTATAGGAGTAATATATATTGCTTTTGGTTTAGCACAAATCTTTTCGATGGGGCTATGGGAATATAGGCCTCAGAGTATGCACGAGAATTTGAAGAAATGTGAGGAGGAGAACTAAAGTGCTCTGTGTAATAGAGTAAGAAATTTAGAGTTTAACTCAAACATGACTTTAGTGTCACTTCTATCCCTATGTCCTACTCCAGCAAACATATGCCACTAGGTAATGGTGAGTAATGTAAATTTTAGGAAGATGGAAGTGTGAACAGCATTTCATTCCAAAAAAAAAAAAAGCCCATCAGATACATCTTTTATCTGCAAAGTTGTTCTTCCCAGCCTCCATGCCGCCTCTAGCTCCTGGTTCCAGACTCTTCCCACCTCCCAATATTCTTTATATCCCTTTTCTTAAGCAAAGCAATTCAGCTTTGCCCAAGTTTTTCTAATTTTGTGTCTTCATACTCTTCACCAAGCTCTTTCGTCAAGTATGTGAAAGACCATTACATTAAAAATTATGTGCTCAGCAGAAAAAAGGTTCTTTAACTTCTAGGATTCACTCACTCTCCTTAGAATTTGTAAATTGTGAATAGTAGTAGGCTTTTCATCATTTTTTCTTTCTTGTCATAGGAGTTTCCAGGAATAGCTTAGACATAAGAGAAGGTGGCTTGGAAAACGGTGTAAAAGTGCAAAGAACTTCAACTAGCCCAGATGGCACTTTGTTTAGCATCAGGCAGATGTGGCCCTGTTGCAAGACATGTGCTTCAGATTGTGGAGCAGAATATGAGCTGAATTGTAGTCCTCTACTCACCCCTTTAGACAAGCACTCTTGGGCAGGGAACAACCTGCACAACTAGATGTGCTGTCTCTGGAGAGGGAAGAACAAAGTAGCAAGTGGAACCTCTATGAAAGGTGACATGTGAGAAGTTGCCAATGCTTAGGCAGCTGGAATAATTTTAAGGACAGGATTGGCTAATGTTCAATTTTGAAGACAGCTGCTGAGAGTCAGTATATAATTTCAGTTACCCTGGAGCCATCAGTAAAGCTTTCTATTAATAAAGTCTTGAGTTGGTGGTACTTTGAAGAGTAAAGGGATAGAGTCTGAGTTCAGCTGATCAAACAGTGACCCAAGGTAGAAATATGATTGGAGAGTAGAAACAGCTGTAATATGGGGGTGACTAAGGAGCAGTCTTCAGCCTAACCACCCTTTCATGAATATCCTGGAGAGGTGTGCTTTGATTACAGGGGATGGCCAATGCTTGGATTCTATTGCTATGAGTGGAATCCACAACTAGATCAAGGGAGGCAGAGTATAATGCTGAAGAGCATCAACTCAGCTCACTGGAGTCGTAACTCACTGTGGTGTGCCCAGTGCGGGGGATGACCCCCAATGAGCCCCACTTCCTGGTATTCACATCCTTGTGCAATCTCCTCTCCTAAAGTGTGGGCTGGATTTGATTACTAACTAATAGGAAATAGAATATGGCAAATTGGATGTGATGTCACTTCTGAGAGTACGTTACAAAAAGACTTGGCTTCCATCTTGGGTACACGCTTTTTATTTTCTCTTACTTGCTCTAAAGACTGCTAGCTGCCATGGTGTAAGCTGCTTTATGGAGAGGCCCACGTGACAAGAAACTGAGGGAGTTCTCCGGCCAGTAAGCAGCAAAGAACTGAATCCTGCCAACAGTCGCATGAATGAGATTAGAAACGTATCCTTTCCCTGTCAACCCTTCAGATGAAACCTCGGCCTTGGCAAACATCCTGACTACAGTCCATGAGAGAACTTGAGGCAGGAGCACCCAGCTTCACTTCTATTGGGTTGGCCAAAAAGTGCCTTTGGTTTTTTAAGTAAAAATAAAAGACACATTTTTCATTTTCACCAAGAACTTTATTGAACAACTATTCACCCTTTTGTTCCACTACTTTCTGCCATTTTTCAGGCAACTTCATAATTCCATCTTCCCAAAACTTTTTAGCTTTTTTAGCAAAGAACTGTTCCAGGTGTCTTTTACAGTCTTCCAGGGAATAGAATTTTTTTCCATTAAGAGAATTTTGTAAAGACTGAAATAAATGGAAATCCAAAGGTGTAATGTCTGGTGAATATGGCAGATGAATCAGAACTTCCCAGCCAAGCTGTAACAGTTTTTGCCTGGTCATCAAAGAAACATGTGGTCTTGCATTATCCTGATGGAAGATTATGCGTTTTCTGTTGACTAATTCTGGACGCTTTTCATCGAGTGCTGCTTTCAGTTGGTCTCACTGGGAGCAGTACTTGTTGGAATTAATCATTTGGTTTTCCAGAAGGAGCTTATAATAGAGGACTCCCTTCTAATCCCAACATCAATATACACAACATCACTTTCTTTGGATGAAGACCGGCCTTTGGTGTGGTTGGCGGTGGTTCATTTCGCTAGCCCCACGATCTCTTCTGTTCCACATTATTGTACAGTATCCACTTTTCATTGCCCGTCGCAATTTGTTTTAAAAACGGAACGTTTTCATTATGTTTCAGTAGAGAATCGCATGGGAAATGCGGTCAAGAAGGTTTTTTCACTTATGCGGAACCCAAACATCAAAGCGATTAACAAACCAAGCTGATGCAAATGATTTTCAACGCTTGATTTTGAGTATGTCGGCTATCACCAGCCTGGTATAACGTTGATTGTTCTCAATTATTGTTTTGATTTGATTGCTGTCAACTTCAAGTGGTCTACCCAACCGTGGAGCATCATTCAGTGAGAAATCTCCAGCACGAAACTTCATGAACCACTTTTGACACGTTTGACCAGTCACAGCACCTTCTCCACACACTGCACATATCTTTTTGTGTGTTTCAGTTGCGTTTTTACTTTTCTTGAAATAATAAAGCATAATATGCCAAAAATACTGCTTTTTTTCTTCCATCTTCAATATTAAAATGGCTACACAAAAATTCACCAATTTTGATGTCTTTTTTAAATGCATGCTGATATGACAGCTGTCACATACAATCTAACAAAATTGTTTCGAACGACATTAAAGACAACTAAGTGCTACTAGAGCCATCTTACAGAAAAAACCGAATGAACGTTTTGGCCCAAATGATATATCAGTTATCTATTTTGGTCTAGCAAGCAACCTCAAAACTTAGTAGTTTGAAAAAACAGCATTTATTATCTTACAGTTTTTGTGGGTCT
Source organism: Balaenoptera physalus (assembly GCF_965194825.1). Taxonomy (NCBI): domain Eukaryota; kingdom Metazoa; phylum Chordata; class Mammalia; order Artiodactyla; family Balaenopteridae; genus Balaenoptera; species Balaenoptera physalus. The sequence goes on from NC_138883.1 coordinate 54,990,410, forward strand.
GGAATTTGGGAGCGGTTCACCTGGGTGGTTCTGGCCTGGGGTTTCTCATGAGGTTACAGAAAGATACTACTTGGGGTTACTTTCACCTCAGGGATTGACTGGAGCTGGCAAGTTGATCGTGGTTAGGAGGCCTCAGTTCTTTGCCACATGGCCCTCTCCTTATGACTTCTGTGTGTTCTCACGATATGGCGTCTGGCTTCCCCGAGAAAGAGTGATCCAAGAGAGCAAAGTGGAAGGTGAAATTGTTTTTACGACCCAGCATCAAAAGTCACACACCATTATGTTTTTGCCAAAATGATTGAGCCCACAGACCATCCCCGATACAATGTGAGAGGGGACCACCTAGGAGTATGACTATCAGGAAGCAAGCTATTAGACCTTGGACTGGTTGCTCAATGTTGCTAAACTTTAGTTTCCTTGGCTTTGAAATGAGGATATAATGGTAGCTGAGTTTTAGGGTTGTGAAGATTAAGTGTGATATTTCAGATATAAGCACTTAGTAACCACTACATGCAAATTCTCTTTCTCAGTCTAGTTTAGTGAGTTTTCTAAAAAAGGTGTGTGTGTGTAAATAGAAAATGATGGGTATTTCTAGTACAGCCATCTTCAGTTATAAGAGAACCTTATATGTGTGCTCAATAAATGTTAGCTATTTTCATCATTATTATTACTAGTTATCAGGATATTATTACTTATATTGCATAGCTGACCCATCTTTCTTAGCACAGTTTCAGAGGGATTCCACAGATGATTTGTTATATGATCATCATGCATCTGAAGTTCTTTGAGAAGCTATCTAATGGCAACTCTTGATTAAACCACATTTAACACATTATGACCTAATAAAATATTCTGGCTAGTGAGACTGCCTCATTACATGTCACAGAAATTAAAAGTGCAGCTTCTAATATAAGTGTGCTGTCCTTAATGTGCTGCCAGAGAGCTTTTTGCTGACAGAGTCAGCAGAATGCAGAACGTGCTTGATCTACAATATCTGCAGGTCAGTTTAGACATTGTGAATCTTGTTTAGATTGTAAAGAGGTGTATTATATTTGCTTTCAGTCTCACAAAGCTGGAGTACAGATTCTGCAGGAAAATGGGATTTAGTCTTAGGAATAATTTGGTTATTAAGAGCAGCAATTCAATCAAGCTTGCTGAAGAGTAGGTGCATTTATTTTAAATGTTCAGAAAAATCTCACAGAATGTAACTATTGGAAATAGCCATCTCCCATGAGACTGGAAATTCATCAGGTGATCTTTCCTTCTCTCTTGTCACATGGTCTCCGTCTCTCATTTTGGGGTCTGTGTGAAAGGCAACTTCTGGTATTCATGCCCTATGTAATCTTCTCTCCTTGAGTGTGGGCTAAAGTTACTGACCCACTTCTAAAGGTGGAAGTAGGGAGATGTTACTTTTGAGATTAGGTTAAAAAAGATGGTGACTTCAACCTTGGGTGTGTCTTTCTCTCTCTCAGAACTCTTACGCTGGGGGAAGCAAGGTGCCATGGTTTGAGTAGCCATATAGAGAGGCTCAGATGGTATGGAGAAGAACTGAGGTCCTTAGTCCAACAGCCTATGAGAAACTGAAGCCCTCAATCTGAAAGCCCTTGAGTAACTAAAGCCTGTCAATAGCCATAAGAACTTGCAAGTGGATATCTTATCCCCAGATGAATTGTTGAATCTTAAGATAGTTGCAGCCTTAGCTGACAGTTTGACTGTAACCTCATGAGACACTCTGAGTCAAAATTATGTAGCCAAACTGCTTCTGATTCCTGACCTCCTGAAACAGTGAGCTAATAAATATTTGTTGTTTTAAGCTGGTAATTTTTGGTGTAATTTGTTATGCAGCAATAATGAATACAGATTTTGGTGTCTAGAAGTAGAGTGCTGCCATGATGAGAGCGTAAAATGTAGAAGTGGTTTTAGAACTAGGATTTGAGCAAAATGTTAACGAAATTCTAAAGTTCCCAAAGAAACTGTTAATAGAGGCTTCTTGGTCTTTTATAAGACTGAGGGTGAGTGGTGGCAAAAACTGAAGAAATGGGGACTCCTTGTTATGTAGTGGCAGAAAGCTTAGAAACCTCATTTCTTGTAGTAACATGAAACGTAGAAAATGTACTTTGTGAACTGGGTGATCGAGCTCAGGAGATTTCCAAGCAAAGGTGCTTGGAAGGTGGTATATGGTTTCTTTTTGCTGATTATAGTAAAATAGGAGAGGAATGAATTAAACTGAAGTAGGGATGTTAAGTATAAAAGAGCCAAGACTTCATAGTTTTTAAAATTCTGTTTTTCCAGATGGCAACTGGTACCAAAATTAAGAAATGGCTTTTGATCAAAGATCAAATCTAGGGCACTGCCAGGAGAACAGAGGTCTAAAGAGGAAGCAAAGGATGTGACTGTCAAAACTTCTGTTAAAACCGAAGGTCATGCCCCAGGGTAATATTCAGTCATAAAGAGGACCCTTTAAAGAGATTAATGGTGTGTCTCACAGATCCTCTCAATGAAACAACAGTGCTTCTAGGAAGCTAAGGTCATTGTGTTTCAGCTATCTTGAGGCAGGAGTTGGGCCTCAAGAGGAGGAGAAAGAGAGGAGCTGAGCCCTGCCAAGATAAGAGACCACATATTTCTCATTCTCGAGGTCAAGGACCTTCCCGATTATACATCGCAGAAAGGGCTCCTCGGAGGTCAAATGGAGGGGGCGTCACCCCATAGTAAGTGATGTCAGCCTATGCATAGGCCTCTTCGCTAGAAACCATCTTGGCTAAGAAATGCGTGCACGCACAGGGGGAGGACCCTGAGATAAACCAAATACAGACTCAGAGCCAGGCAAAGAAAGATGATTGGCCAGAGGAAACCCAGAAGAAATGCCCCATATAAGTGATTCAAACTACCACGAGAGTGTGACTTTCTCTCTGAGTCTGCCCTTGTGAGTCTATTCACATGTACCTTTTGCCTCCTAATAAACACTTTACTTGTTTCACTAACTTCTGTCTCTTTGTGGGAATTCATTTCTACAAAGCTGACAGGCCAGGGCCTTGTCACTGGTCACTGGTCTAATGGCTAGGATTCAGTGCTCTCACTGCCACAGCCTGACTTCAATCTGGCTGGGGAACCGAAATCCTGCTTCAAACCGCTGCAGGCCAAGGTCACCGGATATCAATCTCAGCCAAGGCTCAAGGGAGAGAAGAGCTTATTTCAAGATTTCTGAGTGTGCCTTTTGTCTAATGGAGTGAATCCCAAGATGATTCACGGGAGACCCACAAAGTTTTTAAGAGAGTTATATATGCAGAGTTATATATTGCCAGCTTGAACTCAAGGGGATAGAGACAGTATGGAAAGAGGAGAGACTTTTGGACCCCAGGACTATACTGGAAGGAAGGAAACTGTGATAGCTGCTTGGCTGTAAAAACATGGTACATGTCACAACAAAAGGAAGGAAGACTCAGAGGGCAGAATAAACAACTGAGAATCAAGGAATATCCAACCTTTGCCCAGCTGGATTTCAGAACTACCATGGACCAGTGAATCCTTTGTATATTCCTTTTCTTCCCTTTTTGACAGGAATGTGTATAGCAGTTTTTCAATACCTGTCCTCATTGTATGTTGTGTGTGTATGGGGGGGTGTGTGGCAGATAACTTGTCTCTTTAATTTTACAAGTCTGTTGATCAAGAGGTATTCAATTTGAGAAGTTGTATTTAAGGAGCTACACCTGACAAGCTTCATCAGCACCTGGATCTAATTTAGATGACAGGATTCTAGACTTGGAACTCATTCTATAATAGGATGAAACTTTCGATGCTTTGGGAGGGGATGCGGGAATTTTGCGTGTAAGAGAGATGTGAATCATTGGGAGCCATAGGTGTAGACTGCGGTAGGCACCTTCTAAGATGGCTCCCAATGATGTTTCCTCTTGGTATTCATGCTCTTGGGTAATCTCCTGCCAGTAGGGGCTGGACCTAGTGATTCACTTCCAATGATTATAATGCGGACAAAGGGATGGGCTGTCACTTCTGAGATTACATTTCAAAAAGACTTTGGCTTCCATCTTGGATGTGTTCTCTCTCTTTTTCTTGGATCACTGGTATCAGGGGAAGCAAGCTGTCATGTAGTGAGCAGACCTATGAAGAGGTTCATGTGATGTTTCAAGGAACCAACCCCATTAAGGGCTCACCCCAGGAGGAACTGAAGTCTGCCAACAACCATGTGAGTATGTTTAGAAGCAGATCCTTTGACCCCAGTATGGTCTTAAGATCCCTGCAGTCCCAGCTGGCAGCTTGACTATAGTGCTATGAGAGACCCTGAACCAGAACCACCCAGCTAAACTGGTCCCAGATTCTTGACCCTCAGAAACTGTAAGGTGATAAATGTTTGTTGTTTGAAGGCACTGAGCTTTGGAGTAATTTGTTATGCAGCAATAGATAACTAAGACAGTCTGCTTTCTCTTTTTGGCTTCTCTGATGACTCATTGCTTTCACACAGGGTTGCTCTGCTTCCTGACCATAATTGACTAGATCAATCTCTGGGTTCCAATTTTAAATTTTTGGAGAAAGAATCTCATTCTTCCAGCTTGGGTCAGAGGTCCCACCCTGGTTCTACTTCCTTTACCCAGAAGTGGTGAAGCATTAAGTACGTAGAGCTGCCTTTTCCAGGTTGTTGGTGAGTTATGTTCTTATAAAGCCAGTAGAGAGGGAATGATGGGCCTTTTTAGAATTGCTGCTTTGGAAAATGTTCCCCCAAGCTGTTTTGTATCTGGCAAACTGAGCTGGGTTATTCACAACAGTGAATCCAGGGGCTGTAACATATTCAGAAGATTCAGTCAAAGTGCCATAGGATGGTATTAACAGTGATACTTTTATTTTTTATTTATTTATTTAATAGATCTTTATTGGAGTATAATTGCTTTACAATGGTGTGTTAGTTTCTGCTGTATAACAAAGTGGATCAGCCATATGCATACATATATCCCCATATCCCCCTCCCTCTTGAGCCTCCCTCCCACCCTCCCTGAAAAAAAAAAAAAAAGAAACCGTGATACTTTTAAATAGTTATACATACTAAATGGAAGTTAATGCTAGTTGCGACTCAGCAGTAATTAGTAAAGCCATTTCCTCAATATTTTCACGAAGGCAGTTGAGCTGACCATACTTTTCTCAAAGTATAACATCACAGGTGATAACTGGAGCTGCCTAGTGAGCACATTGAGGGACTCCTTCAGGGAGATGTCCTCATTCGTCAGGAATGATTCAGAAGTCTGTTAGGAAGGAATTGGCTCATACCAGTGTGATGGGGAAGGAAGACTATTATGTATGCCTAGGGGCACCAGGAGTTACAGTTAACATTTTATATTTCACTGGTGCCTTCTAGTTGCAAACTGCAGTGATTTTTTTTTATAGAGTAGGTTGAACTCAGAATTGCATTACAGTAATAAAGGACTGTCTTGTTGAAAGCCTTTTTCCCTTTTCTGTTTGATTAGTGTTACTCTACATAGCAGAGTGATTTGAAAGTTCTTGAGGAGATTGTAAATTGCACCCTAAAAAAGAAGAAATCCACCCATGTATATGTTTTAGCATCAGAAAAGTTAAGGTGAGAGAAGATTTGAGTAAAATGTTTACAACAAATGTATCATGGTATCAAAATGGTTTTGAATATGAATATGTGTTAGATAATATTCACCTGTAATTGACTAGCTAGTTGTTTCTGTGATTTTGACACTGAAGCTTCTACAGTGAGATTCAGGTACAGGTGAATTTGCATATCTGCCTCATGATCTCTGGGACATTGGGTCAGGCACCAGCAATCCTAGTTCCTTAAGGGCTCCTAGGAATCTTTTGAGGTGGCTGTGGGGATCTTGGACCTGAGAATTTGGCTCCCAGACACTAGATTTATGACTGTTTAATGCTGAAGGAGAAAAAAGAGGCTGCTTTAAATATTGGGAGTGTCCCGGGGGACAAAGGACTCACTCTGAGGTGGGAGGCACCACCTGAATCAACTGTTGGCCCAGCTTCCTGGGGAACTTGGTTAAAGTTTTGGCACAGAGGGTTTTATAAAACTTAAAGAGTAAGACTATATTTTAGGCCCAAAGGAGCTGTAATCATGTAGATCAAAGATCATCAATGACTAGTTGAAAGAAAGCCATCTTTTCTGCTATTCACCTGAGGCAGAAGGTACAGTAAATTCCTGACAAGGCAGGTGCCATTAGCGGCTTCAAAAAAGAGTTGGTCAAGACAGCAGCGACCTGAGCATAGGATCACATGAAGGGGATGAGAGAAGGGGCAAATTAGCTACACACATCCTTCTTACTAATTATGGTGGTGTGATCCAATTCTTTTCCAAAAAGCTGGGGGCCAGAGGGAAGGATGAATGGGTGAGTTAAATTTAAAAAAAAAACCAACAAAACACACACACACACACACAAACACACACACCAAAAAACTGGAACCATACACTCTAATCCAACAGTCATCCAATCCCTTGAACTTGTCCCCCTGGGGACTGACATAGTCTGGAGAAAGAAGAGTTAAGCTTGCCCTGTGGAAAACTGTTCTTTTCCTTATCAGAAATAATAGATTCTCATTCAAGCCACTAAGATACCCTGTTTTAAGATGTGTCAGCAAATGAAATTTTAATGCCATGTTGATGTCCAAGTTTGCAATATTGGTATGAAGCAATAACAGGGGCAGCCAAAACACAGCCTGTGCAGAACAAGCAGCGTTGGATGTGCTAAGTCACCCACTTTTACATGACTGGGGCAGGCAGGCACTCACCACCCAATCAATTAGCCTCTTTTAAGTTTCCTCTTGATGCATGACACATGGGCTCTGTCAATTTGTATCCAGTGAAAACAAAATTCTCATTCTTTCTCTTGACATTATTACAAAAGAATTCTAGAGAAAGAGTAGAGAGAAGGTAGAGTGCACAGTCCACATTTCTGTTCTACAGATACCAACACACTGAAATGTGCTTATAAGTTAAGATTCAGTACTTAAGTCAGAAAGAGAAAGACAAATACCATATGATATAATTTATATGTGGAATCTAAAATATGACACAAATGAACTTATTTACAAAACAGAAACAAACTCACAGACACAGAAAACAAACTTCTGGTTACCAAAGGGGAAAGAGGGTGGGGGAGGGGTAAATTAGGAGTATGGGTTTAGCAGATACACACTACTATATATAAAATAGATAAACAATAAAGTCCTACTATATAGCACAGGGAACTATATTCAATATCCTATAATAAACCATAATGGAAAAGAATATGAAATATATAAATAACTGAATCACTTTGCTGTACACCAGAAACTAACACAACATTGTAAATCGACTACATTTCAATATAAAAAAATATTCTGTACTTCCCATTGCATTATACAATAAAATGCGAAGGCAAGGCACCTTTGTTGAGACTAGAAAGGAAAAAAAAAAACACTCCAGCAAAGTTCAGTTATAGCAGTGGAGCTTTAAAAATAATTCTGATTATCCATAACAATTAATTCAGAATCCAAGTGTCAGTATTTATTAAAGCCCTCCAGGTGATTTCAATGTGAAGTCAAAGTTAAGATTACTGAATTACAGTCTCTTATTTGCAGCTCCTCCGAACTGCAAATATGGAGCTCAGAAATATGTACATAAAGCCACCCCTACTAAGTCACATTTCTAACCCCTGAGATAAAATCAACTTGTCTTTGTGACTAATAATTTAGTCTGAGTCTGTCTATTTACAATCTCCCTATCTATCTATCTATCAATCATCTATCTATCTATCTATCTATCTATCATCTATCTATCATCTATCTACCGGGTGGGCCAAAAAGTGACTTCAGTTTCTTAAGTAAAAATAAAAGACACATTTTTAATTTTCACCAAGAACTTTATTGAACAACTATTCACCCTTTTGTTCCACTACCATCTGGCATTTTTCACGCAACTTCATAATTCCATCTTTCCAAAATGTTTTAGCTTTTTGAGCAAAGAACTTTTCCAGGTGCCTTTTACAGCCTTCCAGCAAATTGAAATTTTTTCCATTAAGAGAATTTTTAAAGACTGAAATAAATGGAAATCCAAAGGTGTAATGTCTGGTGAATATGGCGGATGAATCAGAACTTCCCAGCCAAGCTGTAACAGTTTTTGCCTGGTCATTAAAGAAACATGCGGTCTTGCATTATCCTGATGGAAGATTATGTGTTTTCTGTTGACTAATTCTGGACGCTTTTCGTCAAGTACTGCTTTCAGTTGGTCTCACTGGGAGCAGTACTTGCTGGAATTAATCATTTGGTTTTCCAGGAGGAGCTCATAATAGAGGACTCCCTTCTAATCCTAACATCAACATACACAACATCACCTTCTTTGGATGAAGACCGGCCTTTGGTGTGGTTGTTGGTGGTTCATTTCGCTTGCCCCACGATCTCTTCCATTCCACATTATTGTACAGTATCCACTTTTCATCGCCTGTCACAATTTGTTTTAAAAACTGAACGTGTTCATTATGTTTCAGTAGAGAATCGCGTGGGGAAATACGGTCAAGAAGGTTTTTTTCACTTAACTTATGTGGAACCCAAACATCAAAGCGATTAACATAACCAAGCTGATGCAAATGATTTTCAATGCTTGATTTTGAGTATGTTGGCTATCACCCACCTGGTATAACGTTGATTGTTCTCAATTATCGTTTTGATTTGATCGCTGTCAACTTCAAGTGGTCTACCTGACCGTGGAGCACCGTCCAGCAAGAAATCTCCAGCAAGAAACTTCATGAACCACTTTTGACACGTTTGATCAGTCACAGCACCTTCTCCATATGTTGCACAAATCTTTTTGTGCATTTCAGTTGCGTTTTTACTTTTCTTGAAATGATAAAGCATAATATGCCAAAAATGTTGCTTTTTTTCTTCCATCTTCAATATTAAAATGGCTACACAAAAATTCACCAATTTTGATGTCTTTTTTAAATACATGGTGATATGACAACTGTCACATACAATCTAACAAAATTGTTTTGAATGAAGTTAAAGACAACTAAGTACTACTAGAGCCATCTTATGGAAAAAACTGAACAAACATTTTGGCCCACCCAATATCTATCTGTCTATTGTCTGTCTATCTATCTATCTATCTATCTATCTATCTATCTATCTATCTATCTATCATCTACCTGTGCATCTATCTACTTATCTATCTATCTATCCATCCATCCATCCTGGAATGGAAGGTTGTGGCTATTCCTTGGAGAATCTTAAATGAAAGGGTGATCCAAGTATAAGCAATTTAATAGGCAATTAGTCATTAAAGATTTTTAGATAGCAAAGAAACATGATTGAACTTGCTTTAAAAATTATCTGGGGCTTCCCTGGTGGCGCAGTGGTTGAGAATCTGCCTGCCAATGCAGGGGACACGGGTTCGAGCCCTGGTCTGGGAAGATCCCACATGCCGCGGAGCAACTGGGCCCGTGAGCCACAACTGCTGAGCCTGCGTGTCTGGAGCCTGTGCTCTGCAACAAGAGAGGCCGCGATAGTGAGAGGCCCACGCACCGCAATGAAGAGTGGCCCCCACTTGCCGCAACTGGAGAAAGCCCTCGCACAGAAACGAAGACCCAACATAGCCATAAATAAATAAATAAATTTATTAAAAAAAAATTATCTGGTAGCAGTATTAATAGTGGATTTCATGATGGGAGAGTGGACCAGGTCAGGCTAGAAAAATGGTTATTTTGCAATAGTAAGGTGAGAAGGAAGGAAGTCTTTAAGATTTTGATGATGCAAATGAATAGGAGACTATGAGAGAAAGAACATTTAAAAAATAATGGTATTTGCTTGACTAAGAAATTAGAATGATCCAAGGAAAATCTGTCAGTATAAATATTGGGGAACCATTTGGGGCTCTCTTCTGTTTAACCCAAAGGTCCTTTTCAGGGCCAGGCTAATTTCCTGCATTCTCCTTCTCCTGCTTGTTGCACATTCAGGCCTTCTGCTTGGTTTTCCTTCTGTTTTCAAGCTGCCACTGCTCAGCTCATTCCTTGGATTTTCCAAGACTGATTTTGGAGTGAGACACAGTCCTTTGTTCCTTACTGCATTGGAAAGCAAGCACCCAACTGGATACTTTTAATATTTTATTGCATATCACTTTGTGTAGTCTTTTTTACCAACAAGGACCTAGGACATCATTCTTTTCACTGTTTCCACTCAGCCCAGTATCAACTTCCATATCAGTTATCTAGTGCCACTGTAATGCTGTGGGACAACCATCCAGAACTCAGTGAGTAAAACAATACATTTATTTAACTCATGCATTTTCAGGTGAACTGGGTGGTTCTTTTGGTAATTCATGTATTGACTGATCATGATTGGGATCTCTCACGTATTTGAGTGTTGGACAGCTCATTATCTAGTCTAGAAAACCCTTTGCTGGGACAATTGAGGCTCTGTTTCATGTCTCATAGTTTAGCAGGCTAGCTTGGGCATGTTCTTGTGGCAAAGGCAGAGGAGTAAAAATCACGTGGATGTGTGTAAGTGCTTTTTCAAGCTTCTGCTTGCTGACATCCCAATGGCTAAAGCAAGTCACTTGGTCAAGCCCAGAAACCAAAGATGAGACAGAGTACCCTGCCCAGAGTGGAAGAGCACTACAAAGTTACAGGGCAAAGGCAGGTGTGCAAGAATGAGTGGGAGGGGGAGAGTAACTAATGCAGTCAACCCTCCACATTCTTTTTTCTCATTCCCTCCATTAGTTAATTGAGGGGTTGGCCTTCTCCCCCTGCTAATACTCAAGAGTCCTCATGGAAACAGCACAAGGGGAGATTCTGTTAAATCTTTTGCCTTTATTCTTAGGTTGATGTTTTAACTCAACTTTCTGATTCCTTAATAATAACAACAACAACAAATCTAGTAATAGTAATAATAATGATCAAATCTTTCTATGTAACAGACATCATTCAGATTTCTTTACTGGCATTACGGCATTATTTAGTCCTCATAACGACTCTTTTAGGAATTGCTATCCCTATGTAACCTTTTGACATTTTGATGAATGAACTCTTTTATTATATATTTTGAGAGCAGATATACCAAGGAATGAATATTTTAATAACTGAGATGTGGGAAATTAGCTTTATTGATAATACTAACTTTGTATGAACAACATGAGACTGTATTAATAGACTGCATTTATATAAAGCTGAAATAAGTAAGATACTCTTAGCTCTGCCCCAAACTACAACCCACCTCCTTCTCTCAACTTCATGATTTACCTATTGAATTTACTTTTATTTTCTCATGTTGATAAAAATTTTTCTAACTTTATGATGATATACAGAACTTAACAGGTTGTATAAACAACATAGCAGAAAGAGAGAATTACAGTTAGAAAATTATGAAAAAATTTTCCTCCGTCATCTTGCAGGAAGCATACAAAGTGTAAAGGGTAAAGGTGAGTTTTATTCATTTGCAGAAGCATGTAATAAGTAAGCACAAGAAAATGATCAGTAGTATTCTAACACATTTCAACTCAGAGCATCTATCAAAATAAGAAGTAAGATTAGATTAATGTAAAAAGGTTTTGTAACTGCAGTTTCCCAGATTTTCTTCTAGTGTGGGATTGTATTGGGTCTTGATGAAATTTAGTTCAAATGCACAGTGAATACCAATAGAAGTTCTCTGAGAGTTACCCCAATGATGATGGTATCATTAAGAGAGCCATAAGTGTGCCACTGAAATGAATATTCCAGATTATTAAATTTTATCACTTTAAAAACCAAATTAATTATTTTTATTTTAACCAATTTTTGAAGGAAACCTAACACAAATATGCCATTTATTTTTCTGCTTCTTGAACTGAGCATACTAAATATTTTATTCATTTTGAGATGACTAGGTCTCAGGTTACCATTATGAATAATTTTTGTTTTATATGTTAATACAGTGTTTCCCTCAGGGGCTAGTGAGTTATGTAGGTCTGTTTGATTAATTACCTTAGATTTTCTAATAAGTTCTGGTGATTCTCTTGCCTGTATTGTCTCTTTTTACTCTAGGCCATTTCAATTTGACAATTCCCTTTCCTTGATACTTTTAACCTATTTTTTTCTGTAAACCTTAATTCAGTACAAATCAGATAAGCATTCAGAATCAGTAGATTAAGTTGTATATTAAGTTATAATTCAGTAGCTTTTTGCTCAAGAGCCTGAGCCCCACACTTCTGAAAATATGATAAATGTAATTTACTTGTTTATTTGAAATATGTTTTGAATGCAAATACAATATTGCATTGAATGTAAGATGTCAATTATAATACAGACCACTATTATATGGACTACTAAGAAGGAAAAAAATGTTGCATATTATAAGATGCATCTCCAGTTTAGAGATGTTAAAATGTGTAAAACTATAAGTCTTGGAGGGGATGAAATGTGATACATGAGTGAAATAATGTTCTGGGTGATGGGGGTATATCTGTGATCAAAGCAGTTAATATCCCTACTCTAATGGAGTTTACATTCTAATGTGGAGGGAGCAAATAATTATGTCAGGTGATCATTAGTACTCTGAAGGAGAAACAACGGTAAGCAAGGGGAAGGAGAGTGGAAGTGTGGGTGTTCTTTTCATATAGAATAGTCAGAGAATCAGAGAAAACAAAGAGTCAGAAAGTCAGAGAAAGTCTGATCAGGGATATTTGAGAAGAGACCAGAAGGAAGGGAAAGAGTGAGCCAGGAAGTGGGAGAAGATAACTACAGGCAGTGGGAAAAGTGAGTGCAAAGACTCTGAGATGGAAACATGTTTGGGGTGCTGGAGGAGCAGCAAGTAGGCCAGCATGGCTGCAGTGGAAGAAAGGAGGGAGAGAGTAGTGGGAGATGACATTAAAGAGATGGTGAACTCCAGATTAGGTCAGGCCTTGTAGACATGGTAAGAAGAACTCTGGACTTTACTCTGTGATAGATAGCAAGCTGTGCAAGGATTTTGAGTGCAGAAGTGACACGATCTGATTGTGTTTTAACAGAAACATTGTGACTTCTATGTGGAGAAAGACTGTTGAGGAATAAGGGAGTGGAAACAGGAAGATCATTTAGGAGACTATTGCAACCTATCCATATAAGTCATGATGGAAGCTTAGACTAGTGGAGCAGTGATGGAGGTGGTGAGAAGTGGTCAGATTCTAGATATATATTTGAAGGTCAGGCTTATAGAATTTTCTGATTGATTTGATAATGATGTATGAGAAGAAGAGAGGAGTCAAAGATGACTTCAAGGGTTTTGGCCCATGAAGGAATAGAGTTGACATTTATTGAGATTGGGGAAAAATCTCAAATTGAGGGAGGAGGAACAGGGTTAAGGAAGAAGTAAAAACCTTGGTTTTGTACATGTTCAGTTTGAAATGCCTTAGCTGTCAAGTGGAGAAGTGAGATAGGCAGTTGGATACATGAATCTGGACTTCAGGGGAGAGGCCTAGACCAGAGAAATAAATTTGGGAGTCAAGAAAAAGAGAGAACAAAGGTGCCAATTGCTGCTCATAGAGTGAGTAGAATAAGGATTAGGAATTGACATTGGATTTGTCAACATAGAGTTTGTGAGACAGAACAGATTGGAATGAATTCAGGAAAGAATGAGAGGAAAGAAGTGGAGGCGATTCTTTCAAAGGGGTTTTGTTGTAAAGTGGGCCAGAAAATGGTGTAATTACTACTTTTTCACGTAAGTTTGAAACCTTCTCCAATTACTTGTTATATCATTCTTTTAGAAGGCATAGCAACAAAATGTTTGGGCTGCAGGGTACATTATTTCTTTGATGTCATATCTCAGAGGACTTGGTCAGGAAATGAAATAAGCTCAAATATAATTTCCATTCAAAGCAAAACCCTGTGTTGTTTATAATTTACATTGCTTTTTGCAAATTCAGGATAGCATAGAAGATAAAAGGACAAGATTTGCAAATACAGGGTCCAAAAGAGTCAATCATCTTACATTCTAGAAATCCCCACATTAGTCTATATGCAGATATTTGTGTTAATAGGTGCCTAGGCAGATACTAGCTTGGGCTTCAGATACTACTGGATGTATTGATACTTCAGACACTACCTGTGTAGAAGAATGACTGGGGATTCAACAAGAACTCAGAACAGCTAAAAAACATAGGGAGGCTCCCATATGAAATTCATGCTGGGGCTTCAAGTAGCTGTTGTACTTCTAGAGTGGATAGCTATAACATTTTAGAAATAAGTATTTGAGGATTGATTAATTGTTCTTCAGTAACTTGCAATATCCAGAAGGTATAAATATGGTCCTGTTAATATGCAGTTCCAGATTTTTTTCTGGCTGGATAACCCCCAGCACTGACCTCAAGGCAGGATGACAACCCCAATCCCTTGAGTTTCTTCAGACTCTAGTCTTCTCAGTGGGTCGCTAGGTGTTTCACAAGTGATCAGTCACTGCTGTCACTGCTCCACTGGGTACCACACCATCTACTCTGGCCTGGCTGGCTACAATACTCTGCTGTAACTCCAGTTTGCTTTTATTTCACTTTTCTTCTGGGTATGGGCAGGTTCAAATGCTTATTTCAAGATAGCAATAATTGACACTTTCCTCTAAACTTTAGGCTCTGAGTCATCATGCCAGATACCACCATCTTCACTTGGTATGATTTCTTTTCTAGGGGCTCTGTAGGGCTCTGAGGCAATTTACCTTCTCCTCCTCCTCACCTTTGTTGGCCAGACATGCCATCTATGTCTGAACTCTAATCTTGGACAATATTTGAGTTGTTTGCCTTGGAAGTTCCTCATCTCTCATGTAAATCAGTGGATGTAAAGAGATACCAGCAGCTGTGTGTGACCCAACACTACATGCCAGATGGATCCAAGTCTCATGTGTTTCCAGGCGACTGGAAACCATTTAGAGTAACATATGGGTTTCAGAGAAGGGGAGAAATGCTCTGAGCATGAGGTCTCTGCGTTATTACCCCCTTACTATGCTAACTAATAGTAACTTAGATCTTTGGAGAGGCAGAAGGAGAAATGGAGTTCAGATTCTCTGAACTACCACAGAAACCTTTTTGGGGGCTTAAATTGATGGTAAGTATCGCTGATATCTAGAAAAAAATTGCAATATTTGTGTGTGTGAGTGTGTGTGTGTGTGTGTGTGTGTGCATCTGCTAGTGTGGAAAAGTGTTTTTTATTTGCTTTTTCCTTTATTGAGTATAGGACATAGCTCAAAAATAAATCCCCTGAATGATTTTGCTCTTGGAACTTCGAGAGTTCAGACGGGTGGGGAATGTGTTGGAGTTTCATTTAGAATTGCTATTAAAAAGCCTTTGTGTATAGATGATGATGCCACTGACACGTACTGTTGGCAAAATAAGTGTTTAGTGGCAACTTTTGTTATTCCCAGCAACAGGGATGAGTCTGAGCTGAGGCATCCTTGCTACTCTCAAGGTCCCCATTTGCGAAATGTTGGCCGCTTCTGGGGAGGAAGTTGATGGCTGGGAACCATTTTCTCCATGCAATGTTAAGTGCTCCTTGTGGACACTGCTGCCAGAGAGATGACGAAACCCTGGCAAATTACTGTTCTTCTCAAGCAGCTCCTAATGTGCTTTCCTACTGAGGGGAAATTGAAAAAGAAAAGGAGGCTGCAGCAGGCAGGTGCTGATGCCTTCCTCTCTTTGGCTGGTCCCCAGCTGCTGGGTCTTGCTTTTGTGGATGTGACGACCATGCGGGCAGCACAATCCGTGAGCTTAGGACAGCTGCTTATAATCCAGCAGAGGCAGCCGGCAGGTGAAACACTGACACGTTACGCTATAAAATATTTAAAGAAAGCTGTGCGTTTAGTTTTCTTTTGATTAGTTCTCCAGGTTTATACTTCAGTAGCTTTGCCGAAGGGCCAGAAGCAAACCAGAAATACCCCCAGAGCCCATTTAAGTACTTTGCAGTGTTTACTTAATATTTTAAAGTTAAAAAACACTTTGGAACATTGAGCACTCCAAAAGAACACAACCTATTTATGGACCCTGAGGGCATTTCACCTTTAAGACAGCAAAGCGGCCAAGAAACTGAAGAAGTCTCTCATTTTTATAGCAGTAGATAAATTATAGGATGAGTCAGCTTCAGTGGGATCTTTTAACTCTTTTTGCTCTGCCTTCTGGAGTGTAAAGCGTAACCTCTAGAGAAAATACTTCCTTTTATTATGATGCCTTTCAATGCTTTTTATTTCTAATGTTTAATCTAACAACCAAATGTGTTTTGCCATGACACAGGGCTTGAACGGGAAACAAAAGAACTGTAATAGATTTGTAATAGATTTCTGATTCAGAATCAAAAGACAGGGGTTTTAGTCTGACTCTGGTGTTAGTGGTATGCAACCTCAGGAAAACCTAGACTACGCCAGTTACTAGTTGTGTGATGGTGGGCAAGTAACTTGTTTTCTCTTCTGTAACATAAGGAGAATTAATAATGTCTACCTCACTGGGCTGATGTGAGAATTAAGAGAATTAAGAATGCAGGTACGGAGCCTAGCACAAACCCTTGCTGATGATTTCAAATATCCAATAATGTCAAATGTTACCAGATCTGAAAAGAAAGCATTTGGTTTTAACTCTATTGCCTTTATTTGTAAAATGGTGACGATAATATACATCACATAAGGTTATTTAAATGCATGTGACATGTGTGGGCACTTTGTGTACTAAATACCATATAAATGGGATGTATGTTGATAATCATAATAGATTTGAGAGCTGGCAGGGAAGATGAATAAGTAAAAGAAAAAAATAGAGAAGACAGCAGGAAAGTTGGGAACAAACCCATGGAGAGGTTTGCACATTATTAGAAGGGAAAGAACAGAATTAAAACTGCTACCCAAAGCAAATCAAACCAAATCTAAATCCCCAATTAAAACCAAAGCAAAACATATATACAAAACAAGGTAAAAAAAAAAAAAACAACACTCAGCTTGCTGCTGCACAGAGCATGCTAGCTGCTTCTCTCCATCTTAAGAATACATTCATTATAGCTTCTCAGGAGAACCTGCTGGGCAGTGCTTCTTGTTCTGGGATAATTATGAAAAGAGTGTTGTGAATATAGAGTGAACACAGCTACTGGAGAACATCACACAGAACATCCTAT
This sequence comes from Balaenoptera physalus, assembly GCF_965194825.1. Classification (NCBI taxonomy): domain Eukaryota; kingdom Metazoa; phylum Chordata; class Mammalia; order Artiodactyla; family Balaenopteridae; genus Balaenoptera; species Balaenoptera physalus. The sequence goes on from NC_138883.1 coordinate 55,007,503, forward strand.
TTTAGTCCCAGAGCCCCTTCTCTGGCCCAGCGTGGCTCCTCTTGACCCGGGCAGTTCAGGAGCCCCTCTTTTCTCTTTCTCTTCTTCAGAGAGATCACACCCAACCCAGCACTTTGAATCCTGGGAGTAGGGAGTTGTGTCTGAGTCCCTAACTCCTTACTTTCTTCCTATACCAGAACACAGGCAACAAGCCTTTTTCGTTTAAGAAATTTTCTGTTGATAAATATGTGGTAATAAACAGGAGATATTAAAAATGAGAAACAGCAAATATGGTAATATTACAAAGTTTATAACAGTATTAGTAGTTCTACTACTAATAGTAATGCCACAATTTCCATTATATTTTATATTAGGAACGGATCTAAAGGGTTAAATTTGAGACAGGTTCACTAAAGTCTTTCTTTTAAGAAAGAGAGAGAAAGTGAATACTCTCTCGTATGCCGCATACCTTAGTATGAGAAACTTCACATGTATGCATGCAAATGTGGGAATCTTTTCCCCCACCCAGTCATGGCTGGGCAGATGTTACTTTGGTATCTCTTGAAATCATTTTTCTTTCCTCTGGTCATGCACACAAATCTGGAAAGAGGCCAAAAGAATGTTTGTGCAAATAGAGAAGTTCATGCGAGTTGGAGTGGAGTAAACTATGAAGGAGGTGGGGATAGCTTTTCAGAATCAATGGGGACATGAATGATGAATTAATCACTGTGAATTAGCCTAGGATCACAGATCAGGACTCAGATCAAGCTGATAATAAGTCAGAAATTTAATAACGTAAAATATGGCTCAAAATGGTAGTTCATACAGTATTTATTCAGGCTCCTGATATTTACTGCTCTAAGATATAAAGCTTTGAAAGAGCTGGGTAAAAGGGTTTTAGGCCTGTATGAGTTTTTACAGAGTAGAAGTTTCTGGACCAATTCATATGGTTTTCATTATGACATTCTATCTGGAATACAATGATGTTTGCAGATAGGTCCTGTTTCTCCTTATATTTGTGGGTGCTGGTGAGCTTGACAAGTAAGTCTCTTATCTAGGTGCTCATAATAGTATATAAATTGTCATTTCACAAATCCTGGGAGCTCTGTTAAAGCCTTCTGTCCTTCAAAATGGCAGGAGACTCCGTGGGGGCTTAACTGAACTAAGTATGAAGGTCAAAGGCAGCTGTTTGATCCTGGAATTAAATGATAAATATTAGGGACTATGTTTTCCTTTATTAATCCTCAGCATCATGTTCCCTGCATTCCCAGGGAAGCCAAACACATGACTCACAAGATCGGGCAGTCTTCTATAAGATAAGAGTGGAGGGAAAGTATCTACAGATGGAAGAATGAAGCCATGAGAGTAGAATTGGAATGAGGGGCAGAAGCATTACCCCTTAATTTTCCTCTGTGTTTTGGTAGCAACAAGTTGTCAATGGGAGCTTTCAAGACACATTAGTTTGAGAAAGAACAGGATAGACAAAAGATCTAGTGTTAGACATAAATTAAAAGCTGTTTCTGTGCATTGCAAGTCTCTCGCTCCTAAAAGGAGAATTGCGGATTATGTTTTTAAACCAAAATTTGAAGTTTGTCATTTGTGTCTCCTAATTCTCAGATCATTTATTACAACTTTTCTTTTTCGAGGTGTTAGAATAATTCTCTGAAGGATGGTGATAAAGCAGATGTTTTCTAAGCCTCTGGGGACCAGGTAGAGTTTGGAGTGATTTAGGGGCAACCAGACAATGCTTCATTACTCAGGAAACTGACCCTTCTCCCATCTGCTGTAAATGAGATCTGAAAACTTTCTCCATCCTATTATCTTGTCAATTCCTAGCATCAGTTTCTAACAAGAGAGTTGAAATGCAATATAGCTTTGGCTGGAAAAAAAAAGTGCTTAGGATTTATTGGACTGTAACTTGACTACAAATCCAAACGGGTAACATTTAGCTCGTCATATGATTTCCTTCATGCAGATTGCAACGTTTACATCTTGTAATGAAGCCTATGTTTCTTTGTATCAGTGGTTCTCATATGGAAAACACTGGAGAATAACAACATGGACCTAAAACGGGTGTCTCCTGCACACGTCTGTATGAACATTGACCCTTTACAGAGTGAAAGTTGAATATGAATACAAGAAAATTCATGGAATTTTCATTCATGAAAATTAACTGTTTTTTTTCACTTGCATCTCTTTGGTGTACTGTACTGTTTCAAAGCTTGTGTTATCAAATTCTTGCTTCTCCCCATCACAAAATTTATTCATGCATCCAAAGGAGCATTTTTTTTTTCTTTTTTAAAAGGGGAGGTGAGTCGGTGGCATAATTCTATTTAGAAAGAAAGAAAAAGAAAAAGATTGCACATACATTTCTCATAAACTGATCTGGTTAGACTTTTGGTTGCAAAGAACTCAGCCTGAATAAAACTGGGGCTTATTGTAGGTCTATGTATGAATTAGAACTGGGAGTGAAAGGCTGGAACTAAAACAGTGTTAGTGTTTTAGTGGAACTAAAACAGCTCTAGTTTTCAGCTTCTTTCTTGATCTTTTCTCAAGGTCCCTTCCATGGCATCACTGTATCACTCTGGTGTCTGAGCCATTCTTTCTCTACCAACTTCCTCTGCTTTAGTTCCTTTATAATTTTGGCTGGTATGAGGCCTGTTGTAGTCGCTCTTTCGTCCCCAGCTGAGAGACTCCTTTCAGCTTCAGCTTTTGCTCTACATTGCTCAGTCTTGTGTTTCTGCATTCTGATTCCTGAGAGTCAGGCTCTTATTTTTCCTAGCTCGTCTTTGTATTCCATATCACATAAGTCATTGGCTAGCCAATAGATGGTATGGTGGCTTGCAAAAAGAGCCACAGTTCCCTGTAACCACATACTTGCAATGTGATTATGTAGCTTCTTTCATCAAGAGATGGAGTCTATTTCTCTATCCTTGAATCTGGGCTGGCTTTGTGACCTGCCTTAGCTAGTAGGAGGAAACAGAAGTGAGGTTGTACACTTGGTCCTTTGGAAGCTTTAAGCCCTTCCTCTATTTCCCTTGGAACTCTGCCATATGCCTTGGCTAGGCTGATGGAAGCTGAGAGACCAAGTGAACAGAGATAAGACATCTTAGACTAGCCTGCCTCCAGCCACTTGGCAGCTTACTGCAAATTCATGAGTGAGCCTAACCAAGCCTGGCTGAGATCAGCCAGATCGACCAGTCTATTCCAGCACAAATTGCTGCCCTATTTAATCATGAGCTAAATAAATGGCTGTTGTTTTAAGCCACTAAGTTTTAGCATAGTTTGCTATGCAGCAAAAAGTAACTAATAAAGAGGTACAGTTCCTTCTCCATATCTGCTGGTTCCACATCTATGGATTCAACCAACCATGGATAGCAAATATTTGGGGGAAAAAATTCCAGAAAGTTTCAAAAAGCAAAACTTGAATTTGCCATTTGTGGGCACTATTTATGTAACACTTACATTGTAGTTACAACTATTTACATAGAATTTACATTGTATTAGGTACTATAAGTAATCTAGAGATGATTTAAAGTATATGGGAGGATGTACATAGGTTATATGCAAATATTATGCCATTTTATATAAGGGACTTGATCATCTTGGATTTTGGCATCTGATGGGGTCCTGGAACCAATCCCCCGTGGACACTGAGGGAGGACTGTACTCCTTTTGGTCTAACCAGCCATGGTAAGTAGTGTACTGGCATTACGGCAAAAAACGTGACTGCTTGCCTCTTTCTCAGTGGCTATGGGCAAGGCAGTTTTATTTAGAAAGAATGTAGCCTTTCAGTAATTCAACAAATATTTATTAACTGCCTATAATGTGCCATGTACTATGCTAGGCAACAGAAATCAAGGATGATAAAAAAATATGCCTAGTTATTAATAGTGATGAAGAAATGGAACTTTCACTTAGTAAGGGAGACTGGCATTAATCACATAATCACCCTGAAGAATATTTAATTACAAACTGAGATAAGGCTCTTAAGTGAAGACACACATTTTTATGAGGGGAAAAGCAAAGACTTACACTGGGTCTTAAAGGCTTATTGAGTAAGTGGTGCTTGAGCTAAGATCCAAAAATGGGTAGAGTTTATTAGGGAAAAGGGTAGGGAGAGTGGCTTGTGGATGAAAGGAAGACATTTTCACCATGTGCAAAGATCCCACGGAAACTAATACAGTACATTCAAAAAGCTGAAAGAAGGTCAGTGCTGAATGTGACTGGAATATATATAGAGAGAGGTGTGGGAACTGTGAAGAGGTGTGGGTAGAGAGATGTGTAGGGACTCGAACGCACGGGGACTTGTAGGCTATGTTATGGATTTTGGGAATGTGGAAAGCTATTGAGATGGCTGGAGGGAGAAGGGAAGCATGGGTGCATGATCAGTTTTGGGTTTTGGAAAGATCACACTGCATGCAGTTGAGAAATGATTGAATTGAATTCAAACTGAGTGAATCTGAAAGATCAGCTAATAAGGTATTCCATTATGATGGTGAAGAGATGATGGTTTCTGGGAATAAAATAGTAGCTAGGAGAGGGCAGATTTGCGAGATGCTTAGGAGATAAGACCAATAAGGTAAGACCAAGAGGTGTAAGAGATAAGATCACAGGGTTTGGATATGAAGGTTGAGGGACAGGCAGTTGTTGAGAGAGACTTCTAGATTTCTGGCTTTCACAAGCAGATGAACGAGGGTGCTACTCGCTGAGGTTAGGAACACTGGAAGAGTAAGGAGTAGGTCTGAAGAGTGAAATGATGAAAACTATAGGATATGTTGAGTTTGAGGTGTACTGAGGTCTCCAAATAGAAATATTGATTATGGTATTGGCTATATGAGTTAGAGGAGAAGAAAATTTGTCAAACATTTGTGTTGAGTTAGCAACTGAACTTGTGGACATGGAGAGAATCTGGGGCAGACACTGTAGATGACAGTCCATAGGCCAAAACTGAACCACATAGTTTGTCAGTTTAACATGGCATTAAAAATAAAAATTGAGCAAACAAGTAAAAATCACAGTATTTCACAGCAGCTAGATAGGAGTAGGATTAGGAATTCTGGTGTCTATTCTACTTCTTACAAGGACACCAGTCCTATTGGATTAGGTCCCCACCCTTATGAGCTCATTTAACCTTAATTATCTCCTTAAAGGCCCTATTTCCAAATACAGACACATTGGGGGTTAGAGCCCCAACATATGAATTTTAGGAGGATAGAATTCAGTCCATAACATGGGCTTAATGGGAATTTCTGGTTCTTTGACCCCTTTACTTTCTCCCAGTCCATCAGTTCCATTTTTTCTTTATTTCCCTCCTCAGCCAGTTTGGAGTCCACAGTTCTTCATTTCAGTAACACTGCTATGAATCTATAAATTCCTTCATCCCTTTGTCTTTCCATCATAACCATCTGATGAAATTCCAATCTTAAGTGGACCCTACTACTCATTTCTCTATACCTGCACTGCAGCAGCCAAGAAGTTCTGGAAAAAATCACATAATGTCCAAATACTATGATCAATTTTTGATTCTCTCTTTCTTGGTAGCACCCTATCTTTTTCTTCCACATGTAGCCAAACTTCTTTTAATAACTCTATACTCATGGTTTCAATTTCCTCACTCCCTATGTTAGCTTCCTAGCACTGTTGTAACAAAACACCGTAAACTTGGGAGTTTAAAACAAGACATTATTCTCTCACAGTTCTGGAGGCTAGGTGTCCAAAATCAGGATGTCAGCATAGCTGTGCTCCTTCTGAAGGCTGTAAGGAAGAATCCTTCCTTGTCTCTACTAAGCCCTTGGTGTTGCCAGCAATCCTTGGCATTTCTTGGCTTGTAGATGCAATTTCTGTCTCTGTGTTCACATGGTGTTCTCCTCTCTGATGTCTCTTTGTGGCCGAATTTTCTTCTGTAAGGACAAGAGTCATTGGATTAGGGTTTACCTAATCTTGTATGACCTCATCTTAACTCGATTGCATCTGCAAATGTTTGACTTCCAAACAAGGTCACATTCACAAGTTCCAGGTGGACATGAATTGGGGTGTGGGGGTTAGGGAGTGTTATCAATTCAGTAATTTCTGAAACTCCTAAACCCACTTCTATGTAGCTTCAGGGTCCAACTTAAACAAACAAACAAATAAGAACAACAACAACAAAAAACCCCAAAACAACAACAACAAAAAAGAAAACCAAAAAAAAACCCCCACCAAAATCAAAACAAAAATACCCACAAAAAAGGTAAAATTGCCAACTTCTAAGCCCTAAATCCAATGGGTTTATCTCAGTTCTTGTCTCATGTGCTCTCTTGGCCACATTTGAAACAGTTGGTCACTCTCGTCTTCTGAAAACACTCTCTTCACATCACTTCCAAGTTGTCTTCCTATCTCTGTGACTCCTTCTTCTCAACTTCCTTGGCAAATTTGTCTTTTTCTTTCAGACCCTTACCTGTTGGGGGTTTCTTAAGGCTCAGTCCTGTAGAGAAGCACTACAGTGATCAAGCAGGGAACATAAATGAAGGAAATGGGTCAGGTGGAAATGTATCACGCTAGAGAGCTCATGATCCGTTTAGAGGGTGTCTGCAGCCCAGCTCCAGCCAGTTCTTGCCATGCTGGAATGGGAACCCAATGTTGTCAGAGGTTCTAATTCTTTTGTTTGAATCCTAAAGCCCAGCCAGACTCTTGTAGAACTGGTGCTGTAGGATAATGAGTAGTGAGTGATAAGGATAATAAAAATGAAAATTTGAGAGAAAGTAAGAGCTGGAGTCTCCAGTCAGTTATTTATTTTCATCTTCTCCTATTTTTTGACTCCCCGACTCCCCGTGATTTGGTGTGTATGAAGAACAACATAGATTCTGTAGAATCAATAACAATGGCATTAAGATCTTAATTATTAGAATATTTAGCAAAATGTTAAAAAATATTTTTTTAGTTGACACATCCTTCACATTACCTTCCAGTCTTTAAGATTATGCTTAGAATGTAAACAATGAAACTGGAAAAGTCCCATGTTAGTTCAGTAAAAATAGCACAGATGTAGTGTCGATTATATTTCACAGGAAATGAGTTAAAAGTCACTGTGTATTAAGGATAAGTGGTTTATATCTTTCATTTTGTTTGCAACAGGTCACTAAATTTGTGACCTCTTTCATTTTTGTCACCTATGTACACCTGTCATGAAAATCTCTTAAAGTTTTCTTAGCCAACTGCAGTTTCCCTTCCAAGGTGGTATTGATTTCATAGCATTTTGTAGTTGGCACATCTTGACATGAACCATAGGTGTTATTTTGAATTCTCAATGCCTTTTATTAGATCTTTAAATCAATTACTACTAATATAATGAGAAATTCAGAGTTTTCAATCACATGCACTGTTCTCAGTACTTCAACTTCACAGCATATGAGATTGGAAAATAGATGAATTGAATTGAACACAAGTTTTCTGACTCCTAAATCAAGTTTCTTTCCAGCTAAGTATTTTGCTTAATAGATGGTAATTTACTTTGATCCCCACAAGTGAAGTGAGCTGGAGATCATAACATGAGCACTTTACTTCAGATTCACATGCTTATGTGAGAGGGAAATCTGAGATGAGAAAGAGGGCTGAGGGAGTTATGGCAGGGTGGTGTAGTGGGGAAATAAGAATCAGGTCTGAGAGGATTTTGGATGCTTACACTTTAACCCAAATTTATGTGTGGGCTTCTGTCCATTTTTATTTTTCTTTCTTTTATTGAAAATTTTTTCATGTTCTTTCTCTCTCAGTTCTTCCTTCTCCATTTCCCCCCTTCCCTCTTTAGTCTACTATTTATAAGACTAAAGCATTTTTTGTTTGTTGAATTTAGTGGATAAACTGCCTCACTTGAATTATAATTAAACAGCAAATGCATGAGCATCTGTATTTCTTTCTTTCAAAAGATAAATATAATCTCCTTTTTAAAATAGTGTACAGTTCAGTGGTTTTTATATATTCAAAGAGTTGTGTAGCCATTACCACTATAATTCAAGAGAATTTTCATCACCATTAAAAAACCCCACCTAATATGATCCAACAATTTCACTTATGGGTGCAAACGCAAAAGAATTGAAATCAGAGTCTTGAAGAGATATTTGTGCATTCATGTTCATAACAGCATTATTCACAACTGTCAAACGGTGGAAGCAAGCTGAGTGTCCATCAGTGGATGAATGGATAAACAAAATGTGGTACATACATACTATGAAATAGCATTCAGCTTTAAAAGCGAAAGAAATTCTGACACATGCTGCAACATGGATGAACTTTGAGGATTTTATGCTAAATGAAATGTTACAAAAAGACAAATACAGATTCCACTTATATGAGGTACCTAGAATAGTTAAATTCATAAAGATGAAAAGTAGAAGGGTGATTGCCAGGGGCTGAGGGGAGGGGGAAAATTGAGTTAGTGTTTAATGGGTGCAGAGTTTTAGTTTTGCAAGATGAAAAGAGCTCTGGAGATGGTTGGTGGTGATGGTTGCACGACAGTATGAATGCATTTAATGCCATTGAACTGTACATTTAAAAATGGTGAAGGGAATACATTAAAAATTTTTTTAAATTAATTAATTAATTATGGTTGAGCCTGGTCTTAGTTGCAGCATGCAGGATCTTCATCGCGGCATGTGGGATCTTTTAGTTGCGGCATGAGAACTCTTAGTTGCGGCATGCATGCGGGATCTAGTTGCCCAGTCAGGGATCGAACCTGGACCCCCTGCATTGGGAGCACAGAGTCTTACCCACTGCACCACCAGGGAAGTTCTGAAGGTGATACATTTTTAATGTGTATTTTACCACAATTAAAGAAAAGAAAGAAACTCTGTCTGTACCCATTAACTGTCACTCTCTACTCTTCGTTCTTCCAGGCCCTGGCAGCCACTAATCTACCTTCTGTCTCTATAGGTTTGCCTGTTCAGGACATTTAATATAAATGGAATCATACAATATGTGGTATTTTGTGTTTTGCTTCTTTCACTGAGAATTATTCCTTTAATATTCATGTTGTCGTGTGAATCAGTCTTTCATTTTTCCTGAACTGTACTTTTTTCTTTCTTTTTTTTAGCCATGCCACGCAGCTTGTAGGAGTTCCCCGACTAGGGATTGAACCCGGGCCACAGCAGTGACAGTGCCGAATCTTAACCACTAGACCACCAGGGAACTCCCATCAGTCTTTCATTTTTTATGACTGAATGATATTCTAGTATATGAATACACTATATTTTGTTTATCCATTCATCAGTTGCTGGATATTTGGGTTGTTTCCACTTTTTTGCTATTGTGAATAATACTGCTGCGAACATCTGTGTACAAGTCTTTGTGTGGACATGTGTTTTCATCTCTTCTGGGTTAACACCACGGAATTGAATTGTTGGGTCATATGGTAATTCTATATTTAACATTTCAAGGAATCATCAAACTGTTTTCCAAAGTGGCTGCACCATTTAACATTCCCACCAGCAGTATATGAGTGTTTCAGTTTCTCCACACCCTCACTGACACTTGTTATAGCCTGTCATTTCCATTATGGCCATCCTAGTGTGTGTGAAATTGTAACTCATTGTGGGTTTGATTTGCATTTCCCCAATAACTAATGACATTGTATAATTTTCATGTGCTTATTGACCACTTGTGTATCCTTTTTTGGAGAAATGTTATTCAAATCCTTCGCCCATTTTAGGATTATTTGTCTTTTTCTTACTGAGTTGTAAGGGTTCTTCATATATCTGTAATAAGACTTTTATTGATATGTGACTTGCAAATATTTTGTCCCATTCTGTGGGTTGTCTTTTCACTTTTTAGATGTATCTTTTGATGTAAAAAAGTTTTTAATTTGATGAAGATCAATTTGTCTATTTTTCTTTTGTCACTTGTCATATTTAAGAAAATCAAGGTCACAAAGTTCTGTTCCAATGTTTTCTTCTAACAGTTTTATAGTTTTAGTTCTAACATTTAGGTCTGTAATCCATTTTGAGTTAAGCATTTTTTTTTGTTTATTTATTTATTCATTCATTTGCATGTGCATTCATCCAATTGTTCCAACAACATGTATTGTAAAGTCCATCCTTTTCCCATGGAATTTTCTTGGCACCTTTGTTAAAAATCAATTGACCATAAAAGTATGGGTTTATTTCTGAACTTTCAATTCTACTTCATTGACCTATATGTCTGTCCTTATGCCAGTACTATACTTTCTTGGCTACTCTAGCTTTGTAGTAACTTTTGAAATAAGAAAGCATGAGTGCTCAAACTTTGTTCTTCTTTTTCAAGATTGTTTACATTGGGTCTTATGTATTTCCATATAAATTTTTGGATCAGCTTGTCAATTTGTGCATATAAGCCAGCATGTGTTTCAATAGGGATTGTATTGAATTTGTAGATCAATTTGAGGAGTACTGCAATTTTAACAATATGCTTCTCTTGAGCCCTGAACATGGGCTGTCTTTCAATTTGTCTAGACTTTCTTTTATTTCTTTCAATGATATTTTATGGTTTTCAGTGTACAAGTCTTGTACTTCTTTGGCTACATTTACTATTAAGCATTTTGTTCTTTTTGATGCTATTTAGAATAGACTTGTTCTCTTAATTTCATTTTCAGATTATTCATTGACAATGCATAGAAATACATACAATTGATTTTTGTATGTTTCCCTTGTATCCTGTGACCTTGCTGAACTCATTTATTAGTTCTAATAGTATTTTTTTGTTTTAGTGGATTCATTAGGATTTTCTCTATGCAAGACCATGTTGTCTTTGAATGAAGAGAGCTTTACGTCTTTCTTTCCAAAATAGATGCCTTTTGTTTCTTTTACTTACCTAATTGCTCTGACTTGAAGTTCCAGTATGATGTTGAATAGAAGTAGTGATAGTAGACTTAGCTTCTTTTGCTCAGTGAGGAAAATGGAACCTAACAATCTGGAAGTATTTAATATGGACAGCACGGGGAAGCATAGGGCAGTGGTTAAGAGAAAGTACCTTGGAGTTAGAGTCCTGTATTCAAATCTCAATTATTTCACTTATATTCTTTGTGACTTTGGGTAAGATACTTAATCTCTATAAACTTCAGTTGTCATATGTATAATATAGGAATTATAATAATATCTAACTCATATTTTTGTTATGAGGGTTAAGTAAACTATGCATGTGAAGAGTTTAGCAAAATGCTTAATGTTACTCTAACAACATTAGACAAATGTAAGCCATTATGATCATTATTATATAACAATATAACTTCTTAAAACAATCAGGATATTATTAAGAATATATCTTTCTATATTTTCCTTGATTACCATTTTTTTACATCTATCCTGGGGACTTCTGGTTACTTATTTAGATCATTATTAATATTCTTCATTTTTTGATCACCTATTCCCCACTCACTGTTGAAGCAATAAATGAATTAAATAGTAAAGTGGCTGGTGCTGGCAGCATTGTATATATTTCTATGCAATTTTGCTATTGCTTTAGAAGGGTGAGGACATTAAATATTAAACATTTTCCTGTTTGAACCTTTTGTATTGCAGAGATTTTAGTTTAAGAGGAGCTAAAGAAGACTATTTAATATTTTATTTATACTTTACATGTTCTTGCTAAGCAATTTGCTTTAGCAACATGATTTTAAGTGCCACCTACTTTCCAAGGGCTCTACAGTTTTCATTCCTAACCTATACCAACCATCCACTTTCTCTTGAGCCTATTCCCTCATGAATACCCTGACATTTCCTCAACTAATGCCACTACATTCCTTCTCCACTCCAAATGTACTTCTTTTCCAATCTTGGTTATGGCATCCTCACCTCAGAGGTAATTAATTCACTTAGCCTCTTAAATCAGGGGCAAGACGGGAATAAAGACACAGACCTACTAGAGAATGGACTTGAGGATAGGGGGAGGGGGAAGGGTAAGCTGGGACAAAGTGAGAGAGTGGCATGGACATATATACACTACCAAACCTAAAATAGATAGCTAGTGGGAAGCAGCCGCATAGCACAGGGAGATCAGCTAGATGCTTTGTGACCATCTAGAGGGGTGGGATAGGGAGGGTGGGAGGGAGACGCAAGAAGGAAGAGATATGGGGACATATGTATATGTATAACTGATTCACTTTGTTATAAAGCAGAAACTAACACACCATTGTAAAGCAATTATACTTCAATAAAGATGTTAAAATAAATAAATAGGCTTAAAAATTAAATAAATAAATGAATAAAGCTTTCAGCCTGCAAAAAAATAAATAAATAAATAAGTTAAATCAGAAAACTTGGTATCATTCTCCCTTTCACCATCTATCCCAGTTACTCACTAACTCACTGTTACTTAACTTTGAAGTCTATGCCATATATATATATATATATATAATTATTTTTTTCCTTTTAGAATTATTTTTAATTGGAATATTTTGAATTTGTCCCTACCTCTCCTTCCCCACTACCTTAGCAACAGCTGCTATTTTTATTCAAGTCTTTGCTGGAGTTAATTCAGTGGTCTTCTAATCAGTCTCTCTATCTCTGTTTTCCTCTCATACAATCCATTCTCTACATCAGTAACACTACATATTTTTCTAAAGCATGTCTCTTATCATGTGGCTTCTCTGCTAGAAACTTCAAGTGGCTTCCCATCACCTGGATAAAGCCTAAATCCTCTCCAAACTTCTTAGCAGAGTGTACAAGGCCATACAAAATCTGTCAGATCTATATTTCTAGCTTTGTTTTCTGCCACTCTCTTCCACTCTCTTGTACAGTCTTACCTTTGCCATTACTTTAGAAGAAAGAGGGATAAAGTTTTGGATTGTGTGTCATATGTTTCACCTGAATTGCTTGCTATTCTCAGAATATACCATAATTTTCATGCCTCTGTGTGTAGCACTTTGTTTCTTCTACTTGGAGTATTTCCTGTTATTTGTGTAGAGATATTCCTGACTCTATGCTTCCAAGACCTCTGACTCTATTCATATCTCTTATAGCTCATTGGAGTAACATTTTTTTTTTTTTAAACAAGCCTGTATTACTCTCTAAATTGTGAATGCTTTCAGAATCAGGGCTTAGCCTTATTTCTTTGTTTCTCTAGGCTCCAGCAATGTGATGCTTAGAACGTTGACATACTAATAAATATTTGTTGAATGAATGAATAAATGAATGAATATAAAACACAGGGGTTACCTAGCAGTTTGTATTCTGCTGATTACACTGTGATAATACTTAGTATGGTTTTAAGTGAAATATGACTAGGGGGTTTGAAGCTTCAGAGGGCTGTTACATGTATTCTTGTGATAGTCGACATGTTAATCTTATGGAAATGGATTAATTACAAATGCTATTTCAAAGGGCTTAATTTCTTATCATAAGGTCATTGCTAAAGGATAAAGTTGATGAGATTGTGCTGAATAATAATGTGCAAGCGACATTTCTCTGGTTGATCAAGCTGTGAATTACAATAAAAAGGAGAAAGATTTGATGTCGTGGGTTTGAGACTCTGCTTGTTGGTAGTGCCAGCTCTGGCAGCACATGGATGCTGCAGATTAACATTTTCAAGTATTTCATAGTTTAAGGTCGTTCATGTTGATCAATAGTTTTTTTTTTTTTTAAACACAGGGAATGTCAAGTGTACCTCAAACACTTGATATACACCAAAATGAAGATACGTATGTACACATAAACCATGTTTCTCTTTGGTATTGTTGAATGACGTGGCTTAGGTGAAGCATGCTTTACAAATGTGGTTGTTGCTTTAGGAGGAACATGGAAGACAACTTTATATCCAGGTTTAGTTCATGGTTCATGTTCGCAACCATGAGATAAATCATAAGATAAACAATACTTCAGTGGTGGTGTGTTAGAAACGACCAGTTTTGGGTGAAGGACAGAAACATAACTACTAAAATATCATGGACTCCAGTATTTTAAATAATATCTGAACAGAAAAAAAAGAATTTGGCAAAAATTTAAATAAAAACAATGAAAGTAGATTTATTTCTCTTGCATCCTAACATAGCTGATTTTTGAAACGTAAGGAAGGAATGCACCCTCAAATTATGTGAAATATTTCAGATTATGCATACTTTGATTAAAATCAGATTTTCCCTTTCCTTTGTGATGAGAAGAGGGATGTGAAACTTAGTAATGGGAGTTAGCCATCTTGGAAATGTATAGAGAAGACTCATGGTGAAGTGGGAAGACTGCTAAACTACAACTCAGAGGATAGGGACTCTAGCCCTGGCTCTGACTGCAACTTTCTAGCTCTGGGCAAGTCTCTTGATCTCTGGATTTTCCTCTCCATGTGAAATGGGCATGATCATAATGCTGCCCCTCTCTCCTTCCCTTCTTCAGAGTTCTTTTGTTGCGATCCAAAGAGATAGTGTAAATTTATTTTCTCTTTTCCTGTACCTTTTCTCTACAATGTTCAGTAGGCACAGTAAAGAGGTCAGGGTGACAACTAATGCCTTCAGGGCTTGTGGAGAAAAAGAGTATTTAAATAATTAGATGGTACTGATAACGAAAACAAGGAAGAAAGCAGGAAGATGAATGGGGTCCCCTGAAAAGTTCAATGCTATGAGATTAAAAATTATTCTTTCCCCAGGCTTTATGAGCTATTGAGTATTTTATGTATAAATACTGTTAGTGAAATAGTCTAGAATACTTAATTTTTTTTTAAATAATAGGAGGATTTTTTTACAGACCAACCACAGAATTGCAAATGGAAATCAATTCCATTATAATTTCATTGATTTGGAAACTGTAAGTGAACAGCTAGAGCAGGAGATGAGAAATGGAGAATAAAAATTGACAGTACACTTAAGAGTAATATGTTGAAATCTTTCTTCTTTCCTGACTTCAAAATTTTTGCTGTTTAAAGCATTATATGACCAATTTAAGTATTTTTTGTATCTTCTAAGTCATTAGTGAGGGGACAAGTTAGATTTCAATAGGATAAATATTATAGGGAATTGTCAAAAGGAAAGTTACTACTTAAATAAAATGGGTAAGAAGCAAAACTCACTCTATTTTTCTTTTTTTTCAAAATGTGTTAGTGACACACCAAGTTTCACTTTAGAATGAATACTCTTAGCTGGTTTAGTCTCTTCACATCTCTTCATTAGAAATAACAAGGCATGCTTTTTGTGGAAAGTACAAGAATAAAGTACCTTTAGTCTTAAGAAATTGTGAAACTGGGTGACTCCAAATTGGACAGACGCTATTATCTATTCACTATTAAAGAAAGGGATAATTTAATTTATTTTCACTAAGTGCTTCTGTTTATCAGTGTCTAGTTGAGTATTACTATTAAGGAAAAGAGTTTTATATTTGAAAAGAGAGTCATGGATCTCTGATTGCTTTTCTAAATGTCAAGGATCATAGACACTTAGATTTGGCTCTGCACCTTGACACTTTAAATAGTTTCTAGTTTTCTCCATGGTAGCATTCAAATTAATTTCTCTTTTGGATTCTCTTATAATACTCTTATTTCATATTCCAGAGTGAACTAAATAAGGATATAAGCCTCACTGACTCACCAAGAGACAAGGTAAAGGGAGGGAGGGTGTGAGCACCAAATGATGTCCTTTTATCCTGGGATCCCTAGGTTATGTGCTCAAAGCCTGAAGGGTGGACACCCAGAGCTATTTGAGAGTCCCATTGTCCTGCTTTGCACAGCACAAAAGCCAGAGACTGGAGGGTGAATGAGGCTCCCTATGTACATCTTGAAATATTTTGATGGTCCATTCTCTTTATTTTTTCTTGTACACAATATGTTATTAGGAAATATGATTGAAAAAATGGAAGTAAATTTAATTTCTTGGATTTGTTGTGGTGGTGGTATATATAGCTAAAAATCATGTTTTTTGGTAAGTAAAATGTAAGAGTGGTTGAATTAATGTTTTTCTCTTCAAATGAGAAAAAACTCATTTTGAATTCAAAGAATACTCTTCCTATTTAGGAACAGATACATGTTAAAAAATAGAGTTCAACACTAGTTTAGTTATTCCTCATCCACTCAAAAGTTGATCCTAATTTAGAAAAGCCTTTAAATAAATGCTTTGCCCTTTTCTTTTAAAAACATTTAGTACTAAATTACTCCTACTAACCTTTTCAGAAAATATAGAAAAAAATAGATCTTTTAATAATTCACTTTAAAAATAATTCAAATTGACTGTTGCTTATATAAATAAGGATATTTGGGCATTTTATGTTTTATTTACTAAAAATATCCTCTTATAAATGAAGACCCAAGAATTTAATTTTTCAGGAATCTGATATTTAAAAGCTATTTTATAAAATGTGCATTGGCTCTCTCTCTTATTTGCCAATATCATCTTTTCTTCTTTCGAAAACAATTTTCTTTCATTGTATTAGCCGACTTAGAGAAGATGAGCATCTGCACATAATAAATTTTCTTAGTTTCTTTATAAACAGGAGATCTGAGACTATATAGCTCAGAGAGGCAGGGTACCATGCTAGCTGTCTACAAACATTCAGCATGCTATCTATCACATGGCAAGCAGTGAGGCTTACTTATGCAACTCCAGAAACCAGGTATAGGACCAGTGGGTAGGAGCATATATTGATTCAATATTAGGGATAAGTGTTTAATAAATAGAATTGTCAAAATGTGGAATGAATTGCCTTGGAAAATAATACATTTCTCAATACTAGAAGGGTTGATTAAAAGCTGATTAATCACTTGTTCAAATATGCAACAAATAGAGAATAGGATTAGAGGACCTCTAAAATACACAGATTCCAATATTATATAATTCTTTATAGTGAAAACACAAGATGGTGATAAGTAGAAGACAGTATTAGAGTTTCTTTAGAACTACCATTTCACTTCCAATAAGGCAACCTTTATTACTCTCCCAAGCACATGGTTAACTGCTTCTTTTCATGGTTATTCTAACCCTCTGAGTCTTTTCTCTATGAAAATTGTTATATTTATTGCTGAAGATATTCACTATATTGCTTGTAATAAAAATTTATTATATATATTTCTTTTCTTAGCTGGTCTATTGTTATCTTGTGAAAATAGTAATATATGTAACAGTTTTTGTTTTCTTTGTATTGGTTACCAGAAATTTTTTTGTTAAATTTAGTTTCCACCTTATAGAGTGCATTTTGTTATAAATAGATTTCTGACTTCATTTTGACTTTTCTATTTTTCTTCTATCTGCTTATCAGTGGTCCCCACCCTATATCAATTTTCTTACTTTCTTCTCTTTAAAATTTTATTTTATCTTGTAGTAAATAACAAACATCTTTGGAACATAGTGAATAACAAAAGTATAAATGATTAAGTTCCTGATGTAAGCACTTCTTAAATTTATTCCCTCTTGAAAATCTTTTCTGAGGTATGATTTACTTCCTCAAAAAAAAGAAAGGAAGGAAGGAGGGAAGGAAGGAAGGAAGGAAGGAAAAAAAAGAAAGAAAAGGGATATATTGAAAAATAAATGCAGAGAATGAGGTGTAGTATGAGAATGGAGTGGGGCTGGGACCAGTGGATACAGACTTGAATTTCTGGTGGATTGGAACTAGAAGGGATGGATAAAACACAAAGGGGAAAGGAGCTGTCCAGAACTACCTTTCTATGCCCAGGAAAAAGCTAAAGCTGAGATGGTAGATTTTTCTTCTCAGGAGTCCTGGACAGGCTTCAAGTCAGTAAATACAAGAGCAAGACTGCTGTGGGGCACTTTGCAAGGCAGTTAATTAAAAGGGCTATATGTGGAAAGGTGGGCCAGATCCCTTTTTTACCACCCTGCTCCCTATTTCTCCCACAGAGTACTTCCTGCTGGAGCATATAATCCCCCTGCCCCCACCCAAACTGACAACCATAGCATGGGTCTGCTTTCTACTACAACAATTAAACTATCTGTCCAGGGAGGCCTACATTTCCTAGTTTGAGTATTTGTGCTGCAGAATAGAGTTCTCCTTATAGAGTGTATCCAGTTAGTGTGCTGGATTCCCATTTATTCATTCTATAGTGAGCTCACCAGTGGACATAACCCTGACTACAATTACAGAACTTGCAGTCAGCTCTTCCATGCAGGGAAAGACTTGTGGCAGGAAATTGACCTATATAATGGCAGAGGAATTTCCTTTCAGTAACTGGTAGTAATTAATCTAGTCATCATTCATAAATATTAATATGTGATCAAAAAGCTTTCCAACATGTTCAGCAAGCCAATGACACAATGAAGAGAGATCAAAAAATGTAACTAACAGGATAATAATTCAGGAAACAGGATAATTTAAAAAGTTGTAATTCACTTTTCAGAGGGATCTGAATTGATATGATATTCTAAATACTGAGGATGTTGCTATGAAAAAGGAGTAATTAGAAAACAAAGAGGGAATAAAAATTTAAAAACATGATTGTTGAAGTAAAAACAATTGTTCAACAGAAAGGCTGGAGGAAAAAAATCTAATGAACATTCTAAAATATGAGCTAAAAGCCAAAAAGAAGTAAAATAGGAGACAAAAAAAAAATTACAAGACATGGAGGATCACATGAATGGTCCATTATATCCATCTAATAGGATTTTCAGAGAAAGAGAACAGGAGAAATTAAATGAAAATAAAAGGTCTTGGGGCTTCTGAAAGACGACACAAACTTTCGGATTGAAGAAGTAGGGTTTACTGAGATCTGATGAGCTGTATCTTGGTAAAATTGTAAGACATCAAAGAAAATAAGAAGGCTCTAAGAGAGAACAAGTTACTTACAAAGGAATGGCGATCAGAATGGCTTCAGACTGCTCCTCCAGCTTCTGGATAATGGATGACAACAAAGCAGTCATATATGGTTCTGAGAGGAAATGATTGGAAGCTTTAATATCAAGTATGAGGCATTCTAGAGATATTTCTAGGAATAGATGGGCTTAGAAAGTTTAACTTTTATGTACTTGTTATTCAAAAAATTATGCGAGAATGAGTTTTATCTGAAGAAAAACAAGAGTACAAGGAAGAGAACATTATGGTGTCTACGAAACAGTGTACCTATTCCAGGAGGTCAATGGAAAGAAATCTTAGGGAGTCAGTTGTCTGGTAGGCTTGGAAAGCAATTGCTCCAATTGGAGCTGGAGGTTAGAAAGCTGTTTGTATTAAAAAAAGAGGTAAATATTTCAAAATAAAGAGTATGATGGTAAAAGCTGAGTAGCATTCAGCTGTTTCACCTGAAGCAAGTTCCTGGTGATATTCAAAACCTCTTCTCTGGCCCAGAGGTCATTATCTCTTGGTGGTTGTTTACCTCACCTCTAGTTCTGGCTTATTCCTATTTTTGTGTCATTTCCTGCTCTTCTTCTGCCTGTGAACTAAATGATGAGTTTAACCACCACTGTTACATCTATTATTTAGTAGTGTGTGCTTATATTATAGTTACAGAGCAATTGTATTAATTCAAAGAAATTTATTCTTCCCTTAAGACATGAAGATATTTACTTCTTTGGGGGATTGTTTGTTGTAAAAAGTAAAATGTAACCTAACTAGTTTCGCTGTTAAGAGTCATGTCTTTACATCTCCTTTAAAACCACAGAGGTAAGAAAAGTCATTTCTCTTAGTATCATACTTATTTCTGCTCAAATTGGTTTTGTGACTGCTCCATTAAATCAGGAGATCTCTCATTAACAAGCATGACTAACTCAACCTGATGTGGCCCATAATATAAAAGTGAGACAAAAAAAGCCCTTTTCCGGTTCGAGAAAGCATTAGCACTAATTTTGAAAACTTAAGGAAGTAAGTTTATGAGTCACAGCCTCAAAAACCTTATTTTCTAGGGTATCTGTATTCCAAAATATAATATACTTTAAGAGAGAGCAATTAAGTTATGTTTAAATAAATTTATTATGGGTGTGCTCAGACATGTATAGTACTAAGCTATAGTCCAGAATTTGACATATCCCTAAATGTAACCCTTTTGTAAGCTTTTATGAGTAATATAGAAGAGACTAAGAGCTGTTGGTTTCAGAGTCTCATGGTTTTGGCTGAGATTTTT
Organism: Balaenoptera physalus; assembly: GCF_965194825.1. Lineage (NCBI taxonomy): Eukaryota > Metazoa > Chordata > Mammalia > Artiodactyla > Balaenopteridae > Balaenoptera > Balaenoptera physalus. Next base: position 55,027,459 of record NC_138883.1, read on the forward strand.
GTCTTCATATGAATAGGGAAAATTTCAAGGAAAATGAGAAAAATACTGCTCTATTGGACCCTCCATACTCATGAGAAATGACAGGAGAGAATTCTTCTTGTTGGAGAACTATTTTTATTTTACATTAGCAAAGGGTAAAGGGACTCTTTCAGAATTTAAATTGATATTTGATAGGACTATAGTTAAAAACAATTTTGGTAATAGCTTTATTGAGGTATAATTTACCTACCACAAAATTCCCTCCTTTTAAGTGTACAACTCAATGAAATTTAGTAAATTTACAGAGTTGGGAAACCATCATCACAATCTAATTTTAGAACATTTCCATCATCATCCATTTTCAGTGACCCTCTATTTCCACCCCCGGCCCAAGGCAACCATGAATCTACTTCCTGTCACTATAGATTTGCTTATCCTGGACATTATGTATAAATTAAGTCATATAAAATATAATCTTTTGAGTCTGGCTTCTTTCTTTAGAACAATGTTTTTGAGGTTCATCAATCTTATACCATACACTCCACGTTCAACATCCATGTTATATCAGTACTTCATTTTTGTTCTCAAAGCAGGGTAGACAGTTGGGCTGATTTCCATTTTCATTTTTTATATGTATCAGTTAGAGTTTAGATGCTGAAAAGGGACAATTGTGTAGATAATATAAAGTTTTACAAATTATAACTTTTTTAAACACCTTTATTGGAGTATAATTGCTTTACAATGTTGTGTTAGTTTCTGCTGTATAACAAAGTGAATCAGCTATACATATACATATATCCCCATATTCCCTCCCTCTTGCATCTCCCTCCTACCCTCCCTACCCCACCCCTCTAGGTGGTCACAAAGCACTGAGCTGATCTCCCTGTGCTTTGCGGCTGCTTCCCACTAGCTATCTATTTTATATTTGGTAGTGTATATATGTCAATGCTACTCTCTCACTTCATCCCAGCTTACCCTTTCCCATCCCCATGTCTTCAGGTCCATTCTTTATGTCTGCGTCTTTATTCTGCTCCTGCCCCTAGGTTCTTCAGAAGCATTTTTAAAAAATAGATTGTATATATATGTGTTAGCATATGGTATTTGTTTTTCTCCTTCTGACTTACTTCACTCTGTATGACAGTCTCTAGGTCCAGCCACCTCACTACAAATAGCTCAGTTTCGTTTCTTTTCATGGTGAGTAATATTCCATTGTATATATGTGCCACATTTTCTCTATCCATTCATCTATTGATAGATACTTAGGTCACTTCCATGCCCTGGCTATTATAAATAGAGCTGCAATGAACATTGTGGTACATGACTCTTTTTGAACTATGGTTTTCTCAGGGTATATGCCCAGAAGTGGGATAGCTGGGTTCTATGGTAGTTCTATTTTTAGTTTTTTAAAGAACCTCCATACTGTTCTCCATAGTAGCTGTATCAATTTACATTCCCACCAACAGTGCAAGAGGGTTCCCTTTTCTCCACACCCTCTCCAGCATTTGTTGTTTGTAGATTTTCTGATGATGCCCATTTTGACTGGTGTGAGGTGATACCTCATTGTAGTTTTGATTTGCATTTCTCTAATGATTAATGATGTTGAGCACCCTTTAATGTGTTTGTTGATAATCTGTGTATCTTCTTTGGAGAAGTGTCTATTTAGGTCTTCTGCCCAGTTTTGGATTGGGTTGTTTGTTTTTTTGTTATTGAGCTGCATGAGGTGCTTGTATATTTTGGAGATTAATCCTTTGTCAGTTGCTTCATTTACAAATATTTTCTCCCAATCTGAAGGTTGTCTCTTTGTCTTGTTTATGGTTTCCTGTGTTGTGAAAAAGCTTTTAAATTTCATTAGGTCCCACTTGTTTATTTTTGTTTTTATTTCCATTTCTCTAGGAGGTGGGTCAAAAAGGATCTTGCAGTGATTTATGTCATGGAGTGTTCTGCCTATGTTTTCCTGTAAGAGTTTTATAGTGTCTGGCCTTACATTTAGGTCTTTAACCCATTTGGAGTTTATTTTTGTGTATGGTGTTAGGGAGTGTTCTAATTTCATTCCTTTACATTTTGCTGTCTAGTTTTCCCAGCAACACTTATTATTGAAGAGGCTGTCATTTCTCCATTGTATATTCTTGCCTCCTTTATCAAAGACAAGGTGACCATATGTGCACGGGTTTATCTCTGGGCTTTCTATCCTGTTCCATTGATCTATATTTCTGTTTTTGTGCCAGTACCATACTGTCTTGATTACTATAGTTTTGTAGTATAGTCTGAAGTCAGGGAACCTGATTCCTCCAGCTCTGTTTTTCTTTCTCAAGATTGCTTTGGCTATTTGGGGTCTTTTGTGTTTCCATACCAATTGTGAAATTTTTGGTTCTAGTTCTGTGAAAAATGACATTGACAGTTTGATAGGGATTGCATTGAATTTGTAGATTGCTTTGGGTAGTATAGTCATTTTCACAATGTTAATTCTTCCAATCCAAGAACATGGTATATCTCTCCATCTGTTTGTATCATCTTTAATTTCTTTCATCAGTGTCTTGTAGTTTTCTGTATACAGGTCTTTTGTCTCCTTAGGTAGGTTTATTCCTAGGTATTTTTTTTTGTTGTTGTAATGGTAAATGGGAGTGTTTCCTTAATTTCTCTTTCAGATATTTCATCATTAGTGTATATGAAGGCAAGAGATTTCTGTGCATTAATTTTGTATCCTGCTACTGTACCAAATTCATTGATTAGCTCTAGGAGTTTTCTGGTAGCATCTTTAGGATTCTCTATGTATAGTATCATGTCATCTGCAAACAGGGACAGTTTTACTTCTTCTTTTCTGATTTCGATTCGTTTTATTTCTTTTTCTTCTCTGATTGCTTTGGCTAAAACTTCCAAAACTATGTTGAATAATAGTGGTGAGAGTGGGCAACCTTGTCTTGTTCCTGATCTTAGAGGAAATGGTTTCAGTTTTTCACCATTGAGAATGATGTTGGCTGTGGGTTTGTCATATATGGCCTTTATTATGTTGAGTAAGTTCCCTCTATGCCTACTTTCTGGAGGGTTTTTATCATAAGTGGGTGTTGAATTTTTTCAAAAGCTTTTTCTGCATCTATTGAGATGATCATATGGTTTTTCTCCTTCAGTTGGTTAATACGGTGTATCACATTGATTAATTTGCATATGTTGAAGAATCCTTGCATTCCTGGGATAAACCCTACTTGAATATGGTGTATGATCCTTTTAATGTGCTGTTGGATTCTGTTTGCTACTATTTTGTTGAGATTTTTTGCATATATGTTCATCTGTGATATTGGCCTGTAGTTTTCTTTTTTTGTGACATCTTTGTCTGGTTGTCATATCAGGTGATGGTGACCTTGTAGAATGAGTTTGGGAGTGTTCCTTCCTCTGCTATATTTTGGAAGAGTTTGAGAATGATAGGTATTAGCTCTTCTCTAAATGTTTGATAGCATTTGCCTGTGAAGCCATCTGGTCCTGGGCTTGTGTTTGTTGGAAGATTTTTGATCGCAGTTTCAATTTCTGTGCTTGTGATTGGTCTGTTTATATTTTCTATTTCTTCCCGGTTCAGCCTTGGAGGGTTGTGCTTTTCTAAGAATTTGTCCATTTCTTCTAGGTTGTCCATTTTGTTGGCATAGAGTTGCTTGTAGTAATCTCTCATGATCCTTTGTATTTCTGCAGGGTCAGTTGTTACTTCTCCTTTTTCATTTCTAATTCTGTTGATTTGAGTTTTCTCCCTTTTTTTCTTGATGAGTCTGGCTAATGGTTTATCAATTTTGTTTATCTTCTCAAAGAATGAGCTTTTAGTTTTATTGATCTTTGTTATCATTTCCTTCATTTCTTTTTCATTTATTTCTGATCTGATCTGTATGATTTCGTTCCTGCTAATTTTGGTTTTTTTTTTGTTCTTCTTTCTCTAATTGCTTTAGGTGTAAGGTTAGGCTGTTTATTTAAGAAGCTTCTTGTTTCTTGAGTTAGGATTGTATTGCTATAAACTTCCCTCTTAGAACTGCTTTTGCTGTATCCCATAAGTTTTTGGCTGTTGTGTTTTCATTGTCATTTTTTTCTAGGTACTTTTTGATTTCCTCTTTGATTTCTTCAGTGATCTCTTGGCAATTTAGTAGTATATTGTTTAACCTCCATGTGTTTGTATTTTTTACAGTTTTATTTTTTTTCTGTAATTGATATCCAGTCTCATAGCATTGTGGTCGGAAAAGACACTTGAAATGATTTCATTTTTCTTAAATTTACCAAGCCTTGTGACCCAAGATATGATCTTTCCTGGAGAATTTTCCATAAGCACTTGAGAAGAAAGTGTATTCTGTTGTTTTTGGATGGAATGTCCTATAAATATCAATTAAATCCATCTTGTTTAATGTATCCTTTAAAGTTTGTGTTTCCTTATTTATTTGCTTTTGGATGATCTGTCCATTGGTGAGAGTGGAGTGTTAAAGTCCCCTACTATTAATTTGTTACTGTTGATTTCCCCTTTTATGGTCGTTAGCATTTGCCTTATGTATTGAGGTGCTCCTATGTTGGGTGCATGAATATTTATAATTGTTATATCATCTTCTTAGATTGATCCCTTGGTCATTATGTAGTGTCCTTCTTTGTCTCTTGTAATAGTCTTTAATTTAAAGTCTATTTTGTCTGATATAAGAATTGGTACTCCAGCTTTCTTTTGATTTCCATTTGCATGGAATATCTTTTTCCATCCCCACACTTTCTGTCTGTATGTGTCCTTAGGTCTGAAGTGGGTCTCTTGTAGACAGCAAATATACGGGTCTTGTTTTTGTATCCATTCAGCCAGTCTATGTCTTTTGGTTGGAGCATTTAATCCATTTACATTTAAGGTAATTATCGATACATATGTTCCTATTACCATTTTCCTAATTGTTTTGGGTTTGTTATTGTAGGTCTTCTCCTTCGCTTGTGTTTCTTGCTTAGAGACGTTCCTTTAGCATTTGTTGTAAAGCTGGTTTGGTGGTGCTGAATTCTCTTAGCTTTTGCTTGTCTGCAAAGCTTTTGATTTCTCTGTGGAATCTGAATGAGATCCTTGCTGGGTAGAGTAACCTTGGTTGTAGGTTTTTCCCTTTCATCACTTTAAATATGTCCTGCCACTCCCTTCTGGCTTGCAGAGCTTCTGCTGAAAGATCAGCTGTTAAACTTATGGGGATTCCCTTGTATGTTATTTGTTGCTTTTAATATTTTTTCTTTGTATTTAATTTTTGATAGTTTGACTAATATGTGTCTTGGCATATTTCCCCTTGGATTAATCCTGTATTTGACTCTCTGGGCTTCCTGGACTTGATTGACTACTTCCTTTCCCATATTAAGGAAGTTTTCAACTGTAATCTTCTCAAATATTTTCTCAGTCCCTTTCTTTTTCTCTCCTTCTGGAATTCGTATAATTTGAATGTTGGTGTGTTTAATGTTGTCCCAGAGGTCTCTGAGACTGTCCTCAATTCTTTTCATTCTTTTTCATTTATTGTGCTCTGCGATAGTTATTTCCACTATTTTATCTTCCCCGTCACTTATCAGTTCTTCTGCCTCAGTTATTCTGCTATTGATCCCTTCTAGAGAATTTTTAATTTCATTTATTGTGTTGTTCATCATTGTTAGTTTGCTGTTAATTCTTCTAGGTCCTTGTTAAAAGTTTCTTGTATTTTCTCCATTCTATTTCCAATATTTTGGATCAGCTTTACTATCATTACTCTGAATTCCTTTTCAGGTAGACTGCCTATTTCCTCTTCATTTGTTTGTTCTGGTGGGTTTTTACTTTGCTCCTTCAACTGTTGCATATTTCTCTCTCTTCTCAATTTGCCTAACTTACTGTGTTTGGGGTCTGCTTTTCACAGGCTGCAGGTTCGTAGTTTTTGGTGTCTGCCTTCAGTGGGTAAGGTTGGCTCAATGGCTTGTGTAGGCTTCCTGGTGGAGGGGACTGGTGCCTTGTTCTGGTGCATGTGGCTAGATCTTGTCTTTCTGGTGGGCAGGACCACGTCTGTTTGTGTGTTTTGGAGTGTCTGTGAATTTAGTATGATTTTAGGCAGCCTCTCTGCTAATAGGTTGTGTTGTGTTCCTGTCTTACTAGTTGTTTGGCATGGGGTTTCCAGCACTGGAGATTGCTGGTCATTGAGTGGAGCTGGGCCTTAGCATTGAGGCAGAGATCTCTGGGAGAGCTCTTGCTGATTGATATTACATGGGCCGGGAGATATCTGGTGGTCCAATGTCCTGAACTTGGCTCTCCCACCTCAGAGGCTCTGGCCTGACACCCGTCTGGAGCTTCAAGACCCTTTCGGGAAGTGTGAGGTCTTCTGCCAGCGTTCAGTAGGTGTTCTGTAGGAGTTGTTCCACATGTAAATGTATTTCTGATGTATTTGTGGAGAGGAAGGTGATCTCCATGTCTTACTCCTCTGCCATCTCGAAGGTCCTCTTGTACAAATTATATCTTATGTACAAGTTATCTGAATGTTCAAAATAGAGAGGTTTTTTTTGGTTCTGGGCTTGCCTTTTTCAGTGTACCTCATTTCTCCAGTATTTTCCATGTATGGATATAACATGATTAATCTCTGAGGAAAATGATAATTACTTTGCTATTAAAAAATTTGAGGCATTTTCCTGTCTTATAATTTGAACATGTTTATCAATTTCTCTCTAATTTTAACTCTGCTAGCACTTGTCTTGTAATGGAAAATTTTCAGCGTTTTAAAAAATAGTTTAAATTCATTTTTCTAACTTCTTCATTATTTGCCAGAGTGATATACTGAGGTATGGTGGAAAGAAAATGATACCAAAGCAAGACAGTAAAAAACTAGAACAAAAAAATAGAATACTAACTCTTTTCTGTTGTAGTCCTCCAGCGTCTTTTGAGTACTGCCTCATTGTCCTTAAAATGTCCAAATTGTTTTCAAATATGAAAAGATTATGGTTGAAATCTTAGAATATGAGAAATGTTTAAATAAGGTTACTGTCTTCTGTAGTGAAAATGTATCTCTCTTTATTCAATTATATATTTGTACTTCTTTATATTGACCTAGGGTACTTTGTCCTTATGTTACCTGGTAATTGTTTATAATCTGTTTTATTTTTCCATTTGTTTGAGACATTAACAGATCTTGGTGATTTATCTTTTCTCACTTCATGGAATGTATTCATTAATGCTATTAACTAATCCCCACTTTAGTATTTTATTCATCTATTTGCTGGAAAGATAATTTAGCATTTGCAACAAATACTTTCTCTCTTCTGTGGCTGTGGGCACCCTGTTTCATAATTGTTGAACCTGTTATTCCTACAATCAATGGAATAAGAAACCTATTACTTTATTAGTAAGTTACTATACTGAAAGACCTTGGGATTTAGAGTCAGGTTGAATGCCTCCTACCTAACTTTCCAGCTGTGTAGCCATGGGAAATTGTCTCTAAGCTTCAATTTCTTCATCACCAAGGTAGGCCTAATATCATCTCTCTTACAGTGTTAGAGGAATATCCAAAATAATACACTTAATTCAAAATGTAACTGTTGTATATAGTAAGTGTTCAACACATATTATTTGATTAATTTTTGAATGAATAAATTATTCTTTTTCCTGATGTATTTTGCTTTGCCTTCCTTTTTCTCAATGCCATATATTATATTGCTTTCAAATATATGCTATCTTATATTAACTTGGAGCCATATTTCAGTCTCACTGTTATTATTGACTAAAACAATGGTGATTACCAGGAGGTATGCCCATTATTAGTCAGATAGATGTGATAGAATAGTTTTTTCCTTGACTTCCAATTAATCTACATTTGAAAGTAAATAAAAATAATTTAGAAGCTATGACCAATATTTACTTCTAGATTTTGTACCACAGAACAAATTTATTGACTCTCTTGGCTACCTAAAATTATGGCCAATGTTAGAGAAAGTGGTGTGGATTCAAAAAGTTTTTGGTCTACCCTATTTTTTAATATCATTTCATTTTGCTTCATTATACCAGATACTTCCCAGAGTAAGTTTCTCAGTGTCTTTGCATATTGATAGTGCTGTTGTCTGTCTTCACTAGTCTATTCAATGTACTGTGTCACTGTGTTAAATGAATGGTTAACAGTTGCTCTGACTGTGAAGGTTATTTTACAAATGCAACTTCTAGTAACTTCCATGTCAACCATTCTTTTTCTATGAATTCTTTCTCTCTGCATTCATTTCCTTCACACAGAATTTTGGCACTCACGGCTTCTGCAGATGTAGTTAAAGATGTGCTGAAAGAAGAGACCAAAAAAAAAAAAGAAAAAAAAAAAAAGAAACCGCTAGTGGCAGCTGCAGAGAAGCTAAGAAATCAGAAACAGTCAGCATTGTTTTTTCCCATTTTTCTTCATACCACCCCCAAAGGGAAGAAGAGAAAGAAATGGAGGTGGTAGGGGAGGTTCTATGGACTTAGTCAAGGCAATATTTGGGTTATAAAGACTCATCAGGGGCTTGCATTTTGACAACCAAGCAGGAATTCAGAAAAAGTCTCCTTATTTGTTGTTAAGTGTAGAAAAAATCTGATATGTGTCATATATTTTACCTTTATATAATACTTATGATATTTGAAATGTTTTCACTTACATTTTCTTATTTGATACTCACTATGATCAAGGTAGGCAATGGTTGGTATATTTCCCATGTGTTATACATCAGGAAACTGAGCCTCAGAGATGTAATGTGAGTTGCCCCCTTTCTACTGGTTTTCTGTCTTCCACAGTAGAAACTTCTTGTGAAACAGTATCTGACATGGCCAAGTTTTCTCATGGTTCCATCTCATCTCTTGTGCCATTTTTTCTTTTTTCTGCCACTATTGTAATAGGGAGAATATATTGGTCTGCGAGGGTTTCTCTGTGGACCGAGCAGCTAGCCAACTTGGGGAGTAGGCAAGTTCTTCTCAGGGGTCCACTTGTTGTTTCTTTGGTTGTTCTGTCTTTTATAACTGTCTCTCCTCTTTTAGGCCATGGTGTCTTATATCCCAACTGAAGAATTCAGTTCTGTTAAATGATTATCTTTTTAGCATAGGATAATAAAATATGTATACTTTTGGGAAATACTTTCCACTTAAAAATGGAATTTAGGATGAGTTCTTAGATGTGAAATTTCAGAGGTTAAAGTTTTTTAAATGAGGGAGGGAAGAGTTTTGTGTACTGAGGATTTCCTGGAGCACTGAAAGTTCTCAACTGAGGTGAGTGTCACTTTGTTTACATGAAAGTTTAGCTCATCACTCAGCAATAACAAGCCGAGATACAATATGTTTATAAGGATCTAAATGATTCAGCTAAATGTTTGAGGCCACAAGTTTTGCACTGAGGTACATCTCTGGCAATAGGATTGTTGAAACTATAGGATATAACTTACAATAATAGGAATGCATCAAAGAAAGTATGACAGGGACACCCCCTCCTCTGCAGCCATGTTTCTTAAGTACTTGGTGCATGCCCCATGTAACTTAATGTAGATTTTATGTTACAGTAAATTATTGATAATCACTGAAATGGGGAGTTTGGGTTTCATAGCCTTTATCTCTGTAGTATTCCTATACCACCAGTTCTATGTGGCAGTATTAGATTATAGTGAAATCCTGTTAGAAGTTTCCACAATATTCTTGAATCTTTGATAATTAATTGGTTAATTAAAATATTTTAGATAACAAAACTGACATATTATTTTGAAAATTTTGGTACTTATACTTTTCTTCTTCTGTGGGCTTTCCCACTTTACTTAAGGGTGGGTCATAGGGACCATAAGAATTAGTCACAGGGACATATAATGGAAGTCCAGAAGATGCACTTCTAATAAACTTCCAATAAACTTTCTCCAGAGCAAATGTGCATGAGAATTTTTATAACATCAGAGAAGTGTTCTGGTACAATGATACAGTGGTTTGTGGCTGAGAGACTTTCCCACATAATACCAAACAGCAGCTGGCTAGGAGAGCTAACAGTGACAGGCCCCACAGGCGTGACAAAACCCACTTGAACCAGCCTGCTATTGGCCAAGTACATCTCCATGAGACTCGAGGGACTCTGAGAAGTCAGGGCAGATGTTACATATGGTCATTTACTGTCTAGATGAGCACAACTAAGTATTTATTTCTCTGTGCTTTTTTTTTTTTTTTTTTGGTAGAATGTAATTCTAACCCTTGCAGTGTCAGCTCAAAGGCCCTAGTGGGAAGAACCACATTTTGTTTTTGTTTTCTATAAAAAAAGGAGGAGTTTTACAACTTTAAGAACTTAGAGAAGTTTTTGGTTGTGAACTCTGAATTTTTATACCTTAAAACATCAAAGATATTACTTCAGCCTGAAAATAGTCAAGGCCAAGTATTACCTCACTATAATAGAACTTTAGTATGATCTTTGTAGAAGACTGAGTTTTTATAAAAATCTATATTATTGGCTCTACTAGAATGAGTTAGCTGCAAAATATACTCTTGTAAGAGTGGGCTTATTGGATGGGATTATTTTGGTGGTGTTTAATTAGAGGACAATATCTGAAATATATAATAGATTTAGGTTCAATGTTATTTATTCTTTATGACAATAATTAGCCAAGATATTGGGTCTCCTTCCTGCCTCACAATTAGCCACTTCTTATGGGAACTTTTAGTTTGTGATAATAAGAGCATATCAGGACCAAGGAGAAGACATATCGTTGATTTCCAAACGATATAATATGTTCCCAGGTGGGAGGTGGAAGTGAAACGTCTTGTGGGTGGAACACACTCATTTCTATCACTAGTGCCTGAAACCCAGTTGACGCCCCAATGCCGTTCCATCTTCTTTTTTTTTATTCCATCTTCTTTTTCATCTCCTTCATCCCCCTGTAAAATGGCTTCTAAGTTACTAATGGGAATCTTCTAGAAATACTTTGTGTGTACTCCTGAGCTAGTCCTTCCAATGACTGCATGCCCCTGATTTTCTCTTCCTTTTTCTGGTTTGGCCTTTCTTTTGATCTGTCCTATGGCACTTGGGTAAACCACATCTTTTGGGTTTCTCTGTCTTCCACCGATATTCTGAAGTCCTTCAGGAGCCAAAATCGTATTAGTATTCTCAGGTGTCCTCAGAATTCCAGAATCAATTCTGTATTCTCTTAAGATGCAGAAAGAAAATATGTTTTCACTTTTAGCTTTACAATTTTCCATGTGGGTACCAAAGCAGGGTTGCTTGTATCCCTATTCCCCTTCAACAGCTGAGGCTTTGTTAACTGAAAGCAATTTGTCTGCCTGGCCACTTCATTCCTTTGGGTTAGTTTTCCCCAGGAGATACCCCATTCCTTCCTCCTATCAGGTTTTTGATGAGGAGTCTTGCCTTCTATAGATTTATAGCTGTCACTCATAGTGGAGTCAAGCCACTTCTACCACCAGCCTCCTTCTTGTTTTCTTCTCCCTCCCTCTCTCCCCACCTCCATAAATTAGTACAAATTGTATTTGCAAAAATAGGAAGCTCTGTTGTGTGAAATCTACTACTTATTTTCAAGAAATAGATCCATCTAATCAGGTGGGGGCAGTAGTGCCCCATTTAATTTCAAGAATTCTTGGGTGCTTGCTAGGAGAGCAGGTTTAGGTCACCTCTAGGCAGGAGGGTGGATGAACCAGGGTTAGACTTGGAGCAAGGTTACTTGAGGTAGGGCTAGGGTTGGATGGGGACAGGTCTGGTAGAGTTGGGGGGGGGTCTAAGAAGTAGGAGAAATAAAACATTAACTCTCTTTCATTAGTGGTGGCAGGTGAATGAATCTTTTTCATAAGACACTAAAAGAAGCCTAAAATAAAACTTCCCAGGAGGGAGGTTAAAAAAAATTACAAAATTGTAGGAACAAATATCATCATACTGTGTTTTAAATTGTTTCCTTTTATATACTATAAATACTAAGCCAAATATGTGAAAAGCTTCAAATGTATATTACTTTATTTAAAACATTTTATGCGAAACATTTATTTAAAACACAGACATGGCTGTCTATTCAGGGAAAAATATTAGTGTCACAGGAATTAGCAAAGTAGGTCGTATTTGACACACAGTAAAGATAATATATTTTCAGGTCTCATAAGGTTCAAGGCAAAAATTTCAGGCTAAATGGGGCAGGTATGAAATAAAAATAAACTGGAATTATTTTCCTTATTCTCTGTCTTCAAAGGACTGTTTTCTTGACCCAAACAGCATTTTCATTTTGCTTATGCTGAATTGTTCAAGAGGACAAAGCAGTATGGCAAAGGTCATCAACATGCTGGAGGTGTTTCCACACAGATTAGCCTCTCCATTGATCTGGGTACCACACTCCCATCGCTCCAGACCTTCTCAGGGTTTTTCTTGAGGACCTGTGCTCACAGTTTGGTGGATTGATTTTACTTTTCTGAACCTGCTCCCTCTTTCAAAAAAAGTGAAGGAATAGGATTTACTCAGCTGGTGATCCTCAACTCTAGTTGTGAATTGGGATCTTCTGTTGCCCAAAGCCTTTTCTGGGAGGTTCTGATTGGTAATTCTGGGGTCTTTCAGTTTGTATTTTACCAGGTGATCCTGATGTGCTGCTAAGAGATCTGGGGCTGCTCAACTGATATCTTATCCCTAAGACATAGCTGTGGATTTGGCCCAGAGAGAAGAAATTAGTCACCTGTGGAGACTTCGGTGCCTTTTTGGTAAGAATTTGCTAGTGAGAATGTGATGAGTTTGCCTTTCTGACCTGGTAACCCTCTTAGTCCAGTTCACTGATCAGTTCAACATCACTGTTTCATGACATGACATTCCTGGCACAAGCCTTTGATTTATGCTCATTTGTATGAATAAAACAAGTGCCCTTTGTTTGCAAATTAAGGAGGAGTTTTATATTAATATAAATTGGTTTAGGGTTGTGAAGGGAGTGCTGCCATTGCTCTGGTGGTATTTCTGATTAGAAATGGATTAGAAATGGAGTACTGGTTAGGGCTTGGGATCTGGGCCAAGGAAATATGTGATCTTCCCTTCATCTCCCCTTCCAGCACTACTTTGTAAAAAACATCCCCTTGCATTGGGTGAATGTGTTCAGTTGGTGGCAGCAAAGTTCTGTTACAGAAAATTCTGAGAGGCTATTGTCTTAGATATTTTGAAGAAAGCCTGAGGGAACAAAGCAGCATGTATAATAACATCCATGTTTTCTGTTAATCTGCAGAGCTATAAATATATTGTATGTGCTCAGAAAAAGGAAAAATATGTAAAAGGAAGACTTTTTGCTGTCTCTGTCTCAATATAATCCCCCAAATATGTTCTTTGTTTCCAAATCCAGAAGTACTATAGCATCAGCTTCAGATGAAAGATTTAGTCAGGTCATGATCCAAAAAGGTGGGCATTTTAGGATTTACTGTTGATTGTCATGTAAATATATTAAAATGGAAGCTTTGATCTTGAAATACATCCAAACAAGATTAATGATTTAGCATCTAGAGAAATCGAGTTTTTGATGCAATGAATGGATAAGGAAGGTTTTACAATTTTACACTGGCAAAGATAAAAATTCAACATTTGAAAAGCTATTTTAGAATTTAGTTTAATGGGAACTGTAATAAGTGCCAAAGAAAATTAGGTGGTATCAGACTAATGTATTGACTAGAAGCATTTGTAAGCAATAAACAGATGGAAATAAATGAACAAAAATGAAATGATAATTGGAAAGTTAGTACTGTGGATAGACAGTGACATTTTATAGTGTGTGCCCACAGTTTTCTGCGTATGCCCTGGTGCTGGAATTAATCATTGTGTCTGTAAAGTTGGGTGTTAATTCAGGGGCAAATGGATAATTGAACCCAAACTGGCCAACAGATTGCCTTGTAGTTGTGCTACTAAATTTAAGTGATTATCATCCCAAATGATTCACGTTCTTGGAGACAGTGTCACCAATACTGACACCATCACTGTTAGATGTGGGAGTGGGAGGAAAAGCCATATGTAGATGGAGAAAATGGAGACCCTGGGAGGGGCTCCAGCAAAACTGCTAATAAGTTATCAGGAGGATAGTGACCTCCTAATGAGAGACTCCCAACCTGAAAAATGGTTAAAATGTAAAAACATTCAAGGTTAGCAACTTAAGTTATGAATATAAATGTTCTGATGTGATGCTTTTATTATAATACTAAGCATGAAAACATCATATGATTACTAATATCTCCAAGTTCAGATTGTAATCCTTTTAAATCTCTTTTTTACACTGTTTTGATTACATAAAGATTTTTCAGAAATAGTTTTGGTTTTTACTATAAAATGATTTTTACCTGACTTGATAGTTATGTTAAAGTTGATTAAAAGCTTAAAAATGTTAGATGGTTATTTCTTAACTTCAAAGTACTTGAGTGTTGAAATAGTGACTTGTTAAAAAAAAAAGTTATTGAATGTGAGCTTAAGTCAAATAGACACCATCAAAGTTGAATGTTCCAGGTTAAAATTTCAAAGGAGTTTGGAATATAACCATGTAAATGACATTTAAAATAATGGGATTTTCCAAACTGGAAATACATTTCCATGTGCATAATTTTGAAAATATGTTTTAAAAAATACTCTTTCTGTCCCTGTCATCATATTGTCAGTCAGATCAAAGTTTGCTTCTTCTTCATCTTTCAATTTTGAAAGTATAGAAAAGCAACAGAATATTGTGAATATAAACTTTTCACTCATGAGGAGTTTATGATAAATAGCAGAAAAAAATTGCAAGGAATTTTGTAAATGAGATGCTTCTTTTGATTAAAGTTGATTCTAAAAAGAATTTGCTGCATACAATTTCCTATTTAAACACAGAAATTGATTATTTCATATATTTATTGAAATCTATATGGTAGTTACCTGATTTCAAGATAAGATTTCAGAAAGGTATTCTCCAATGTCAATAGACACAATAGACACAATTAAATGTTGAATCTTCCAGGTTAAAATTTCAGAGTAATTAGGAATATAGAATCACCTTAGGAAATTCTGGCTTGGGTGGCCCTGATACACACACACACACACACACACATACACACACATATATATAAAATCACGACTGATTCTAATAGGCCACAGGGTTGAAAATCACTGGCCCATTGTTTTTAGAGAAGGTGCCATGGCCAGTGATCATGGCCCACCATCAGTTGGTTGATTTCTTCCTGTTCTGCTGGTGAATTGCTGCCAATATAATTAAGAAATGGTGATATCTGAGAGTGTAGGTTGCAGATAGATAAGGAAGATTTTCTACGTTTTTCCACATCGTCTCTCTCCTCTATCTTCCCCTCCTCCATTGGCGTGGGTTGTCTAACCTATTTTGCCTTGCCTCTTCTCACCAGTACATTGTAATCACACATATAACAGTGATTCTAACTGGTTCGTGATAGTCAATTGTTAAGTTTTCAGGAATTTTGTGAACCAGTTGTTACACACTATCATTATCAAAAATTAAATTATATAAACTTATTTATAGTCACGTAATTTATATAAACATACTTAATTCATCTTAAAACAGAAGTACTCAGTACTCAAAACTCATTACTTTCTAATTCTTTTATTACCTTTAATCATTATCTCTGTTTCTGAGGTTATGTACATCAATTGTCTGGTGGAAGAGACTACTGTACACCTCTTCAAAACTCGGCCCTCAGTGATGTCATGTTGGTAGCTTGAAATTGGTCAGGTGGGAGTCTTTATACTACAAAATCAGCAAATGGTGCAAATTAGGACTTGATTTAGTGTCTTGTTGATTGTTTAATCAAGATTAATTAGAGATAATGTTAATGCTGATTAAACAAAGTGAGTCATGCCTGTAGTTATTAAATTATGAATAGAATTAAAAAATGAGGAAATTTTCTTCCAGTATTCACAAACTATTTCCAATTCAGCCAAGAAGTTACTCTCATCCATGATGAGTGAGTGAAGTTCCTTCATTGGCCTTCCCTATTTCACTTTAGTCTTTTTTTTTTTTTTAAATTTTTATTTATTTATTTATTTATTTTTGGCTGTGTTGGGTCCCTGCTTCTGTGCAAGGGCCCTCTCCAGTCGCGGCAAGCGGGGGCCACTCCTCACCGCGGTGCACGGGCCTCTCACCGTCGCGGCCTCCCCCGCCGCGGAGCACAGGCCCCAGACGCGCAGGCCCAGCAGCCGTGGCCCACGGGCCCAGCCGCCCCGCGGCATGTGGGATCCTCCCAGACCAGGGCCCGAACCCTCGTCCCCCGCACTGGCAGGCAGACTCTCAACCACTGCGCCACCAAGGAAGCCCCTCACTTTAGTCTTATTCCTTCACGTAAAGAAAATTATAAATCAACTTTTGTGCCACAACAACACTCATTTGTTAACGATGTGAGGAACTTCTTGGCTGAATTGGATAATAATCAAGCACATATTAATAGTCTCATTAGTGACACTTTGGAAATAGAATTATAAAAACCGGTAGTGGATTTTCAAAAAATGACATCACACTGAAGTTTTAGGTATGTGGAATTTACAATAAAGAATATTGTATATTGGGCTTCCCTGGTGGTGCAGTGGTTGAGAATCTGCCTGTCAATGCAGGGGACACGGGTTCGAGCCCTGGTCTGGGAGGATCCCACATGCCGCGGAGCAACTGGGCCCGTGAGCCAAAATTACTGAGCCTGCGCGCCACAATTACTGAGCCTGCGCGTCTGGAGCCTGTGCTCCGCAACAAGAGAGGCCGCGATAGTGAGAGGCCCGCGCACCGCGATGAAGAGTGGCCCCCGCTTGCCACAGCTAGAGAAAGCCCTCGCACAGAAACGAAGACCTAAAACACAGCCATAAAAAAAAAAAAAAAATATTGTATATTTCATTATTATTTATAAATTGTATGTTACATATCTCTTATACTAGCATAATTTATAATAAGCATGTAAAGATCCACACACACACACAAGTTCTCCCAGAGATCTGGTTATTAAACATTCACCAGCTCATCACTGCATATAATCCTTGAAGCAGAGATGGGAAGGTCATTTAGTCCAAACTTTCTACATTCAGATATTGGCTAGATGGAAATTTAAAACAGGTCAACCTGGTTAGGTTTCATGTAAAGGTAGACAGGTAGCTGCTAATGTGTGATTGCTCTTCCAAAATATTTATTTCCATTGTCCATGTATTAAATTGTACTATTAGAGATTTATTACTTTGGGTTCTGTTGTTTTTTGATCTTCTAAATACTGATTTATAAATGGTAGTATTTTTACTGGGAATACCAGTTAAAATATAGTTTCATGACATGTCTGACACCCCATCCACCCAACCCACTAAATCATAACTGTAGTGTGGTCCAAAGAAACTGTACTTTTAATGTTTCCTAGACCAGGATTTGGGAACCATTGCTTGAGTCTTGTGTTAAATATAAATAGCCCCAGAAGAGCAAGAATGTAACTCAGCTGCTGCCATAGTTAGAAAGGATTAACAGATAGCAGAGATCAAGACCACGTAGACAGAGCCTTTCTCCCCATCTCCCTGAGGCACCTGAAACTAAGTGGGATAATGAATCTTGGTAGGAGGCAGGCCAAGCACAGTCAAGCTAACTGTAAGTAGAAATTCTCTAGACACTTACATTTAACTATCTGGAAGAATATTAGAAAGGAGTCTTTTCTATTTCCTTTCCTTACTGCTCAGGCAGGAAATATGTTGTGTCTTCAAGTGCAGTGTTATGAAAATCAGGGATTGTTCATCCGTTTTGAGTTGGCCAGCTATATGGCTTCCCAGCATGCATGCGCATCTGTCAGCAATAAACGTTTAATTTTCTATGCCTATAGTTTTTACAAAACTATTGGCAGAAAATAAAATGATCATGATTCTGTATATCTGGTTGGTCATTGTGAGTCCATATTGCACTTTTCTGAGACTGGTACAGGGTCATCTAAAGGACTTACCAGGTGTCCAAGCTAAATTGATGAGAACAATCATTCTCTTCCTAACCAGACACATCCAGTTTGCCTGGAAAGCAGCAGGTTTTCCTTCTAACCATCCTATTAACCCCTAGTTGCTTTCCTTCCAAGGAGAAGGTGAAGTTTGCTAAAACTACCAGGTAAGAAGCTTATATAACTTTTATTTTTTAATACATAGGTTTGGAGTTGTAAAAAAAGTTTGTAGCTGAAAATTTACTAAGTAATGGACAAAGGTATAAATATATATTTCGCATTTCTTGAGTGGCTGGGCAAGAGTAATTAAGCAATTTTTAAGGATAGAAACTAAGCCAAAATTCTATACCGTGTGAATATCTCCTTTCTTGCTACCCAAAGGAAAACTCGATACATACATTTTACCTTTAAAATTTTAGTTATGTGTTTGATATAGCAGCTATTTTGGTTACACCGTCTTACCACTTAAATGCTTTTATCTGCAGTAATTATTAATTTATTTTAGTTCGTGGACTCCCAAAGAGTAGAGACTAATTGTTCAAGCTCTTTTGTGTATAGGATGACCATAGCACTTGGAAATACAGCTAATATTATTTTAATGTGCATTGTAGTATAGTATCATTAAGCTATTCATTCTGTTTTTGTGTTTCCACACTTGGTACTCACTCCTTATAACCTGGAGTAAGTTACACATAGATGCTCATTATGGCTAAAAGCAAGGAGGGGTGTTTCCTCCCGTTTCAGGGCAGCTGTCATTTGGTTGGGACAGACTAATGGCCTTACATATATGTTCTGTGGTCATATCACCTATGGATTTAAGGCAAACTTAGCAAGAGGAAGCAGGGAGAGAGAGGGAAGGGAGAGAGAAATTTAAATAATAGGGGCAATCCACACTTCTAATCAGGGTGTCTATAACCCAAAGTGTGAGGGGAGGTGTTAAGCTGCTGTTCTTCTTCAGGTGTTCTCAGTTCTTTCATGCCTCTCATTGCACGAGATCTTACAGAGAGATTGTGATTCTAATGTTTAAGGATAATTATTAACTAATACAATTTAGACTCCAAACACAAGCTAAGTCTTTCATTTGGTGTTAAACCAAAAAGAATAATGGAGTCCACCCCTGGAAGGAAAACTGTGATTGATTTATTGTGAGATGGTATATTAGTCTCCAATGTGGGGCTCCTAAGAGACTTTCAAGCATAATTTTGACTTTTTGTCTTATGAGGTATAAAAATCTAAAATCTAACTAGGAGGAGGCAAGTCTACTATTTATTTTCCCTTTTACCACATCGCGATAGCTAACGACACTTAACAATGAAGACAATTCATAATCACTAGTCTCAAGAATCCTATATTCATAGGATTTCTTGGGGGTAATTGTGGTTTTGGTGCTACTATTATGAAAACATAGGATTTCTGAGAGAAATAGTTTTCCCATGTTGAGCAAAAGTAGGGAAGGAGAAGTTGTACAGAGAATAGAGAATATCAGGGTCAAATGGGGTATTAGGAGTACATAATTTATAGGATTGAAAAAGTAACTTCAAAAAAAAAAAGAAAGAAAGAGAAGCAGAAAAAGGAAGAGGCAGACAAAGGAGAGCATGAAGTCTTAGCAAGCACAATAAGAGGTAGTTACCAGCAGAGGCAGAATCACGGTTAATACAACTGCAGTGTTCTGAGCATTGAGCTTGGTGCAGTGGGAGTGTTGTCCCTTTTAATATACAACTCTCTAAAGTCAGTACCAATTCAGTAGGAGAGAGAATTTGAGACATTGTGTGACAGAGAGTAAAGGCAGGCCAGAGAGATGAATTTGCCTAGATATCTGTAATTAATGTAATCTGGCTAGAGAAATTAGGGGTGTAAGTAAACTCAAGATTTGTTTAGATTGTTTACAGGTATAGTGTGGATGTTTTATTAAAGTTGTTCAATAAGCTTTAATTATATATATTTTTTTAACATCTTTATTGAAGTATAATTGCTTTACAATGGTGTGTTAGTTTCTGCTTTATAACAAAGTGAATCAGTTATACATATACATATGTTCCCGTATCTCTTCCCTCTTGCATCTCCCTCCCTCCCACCCTCCCCATCCCACCCCTCTAGGTGGTCACAAAGCACCGAGCTGATCTCCCTGTGCTATGCGGCTGCTTCCCACTAGCTATCTATTTTACATTTGGTAGTGTATATATGTCCATGACACTCTCTCACCCTGTCACATCTCACCCCTCCCCCTCCCCATATCCTTAAGTCCATTCTTTAGTAGGTCTGTGTCTTTATTCCCATCTTGCCACTAGGTTCTTCATGACCTTTTTTTTTTTTTTTTCCCTTAGATTCCATATATATGTGTTAGCATACTGTATTTGTTTTTCTCCTTCTGACTTACTTCACTCTGTATGACTCTAACTCCATCCACCTCATTAAAAATACCTCCATTTCATTTCTTTTTATGGCTGAGTAATATTCCATTGTATATATGTGCCACATCTTCTTTATCCATTCATCTGATGATGGACACTTAGGTTGCTTCCATGTCCTGGCTATTGTAAATAGAGCTGCAATGAACATTTTGGTACATGACTCTTTTTGAATTATGGTTTTCTCAGGGTATATGCCCAGTAGTGGGATTGCTGGGTCGTATGGTAGTTCTATTTGTAGTTTGTTAAGGAACTTCCATACTGTTATCCATAGTGGCTGTATCAATTTACATTCCCCCCAACAGTGGAAGAGTGTTCCCTTTTCTCCACACCCTCTCCAGCATTTATTGTTTCTAGATTTTTTGATGATGGCCATTCTGACTGGTGTGAGATGATATCTCATTGTAGTTTTGATTTGCATTTCTCTAATGATTAAGGATGTTGAGCATTCTTTCATGTGTCTGTAGGCCATCTGTATAACTTCTTTGGAGAAATGTCTATTTAGGTCTTCTGCCCATTTTTGGATTGGGTTGTTTGTTTTTTTGTTATTGAGCTGCATGAGCTGCTTATAAATCTTGGAGATTAATCCTTTGTCAGTTGCTTCATTTACAAATATTTTCTCCCATTCTGAGGGTTGTCTTTTGGTCTTGTTTATGGTTTCCTTTGCTGTGCAAAAGCTTTTAAGTTTCGTTAGGTCCCATTTGTTTGTTTGTGTTTTTATTTCCATTTCTCTAGGAGCTGGGTCAAAAAGGATCTTGCTGCGATTTATGTCATAGAGTGTTCTGCCTATGTTTTCCTCTAAGAGTTTGATAGTGTCTAGCCTTACATTTAGGTCTTTAATCCATCTTGAGTTTATTTTTGTGTATGGTGTCAGGGAATGTTCTAATTTCATACTTTTATATGTACCTGTCCAATTTTCCCAGCACCACTTATTGAAGAGACTGTCTTTTCTCCACTGTATATGCTTGCCTCCTTTATCAAAGATAAGGTGCCCATATGTGCGTGGGTTTATCTCTGGGCTTTCTATCCTGTTCCATTGATCTATATTTCTGTTTTTGTGCCAGTACCAAACTGTCTTGATTACTGTAGCTTTGTAATATAGGCTGAAGTCAGGGAGCCTGATCCCTCCAGCTCCATTTTTTGTTCTCAAGACTGCTTTGGCTATATGGGGTCTTTTGTGTCTCCATACAAATTGTGAAATTTTTTGTTCTAGTTCTGTGAAAAATGCCAGTGGTAGTTTGATAGGGATTGCATTGAATCTGTAGATTGCTTTGGGTAGTAGAGTCATTTTCACAATGTTGATTCTTCCAATCCAAGAACATGGTATATCTCTCCATCTATTTGTATCATCTTTAATTTCTTTCATCAGTGTCCTATAATTTTCTGCATACAGGTCTTTTGTCTCCTTAGGTAGGTTTATTCCTAGATATTTTATTCTTTTTGTTGCAATGGTAAACGGGAGTGTTTTCTTAATTTCACTTTCAGATTTTTCATCATTAGTATATAGGAATGCAAGAGATTTCTGTGCATTAATTTTGTATCCTGCTACTTTACCAAATTCATTGATTAGCTCTAGTAGTTTTCTGGTGGCAGTTTTAGGATTCTCTATGTATAGTATCATGTCATCTGCAAACAGTGACAGCTTTACTTCTTCTTTTCCGATTTGGATTCCTTTTATTTCTTTCTCTTCTCTAATTGCTGTGGCTAACACTTCCAAAACTATGTTGAATAATAGTGGTGAGAGTGGGCAACCTTGTCTTGTTCCTGATATTAGTGGAAATGGTTTCAGTTTTTCACCATTGAGGACAATGTTGGCTGTGGGTTTGTCATATATGGCCTCTGTTATGTTGAGGAAAGTTCCCTCTATGCCTACTTTCTGCAGGGCTTTTATCATAAATGGGTGTTGAATTTTGTCGAAAGCTTTCTCTGCATCTATTGAGATGATCATATGGTTTTTCTCCTTCAATTTGTTAATATGATGTATCACGTTGATTGATTTGCATATATTGAAGAATCCTTGCATTCCTGGAATAAACCCCACTTGATCATGGTGTATAATCCTTTTAATGTACTGTTGGATTCTGTTTGCTAGTATTTTGTTAAGGATTTTTGCATCTATGTTCATCAGTGATATTGGCCTGTAGTTTTCTTTCTTTGTGACATCTTTGTCTGGTTTTGGTATCAGGGTGATGGTGGCCTCGTAGAATGAGTTGGGGAGTGTTCCTCCCTCTGCAATATTTTGGAAGAGTTTGAGAAGGATAGGTGTTAGCTCTTCTCTAAATGTTTGATAGAATTCGCCCGTGAAGCCATCTGGTCCTGGGCTTTTGTTTGTTGGAAGATTTTTAATCACAGTTTCAATTTCAGTGCTTGTGATTGGTCTGTTCATATTTTCTATTTCTTCCTGGTTCAGTCTCGGTAGGTTGTGCATTTCTAAGAATCTGTCCATTTTCTTCCAAGTTGTCCATTTTATTGGCATAGAGTTGCTTGTAGTAATCTCTCATGATCGTTTGTATTTCTGCAGTGTCAGTGGTTACTTCTCCTTTTTCATTTCTAATTCTATTGATTTGAGTCTTCTCCCTTTTTCTCTTGATGAGTCTGGCTAATGGTTTATCAATTTTGTTTATCTTCTCGAAGAACCAGCTTTTAGTTTCATTGATTTTTGCTATTGTTTCCTTCATTTCTTTTTCATTTATTTCTGATCTGATCTTTATGATTTCTTTCCTTCTGCTAGCTTTGCGTTTTTTTTGCTCTTCTTTCTCTAATTGCTTTAGGTGCAAGGTTAGGTTGTTTATTCGAGATGTTTCCTGTTTCTTGAGGTAGGCTTGTATTGCTATAAACTTCCCTCTTAGCACTGCTTTTGCTGCATCCCATAGGTTTTGGGTCATCGTGTCTCCATTGTCATTTGTTTCTAGGTATTTTTTGATTTCCCCTTTGATTTCTTCAGTGATCACTTCGTTATTAAGTAGTGTATTGTGTAGCCTCCATGTGTTTGTATTTTTTACAGATCTTTTCCTGTAATTGATATCTAGTCTCATAGCATTGTGTTCGGAAAAGATACTTGATACGATTTCAATTTTCTTAAATTTACCAAGGCTTGATTTGTGACCCAAGATATGATCTATCCTGGAGAATGTTCCATGAGCACTTGAGAAAAATGTGTATTCTGTTGTTTTTGTGTGGAATGTCCTATAAATATCAATTAAGTCCATGTTGTTTAATGTATCATTTAAAGCTTGTGTTTCCTTATTTATTTTCATTTAGGATGATCTGTCCATTGGTGAAAGTGGGGTGTTAAAGTCCCCTAATATGATTGTGTTACTGTCGATTTCCCCTTTTATGCCTGTTAGTATTTGCCTTATGTATTGAGGTGCTCCTATGTTGGGTTCATAAATATTTACAATTGTTATACCTTCCTCTTGGATCGATCCCTTGATCATTATATAGTGTCCTTCTTTGTCTCTTGTAATAGTCTTTATTTTAAAGTCTATTTTGTCTGATATGAGAATTGCTACTCCAGCTTTCTTTTCATTTCCATTTGCATGGAATATCTTTTTCCATCCCCTCACTTTCAGTCTGTATGTGTCTCTAGGTCTGAAGTGGGTCTCTTGTAGACAACATATATATGGGTCTTGTTTTTGTATCCATTCAGCCAGTCTGTGTCTTTTGGTGGGAGCATTTAATCCATTTACATTTAAGGTAATTATCGATATGTATGTTCCTATTTCCATTTTCTTAAATGTTTTGGGTTTGTTATTGTAGGTGTTTTCCTTCTCTTGTGTTTCTTGCCTAGAGAAGTTCCTTTAGCATTTGTTGTAAAGCTGGTTTGGTGCTGCTGAACTCTCTCAGCTTTTGCTTGTCTGTAAAGGTTTTAATTTCTCCATCAAATCTGAATGAGATCCTTGCTGGGTAGAGTAACCTTGGTTGTAGGTTTTTCTCCTTCATGACTTTAAGTATATCCTGCCACTCCCTTCTGGCTTGCAGAGTTTCTGCTGAAAGATCAGATGTTAACCTTATGGGGATTCCCTTGTGTGTTATTTGTTGTTTTTCCCTTGCTGCTTTTAATATGTTTTCTTTGTATTTAATTTTTGATAGTTTGATTAATATGTGTCTTGGCATGTTTCTCCTTGGATTTATCCTGTATGGGACTCTCTGTGCTTCCAGGACTTGATTAACTATTTCCTTTCCCATATTAGGGAAGTTTTCAACAATAATCTGTTAAAATATTTTCTCAGTCCCTTTCTTTTTCTCTTCTTCTTCTGGGACCCCTATAATTCGAATGTTGGTGCGTTTAATGTTGTCCCAGAGGTCTCTGAGACTGTCCTCAGTTCTTTTCATTCTTTTTTCTTTATTCTGCTCTGCAGTAGTTATTTCCACTATTTTATCTTCCAGGTCACTTATTGATTCTTCTGCCTCAGTTATTCTGCTATTGATCCCATCTAGAGTATTTTTAATTTCATTTATTGTGTTTTTCATCGTTGTTTGGTTCCTCTTTAGTTCTTCTACATCCTTGTTAAATGTTTCTTGCATTTTGTCTATTTATTTCCAAGATTTTGGATCATCTTTACTATCATTATTCTGAATTCTTTTTCAGGTAGACTGCCTATTTCCTCTTCATTTGTTAGGTCTGGTGTGTTTTGACCCTGCTCCTTCACCTGCTGTGTGGTTTTTTGTCTTCTCATTTTGCTTATCTTACTGTGTTTGGGGTCTCCTTTTCACAGGCTGCAGGTTTGTAGTTCCCATTGTTTTTGGTATCTGTCCCCAGTGGCTAAGGTTGGTTCAGTGGGTTGTGTAGGCTTCCTGGTGGAGGGAACTAGTGCCTGTGTTCTGGTGGATGAGGTTGGATCTTGTCTTTCTGGTGGGCACGTCCACGTCTGGTGGTGTGTTTTGGGGTGTCTGTGGCCTTATTAAGATTTTAGGCAGCTTCTCTGCTAATGGATGGGGCTATGTTCCTGTCTTGCTAGTTGTTTGGCATAGGGTGTCCAGCACTGTAGCTTGCTGGTTGTTGAGTGAAGCTGGTTCTTGATGTTGACATGGAGAGCTCTGAGAGATTTTTGCCATTTTTTATTACGTGGAACTGGGAGGTCTCTTGTGGACCAGTGTCCTGAAGTTGGCTCTCCCACCTCAGAGGCACAGCCCTGATGCCTGGCTGGAGCACCAAGAGCCTTTCATCCACACAGCTTCATGCAGGGCAATTCTCCTTCAATCTGTCTCCTACATTGGCCTTCCATGCAAAGGTTTGTTAACAGCTGTGGGAGACTTTCTTCAAACTTTTCATTAGGTGGAACTTCCCTGGTGGTCCAGTGGTCAAGACTTCCTGCTCCAATGCAGGGGGCACAGGTTCAATCCCTGGTTAGGGAACTAGGATCCTGCATGTCCCTCAGCACGGTCTTATTCTCCAGGTCCAGCATACCCTGATGCTGGCAGACAAGCCTTTCTTCCTGGTGCTGGAGGAAGATGGCACAACTGTAGAGACAGGAGAGTATTTCCAATCCCTGGCAGATGACACCGTGTTCATGGTCCTCCATAAGGGGCAGAAATGGCAGCCCCTATCAGAGCAGGTGATGTCCCACCTTCCTCCTGATATTCTGAGTTTCACACGTGGGTCTTGAGTGGCTGATCACTGTCTCTTGGCACTGAGGCCTCCCAGCCTAGGGATAATTAGGTTTCTTCCTTTTCTTCTGGAAGGTTGGAGATTAATGGAGTCGCACCAGCTAACCTTTTCCAGGCATCATCAGCAACGTCGAAGCTCCAGCAAACGGTCAGGGCCCCTGGATGACCAGCCTTTCTCGGGGCTGCTGCGGCCAGAGAACCTCAGTAGGGAGGAGCTGGTTGATGTGCTCTTTAATTATATTCTTGCCTATATTCTAAAATCTTCAGTGTCCCATCTTTATTTCTTAGTGCTTGTACTCTTCAGCTATTCCATAAATTTTTAACCTATGAGTTTGTCTTTTATTCCCTTGAGATCATATTCTTCCTTGGCTTGTAAATTGCAAAGATTCTGAGACCAGATTGAAGATGATTCGTGGGTTCATGTGATAGAAAAAGACCAGCGTGGGGAAGTGAAAAAAATGAAGATGATATTATAGTTGCAATGTGTTGCCACCATCTAAGTGACCATATGATTAGTACCATTCACTCTGCTTTAGATATATTAAGTGTAACCAGCAAGAGGAGTCACACAAAGTTGTGGAGGGCTTTTATGTAGGAGAGTACCATGGTTTGATTTACATTTTAAAAAGGTCATTCTTCCAGCTACATGGAAAACAGATGGGGCAAGAAAACCCCAAGGAAGCAAGGAACCAGTTAGGCCACTGAGGTTGTCCAAGCCAGAGATAATGGTGGCAAAGATTAGGGTAGTCATGGTGGAGATGGAGACAAGCAGGCAGATTGGAGTGTTCTTTAGAGGCAGAGTTTTATAATATCAGAATCATATCTTTTATTTGATTTAAAAATTATTCATAATTACAAAAATATACTTTTGTATATTGTTATTATAAAACCAATCTCTCAAAGTTGTTATTAGGATTAACTGAGGTAATATATGTAAAGTCTCACAAGATATGAATGAGCTTTTAAATAAATATTGGAGAGGCAGTGTGAGTACAAGGAGTACAAGGAGTAGAAAGAGAACTTACTTCAGCAATCAGCAATCATTTTCTAATCCCTGTTTTACCAAACTTAATGAGACCTACATATATTAGCTATCTATAGCAGTTACAAGTTACCCCCAAATTTAGCAGCTTTAACAACAAGTATTTATGTTCTCATACATTTTCTCACAGTAAGGAATTTAGGATAGGCTTAGCTAGGTGGCTCTGGCTCAGGGCCTCTCATGAGGTGCATTTAAGGTATTGACCCGGACTGCAGTCATCTGAAGGCTTGACTGTAGCTGTAAGACCTGCTTCCAAGCTGGCTCATTCACACGGATGTCCTCAATTCCTAGCCATGTGAAATTTTCCATAAGGGTGTGTAATGGACTGAATGTTTGTGTCTCCCCAAAATTCATACATTGAAGCTTTTACCACTAATGTCGCTATATTTAGAGACAGAGCCTTTGAGGAGGTGATAAAGGTTAAATGAAATCATAAGGGTGGAGCCCTAATCTGGTAGAGCTTGTGCCCTTATAAGAAGAAGAGACACCAGAGCTGGATCTCTCTACCATGTGAGGACACAGTGTGAAGGCAGCTGTCTGCAAGCCAGAAAGAAAGCCCTCACTGGGAACTGAATCAGATGGCACCTTGATCTTGTACTTCCCATCCTCCAGAACTGTGAGAGATAAATTTCTGTTATTTAAGCCACCTGGTCTGTAGTATTTTGTTACGGCAGCCTGAACTGACTAGTGCAGGCTGCTTGAATAGTCTCACAACATGGCAGCTAGTGTGCCCAGAATGAGCCATCCAAGAGGAAATCTCAATGTTTTTTATGATCTAGTCTCAGAAATCACTAAGCAACACTGCTGCCATATTCTAAGTCACTAAGTCCAACCTACACCCAAGAGGAAGAGAATTAGTTTTCACCTCTGCAAATAATTTGTGAACATATTTTAAAATCACCTCAAGGCCTTTATGCAAGCTTTTTTTTCTTTTATGAAGAGAGGCTTATAATAAAGTACATTCAAAGGATTAAATTAGGTAGTGAGTATTATCATTTGACTAGCTAGGTGGCTGCTCAATAAAAGTTTCCTTCCTTGATAATTTAGAGATAATCTAGAAGCTAAGAGAGGAAAAGTAGGACAGTGTAGTTCTTTTGGGTGCCCTCTAAGTGTGTCTTTTATCCTTCCTCTGTTCATGATAACAATTTTTGCATCAAGTAACACATCTTAAACTCTACTTATCTAATTTAATTAGGCACATGAACTTGTGACTATTCTTTTTTCTCTTTGAGATGAAAATATAAGCCTCTCAGGAATTTTCTGAATGTAGAAACTCTTACATATGTCAGTGATGTATTTTCTTAATTTTCTATATATAGGAATTTAAGGAATGAAATTTTAAATTAAAATAATGTATCTCTGATACAAGTAAATGAAGATCAGTATTATCTAAAAATAGAACAGAAATTCATAATTAAAAAAGCATTTCCAACTGTAGCCTTATTATTTCATCATGTTTCCAGCTGTGGGTGACTTTACATATCTTCAGGCGTAATCGCATATCAGTATGCGTGGAGTGACTTTCTTAATGTCCATTAATTCTTGCATAAACTCTTTGCATAAATCTGTACCAATCAGGATGTGATTAGAACCTTATTGTCTTGCAAAATCTAACTGTATTGAAGTAAGATTCAGGAAGAAGCTTTGACTTTTTTTGTCTTTACTTTTTAAAGAAATCCATTCTCTGAACTATAGGATTTGAATGAGATAATGGTGAAGTACCTTATGAAGTGGGACACTCAGCACATCAGGAGGCCATTGTACTGATTGTTTTGAAGGCCAGAATTTGTGGTTTGAAGGAAGTATTTAAGATATTTTAAAAGTTGAATTGACTATAATATTTGAATATAATTTTTTCAATGCATGACATAATTTTTCATTTTCAGTAAACAATTAAAAAATCTAGAGCAGAACAATGCACCTTAAATTGAGAAGAAGTACCTCAGATATGGGCAAGGTCTCTCTTGCCCAGGATCTCAGGAGTAATATCAGGGATAAATAGATAAGGCTATTGATATTTGGGCTACATTAATTAGCAAATATATAAGTTTAATGCATAAATGAATAGAACCTAAGAGAAGAGAGAGAATCTGGATTTGATAAACTTCAAGGTTAAGGAAGATAACATGGTTTCACTTAGAGCGATTATATTGATTCATCTTATCAGAAGACAGAACCCACTGCCTAGTAAATCTGTATGGTTCTTATTGTTAGTCTCCATTTGGGCGGAATTTCTAACCACATCTAATTTCTAAGTGTGATACTTTTGTGTATGGTTTCCATTTCAAATGGTGATTTGGGGGAAGTTTCACTTAAATTACTACCTATATGCCTTATCTGTTGAGGTCTGACATTTCTCCTGAGATCCTAACCTATACATAGCAATCTCCTGTTTATCTGCAGTAGGGTATCCCACAGGCTATTGAAAATTGACAGTTCCATAGACAAACTCTTCATCTTGACCTCCAAACCTTTTCCTGTCCCTTAATCTTTTAACCCAGTGAAACCACTGGCATCATCCACTTACTATGCTGGAAACCCGAATATCATGCTTGATTCTTTCTTCTCTGTTACTTTCCCCTTCCCCCTCTCTCTTTCTCTTCCACAAACAAATTAATCATCTGATCCTATTTATTTCATCTCCTAAATGTCTCTCTTGTCTGCCTCCTCTGCTTCCACCCTCTGGCCACTGATAGAGTTAGGCTTTTATTATTTCTCTTAGTTGGTCATCTGGTTTCTTATCTTTCTCCAGTTTTTCCTTTATTATGGTCAGAGTGATTTTTGTAAAAGGCATATCTGATCATGCTACTCTCAGGTGTAAAATCCTTCAATGGCTCTCCATTTAGCATCTCAGGTTAAAGGCCAGTCTTTAACATGGTATATTAGGTGATTCTAGATTGTGCTCTTGTATTTCTTCTGAGCGTATTTCTTCATTTAATTATAAACACCTAGTTCTCTAGATATATTGTTAGGTTGCACTTCCATGGCCTAGCACATGTGGTTTCTTTACTATCAAATTCATAAGTCTTTGGTCTGGCAAATTTCTATCGATCCTTCAAGATATAGCTCAGATTTCACACTTTATGTGAGGACTTTCCAGATTCCACCAGGCAGAGTTAAGTCTTCCCTTCTCTGAGTTCCCATTTTACCTTTGTTTCTGCTGTGGTATCTATCAAATCATATAAAAATTAGTTGTGTACTTGATTGTTTCCTCCACAGACTCTGGGTTACTTGAGAAGATGGACTATATCTTACTTATCTTTATATTGCTAATGCCTAGCAAGGAGCTTCAAAGATAGTAGAAACTTGGCCAATGCTCATTAAATAATGAGTAAATCATAGTGTCTTATTAGCAATACAAGTAATAACAGTGCTTAGAAAAAAGATTCTGCAGAAGTGAGAAGACCATTTCTTATACCTATTCTTAATAAAAGTATAGACTTGCAAATTCATCAATGTTGGGACTATGGTAAGCAAACTTAGAATCATTATATTCATTTACAGTAAATTTTGGTTATCTGGTACACTCAGGCATCTGAGGGACATTGAGCCCAGAGGTAAGGAAAATAAAAAATGAAAGCATCTTTATCTGGAAAAATATTCCAGATCCATTTGTACAATGAGCAAGGACAACTGAAATGATGACACACTACTGGTTAGTCCATTCTCTGTCTAAACACAAGGTGAGGAGAGCTCCATAGGATAGTGATGTTATGAAAAGATAGACTTTCCTATGTGAAATCTGAGAGTCACAGGAGAAGTGACAGGTGATAGAAGAAAAAAGAAGAGGACAGAAAAGAGAGGGAGAGATCAGAAGTAAAGGTGATAACTACAATGATAGTGTCAGGGATTTTATATCATGAACTCTAACGGTCTTAGAAAAAATCCAGAAATGATGTCAGAAGTTAAAATAGATTTTCTGTGTGTGGATATGTGTGCATGTGTGTGTGAATGTGTTTACACCTACCTACATTTCATAGTTCTGGAAGTTCCAGTCCTTAAAACAGAATCCAGAAAACTATCATTTCCAGAATAATAGACAATGCTGGATAATGGAGGACAATGGAGACTTTAATGTGGCGGTTCTTTATGGACAGGGGTTATGATTTAAAACCCAGTTTTTTACACTTTGCTATGTGTAGGTAAGTCCTAGATAAGTATTTTCTTAACTGAGTGATGAACTGCTGTGATCCCTAAGGAATGTCTGTATTCAGATCTTATTTTGTCTAATGTATCTCTAGTTCAGTGGTTCTCAGCTGAGATAGTTTGGCCTGGCTATAGGAAAAATGATAAATAGATTGTCTTAGTATGTTCAGGCTGCTATAACAAAAACACCATACACTGCGTGGCTTAAAGAACAAACATTTTATGTCTCACAGTTCTGGAGGCTGAGAATTCTGAGATCAAGTTGCCAGTAGATTCAGTGTCTGGTAAGGGCCCACTTTCTGGTTTATAGCTGGCCAACTTCTCACTGTGTCCTTATGTAGTGGAAGGGGCAAGGAAGCTCTCTGTAGCCTCTTTATAAGGAAACTAATCCCATTCCTGAGGGCTGTACTCTCATGACCTAAGTACTCCCCAAAGGCCCAGCCATCACATTGGTGTTAGGATTTCAACATATGTGTTTTGGGGGAGACACAACCATTCAGTACATAACAGAGGGAAGGTTTATTTTTTGTACCTCTAGGCTTTCTGGTGCTTCCTGTCACCAAATCCAAAGTTTCCCAACATTTTCATTAAAACCCATCCATAGGATGGATTTCCATTCACCACTGTATTTCAGGATCACTCCTGATTAGGGCTATATTGTGGCATCCATATTTTTAGCAAGTTAATAAGTCTGATTAATTTATGAATCAGGCTCAGGTTCCCCCCCTCCTTCATGAGCTGGTCGTAAGAAAGCCCCACAAACCACAGAAATGAGTTGAGAGGTTGGAATCACTGCAACAGAGCTAGGTAACATGAAGGTTGGAGTCACCTGTTTGTGTAACTTACTTGTTCCTTTCGAGCCGGCTCAGGTCTGATTCTGAAAGTAGCCTGTCCATTATGTGATGAGTTGCTGCTCTGTCATATAGACCTTATCACTTCACCAAGTGATGGCTGACAATACCCAGCTCATTATGAGCATCTCCAATTGTATAGTGGCTTGAGGTACCCTAGTCAGGAACTCAGTCTCTATTAGGGCTCAGTACATGTTGGCAATTGCCATTCTAATAGAGTACAGTTTTCTGTTGCAGACAGCATAACCTTGCTTTAGAACCATAGGAGTCTGCACTGTGTTTATTCTATTGGGGCTGGCCAGAGAATCCACAGGGCTTCCTAATGGATGATGGGTACCTCTCGTACCTTTGGATTTGCTGGGTCATGTAGTCAGAGTGTCAGGGCTGCTTATATCATAATTTGAACCTACTGCAGAACCATCTGTTGCTTTGTGTAAACTCAAAGCTGGCAGTCTCCCTAGTTACTCAATAAATGATTTGGAATAATTTTGCTAAGTGTATGTAGTCTCTAAAATCTAAAGGGATACATAAGTGCTGTGCCTCTTTCTTAGTGATAGGAAGGCAAGATGCAGTAACTTATCCTTTACTTTTCAAAAAATTTATCCTTTTACTTTTTTTGGTTATTTATCATTTACTATTTTATATACCTTTTATACATTTGTTCAAGGTTTTTCCTCAAAAAGACCTGGTCTCTGCTTTTACCTGTATAAATGTATACCACAAGTCAGAGTCTTAGTAAATGTGATGTTACAGCATGCCTAAGATTATTGCCACCCTACTTAGCCCTAAAAATGAGGTTATTGTTACCTCTGGCAGGTACATTATCCAATTCTAGAATCCTTTTCTGAGAATTTGCTTCTTGGGACCACTTATGATACCCCCTTTCTTTATTTTTTCTTTTTTTAAAATTTATTTATTTTATTTATTTATTTTTGGCTGTGTTGGGTCTTCGTTGCACGTGGGCCTTCTCTAGTTGAGGCGAGCGGGGGCTACTCTTCATTGCGGTATGCGGGCTTCTCATTGCGGTGACATCTCTTGTTGCGGAGCACAGGCTGTAGGTGCATGAGCTTCAGTAGTTGTGGCACGCAGGCTCAGTAGTTGTGGCTTGTGGGCTCTAGAGCACAGGCTCAGTAGTTGTGGTGCACTGGCTTAGTTGCTCCACGCCATGTGGGATCTTCCCAGACCAGGGCTTGAACCCGTGTCCCCTGCATTGGCAGGTGGATTCTTAACCACTGCACTACCAGGGAAGCCCCATACCCCCTTTCTTGGTTGGATTCTATTAGAAGAGATGCCAAAACAAGGATTCATGTGCAAGTGATTATTTGGAAGACGTAGAAAATACTGGTAAAGGATGGGGAGATATGAGACAGGGAAGGGAATGCAGCCAACAAAGTGTACATAATCAAGCCATTACCTCTGTGGGTAATTGGACTTCACCCCACTGTAGAAACTCTGGAGCAGCGTAGGTAATCCTTCAGGGTCATCTCACTGGAGGAGGTACACCAATTTCCTTCAGTCATTGGTTGAGAGTTTCTGGGGCCAGAGGATCATTAATTTCCCAACACTTCTAGCCTGTTGCATGGGTGGGCAAAGTGGACTTCAAAATCCAGAGAAGATTGTCAGGTCTTCAGTTGGAAATCAAGTTAATTGTGCTTAAGTAGGAAGGGGAAGAGGATATAGGCAGGGCACTAATAATGTCTGTTACAATGTCCAATTATAACTACAGCAGAAAGCTTTAGGACCTGTACATTAAGGTTTGGAATGTGAAATATGGTATCATATTCCCCAAAGCACAACATTCAAATAGGTATGATTAAATCAGTAGAGCATTATCTATTTCTTAGCTGATGTAAAAAATACCAACAATACTACTAAATCTTTCATGAGCTCAGGCAACTCTGGTTCCCTTTGGTTTTAAAATAGACAAGGAACATTCAGCACTTGCTATAGTGAGTGATCTGATCAAAGAACTATGTAATACAGATGGTTAACAGAAGGGATATTATTGTAATACCATGCTGAATAAATGAATAGCCAAGATGGATTAAATTGATATGATCATAGAGAAATTTGAGTTTTGCACTATTTCTACTCAAAAGTTCTAAGAAAAGTTTATGTCAAGTCTGTAAAACTTTGCATATATTAGGCCATTTTGTCATATAGTATTTCATTCCATTTAAAAGTCCTAAATTTTATCAGTTGATCTCCCACAATTGTCCCTTTACATTTAATTTTATAATGTATAAACTGATGTAATTACCTAAATATTTCTAAATATTATAGTGTTTCTCTGATAAATATTATTTTTATATTCTAGTTCCTGAGTTTCCAGGAAGTTTTTGAGGATCAGAATTTATATTTTCCTCCAAGAAGGCATTCTAAAAACTTAGAAATATTTAGAGATAATTTTTGGTATAAATCCTCCATTCTTTCTCAAATGGTTTTATAAAGACATCATTTCTCTCAATAATAAATATAAAAGTATTACATCACTTCTATTTTAGGGAACAAAGAAAATGGTCAATAGTTTCAGTCTGAAACTCTTTAGAAACATTTTGTTTAACAATTAGTATGTGATAAAGAGCTTTTAAATTCAATTCTGAAACAATTAGTATGTAATAAAGACATTTTAAACAAAAGATAAATTCAAATTTGCAGAACAAGGTGAGCAAGCCTCTTGATTCACCAACTACCTGAATATTCAAGTATCATGTGCTAAAACATGTAGTTTCCTAATCTTCAGAAGTTCCTTAAAAACAGCAAATAATGAATAAAATGTAGTTCAAAATCTATAAATTCAAACTATGTAGCTTCATGAGCAGGGTGACTTTGCTCCTGCTTAGAAGAGTTAAAAAATTTGTCTGTGTTTCCATCACTTTGGGAGTAAAGAAAAGAGAATGTCAGAATATTGTTGTGATTGTCTTTCTTTTAATTTGAGAGTCACATTCAAAATGTGAAGATTTAGAAACTGAATATTCCTGGTTATATTATACCATAAATTGGAAGTAATTTGGTACAGGTTACCATGACCTAGTCTTAATTCTGTCATTATTAAAGTTTGTCTTCCTAAGCAGGACAAAGTACTGAGTTAATCATGATTCTTTAGATTGGTCTGAAGAGGCAAACCCTCTCAGAATGCAGTGGCCTTGAGGGAGCCTGAAAGAGGCAGAATGGAGAGCACTGTAAGGACACAGCCCTGGTCAGGAGATGGGACCGAATGAGTTCCTTTTTTACTTTTTCAAATAATTGTTTGAGACTGATCTGGACACCACTCTTAGGACTTTCTTCTTATTATTTAAAAAATTTTTTTGGTTGCTCTGAAATTTCATAAGCACATGTCTTTCTAAGTCCTTACAACTCAAAATGTGGCCTGTGGACCAGCAGCCGTGGTGTCACTTAGCAGCTTGTTAGAAATGCAGAATCTCACATCTGTAGGGTTAGAATTTGCATTTTAACATGACCTCCAGGTGATTTGTATGCACATTAATATTTGAGAAGCACTGGTCTGGCTCTCCCCTTTCCTCTCATATTTTCCTTTTCCATCATTTCAGTTTTACATTCTAGCTCTTTTATTGGATGTTTAAAAACTTTCAGCAAACACATTTTAAGATCTATTGTCTCAGCAACTTTCAAATATACAATACAATATTATTAACTATAGTCACAATGCTGTACATTACATTCCCCTGACTTATTTATAACTAAAACTCTGTACTTTTGACCCCCTTCGCCTATTTTACCCTCACCTCCATAACCCCCTCCTACTACCTCTGGCAACCAACAATCTGTTTTCTACATCATGAGTTTTGGTTTTTGTTTGTTCAGATTCCACATATGAGCAAGATCATATGATAGTTTTCTTTCTCTGTCTGCCAAGACATGGAAGCAACCTATTCTAATATTATGGATATAGTACGTTTTCCATCCTTAGAATCTTTTTTTTTTTTGGCTGCGTAGTATGGCATGCGGGATCTTAGTTCCCTAATCAGGGATGAACCTGTGCCCCCTGCAGTGGAAGCACAAGTCTTAACCACTGGATTGCCAGGGAAGTCCAATCCTTAGAACCTTAATTAGGATAAAAATTAAGTTGTTCTCTATTTTTCTTAATTATCAATATCTTTGGGTCAGTTGTTCTATTTGTTTGCCTTAGTTTTTGCTTTTGTGCATCTCCAAAATATTTGGAAGATTCTTGATTGTGTATTCATATTCATGGAAAAGGTGTAGGATAAGTCTGGAAGTGCTGACTATATGTCCTTTGTATTAGACAGAGAGGACCAGCCTGCAGGGTACCTGCAAGAACCATTTCCAAAAGGATAAGGGATTTATTCTGATGGTCCATAGATCAGTTTCTTTAGAGCAGGTGTCATGGCTTGTGAATGGAAGTAAACACAGCATCTCTCAGTGGAGGACCAGAGTTTGGGGAAGAGAGAGGGAAATCAGGAGAAGAGTAATTCTATAGGCAGACTTAATAGATCTTGTACATTTCTGCTCCTCTTTCCATTGCCATCCTCTTTACCCCCTGGCTTGGCTCTTACCTCTCTTCTGGGCTCACTTAGATAGACTTCGTTGTGAAATTTCCGGGTTGCTGCTTTCTTTTTCCACCTTCCAGAAAAATCACTAAGATCTCTGCTCAGTGCAAGTTCTCTTTCTTAATAGTTCTCTTAGGATTTTTTGTCTTGTATTTTTTTAACATAATTTCATTGGGAATTTTAGAGATTGAAAGGTAGATAAGTACATTTAGTTCTTAATCTTTACCAGAAGATTAAGTTTTTTGATGGTGACAGAATATTTTTCATGCAGATTTTATCCTTTGTAATTTGCTGGATAGTCTTGTAGGAATTTTTCTAAAAACAGTAAATTCTGTATTGACATAATTTTCGGATAATCACACATACAAGAAAGAAACTACTCCTGATTCTGACCAGAATATCAAACAACTGAAACAGTAAAATGATTCTGTTCATGCACCAGCATGCGTGTGCACACACACACGTGTTTCTATGGGTAGGTGAGCATTCATAATACAAGTTGGATAGTCATTGGCACTTGAGTGATAACAAAACGATCATGTTTTGAATTTTTATTAAAAGAAGTGTAATTTTTTATCACGTCTCAGAATAGACATATGACTTCTATTTTACAACTTATAGAGTTGGTTTTACATACTTCTGACAGTCAATTCATATTTCTGACATTATAAGTTCTTTTTCCATTGAGAAGTTGTACATAAGTGGGTTGTTTACTTTTTCCAAGATAAGTCATTGTAATCCTACCTTTATGCGAGACAATTTTTTCTTCTTTCTTGTGGTCAGTTCCCTGAGGGTTTTCATTCTTTTCTCCACCATTCATGCCATTAGTGCTATTCTTATGGACTTTTTGCAAAAGCATCCTAGGATATGTCAGAATGCTTTGACATGTCAGAACTCTCAATTTTTCTCTTTACCTAAGTTTCCTTTAAGTTTCCTATAACAAAAACATCTATACCTATTTTGTTATCTACTTCATTTCTTCCTTTCTCTCTCCAGGTATCAATTGTTTTGTTGTCAGTGACTAATGTAATGCTTGATTTTTAGGCTTCAGATAGGAAAAAAATGGCAATTCTGTTTCCTTTCATTAAAGCTGTTGTTAAAGCCAATTCTGAGTGTAGGCACAATGAGTGGTCCTTAAATTGCTTCAGAATTATCTTATAGGATATATAAGTTAATTTTGTTTTAGGTCCTGACTGTCTACTATGTCAAGAACACTAGGTTAGGTGTAGGGATTCAAAGTTGAATGAAACCTAATTACTGTTTTCCTAAGAGTTTGTAATTAAGTCTGTGTGGGGTATGAAAATTAGTACATGATATATATACTTTTGTTAGGAATTTAACTATGGAAAGCCCATCTAAAATAGTGCAGTTACTTCTATTATTATTGTATCCTTTAAATTTTTTAGTAATTGTTTTCCCTGTGTAACTGTTGGTTCACAACCATGGGAGCTTCCCAGGTAAAATCTGAAACAGGCCTCATACATGGAGGGCAAGAAGGGACTGAAGAAAAGGGCAGGCCACGCCAGATTGGTAGATGGCAGCCTTAATAAGAAAGGGAACTTACATATGAGGCTTGTCTTGGGTGATTGCAAGACAAGTAGATCTCTGTGCCCACCTGCCAGAATCTTAAAGGTTTATACAGAGACTCTAACGGGGTTCAGTCATATATCCTGTCCAGATGGTCTTAACAACATCTCAGTCTCTCAAGGGTGTGTCCTTGAAGCCAGCTCCTACTGTGGTAATGGTGGGAAGAAGATACATTCCAAGGATAGGGGAGGGAGTGAGGAGCCTCCAGTTGCCTGGGTCCAGCTTGTGGGTCAGCTGGCACTTAGTCCTCTCAACTATCTCCTCCAACTATAATAGGTGTAGTCAGTTGAATGGTGGCCTCCATTCTGAACCAGTGAATGTGATCTTATTTGGAAAAAGGCTCTTTGCAGATGTAAATAATTAAGTATCTTGAGATGAAATCATCCTAGATTACCTTGGTGGGCCCTAATTCCAGTGATAAATGTCCTTATAAGAGACAGAAGAGGAGAATACACAGACATACAAAGGAGAAGGTGACATGAAGATGGAGACAGATATCGGAGTGATGGTGGTCACAAGCCAAGGAAACCAAGGAATGCCGAGGGCCATCAGAACCTAGAAGAAGCAAGGAAGGATTTTCCTTTGGAGCTTCTGAAGGGACATCTGGTCTCCAGATCTGAGAGAGAATGCATTTATGTTGTTTTTGGCCACTAAGTTTGTGGTGCTGTTTTATGGCAGCCTCAGGAAACTAATACAATAGGTGAGAGCATGACTAAGGTTTGTGGTTGAGAGTAATTCCTGTGTGATATATTTTACCAATGAGAAAAATCAGCTAAATACCAAAAATTTTTATGAGGTGATTTGGAGAGTTTAAAAGACAGTTTCCTAGGGTTACATAAAAATGATATGGATAGGAGGCAAAGGTTTACACCTGTTACCTGAGCAAGGGGAATCAGGTAAGTTTAAGAGTGTAATGGTTAATTTTTTAACTTCTTTTTTATGGCATTCCCAAAGTGGCATCTTAATTTTATTCCTTCAATGAGCAGTAAAGCCCAATCTGAATGCAAACAAATATTGGTTGTATATGCAAAGACTAAAAATGAATTGATAACATCGTGGTGATGTTCAGACATTTAAATATTAAATACTGTTGGGCTAGATTACCGAGAATCATTTAGATGGGTGTAGTGATAGAAAATTTTACATCTCTTGGAAGCTTGTCCTAGAGTAAGATAGGCAAGAAGTCATAGCTGAAATAACCATATAAAAGATGTAATAGGCTATAGAATAAATTACTTGTAGCAGGGTGGCAAACATAACACTATTATCCAAATATGCAAGGAAAATGGTAGTTCTTCTTTCTAGTCTTTTAAATTGTAAACTGTAACATGAATATGGAGGAATGCGTAAAATATAGATACAGATTAATGAATCATTTAAATATAAAACTCTATGTAACCACCACTTACGTCAAGAATAGAATGTTACCACACCCTAAAAAACCCCATTGGACTTCCCAGTATAGTCTCCTAAGTATTCAACCTAAATATTTTAGTGTTGCTTTGCTTGCTTTTGAACTTTGTGTAAATCAAATTATGTAGCAGGTAGTACTTTGGTATGGCTTCTTATGGTCAATATTATGTTTATTTTGTTCTTCCTTATTTCTTGAGATTGTAACTCACTCATTTTCATTGCAGTAGAGTATGGCATTGCAGGGATATACACAGTTTATGTATTGATGGGAATTTGGGTTATTTCCAGTTTGTGGCTTTTACAAATAATGCTGCTACAGACATTCCTGTACATGTGTTGTGGTGCACAAATGTACACCTTTATATTTGGTGTATACCTAGGAGAGAAAATTACTAGGTGTGTATATCTTCACCTTTTGTTGGTAATGGCACACTGATTTTCAAATTGGTTACATCAATCTGAAATCTGTAGGAGACTTCCTGTGATTTTATATCCTTGTGAAACTTGGTATTGTCAACCTTTTCCATTTTAGCCATTTCTGGCAGATGTGTAATCATATCTCATTATGGTTTTAATTTCCATTTTTACTATTTTAATGAGATTGAATACCTTTTCATATGCTTTTTGGCCATTCAGATTTCCTCTTCGTGAATTCCCTATTAAAGACTCTTTTTCATTAAAAAATTTAGGTTGTCTTTCTTTTTTTTATTGATTTGTAGTAGATGTCTTATACATTTTGTTTACCAGTCCTCTCTTAATTTTTTATGTTGCCAAAATATTCTCTCATTCCATGGCTTACCTTTAATTTTCTTAATGGTGTTGTTTGATGAACAGAAGTTTTAATTTTAATGTAGTCCAATTATTCTTTTCCTTTATGATCAGTGATTTTATGTCCAATTTACATTATCTTTTCCTAACATGAATTAAGAAGATATTCTCCAGTATTTTCTTCAAGCCTAGAGCTGCCCAAGAGAAATATAAGCCCTACATGTACAACTTAAAGTTTTTCCTATTTAAAAAAGTAGAAGGGATCTAGTGAATTTAATTTTAATGTTACATTTTATTTTACCCAGTGTATTCCAAATATCATAATTTCAATATGTAATCATGATTAATGAAATATTTTACATTTTAAAACTCATACTAAGTATTCAAAATCTAGTATGTATTTTGTGATTATAGCACATCTCAATTCATAGGAGTCAACTTCAAAATTTCAAGTGTTTAATAGACACAAGTGGCTAGTGCTTGTCACATTGGGCAGCACAGTTCTAGAAGACATTTTGTTTTGCCACTGGGAATTCATATTTGTGTATGGAGCAATGTTGGGATCATTTCCCTTTTTTCATACATGGTAATCTATTGTTCCAGCTACATAAATTGAAAAGAACATCTTTTCCTCCTGCTTTTCAGTGCCATCTTTGTCATAAATCAAATGTTCATATATAAGTAGGTCTATTTCTGGTCTTAATAATAAATGCTTATCTTCTATGGTGCGGATAAAAAGGAACGAACTATATTTTTCCAATCAATTGAATCTGAGTCTCTGCCAGTTTGAAGAGTAACTTTTAGGTAACTCAATTTCTTTTAGTAAGTGCTCAGTGTCTCAGATTTGTTCCCATTCCTCTTACTTTTTCCTGAAATGATGCCTGGATATGTACGGGTGTTAACATGACATGGTGGTGCTGGGAAGAAGGATCTCTATCTGCCAGGGGGTCCTTTGGTAGCCTTGTGCCTTTTTGGTCCTACTGCAGTATATATAGTTGACCCTTGAACAACATGGGTTTGAACTGCACAGGTCTATTTTACATGGATTTTTTTCAATAAGTATATTGAAAAAATTTAGAGATTTGTGAAAACATGAAAAAACTTGCAGATGAACCACATAGCTTAAAAATACAGTAAGTCCCCTACATATGAGCCTTCAAGTTGTGAACTTTCAAAGATGCGAACGCACATTCACATGTCCAATCACGTAAGTTAGTTCACATGTCTGGTGTCCATTGTCATGTGTGTGCATCCTCTACAAGTGGTTGTGCTTTTGTGTACTTTACAGTATTGTATAGAGTACAGTAGTACAGTGTCTTTACTTCAAGCCCAGGATGTCCAGAAGCAAGTGTAAAAGCAGCAGTGATGTAGCTGGTACTGCTAAGAAGCACCAAGCAATAACTATGGAAACGTGAAAATAATTGAGAGAGTGGAGCGAGGCGAAAAGATGGGTTCTTATAATATGAATCGTTCAACCATTGGCAAGATTCTAAAGAACAAGATCATGGAACATGTGAAGTCAGCTGTGCCAACGATGTCGACAATAATATCGAAGAAGTGTGCAAAAGTGATGGAGGAGATGGAGAAACTTCTCAGTGTGTGGAGGCAGGATCAGCATCAGCGTCCAGTCCTGCTCAGCTTAATGCTGATTCAAGAGTAAGCTAAAATCCTTTATGAAGACTTGAAGACGAAATACGGCAAAGAATCAGAGAGCGCATCTTTTAATGCCAGCTATGGTTGGTTTCATTGGTTCAAGGCTAGAGCCAACCTTCACAACGTAAAAGTAAGTGGGGAGTAAGTGAGTGCAGATACGGTAGCTGCCCGGGAATTTCCTGAACCACTTTGAGAAATTGCTGATGGAGGCACGTATTTACCGAAGCAGGTTTTTAA
Source organism: Balaenoptera physalus (assembly GCF_965194825.1). Taxonomy (NCBI): domain Eukaryota; kingdom Metazoa; phylum Chordata; class Mammalia; order Artiodactyla; family Balaenopteridae; genus Balaenoptera; species Balaenoptera physalus. Next base: position 55,069,530 of record NC_138883.1, read on the forward strand.
TGTGGATGAGACAGAACTGTGTTGGAAGAGGATGCCAGACCGAAGTTACATCAGTAAGGAGGAAAAGTTGATGCCAGGCTATAAAGCAACAAATGATACGCTAACTCTGTTGTTTGGTGGCAATTCTTCCAGCGATATGAAGCTGAAGGCGCTCTTAGTTTATCATTCAGAGAGCGCCGGATTTGGAGCCACTGTGGTTCACCTGAGCTGGGGTCTTCTCTGAGTCTGAGCTATGCTCTTCTTCCTTCCCTGAAGCCCATGGCTATCCAGTTCACATCCTCTGGAAGGGTCATATTGCCCATCACCAGTGTGGTTCTATGAAAACACCACAGACCATCAACTCAGCTCCTTTCCCTGAGTTTGCAGTATGTATGTATGTATGTATGTATGTATGTATGTATTTATTTATTTATGGCTGCGTTGGGTGTTCGTTGCTGTGCACGGGCTTTCTCTAGTTGCGGTGAGCAGGGGCTACACTTCGTTGAGGTGCGCGGGCTTCTCATTGCATGGCTTCTCTTGTTGCGGAGCATGGGCTCTAGGCATGTGGGTTTCAGTAGTTGAGGCACGTGAGCTCACTAGTTGTGGCTCGTGGGCCCTAGAGCACAGGCTCAGTAGTTGTGGTGCATGGGCTTAGTTGTTCCGCGACATGTGGGATCTTCCTGGACAAGGGATCAAACCCGTGTCCCCTGCATTGGCAGGCAGATTCTTAACCACTCTGACACCAGGGAAGTCCCATGGGCTTGCAGTAATTTTGAGGTTGCTTTTTCATCACCTAGCAGCCAAGAAAGTCTAAGGAGTGCTTACTCCATTCTTCTCTCTGCCTGTGAATGTGTATCACTAATGTCTTTTTGATATAGCATCTTGCACTGGTGTGCAGTCATCCTTGTTCAGTCTTCTCCCAGAGTTCCAAATGGAGTACATCACACAAAATCCTCAACTCTTCCAATCTACCTCCTCCCTGGAATTTTGTTCCAGGTGTTTGTGTCTGATGCCTTGTTCTATTTCTGTCTCTTCTTCTTTTTGCAGTCCACATGCCTCAATGGGCAGGGTGTCCTGCTTCCTGTGTGGTAGGGACAATTTTTATATCACAGCCTGAGTTACCTTTACTCATGGCTCAGAGACAGAGGTCTGGCTCTTGATATGTTAATTGGAGCTTAAAGAATTTATAAAATCTTTCAACCAAGGTTAGCTTTCAAGACCCTTCTCTTGTTAGAGACTTAAAAAAATCTAATTTGACACTCAGAGCTGAGTAGTGACATTATTGTTCTAGCTGATGTTGGCCCTTTCTCAGGCAGTCACAGGACAGTATGATGTGAAAGTGCATGGGAAAATATTTCAAAAAATATCATTCCTGTTACTTTACTGAAAAAGAGAAAAGAAGAAAAAAAAACCCTTTCATTTTCTACATATGAGTGCCAAATAAGTAAAGGTGAAAGCTAAAAGAGAAGTCTGGGAACAGAATTGTGAACCTGTCCTTTAAGCAGGGACACCTGCATGGGAACTCATTTTCTACACGAAAACAGCTGCAGAGTTTTAAAGTCCTAAGGAGGCAGAGAAATCACCTGTGCAAATAGATCATGATGATTTGATTTTAGCCGAGATAAACATCAAATTATGCATAGATATCAGATAACAGCACATGGTCTGCGATCTAAGAAACATTGCAACGTTAAACATGATAACTTTAAAAAAATCATGTTTGTTGTAGAAACCATAGTGCCCACCAGGAAGAGAATCTGTTTCCAGTCCTTAAATTTTATGAAGATCAAAGGAATGGTTGGGAGGGAGAACTGAAGGAAGTCGAGAGGCTGGCCCATTCAAGAAAGCAGAGAGCTGCTCGTAGGTAAAAATGAGAGACATGAAAGGAGGGAGAATTAACCTGTCTAGAGGAAGAGACTTTGGGGGCAATTGCCTTTTATAGGAAGGAGAGAACAAGGGCCAAGAAATGGAATTTTAAGTTTTTCTTTTGACTTCTTTTTCCAGTAATGGTGGACCTAGCTCTTTGGAACAGCCCTCCCACTGAGGAATATTACAGAAGCTGCCCCTGCTTATATATATATTTAAAGATGTTACAAAGCTAATAAGAATTGTGAAGAATTATGGGACTAAGATTTAGGAGAAGATAGAAATCCAGAGAGGCAAATAATGGATCTGGGGCCACTTTTCCCCTAAGGACCTCTGCTTATTCAGGAAGAGGTGGATGTAGCAGGTTATTTTTCTTTGTGGTTTTTTTGTTTGTTTGTTTGTTTTGGTCACACTGCACGGCATGTGGGATCTTAGTTCCCCAAGCAGTGATTGAACCCTCACCCCCTGGAGTAGAAGCATAGAGTCTTAACCACTGGACTGCCAGAGAAGCCCCCAGTGTAACAGTTTTGATATGATGGCAAAAATTGACATTCAGGGATAGCCAAGTGGGAGCCCTGATAATTTTTCTATACGTTGAGTTGGGACCTTGAAACATTTTACCCTGGAAGTAAAAGAGAATAGATTGGTCCTTGTAGAGACTGTAGTTCAGCTTTGAATCATCTCATTCCCTGGGATTGGATGAAGATGATCTTGGATTGCTAGTTTCTTCAACAGTCTGCTTCAAGTAGATGTAACTCTTCATTAGGAAAAAAAACATGTTAAATTTTTCATACTATTTTTCTTTTAAAATATATAAAAATTTCTGTTGATTTATAACCTTTTAAATATTTCATATTGTTAGGCTTCTTAATTTTTGCTAATTGAGTGGATTTAAAATTATATCTCATAATTATCTTAATTTACATTTTTTTCTGATTAAAGGTAGGCATCTATTTACTGGTTTATATCTGTTTGTACTTCCTGTCTTGTAAAATACTTGTTCATGTCTTTTGCACATTTATCTACTAGACTTTCTTTTTCCTATTGATTTATGGAAGTTCTTTATACTGTATATTAATTCTTTTTCAGTTACAAAGACTACAAATATCTTTTTACACTTTGCAATTCTCTTTCACTGATGTCTTTGGATGAATAAAAATTTTAAATAATATTGTATTTATATTTATTTGTCTGTTATGGTGAATACCTTTTCTGTTCTTTTAAAGAATTCTTCCCTATCCTGGGGTGACTAAGATATTCTCTATATTTCCTTTCAAGCATTAAAGCAGCAGTAATACAGGGTGTTCCTTTTCCTTAAAAAAAAGATTTTAAAGGGAATGTTTCAGAGTTTTGTAACTTCTTTTTAGCAGGTTAAGAATATGTCTTTCAAAGTTTCAAAGAGTTTTCTTTTAAATGATGAATGGTTATTGAATTACATTAAATGTCTTTTCTGCATCTAATTGGGATAATTATAATTTTTTCTTCTTAATCACTTTTCTGCTGGATCTAGTCAGCCCTTTAACCATTCAGTTGTTAATTTCGAGTATAATAGATTTTATATTTCTAAATATACATTTTATTATTCCTAATATATTTTTATTTTTATTTGGCTTTTCCTATAAATGTACCTGATCATTTTTTTTTATCTATGACTTTTCTTTTTCTTAATCTATTTATTGGAGTATAATTGCTTTACATTGTTGTGTTAGTTGCTGCTGTATAACAAAGTATGAATTTAAATACATACAAAAACTGTTTGATCTCCTTCCTGACTGCTCACATCTGCGGGTATTTCCTGACATCAGAATTCCTCAACAGTATCCAAGTTCATTCAGGAGGTAGCTCAAAGAGAAATCCAGCTCCCTCTAAGGGCACAAAGGTTTTCTTTGGGTTATCAGTGAGTTTAGGTGAATTATGAACTGATAAGTTTTTCTTAAGGAGTGAATGAAGAAAACTAGTGGGCATTGTCTAAGGTGGTTGAGTTTCTGTCCTAGATAAGGATGTGAAGCCTTGTGGGGCTATACGTATACCTATATCGCCATATCCCCTCCCTCGTGTGTCTCCCTCCCACCATCCCTATCCCACCCCTCTAGGTGGTCACAAAGTACGATTTGATCTCCCTGTGCTATGCAACTGCTTCCCACTAGCTATCTATTTTACATTTGGTGGTGTATATATGTCAATGCCACTCTCTCACTTCGTCTCAGCTTACCCTTCCCCCTCCCCGTGTCCTCAAGTCCACTCTCTATATCTGTGTCTTTATTCCTGTCCTGCCCCTAGGTTCTCCAGGACCATTTTTTTTTTGATTCCATATATATGTGTTAGCATACGGTATTTGTTTTTCTATTTCTGACTTACTTCACTCTGTATGACAGTCTCTATGTCCATCCATCTCACTACAAATAACTCAATTTTGTTTCTTTTTGTGTCTGAGTAATATTCCATTGTGTATATGTGCCATATCTTCTTTATCCATTCATCTGTCGATGGACATTTAGGTTGCTTCCATGTCCTGGCTATTGTAAATAGAGCTGCAATGAACATTGTGGTACATGACTCTTTTTGAATTATGGTTTTCTCAGGGTTTATGCCCAGTAGTGGGATTGCTGGGTCATATGGTAGTTCTATTTTTAGTTTTTTAGGGAGCCTCTATACTGTTCTCCATAGTGGCTGTATCAATTTACATTCCCACCAACAGTGCAAGAGTGTTCCATTTTCTCCACACCCTCTCCAGCATTTATTGTTTGTAGATTTTTTATGATGGCCATTCTGACTGGTGTGAGGTGATACATCATTGTAGTTTTGATTTGCATTTCTCTAAGGATTATTGATGTTGAGCACCCTTTAATGTGTTTGTTGGCAATCTGAATATCTTCTTTGGAGAAATCCCTGTTTAGGTCTTCTGCCCATTTTTGGATTGGGTTGTTTGTTTTTTTGATATTGAGCTGCATGAGCTGCTTGTATATTTTGGAGATTAATCCTTTGTCATTTGTCTCATTTACAAATATTTTCTCCCATTCTGAGGGTTGTCTTTTTGTCTTGTTTATGGTTTCCTTTGCTGTGCAAAATCTTTTAAGTTTCATTAGGTCCCACTTGTTTATTTTTGTTTTTATTTCCATTTCTCCAGCAGGTGGGTCAAAAAGGATCTTGCTGTGATTTATGTCATAGAGTGTTCTGCCTCTGTTTTCCTCTAAGAGTTTGATAGTGTCTGAACTTACATTTAGGTCTTTAATCCATTTGAGGTTTATTTTTTTTATTTTTTATTTTTTCAAATTATTTGTACTGTTTTTTTTGTTTGTTTTATTTATTATTTATTTATTATTTATTTTTGGCTGTGTTGGGTCTTCGTTTCTGTGCGAGGGCTTTCTCTAGTTGCGGCGAGTGGGGGCCACTCTTCATCACGATGCATGGGCCCCTCACTGTCGCGGCCTCTCTTGTTGTGGAGCACAGGCTCCAGACGCGCAGGCTCAGTAGTTGTGGCTCACGGGCCTAGTTGCTCTGCAGCATGTGGGATCTTCCCAGACTAGGGCTCGAGCCCATGTCCCCTGCATTGGCAGGCAGATTCTCAACCACTGCGCCACTAGGGAAGCCCTGAGGTTTATTTTTGTGTATGGTGTTAGGGAGTGTTCTAATTTCATTCTTTTACATGTAGCTGTCCAGTTTTCCCAGCGCCACTTATTGAACAGGCTGTCTTTTCTCCACTGTATATTCTTGCCTCCTTTATCAAAGATAAGGTGACCATATGTGCGTGGGTTTATCTCTGGGCTGTCTATCCTGTTCCATTGATCTATATTTCTGTTTTTGTGCCAGTACCATACTGTCTTGATTATTGTAGCTTTGTAGTATAGTCTGAAGTCTGGGAGCCTGATTCCTCCAGCTCTGTTTCTCTTTCTCAAGATTGCTTTGGCTATTCAGGGACTTTTGTGTTTCCATACAAATTGTGAAATTTTTTGTTCTAGTTCTTTGAAAAATTCCATTGGTAGAGTGATAGGGATTGCATTGAATCTGTAGATTGCTTTGGGTAGTATAGTCATTTTCACAATGTTGATTATTCCAATCCAAGAACATGGTATATCTTTCCATCTGTTTGTATCATCTTTAATTTCTTTCATCAGTGTCTTATAGTTTTCTGCATACAGGTCTTTTGTCTTCTTAGGTAGGTTTATTCCTAGGTATTTTATTCTTTTTGTTGTAATGGTAAATGGGAGTGTTTCCTTAATTATTCTTTCAGATTTTTCATCATTAGTGTATAGGAATGCAAGAGATTTCTGTGCATTAATTTTGTATCCTGCTACTTTACCAAATTCATTGATTAGCTCTAGTAGTTGTCTGGTAGCATCTTTAGGATTTTCTATGTATAGTATGTCATCTGCAAACAGTAACAGCTTTACTTCTTCTTTTCCAATTTGGATTCCTTTTATTTCTTTTTCTTCTCTGATTGCTGTGGCTAAAACTCCCAAAAGTATGTTGAATAATAGTGGTGAGAGTGGGCAACCTTGTCTTGTTCCTGATCTTAGTAGAAATGGTTTCAGTTTTTCATCATTGAAAACGATGTTGGGTGTGGGTTTGTCATATATGGCCTTTATTATGTTGAGGTAACTTCCCTCTATGTCTACCTTCTGGAGAGTTTTTATCATAAATGGGTGTTAAATTTTGTTAAAAGCATTTTCTTGATCTATTGAGATGATCATATGGTTTTTCTCCTTCAGTTTGTTAATATGGTTTATCACATTGATTGATTTGTGTATATTGAAGAATCCTTGCATTCCTGGGATAAACCCTACTTGAATATGGTGTATGATCCTTTTAATGTGCTGTTGGATTCTGTTTGCTAGTGTTTTATTGAGGAGTTTTGCATATATGTTCATCAGTGATATTGCCCAGTAGTTTTCTTTCTTTATGACATGTTTGTCTGGTTTTGGTATCAGGGTGATTCTAGCCTTGTAGAATGAGTTTGGGAGTGTTCCTCCCTCTGCTATATTTTGGAAGAGTTTGAGAACGAGAGGTGTTAGCTCTTCTCTAAATGTTTAATAGAATTCGCCTGTGAAGCCACCTGGTCCTGGGCTTGTTTTTGTCGGAGGATTTTTAATCACAGGTTCAATTTCTGTGCTTGTGATTGGTCTGTTCATATTTTCTGTTTCTTCCTGGTTCAGTCTCAGAAGGTTGTGATTTTCTAAGAATCTGTCCATTTCTTCCAGGTTGTCCATTTTTTTGGCATATAGTTGCTTGTAGTAGTCTCTTATGATCCTTTGTATTTCTGCAGTGTCAATTGTTACTTCTTTTTCATTTCTAATTCTGTTGATTTGAGCCTTCTCCCTTTTTTTCTTGATGAGTCTGGCTAATGGTTTATCAATTTTGTTTATCTTCTCGAAGAACCAGCTTTTAGTTTTATTGATCTTTGCTATCGTTTCCGTCATTTATTTCTGATCTAATCTTTATGATTTCTTTCCTTCTGCTAACTTTGGGGTTTTTTTGTCCTTCTTTCTCTAATTGCTTTAGGTGAAAGGTTAGGTTGTTTATTTGCGATTTTTCTTGTTTCTTGAGGTAGGATTGTGTTGGTATAAATTTCCCTCTTAAAACTGCTTTTGCTTCATCCCATAGGTTTTGGGTCATCGTGTTTTCATTGTAATTTGTTTCTAGGTATTTTTTGATTTCCTCTTTGATTTCTTCATGATCTCTTGGTTATTGAGTAGTGTATTGTTTAGCCTCCATGTGTTTGTAATTTTTACAATTATTTTTCCTTAATTGATATCTAGTGTCATAGCATGTGGTCAGAAAAGATACTTGATATGATTTGATTTCAATATTCTTAAATTTACCAAGGCTTGATTTGTGACCCAAGATATGATCTATCATGGTGAATGTTCCATGAGTGCTTGAGAAGAAAGTGTATTGTGTTGTTCTTGGATGGAATGTCTTATAAATATCAATTAAGTCCATCTTGTTTAATGTATCATTTAAAGTTTGTGTTTCCTTATTTATTTTCATTTTGGATGATCTGTCCATTGGTGAAAGTGGGGTGTTAAAGTCCCCTACTATGATTGTATTACTGTTGATTTCCCCTTTTATGGCTGTTAGCATTTGCCTTATGTATTGAGGTGCTCCTATGTTGGGTGCATAACTATTTACAATTGTTATAGCTTCTTCTTTGATTGATTCCTTGATCATTATGTAGTATCCTTCTTGTCTCTTGTAATAGTTTTATTTTAAGGTATTTTTTTGTCTGATATGAGAATTGCTACTCCAGCTTTCTTTTGATTTCCATTTGCATGGAATATCTTTTTCCATCCCCTCACTTTCAGTCTGTATGTGTCCCCAGGTCTGAAGTAGGTCTCTTGTAGACAGCATATATATAGGTCTTGTTTTTGTATCCATTCAGGCAGTCTGTATCTTTTGGTTGGAGCATTTAATCCATTTACGTTTAAGGTAGTTATCGATATGTATATTCCTATTACTATTTTCTTAATTGTTTTGGGTTTGTTATTATAGGTCTTTTCTTTCACTTGTGTTTCCTGCCTAAAGAAGTTCCTTTAGCATTTGTTGTAAAGCTAAAGGTTTGATGGTGCTTAATTCTCTTAGCTTTTGTTTGTCTGTAAAGGTTTTAATTTCTCCGTCAAATCTGAATGAGATCCTTGCTGGGTAGAGTAATCTTGGTTGTAGGTTTTTCCCTTTCATCACTTTAAATATGTTCTTCCACTCCCTTCTTGCTTGCAGAATTTCTGCTGAAAGATCAGCTGTTAACCTTATGGGGATTCCCTTGTATGTTATTTGTTGCTTTTCCCTTGCTATTTTTAGTATTTTTTGTTTGTAGTTAATTTTTGATAGTTTGATTAATATGTGTCTTGGGGTGTTTCTCCTTGGATTTATCCTGTATGGAACTCTCTGCCCTTCCTGGGCTTGATTGACTCTTTCCTTTCCCGTATTAGGGAAGTTTTCAACTATAATCTTTTCAAATATGTTCTCAGTCTTTTTCTTTTTCTCTCCTTCTTCTGGGATCCCTATAATTTGAATGTTGGTGTGTTTACTTTTGTCCCAGAGGTCTCTGAGACTGTCCTCAATTCTTTTCATTCTTTTTTCTTTATTCTGCTCTGTGGTAGTATTTCCACTATTTTAGCCTCCAGGTCACTTATCCGTTCTTCTGCCTCAGTTATTCTGCTATTGATTCCTTCTAGAGAATTTTTAATTTCATTTATTGTGTTGTTCATCGTTTTTTGTTTGCTCTTTAGTTCTTCTAGGTCCTGTTAAATGTTTCTTGTATTTTCTCCATTCTATTTCCAAGATTTTAGATCATCTTTACTATCATTACTCTGAATTCCTTTTTCAGGTAGACTGCCTATTTCCTCTTCATTTTTTAGGTCTGGTGGGTTTTTACCTTGCTCCTTCATCTGTTGTGTATTTCTCTATCTTCTCATTTCGCTTAACTTACTGTTTTGGGGTCTCTTTTTCTCAGGCTTCAGGGTCATAGTTCCCATTGTTTTTGGTGTCTGCCTCCAGTGGGTAAAGTTGGTTCAGTGGGTTGTGTAGGCTTCGTTGTGGAGGGGACTGGTGCCTGTGTTCTGGTGGATGAGCCTGGATCTTATCTTTCTGGTGGGCAAGACCGCTTCCAGTGGTGTTTTTTAAGGTGTCTGTGAGCTTAGTATGATTTTGGGCAGCCTCTCTGCTAATGGGTTGGGTTGTGTTCCTGTCTTGCTCGTTGTTTGGCATGGGGTGTCCAGCAGTGGAGCTTGCTGGTCGTTGAGTGGAGCTGGTTTTTAGTGTTGAGATGGATATCTCTGGGAGAGCTCTCACCAGTTTATATTATGTGGGGCTAGGTGGTCTCTGGTGGTCCCATGTTCTGAATTTAGCTCTCCCACCTCAGAGGACCAGGCCTGACACCTGGCTGGAGCACCAGTACCCTGTCAACCACATGGCTCAACTTGATACGAGTGTTGCTTGCCAGTGAATTAAGGTGTGAAAAAGACGCAAGGTTTAAATACCTCAATCTGATACTTTAAGTTTTGAATAACTCTGGCAGGTAGAAATCCGGACTTGAATGAGAAAATGCACACACTTTATGTTCCAGGCACTTTGCTCTGCTTTGATTTCCTTGTCCTTGAGGATCACACACTCCACAAAGGTGTTGCATGTGGTGCCAAGTTTCTGGTTCCACAGAGAGGTACCTGATCATTTTTGACAGTCTCTTATTGATTGCTCATTTTCATGGTTTCATCTTTTATTTATTCAAACATTTCATACAGTTATTTATACTTGGCATTTAAAAAATCCTTATATGGTTCCTTTGCAGGTCCAAATCCAATGTTTATCATGTCTTCTTTTCTTCTTGATGGCTTAATTCTTTTTAAATTATTAATTGTGAGTTCATATTTGTTTGATTTTATCCATGGAAATCCTGAGGGCTTGAAGTGGCAATCTTTTCCCTTGGAAAACACTTTATATTGCTTCTACAGGGAGTTGGGGGATACTACACAAATATTAGCACTTTAGCTACCTTAGAGGGTCCCAGGATTAAGTCTTGAAATTTCAGGTTCATTTTCTCAAAGAATTATTCTCCTATTTTCTGAAGTATTGTCAATTATTGCCTTTCAGAAAACCCTGACTTTACATTCTTCTTAAAGATCACTGTTCTCAGCTCCAGATTGTGTATGTGTGTGCGTGATGTGTATGTATATGTATGTATGTGAGAGAGAGAAGAAAGTCCAGCCATAATGTTTTCTCTTACTTCCTATGAACCTAGAAATGCATTAAATAGTATTAAATGCATTTAAAAATATTAAATGCATTAAAAAGGTCCTAGTTGTTTTGTGATTGAAGGGCCATTTGAAGTAGCTAGCCTATAGTGCTGCCAAAAGTGGATAGCTCCTACCTTTTTTCTACATGGCCTTTTTGCTCTTCCTGAATTGACTTCCATATTATTTCCTAAATATGTTTATACTTCCCTTTTTTTTAATGAGACTTTTAAAAAGAGAAGTTTTAGGTTTACAACAAAATTGAGAGGAAGGTACAGAGACTTCCCATATACCCCCGACCCAACACATGCATAGACTCCCCCTTTACCAGCATCACCACCAAAATAATTTTTTCCCAAGGATAAACCTATTGATACATTGATACATCATAGTTACCCAAAGTCCACAGTTTACCTTAGGGTTTGCTGTTAATATTTTATGTTCTATGGGTTTGAACAAATGTATCTATCATATAGCCATCATTATATCATATAGAGTATTTTCATTGCCCTAAAAATCCTCTGTGCTCTGCCTATTTATCTCTATTCTCCTCTGCACTTGCCTCTGCAAACCACTGATTTTTTTGTTGTCTCCGTAGTTTTGTCTTTTTCAGAATGTCATATAGTTGGGATCATAGAGTATGCAGCCTTTTCAGATTGGCTTTTTTTCACTTAGGTAATATGTATTTAAGGTTCCTCCATGTCTTTTTGTAGCTTGATAGCTCATTTATTTTTGATACTGAATAATATTCCATTGTATGGATGTACCACAGTTTATTTATTCATTCTTCTAATGAAGCACATCTTGGTTGCTTCCAAGTTTTGGCAATTATTAATAAAGCTGCTATTAACATTTGTGTGCAGGTTTTCATGTGGGCATAAGTTTTCAGCTCCTTTGGGTAGATACCAAGGAGCACAGTTGCTGGATTGTATGGTAAGAGTATGTTTAGTTCTGTAAGAAACCACCAAAATGTCTTCCAAAGTGGCTGTACCTATAGGAGATTTATTTCAGTCTTAAAGACACACATGAACTGAGAGTGAAAGGAAGGAAAAAAACATTTCAAGTAAATGGTAGCCAAATAAAGGGGGGTAGCTATACTTATATCTGACAAAATAGACTTTAAACTAAGAATAATAAAAAGAGACAAAGAAGGTCATTATGTAATGATAAAGGGGTTAATTCGTCAAGAAGATATAATAATTGTAAATATTTATGTGCCCAATATTGAAGCACCTGAATATTTAGAGCAAAAATGAACAAAGTGGTATACCAGTTTGCATTCCCACCAGCAATGAGAGTTCTTTTTGCTCCATATTCTCACTAGAATTTGGTGATGTCAGAGTTCCAGATTTGGGGCATTCTAATAGGCATCTAGAGGTATCTCGTTGTTTTAATTTGCATTTCTCTGATGACGTATGATGTAGAACATCTTTTCATATGCTCATTTGCCATCTGTATATCTTCTTTGGTGAGATGCCTGTTAAGATCGTTGACCCATTTTAAATTGTGTTTGTTTTATTATTGTTGAATATTAAGTGTTCACTGTATATTTTAGATAATGGTCCTTTATCAGATATGTCTTTGCAGATATTTTCTCCCAGTTGAGCTTGTCTTCTAATTCTCTTGATACTGTCTTTTGTGGAACAGAAGTTTTTAATTTTAATGAAGACCAGTTTATTAGTTAATGTTTTTGTGGATCATGTCTTTGGTGTTACAACTAAAAAGACATCAACATACTCAAGGTCATCTAGGTTTCTACTATGTTACCTTGTAAGAGTTTTACACTTTTGTGTTTTATATTTAGGTCTATGGTCCATTTTGAGTTAATTTTTGTGAGGGGTGTACCTTCCTTCATACTCTTCTTCCTACCCTCATAGTTTCCCACAATCACCCTTTATGTTTTCAAAACCCTCTTTTGCTTTTATGATTTACCTGTAGGGCCTCCTCTTCCATAAAGACATTTGACAAGTCTTCTGGCAATTCTGGCATAGAGTTATTTTTGTTTCCTGAACTCTATTAGTGCTTATTACTAGCACTCCCATGCCAGGTATTTTGCTTCCTGCTAGTTATTTTTGTGTAGTACTTTGTATATATTTTAGCCTCCTAAATACATAGTAAGGTCCTGGATGGTAAGTTCACCAATATGAGTATATATATTTTCACTGTTCTTGGAAATGGTCAAAAGTACCTCCTCTTTTCCAATCTGGCTGACTCTCTTCACTTCTAGACTATTCTAACAATTGTTATTTCTTTTGGTGACAATTTTCACAAGGAGGTAATGGAAAAGAATATCTTAACAGACAATATTTCTTGAATATCTGTCACATGGGAAATATTTTGCTAGGTGGTGTTGGGGCAAACAGAGGTGAATAAACATGGTATTTGTGCTTCTTTGACTCAGAATCTAGAGGGAGAAGACCACACTTACCAAGAATAGAAAATTGTTTTCAGTTGTAGCAGCAAGTCAATAGTGTTGGTTGGGATTGTACATAAATAAAAGAAAAACTTGTAAGTGCTTGTTCCAAAGGACTGGTATTGCTATGACCCTGCATGCAAATGGAAGAGTAGAATTGGAAATATGGGTAAACATTAGTTTTTATGTTTTACTTTGGGTTACTTCTCAAATGATCAGTAATAGTAACATAAATAATATAAATCATATTTTGTATAACATTTTATATATAATTTTGAATTTATTTGATGTCATCTTATAGTGGCCTATTTCAGGCTTGAGAATTTTGCATCATCAGATTTAGTGCAGTGATTATTTTCTATTATTATCAGGAAATATTTAATACATGTTTTGAAAAATAAAAATGATCTATAAGAAGTTTTCAAATGTGATATGTTCTTGAGGCAAAGAGAGAAGCAGACTGACTTCTCTAGATTGGTTGTTTGAGAAAAGGAATATAATCGTGTGCATAAAGTTGGCTTCACTTGATGATTGCTTCAGGGGATACCTACTAACAGGCTCTGTGGAATGGGCAGATGGAGATGAAGAAAAAGAAAAGTTGAGAGACCTGCATAAGCGAATAGGATACTAAGAGCTCATGCAAATAATTTCACTTTTAATATAAATTTAAAGGAGCGATATTTATTGCTGTTCAAGGAAGTGAAAACTGAAAATGTGCTCAACAAGAGGACAAAACAGCAAGAGTATTACCTCCCAAAGAAATCGTGCCAGTCTTTTGATAAAGTGTGTAGTGGCGGAATAAAGCAGCCACCAGTAAAGCTGGTTTAAATGGAGAGTTTTCACCCATTGGTCAAACTAAATATTTTATATATTCTGTCTGAGAAAGTAAAGCAACACCATTGTGTTGAAATTATGGGTATATGAAAGGGGAAATCAGAAACAAGATTTGAAATCTGGTTTTGGATGAAAAGAAAACAAGACTCCCAATTTTACATGTTAATAGACTATGTTTATTCAAGGAAACTTACACCACTTCAGGTTCTAATTCCTCTTCTTGTTTGGGGAACCAGCTAGTGTAATAACCTTCTTATCCATACCTCAGCTATGGTCCATTAGACTGTAAGCTCTGTTTTAGTGAGAATAATTCCTGTTTTTGCACAGTTTTGTGTCTCCAGTGCCTAGTGGAATGCTTGTAGTGCAATGATTGGAGTGCATGTAAGAGGTCCTTAATCAATATTTTTAAAAGAATAAATATTTAGTTATCTATGATTTGACTTGAAGCAAGGAATTAGGCCAAAGGATTTTTCAAGACTTCAAAAAATTGTCATGAAATTAATACAGTTAGATTCACATGTTTTACTCATGGGAAAATGGGGGTATCTCTGTGTTCAGTCTTAATTTATCCACAAATTCAAGAGCCTATGTCCTTGATGTTTATGTCCATATCAGAGTAGACGCAGTGCATTTGAATTGATAAAAAGAGAATATTGTTAGACATTCAGTTGTAATCTCTTTCCCGCTTTCTTATTAACCAAACCTCAGTGTATTCACCCTTACTTAGCTAAATCTTCCCAGATTTAGGCAGATAAATCTTGATTGTCCTAGTCTGGTCATGATGGTCCTCCCTTGACAACTTAGTCCTGGGCAGGAGTTGTAATTATGGACCATGACAAAAGAGAACTTTTTATGAGGAGTTTGTAGGGAAATTTTCTGGTTTTTAACGTGGGATCCAAGATGGGGAAATTACAAATTATACCTCTGTTTGCTGTTGTCTGAGTGTGATAAGGTATATGATAGGACCCCCTTGGAACTGTAAGTTTTGCAAAGCCAAGAGAATTGCAGAGAAACCAAACTGGAGCTCTGATGCTGAACCAGTAAATTTCTCAGCCCTTGAGATTACCTCATGTTTTCTCCATTGGTGAGATAATAAGTGCCCTTATTGTTTATGTCACCCTTAGCTGGGTCTTGTTACTTGCTGCTGAAAGCATCCTTTTTGATTTCGGAAGATAAATGACATCAGAGAGGAGAGAATTATGGACTTAGAATGGGCTTTAGAGACCATTTACTCCAACCCTTTTCCCCTACCATGAATCCTCTCTATAATATCTGATAGGGAGGGAGGAGTCAGAAAAATGCATAAAACAAGTATAATTACTACTAAAGAATGGTAGCCATTCTGGGACCATTTAGAATGGAGGTAAATATTCATATAGAGCTCAGTGGGTCCAGAGGGTATCTTCCTCACAAAATAATTTTAGGTCAGTAAAGGGCAAATTATTTTCTGTCTACTTTAGCTAAAAGGGAAAGGAATAGCTCTAGAAAGATTTCCATTCCAAATGATAAAAATTAAAATAATTCTCTTTTTAAAGCTGTAAACTTAACTCTTTAGAATGAATAATTTTTTGAGGATTTTAGATGCCTGAGAATTAACTGCATTACATACTTTTCTGAATGGAATTCAAATACAAATATAAGGTGTAGAAAATCACCAAAGTCTGAAACTTTGCATTCACAGAGTGTAGTTTTGTGTTAGTTGTTTGGCACTTGGAATGCATATGCCTGCAGATATCAGGATACCAATAATACCTAGTTTTCCAGGTTTTCTTATGATACGTATTTACTCCAAAGAAATTCATACGTATGTACTTATGTATGTATATGTATCTACATTGATAATAAAACAATATTGTTAATTCTTGCTATCTTACATTATGAAGGTGCCCATTTTTTGTGTCCTTTTTACTTTCTGATTTTTTTTTTTTAACCTTAGTCATTTTTAACTTAAAATTTAGGATTTAACTCATTTTGGTCTTACTCTCCATCCATTAATGTACATTCTATTCTGCTGGGGAGTAGTAGAAGGGGGATTAAAACAAGCAGAATGACTTCTTAGACCATTTAGTTATTTTTTAATTATTGTAATCACTTAGATCTTATAATTTTTTCCAGAATATAATACTTATTTAGAAAAATACAATTCTCTAAGGTAAGTGATTTAAAATATTTGTGGTAGCCATAAGACTTTATTTTTATTTAGATACAACCAATTACAAAGAAATATTTTGGAAGAAGCACTTCACTAGGAGGCATGTAACCTGGGGTCTACTATTATGTCCTCCACTTAAATCTGTGACTTTGGGTGAGTCATTTAATTTCTTTAGTCCTCAGTTGCCCATCTCTAAAGTGGGATAATATCTTATTTGAGGAAGGCAGGAAATTGCATAATTTCTTCCCTTTTAGCTGCAATGTCCCATGGCTTTGAATTTTCTGAATAAAGTCAGTAAATATATTAGATGTCTTTATTTCCTAGACATTTTCCCAGAAATACACATATTCTGTAAGATGTAGTCCATCTGCACTTTTAATGAAAATTTCTTTCTGATGAAATATGCATTTTCAGATTTTTGTTGCATTTCAAAGAGAATGTAATCATCAGACTTAACCATGTTATTTGTTTTTTTAGGTGTTTCAGACTTGAAGAAAAGCTATTTGATTTAATAAATACTGTGTTATCTTTTTTTTCTTTAAAGAAATGGTGATCAACTAATTATTTTGTTAGTTACCTACTGGGGCCTATAGGGAAGGGGTTGGGTCCATCTAAAAAGGCAGATGGTCATTTTCAGCTGAATCTGTGGGAAAACTATGAAAGATGAACTATAGCTGTCTGGGTGGCTTTAATTATGGAAATTTGATTAGTCTAATTCTTGGAGGATCCTTGAACCCTGATAGCAGGGTTTGCCTCTTGGTTAGGGGACATTGTCTTCGTTATTTACCTGTAAGTAGTTATGGTTTGTGGGTGAGTAAAGAGTTAGTTTTAACCATTTGCTTGGACAATTTCGAAAAGGAGTAAGGCATAACATGGAGATTTTCAGTCTAGTCCCTTTTCTCCCACAGAAGGGTTTTTCAAACTCTTACCCTGTATGCCTACAAACTCCTCTTTCACTGGTCGATGTTCTTAGAATCCAATGAGGTAATGGGAGCATATGTTCACGTGACCTACGTGATGACCTATGTGATGGCTGTCCTGACTCTAGGAATCTTAGGACAGAGAAGAAAGTTGAAAAAGCGAGCCTAGAAACAGTTAGTAGAACTCTAATTCCCACCTGCAAATTCAGAAGTAGTTGCTTTCAGTGTGCGTCTTACAAGAAATCTTGGATTAACAACTGCATTCCCTCGGAGAGAAAGGTGCTTTTCACGATCTCATAGGAAGACTTTGAGGAAATTCATTTTTTTTTTCCATTTGGACTTTGGAAAAAAATATTATGCATATATTTGACAATCAAACCTTATTTTTTAGAGAAAATTATTAATCATTTTGACAAGAATGTTCAACTATTTCTGTGATAACAAAGTTGCCTCAGACATGGATGCAGAAGATTTTTACAGAATTTCTAAATTAATCTGAGCAGAGACTTCTTTGAGTTTGTCATGTATGTCTAAGGCAGCTTGACAACTTTAACAGACCCTCCCTACCCATTGCTGGAAGTTACAGGTGCTGTTAAAAGGGCATCCAGGTAGACAGAGAGGCTTACTGGACCGTTCCATTCCAAACTCACACCGTGTCCTCTCTCCATCCATACCTTCTGTTCTGGTCTAACATTCCCAGCTTTCATGTGATTTCTTACCTCTGTGCCTGTTCCTCGTGTTCTTGCCTAAACTAGCTGCCAGAACATGGTCTCTTGATAAACCTTGAGTCTATAATCTGGTCCTCTGGCCAGTATACTTCACTCTTAGGCTGGCCCAGACCACCAGACTCTAGCTCAGGTCAACAATCAGGTTAGTTGAAATATCCATTTTTATGGTAATTGGAAAAATAATCTTTATTTCTCAAATGAAATATTTTGTTTCTTCATTCCTTCAAGAAGGATGTTTACTGAGGTGCAAATAATAATAGAAATAGTAATAGGAGAAGCTACGGTCATATCAATGTCCTATGCTATCAGTCACCTATCTCAACTAAAAGACAAATTTACTAAATCTATGATGTTTCTTTGCACTATTCAGCAAAATTCATACTTGGAAAGCATTTTCCCGCTTAGTGTATAGGTTCCTTTGTAAGAAAAGAGATGAAAGAGGTTTGCCTATAGAGAGAATATACTAAAACTTCCAAATCATGGCCTCCTTGCTCTAAGACATTTCTTTGTCCTGTATCAGGGAAGGTATAGGGAAAAATACCTTGAAAGTGAAAATAATTTCTTCTTAAAAGAAAACATGTTTATTTTTATTAGTAAAAGCTGTAGGTGAAAGTGGCCAAGACTGTAATTCTATCCAGTAATAATGGCTATGTGAGAAATTTTGCAATTTGGAACAAAGAACCAGGATTCTTACATTATCCTGTGATTTTTATTGTGTGCTAAACGAGGAAAAAGCAAAGACACAGCGTTCAACTGTTTCAGCCTGTTAGTAAATTCTTCCACTGGATCAATAGTAGAAGTAATCAAGGTGACATTTAAATTAGTTAAGTTTTCTTTGAGTTAAAATTAGACAATGTCCTTTGTTTCCTAGATAAACAAACAATGTTTAAATGAGATTTAAAAAGCTTTCCTTTTCTGACTGATGAATTTTTGAAACTTTGCTACATATATCATTCCTAATTCAGGGTTCAGAATATAGAAGTCATTTCAAAGTGATAATAAGAGTTGTCACATAAACAAAGATAAAAGGAAATTTTGTTGAATGTCTGTTATTGTTTGTGCGCAGATGACTGCTTATCCTAATGATTTTCTCTTTCCAAAATGGACTGCTCAAACTAAACCATGGTCTGCTCTTACATAGGCATTTACTTTGTTTTCTTCCGTTAGAGGCCTTTGGGGTTTTATTTTGGTTTTGTTTTGTTTTTAGGAGGCAAACTGCATTTTAGATGCTACATAGTACTATGAATTTGTCCACTTCTGGGAGAAAAAATTCCCTTGAGGGATTGAGGCAAGGCATTTGGCTGTACTAATTAATGTTAAAACCATTAGAGTCACAGTCGTCCACTAAGCACATTGCTGGGCAGGTCAGCACCACATGGATGAATGTTACTACCAGTTTACAAAGAAGGTGGAATTATACCCTGGTACCCAGGTACCTGGCATTGAGAAAAGTGTGCTCTTGGGGTTTTGAAAAGCTGTTGTGCTCAGACATGTGGAACCCCTTGTTTAACCTCTCTCAGTACCTGGGTACCCCTTTTGGAATGCCTACATTATAGCATGCCAGTGGATGGGCTCAGGAGTCTGTGTTTTGATAAACCAGTATATTAAATTCTTGGCTATAATTGGTGGTGCCTTCTCTTTAACTTTGGTTCACAGTTTGAAGGCTGTCTTCCCAGACTGTTTACTCCATAGAATATGAGGGAGAAATCTGGGCGAGTGGTTGCTAGAAAGAAAAGTCCTGCAACATCTTGTAGATTCAGGAATGATATAGACTTACAAAAATATAAAAAAAGGTGGGGAAGGACTGTCTGATCAGACAGTTAGGATTGTATAATGGATATTGTGGTTGTTTCTTCACTATTCCATCTTTCTCTCCCATTTTGTAGTAGCCATGCCCTTAAGGGTGGGATGAGATGGGGAGAGAATGATTGTACCCACAATTCTAGTGGTGGATCCTAATTCTTTTAACCTTAACAGGCTAATCATATCCTCTTTGCCCCTGGGTTCAAAATAGAAAAGTCTAAGCCAATCAGTGAGTACATTCTCTAATGGCTTAGGAAACGACCATGAGCTAAGTTGGACTATGAGATGTGAAGGGAAGTTTGTTGGGAGCATATCAGTAATTTCTCTCCTTCTGGAAAGTGTGATTTGACTATATGGAAATTATTCAGGAATTTTTCTGGCTACACTAGAGAAGAAAGACATTGAATGATGTTGATTAAAAGAAAAGCAGAGGGGAGAGGGAAAGAAACCACGTCCTTGATAGCATTGTTGAGCTGCTAAATCAAACCAACACCGAACCTTCCATTTCTCTGACCCTTCCTGTTACATGAATCAATAAATCCTCTTGATTGTTTAAGCCAGTTTGAATTGGGTTTTCCATTACTTGCAAAATGAGAAGTCTAGGTAGATACAGAATGATAGTTTTGGGATGATTGGAGAAAGAAATGGCCTTAACAATTTTGATTGTCCAATTTCAATATTTAGCAAATATTAAAATGCAAAACTGTCATTTTGCATGATATCTTCAATACACTGAATGAAACCTAGAAATATAAAATTGGAAAATAAAATCTTGCCCAATGGTCTTTTAGTTCAATTTAAAAGGCAAAACGACTAGCTTGCCAGATGGAAGAGAATAATAGTCATCATTAAAAGGCTAATTATTTGTCATTTACCCAGATGGAAATTTCCCTTTATTATTTAAAAAATCTTGTTTTGAAAATATTCCTTTAGAGTAAATGCATTTGCATGTTCTGAGTCTTTTAGGAACCAGGAACTGAATCTTTATTTAGAGAGTTTTTGCACGACTGCTTTTCAAATGGATTCTCAATATGCACAAGGCTCAGAATAATGGTAGTAACATCCATAGGGACTCAAACGATATGTATGTATGTCTAGATGATATAAGCTAAATGTTAAGCAGGACAGGTAAATTAGGGAAGAAGAAAGTTTATCAATCAAGGAAAAGATAGAAATGATGAACTTAGAAAGTAGATTCATAAAATTAAATGCTCTGTTTCAGGTCTAGATAAACACTTTTTGTTTTATTTATTCAGTGAGTGTTAATTATCCATCCTGTACATAGTCTATACTCGGTGTTGCATGGAATAGTCACCAATGTAAAAGTTACACCTCATATTCCAACTTAACATCACTGCTTCCATGAAGGCTTTCCTTCTTGGTTCAGATTCCTTCTCTGATCCATTCCACTTATAAAAGGTACTACATCATTTGATTTTGTCATATACTGTTCTTTATTGTAATTTAATGTATGTGATGTAGTAAATTGTAGAGATTTTGGAGACCATACACCTATGTGTGAATCTCAGTCCCTCTACATATTACCTGTGTGACTTTTACAGGTCTCTGGAATTCTCTGAACCTATTCTTTGAACCTTGAATGCCTCATCTGTAGAATAAGGAGAATGATTTCTATCTCCCAACGTTATGGTTATTGTGAGGATTAAATGATATAATGAATGTGAAGTATTTATCCTAGTGGTTGAAAGATAAATAGCATACATAATATATATAATTAATTATAACAGGTTATACATCAAGAAGTAGATATTTATATTAGGGTAACCCTACTGAGTCAGCAATTTTACACTTAGTCAATAAATATTTATTGAACTGAAATCAGTTTTGGCTTGGACTTTGAGGAAAATATGAGATTTTGAGACCTTGTTATTTATGCATATGATATATAATATATAATCTCAATTTACCAATAACTAGGTATATTGAATTCGTAAAGCACTTTGCTGGTTTTAAAGTAAAACATTTGATGTAATTTGATTCTCTGTCTTCTGCTGGTCTCTTCTGGGTAGGTATATTTACCTCTATTTTGTAGAATTGGTCTTTGGGGATCAGGAAGGAGAAAAGATGACACTGTCTATAAGTGGAAGGATTGACCTAAACTCTAAATACTCTGACTGTGATCCACGTCTTCCCTCTGTAAAAATGACATTGAAGTCACCTATTTTTTATTGCTCTTAATGATTTATATTTATGAATATGGCAACTACGGCAAACTTTTATAGAGTAATGTTAACTTACTGGAAAGGGTTGTGGAGGATGAGAAAAAAAGAGAGGAGTGCTTTAAAAAGGATTTTTGGAGATAAGTAGTTTTTCAGTCACAAACAGATTTGCAAGAGGGTCTGTATTGGGGTTGTATAAATCTAAATTTCTGAAGGTTTTTGGAAGAATATTAAGTATTGCTTTCTAAATATTCTCAGCATTTTAGAAACAGCCATTTTTTGAAGACAATTGTTTTTCTTCAGGTATTTGTCTTGTGGAGAAACAAAACGGGAAAACAAAATACTCAATCACTGAGGACAGGGTTGCAACCAAAAGAGAGGAAAAATCTTTTTCAGCCTCAGACAATGGTTTCAGATGACCATCAATAAACTGATTGTTGCCCAACCAGCAGTAGCAGCATATCAACAGAATATAAAAATAATATTTCTACATTAAGGCCTTTACATTCTGAGAAGTAGATGAGACCACTGAAATAATTTTTCAAAAAGTAATTGTAGCAATGCTAAAAATAGTAGCCTGGTATAGTTCAACTCTTGATATGAATCAACTGAGTATGCAGGTTTTTACAGCAAGGGCATTTTACCATCCTGTTCTTCAGTGAAATTGAATACATGGTCAACACTGAACATATAAAGCCACTTGTGCAGGATTATTTTAAAACTGTGATTCACAAAGAGGTAAGCTTAAGTGTTTAGCAGTGAGTGTGATAGGAAAAAGAAATAGCCTTAATTTGGCTTAAGTAAGATGAATTTAAAAAATCCATGAATTTTATTCAAGACTTTCTATACAGAGTAGCCAGGGCATATTTTTAATTAATCAAGTACTTAATAATAATTTATTTGGTTATTTGAGGATACAAAAAGAGAATTGAGCTAACAAGTTTGTGGACTGAGAGAGGAGAAAACATGAAACATTGAAGTCAGTGGGACATTTTTCAGAAATAACTATGAATTCAAAAGTTGTTCATTGGAGAGACATAGCATTCTAGACTAGAGATGTCGAAGAAGGCTTCAGTGAGGAGATGAGCCTTGTGTTCATGAATGGTTAACAGAGAAAGTAAAGGCTACTAGAGGCAAGAAGGATAGTATGTGCAAAGTTCCTGGGGGTAGGAATAAGCATGATACTTGCAGTAAACAAGGAGGGGACTGTCCATTTCAGCCACATTAAACTTTGCTTCCTTTAAGTTTTCATATATTTCCTCATCTCGGTTATTCATTAGACACTAATTTATCTTATTATATTAGCTTTCTATTGCTATGTAACAAATTACCATAAGCTTAGAAGTCTAAAACAATATCCATTTATTATTTAACAATTCTTTGGGTCAGATGTCCAGATGGACTCATCTGGGTTCTCTGTTCAAGGTTTCCCAAGGCTGAAATCAAGGTGTCAGCCTCTATCTGGAGACTCTGGTGAAGAATCTACTTCTAAGCTCATTCCAGATAGAGCAGATTGTTGGTAGAGTTCAGTTCCTTGAGGCTATAGGACTGAGGTTCCTGTTTACTTGTTGGCTATCAGCTGGAGGCCTCTCTAATGTTCCAGAGGCTGCTTGCATTCCTTGGTACATGGCTTTCTCCATCTATAATCCAGCATGTCAAATCCTTTTTATTCTTTGAATCTTTCTGACCTCCTCGTCTAGGACTAGCCAGAGAAATCACATTTCTGCTTTTAACAGACTCATTTGATTACATTAGGTTCACCTGGATGATCTCTCTATCTTAAGGTCAACTGATGAGCAGCCTTAGCTCCATCAGCAAAATTCCTTTTGCCATGCAATGTAACATAATCATAGGAGTAACAAGAGGAGTTGAATTTCATGGGAGCCACCCTAGAATTTTACCTATCATACTTACATTATTTTTATTTAGCAGTTTCACAAATAGGTATGTTTTCCTCATACAACTCAATTGTAAGCTGCCTGAAGATAGGAAGCTTACCTCTACTTCATTAAAGTTCTCCACAGCATTTATAACGATACATTCTTGTTAAATACTTCTTGAATTAAGTTGCTTTGTGCTAGAAGAAGAAGAATGAAATGTGCCTGTTGTCTTGAAGGCTTTTTATTCATTAAATTTGGGTCCTCAGATCTAAAGCTAAGTGAAATGTCATTCAGCTGTCTAGAAGCATCCAAACTGATTCAGCTAACTTGTCCAGTTATTTCAGGCAATCTGCTTTTGTGCTTGGATGGTGATTGCTGTAGGACATTGGGCTTTAGAATGCAAATTTCTCAAATATAGAGAAGAAAGTCATGCATGTTCTGTAGAATGTCTTCTTAAGTCTCAATAAATAAAGCTAGAATAGGGTAAAATAACATGTTTATAAGTTTTATTATATTGATGTGTCTGACATTTATCTTACAATTTTAGATTATATGATTTAAAAGTCAAGCCTATCTTTCCAATTTTTTGAATGATGTAAATGTTTAGGAAGAAATTTGAAACCCTACTACTAATAAAGATGGATTAAATGTATTTTAAAACAATGCAGTAGACATTTCCTTCTACAAGAAGGAACATGTGCATGGCAAACTCTGGTATCATCAAGGTAGTTAGCTGTATGATAAAAGTTTTGAATTTCAAGAGGGGAAAGAGAACTTATCTTTAAGAAATTTGTATGCTTTAAGAAGAGAGAGAGAAAGAAAACCTATAGTCTACAGACAGAAGCATCAGAAGGGTTAAGAAATTAGTTCAGTTGGTAATTACAAACAGCATTTGAGAACAGATTCAGAAAAATAAGAAAGATAATAACCTCCTGCTCTATCACTGGTATGAATTGTCCAGAAGAGATTTCAGTTATATTGTATACCTCGGAGTGTGTCATCATTATTTCATATGGTCTTTATTTGAAAGTCAGAAAATCCCCTGCCAAAAGGAATTTATACCTTCACATAGCTGTCTGTTTCCTATCTCAACCCCAAATACAGGACTATCTCTATTTTAACCCTCCATAACCAACAACACATGAAGACAGAAAAATGTGTTTTAAACTTCTCAAAAGATTGTGCAAATGATACCATATTCTCTTTTTCCAGTAGAGAAAATTGATAGCCAGTCACATCTGAGATCCCTTAGCAGATTTTTGCTGGATTTGGCAGGTTTTATAGAGTACCTGTCACCTGGCTGCCATTCCTCTAATCGTTAACTTTCTTCATGATTAACCCTAATAATTAGCTTTCTCTAAGGAACAAAGAATGAAATAATCACCTCTCATACTCCAAGGTGATGCTGCCAAAATTTATTGTCTGCACCATATTTATTATCACAACAAAGTTGAGCTTGACTTATTTATGGAGATAAGAGTTTGAATCATGTCTTCCTCAGTTGTCTTTTTGGGCCAGTGGTAAGAAAGAAAGACAGCAAGAGGAAAAAGAATGTAACCATGACTATGATGAGATAGCAGTTCTCTGGTGTTTTCAAGGAAACAAATATTAAGAAATGAATCTTATGATTACAAAGGCTATGTTATGTACAAATACAATAGTTTGCAATGTTATCTGTTTCCAAACAGCACTTAGGTCTCTGTAAAGATGTCTTCATCATAGAACACATGAAATAACATTGACTTGTTCACTTGTTATGTTTTACAGTTGCCTTTCTCACTTTTTAAATGAAACCTTTCAATAAATCTATCTCTCTGAAAAGGAGTATATTTAAACTCAGCAGTGACAATGACACAAGAACAGTTCTTTTTCTTCCCTCTAGTGCCACTCTCTATAACAGAATAAGAACAAATTATAATGGCAAGAAGTTGAGTACTTGAGGAGTTTTCATTAGAATTGCAGAAATGGGCAAGCTGCTGTGTTTGCTAAGCTGAATTTCAAATAGCTGACTAGGGATAATACGGTTACACTCTGCTGTTTTCTTACGAACTTACTATAGAAAAGTATGTAGAAATGTCACGGATTACTTGCGGCATCATTAATATTTTAAAATGTGGCATTATAAAATATTTAAATGTAAATATTTTGATGTGAGTATCTTAATACAGTTACAGCGCAGTAAGATTAGGAAGGTCTCATATGCAGCATTTAAATTAAATCCATAAAGAACACTCCTTTAACTTCTATGCAAGCTCTTGTTCAAATCCAATATAAAGCTTGCATTCCATTGATTGCTTCCACAAATTATTTGTCTCACAGTCACACTTTTTATTTCTTTTTTCAGAGACAAATGATAATTCTTCTGCTTGGAGTTTTCCCCAAGCAATTTATTTAAGAGTATTAAGTTTGCAAGGACTGGTTACATAAACCTTACTGATCATACACCTCTTTGGGTTCAGAGGGACAAGTTTCCTTTAGACCATGTTTAACAGACAAGCCTTTGTGTTTTGATGGAGGCAATGAAAGAATCTACCTCCTTTTGACATATTTACTCTATTTTGATATCAACACTGAAATTTTCCACAGAGAAGTGTCTTGTAATGACTTTGACCATCAGCAGGGGCAGCAGCAGCATCATTTACTGAGTGCCTGAGGTGGAAATAGAATGGACTAGAATATTTTCTCTCAGAATGCAGGTGTGTTCAAAATATGTGTACTACATATTTATCTTGTATCCTTATATAAGTGTGCACTATGGTGATGGACAGCTGGGAAGTTAATATTTCATTCATTTTTTCCATTCATTTCTTCCTTCATCCTCTCAACAATTACTCACTGAGCATTTGCTATGAGCCAGGGACTGTGCCAGGCTTTGGGGACAAAAGCAATGAAACAGATATAATTTCTATCTTCAAGAAGCTTACATCTAATTCAAGAAACAGATAAACATGATACATCTTTTAGTGCTGTACCTAATGTCTATTTTGTAGTTACTCCTTGCCCTGTGGTGTGCCTAGTCCCAGATGGTGTGTCATGATCAGTCTAAGGTCTAGACTTAGCATCTAGGCCTTTGACTTTGTAGTCATGCCATCCCCTACTTTCCCACCCTTCCCTGGAGTGAGGGTTGGTCATCTGACAGAACTGGCCAATTCTGGTTAATAGTACATAAGATGAAATAAAGTTTCTGGGAAGGTTTCTTACACTTATGTTGTCTTGGTAAATGAAACAACACTGATGGCACCACCCCTTTTCTTCTCTTTTACCTCTCTACTTTCTTTCTTTCTTAAATGTGAACATGAAGCATTAGCAGACACCTGGTGACCATGAGGGAAAGGCCAATAGAATCCTAGAGACACCATTGAACTGGACCAGTGCCAACAGTCTCTTATCTCGAGACATACTGTTAAGTGAGAAAAATAAACTATTGTTTGAATCACTATTAGTTCAATTCTCAGTTACTTCAAGTAGAATGCAATACAAGGAGTAAGTGGGCAATTAAAGTACAGGGCAATAAATGCTGTGATAGGGTAAGTATAGGTGGTGTTTGACCTCACAAATTATATTCCTGTCCTTTGGATTCAGAGCAGGCTTCCTGGAGGACTAATGCCTAAAATGATGCTCAATTTAATTAGGATCTCTGAGAAATTCACTGTAGTGAGTCATGAATATTGTAATTCTGATGTACACTAAGAATTTTTGTATGAACTGTGTCAATTTCTTAGTTTTTATAGCTAAGCAGCAGTGTTCCTTCTTATTTATGTGTCTATATTTCTAAGAGGATTTTGTTATCTCCCACCTGACAAATGACGATGGCAGTTTAATTTTGTTCTAGGATGAGTTGGTCATGATACCATCAGAGACTCCAATGCTGCTGGTTGAAATAAAGGTAGTTTTAAGCAGTACTGCTCAAGGGAGGGCACTTAGGCACTCCTTTGGCCACATCTGTGTGGAAGTGGCCTTGCCTTTGAGTCAAGTCCTTTTTGGGGACCACAATTTCATAAGAAGATGAAAACTTACCTCCGGCTTCGCTGGTTGTTAAAGCATAGGGAGCTGCATTTAGCCCGCAACCTAGAATAATAACAAGATGTGGGGCTCATCATCACTCAATACTTACTCAATACTTCCATTGAAAGAAAGAGTATGTGTATATATATACATATATATATATATGTATATATATATACACATATATATATATGTGTATATATATATACATATATATATATATGCAGGTTCTCCTAAAGGATTTGCAGTTCATTTCAAAATTTGATTGCTGGGTCATGCCAGGTGAACAGAGAACTGGAACCTCACTCCATCTCTGGTCTCCCCTGTAGAATTGTTTTTGCTAACTTGCACTTTGACATTACATCACTTGACTACTTTGAGGGTGTTAAAGGAAATAGTAGTCCTATGAGACACACTGTCACATTTACTGTAAGGCTGTTATAGAGGGTGAAGTTTGCTCTCTCACACACTTTGGTACCTCTGAGATCCATGTGAAAAACATCTCTTTGTTCTTTGTATCAGTGAGTTGTGCCTCTTCTAAGGAATGGGTGGGTTTTATCTTATGGTCATTGAGAAACACGGAATTGTTCATGTTTTCCGTCCTGGTATGACTGATATAGTTTCCAATTTTTGGCTCACCTCGGGCAAATGAACAGGGTTTAGACATGCCTGCCTGCCTTTATTTTTCTCCCTCCCTCCCTCTTTCCCTCTCTCCCTCCCTTCCTTCCTTTCTTCCTTCTTTCCTTCCCTCCTTCCTTCCTTTTTAATCTCACACATGGGTTCATTTTATGTTTCTTACTTACATGCTTCTTCTCTCTAATTCATTCCTATTTGAAAATTTGGCTTTATTATATTTTGTGGTACTGCATGAATTTTTGCTAAATGTTTCACAACCTTGCTGTTATAAGGCAGGATATTCTTGCATAAGTACAAATAAGAGTACATGAGAGGAAGCATTCTGCCTATAGCACTTCAAAGTCAAAACATTTTTTCCATTGGTTTATATAAGTGAGTTTAGAGAAGGAGTTGCTTTTGAAAATATGTCCTCAACATGACTGTTAATATTACAGGAAATGTTTTTAACCTTTTTCCCCCCTCTCTTGAGTTAACTTTACTTTGGCTTAAAAATGTGTTTGGTTGATAAAGAAAGCTTGCAATTGATAGTTCTCACAGCAGTGTTTGCAATTAGAGTAGAAGCTTGGGGTGAGGAGGTTGGGGAATGTGTAAGGAAGATTTTCCATCTTCTTTTATCCCCTTTAACTTTTACCTCCAAATCCAATTTTTTTCTGACTTTAAAGTGTTTGTTTGAAATTATCTGTCAATCTGAATTTCTATCACTTAAAAATACTTTTCATTAATAATCATAAAAATTAATAATAACCAAATATTTGAGCTATCACATTTAGTATTCTGATGTCTAGCCCTTTTGAATTTAATAGTAGATTAATTTAAGGTTAACCGTACATTTAATTACACAGGATTTGTTATAAGAGACCTTAGATAATGAATTTTTTATAAAGACAGATTTTATTTCCTAAAATTTTTAGTGATTGTTGTAAAACTTTAAGGAAATGGGCATGTTTTGGACAATGAAAGAGTGAAATATAGTAGAGGAATCCTAGTTTATCAGGAATTTGTTCCCCTGGCACCCAGTAGATGCCAAAAGGACCCAAGGGGACCACTTCTTCCGAGGACTTCTGGCTTCCATAGTAGTATAGTGAGCAGGTAGGGGAGGGCTTACTTCATTCATTTATTGACATTCTACCTCATCACAGAGACTAAGATGAAGCTGAGGTAAGATGCTGGCTTTGAGCAGGAAGATGAGACTTGGGTTGGATCCCACGTTCCTTGATCAACCTGACCAGACTTTTTGCTGAAGACAGCTGCTCAGGAGTCATTTTTTTCTAGATCAATGAGAGGGTTATGTAGTCAGGGGCAGGTCTTCCTTTACCTGTGGCTGAGCTCTCTGTTGTATGGGAGCAGTGCTGGCAGGGAAAATCTCCATAGTGGGGTGTGACATGTTCCCCCTCCATCTCCAACACACACACACACACACACACACACACACACACACACACACACACACGTATATGCTAGAGTGGAGAGAAACTTTCCACATTAGACTCATACATCCAACCCTTAAGGAGCTTGGGGCAAATATCCCTCTATCCCAGCCACTGAGGATGTAGGAACTGGAAGCTGGGAATACGGGAGTTGGCAGGAATAGCATTAATGAAAAGAACATTTTATTTATGAGGACATAAAATATTTATTAAGGAAAGAGCATGACTGAGATAATTTTCTGAGATATATATCTTTTATTCTTCCTATATTGTCCATATTTCCTTCCAAGGAGTCAAACAGATAATGTGCCCTCTTGTGCTTATTGTCTCAGGAGATGGATGTAGCAGGTCAACCAGCAGAGTGTTGGATGCCAAATATTTCCCTTCCTGGTTTTTGTTTCCTCAAGACTCAACCCCAGAGTTAGGAGAGGATTTGGAGGTATAGATATAGTGTCTCATCCAGGAGGGAGGAGAGTGGAGCTTTCCTCTAATGTCTGCCGTAGTGCCAGCCAGTCACAGAGGATGGGGAGGGGTGAGACTCTGGTGTCCTTAGCCTTTTCCAACATAGCTTGCTGTTAAGATATTGAGCATCCTTGTCTTAGGACTTACTAGTCCAGAAATTCACTTGAGCCTCCAGAATCTTTTGCAAGGTTGCCTGTGGTCCTGTCTGCCTCTCTACTGCACACAACTGTTTTTTATCAGGGACTTTGCTTCTTACCCTAATGGTCCTGCTGGAGAGAGAGCAAAACTCTTCTGTGCTCTGCAGACCCACAGAGCTCTGTCTCTTTCTGTCTCTATCTGTGTCTCTGTTTCTCTATCTCTCTCTCTTTCTCCTTTCCAAGGAGGAATCCTTGGTTTTTTTTCCTGGGGGAAATCTCTTTCCCTTCATCTTTCTGGCTTATATACTGTCACTGTTTGAGAGTTCTGTTTTTTTAAACCTTGTCTATGGGGCTCCAGAGCTTAGGCTTTGGAAGATAATAAGAAGATTGTAGGCTACTTTCCTCCTTTTCCATATTTATCTTGAGCAAAGAGCATAGTCTATTTGCTTACTTGAATTAAGGGAAGAAAAAAGGGAAGATTGCAGGGAGAAAAAAATAATTGCAGATTCATATTTAAAAATATTATCCTAGCCAAACAGGTCATCATGAGATATGTATATGAGATGAGCAGAAAATCATAATAAATTTGGTAAATGTTTACTTAACCCATCTGTCCAAGAACTACTGGAAATGTAGACTTCCCTCTCTTCCCACCTTATATAGTTTTAGTAATTTTCAAGTTGGGTGGTGCTGGTGATACTTTAAGCACTTAGGAAGTGAATGCAGATGTTACTACCTTCTGCAATCTGTGGAGACAGAACATTATTGCAGGTTGTAATTTATGGTTCTTCTAGTTTTCAAATAATATGTGGAAGGAAGAGGGGAAAGGAATAGTACAGAGAATGGAGGTAGGGGAATGCCATTCCTTCCACATTTTGAGAGGATGTAAAGTTTAATCTCTTCTTAGTGTGAGGGAGCTACTGAGTCATGTCTATATTAATGATCACTTTTTATGAGTGGCCTTATAGCCTCTTATTATTTCTGATCTATACTTTCTGTATTTAACTTTTGATTTTTTCCAGTTTTTCTCCATTTTTGAGCTTCTATTAAATCAAAGTTTCACACGTTAATTAGTTTTACTTGAAAGCTTTTGATTTAGCCTTTTACCTGAAGACTCAGCTTTGATGTAAAGGTGTGCTCTTTGTGAAGTCTGTTCCTCTCTCATACATATGCTCCTTTTGCTTATACCTGGGCATGAAATGTGCCTGATGATCCACTGAACCATGTAAAGGATCTCTGAAAAGTAGAGAAAATGATTGTGCTGGCAGTTCCTGAAGTGCTCCCCCACATTGTGACTGAAACAATTCAAAACCTCTCCACCACACTGCCTATAGCTGATGTACCCCCAGATGGGCTGCCTTCCCAGGAGCTGACAGTGGCACCACTATGGATTGAGTTAATGTGTCTGGATGAGGAGGCATTGCTATTTTCTTCAATTCCTGCTATATTTTGAAACAGGCGAGGGATACCTACTGATCAGTTGGCTCCAGGATGGGGTCTCGCCAAAATGAGTCTACAGGCACTTCCAGCAGAGCTCTTTATGTCTGCCGTGTGCAATGGTCAGGCACACACCAATCCCAGGGTGCTTTTTAATTGGAATGGCTGTTCAGACAGTAAGCACAATTCCACAGTTTCCATTTCCCCTAGCTATACTCTAGGCTTTTGCTCTTTAACAAGGAAAAAGAACAGTTTATTTTTTAATATTGAATTCTCTTTTCTGTTTGAAAACAGTCCATAGGATGTTTTAAAGAAGTTCAGGAAAATGGGAATGGTTGACTCAGTTATCTATACTAGGGTAAACAAGCAGATTATAAAAAAAAAAAAAAGGAAACTCTTCTGATCCCTATTACTATAGGGTTATCATCATACTACCTTCTCCTCTGAAAGAAAAGATTGCCAAGGAAGCAGAATTTATTTGTCTCCCAAGCATTCAAGGATATTTTAAGAAAAGGGGTCAATTGAAAGGGTTCTTCGAAAAGAAAGTACAGTGTTCAGTCCTCCCTCCATGCTCACCTCAGGTCTACCTCAGCCTCCTGTAGAAACAACCTTTTGTGGGGGTTAGGAGTTCAAATTCTGCCAGCCTGATTCTTACTAACTGAGTCATCTTAAGCAAGTTGTTTTGCCAATCTGTGACTAGTTTTCACATCTGTAAAATGGGAAGAATGATAACGGATTAAATGAGGTATTACTTGCTAAGAGCTTTGAAAATACCTGACACTGGGTTAACTATGACAACGGTTGTCTGCTCGACTTTCCCTTAAACTGGCTCATAGTCTGGCAGCCTCTCCCTGTGTGATCTTACCCTTGTGTCTCAGATCTAGGTATGAAAGGGGAGAACAATCCAATGTGTTTTAATGATCTGTCTTACTATTTCCTTGAGATTGGTGCCTATTATTACTGATTAGCGTTTGTGTAAACTATTACTTACAGAGAATTTTCACTTTCTTTATAAAGTTTTATCTTCACAACAATACTATGATGTTATGAATTGTTAGGAAGTAATGTCAGCAAAATGGTAGAATAGGAGTTTTTTACTGTCTTCCCTCCACAGAACATTGATTTTGACAATCACCCACAGATAAGAATACCTTAGTGGGAGTCTGGGAGTTCCAGCATAATTTTCAGAGCAAAAAATTTAAGAACAGATGCATTGAAGATGGTTTGAAGAACAGTTTCACTTTACCTATGTCACTTCTTCCTCAAGGTGGCACAGCTCAGTGCCAAGAGAGATCCCATTGTCCTAAGATTTCTTCCATGGGGGAAATTGAGAGCATGGTAAGTGAGTACCTAGCTTCCCCAGCTGTGCAGGACGTTTCCAAAGAGATATGCTTTTCCCGTGACCCACCCAGAATACTGAGGTGATCTGCATGTTTGAGGGGCTGAGAGATACTAGGAGCGTAGCAGTCAGAGCTTGGAACTCATCAAAGGGACATGGATAGACTCTAACAGGACAACCACCCATGAGCTGCTGGTGACATCTTGCCTGCAGATGTTCCCCAAATGGTCCATGGTCATGCCCAATGCTCTGAATGCCTCACCCACCATCCCTGTGGCTGGCTCCCTGTGAGTGGGTGGCAAGTGCGAGCCTTTGCAGACAGCTAGTGTGCACATGCAGAAAGTCAGCCTGACTGCTGGATTGGAAGAAAGCACACAAGCTTGAACATTTCAGGGCACCCCCCTCCAATTGAAAGCAAACAGGAGGCTCTCAGTACTTCGTCTGGCTTCACAGGATTGAGAGAAGGCATGCAATTTTAAGAATTCCCTCTCAAGAGGGAACAAGAACTGTAGAGTGGGTGAATTCACAAAAAAGGATGGAGAAAGCCTCAGAATTCTTAGATAGGCTGATTGGTGATGGTATGTCTCTTCTGAAACCAGTCAGTAGATACTAGAGGGGTTGACTGCTTGTTCAAATGCAAAGACAGCAATGCAAGACTTCAAGGAACATGAAAATTAAGAAACGTGACACCACTAAAAGACCACATTAATTTCCCAGTAACTGACCCTGAAGAAATGGAGACCTATAAATTATCTGACAGAGGAATAAGAATAATTATATTAAGGAAGCTCAGCAAGCTATAAGAGAAAACGGATAGACAAGTCAACAAAATCAGGAAAACAATACACGAATAAAATGAGAAGTTCAATAGAGAGACAGAAATCATAAAAAAGAACCAAACAGAAATTCTGGAGCTGAAGAATGCAGTGGATGAAATGAAAAGTGCAATACAGGGTGTCAACATAAGATTTGATCAAGCAGAATAAAGAATCTGTGAACTTGAAGACACATCATTTGAAATTATCTCATCAGAAGACAAAAAGAAAAAAATAATTCAAAGAGAGTGAAAAAAGCCTAAATGGCACATGGGAAACCAAGAGAAACAATTTACAAATTATGAGAATCCCAAAAAGTGAGGAGAGGGAGAAGGAGGAGAAAGCTTATTCAAAGAAATAATAGCTGAAACTTCCCAAATATGGGGAGAGATATAGACATGGTCTCCAACCAGATATAACCAAAGAGATCTTCACTAAGACACATAATAATAAAACTGTCAAAAATAAAAGACAAACAGAGAATTTTGAAATCTGCAAGAGAAAAGAAACTCATCATTTGTTAAAGAACCCCGGTAAGTTATTGGAGGATTTCCCAGCAGAAGTCTTGCAGACTGGCAAAGAGTGTGATGATATATTCAAAGTACTGAGATTAAAAAAAAAGCTACCAACAAAGAATGCTTTACCCTGCAAAGCTGTCCTTCAAAATGAAAGAGATATAGAGTTTCCCAAACAAAAAAAGCTAACAGAGTTCACCACCACTTGGTGTGCCTTACAAGAAATGCTAAAAGGAGTTCTTCAGGCTGAAATGAAAGGACACTAATTAGTAACATGAAAACAGGAGAGCATAAAACTCACTGGTAAAGATAAGTATATAGTCAAATTCAGAATATGCTAATAATCATACTCTATAAATCACTTAACTCTAGTGTAAAAGTTAGAAGAGAAAATAATTAAAATAACTATTGCTCTAATAATTTGTTAATGTATACACAACATAAAAAATGCAAATTGTGATAACCAAAGCATAAAATGTGTTGGGGGAAATAAGAGTCGAGTTTTTGTATGCAATTGAAGTTAAGTTTTTAATCAGCTTAAAATAGACTGTTATAACTATAAGATGTTTTATGTAAGCCACAGGATAACCACAAAGCAAAAACCTATAGTATTATAGATATACAAAAGACAAAGAAAAAGATATCAAAGCATGCCACTGTGGAAAATTATCAAATCACAAAGGAAGATATCAAGAGAGGAAGAAAGAGATAATAAAACTACAAACCAGCCAGAAAACAATAAGATGGCAATATTAAGTCCTTACCTATCAATAATTACTTTAAATGTAAATGGATTAAATTCTCTAATCAAAAGGCATTGAGTGATTGAATGGATAAAAAACAAGACCCAAATATATGCTGCTTACAAGAAACTCACTCCAGCTATAAAGCCATACATAGGCTCAAAGTGAAGGAATGGAAAAAAATATCTCATGAAAAAGGAAACTGAAAGAGAGCAAGGGTAGCTATAAGTCTGACAAAATAGACTTTGAGTTGAAAACTGAAACAAGAGACAAAGAAAGTTTTTATATAATGATAAAGGGATCAGTTCATCAAGAAGATGAAACAATTGTAAGTATATATACATGCAACATTGAAGCACCTAAATATATTAAGCAAATATTAACAGATCTGAAAGCAGAACAAGGCATCAATACAATAATAGTAGGGGACTTCAGTACTCCACTTTTAACAATGAGTAGATCATTCAGACAGAAAATCAATAAGGAAACATTGGACTTGAACTACACTTTAGACCAAATGTACCTAACAGACATACAAAGAATATTTCTTCCAACAGCAACAGAATATACATTCTCCTCAAGTACACAGAGAACAGTCTCTGGGATAGATCACATGTTAGTTCACAAAACAAATCTTAAAAAATTTAAGAATATAGAAATCATGTCCTGTATCTTTTCCAACCACAATGGTATGAAACAAGAAATCAATAACAGAAGGCAAACTAAAAAATTCACAAATATATGGAAATTAAAAAAAAAAAACATACTCCTGGGCAACAAATGGATCAAAGGAAAAAATTAAACGGGAAATTTAAAAAATATATATCTTGAGACAAGTGAAAATGGAAACACACAACACCAATACATGGAATGTAACAAAAACAGTTCTTGGAGGGAAGTTTATAGCAATAAATGTCTACACTAAGAAAAGAGAAAGATCTCAAATAAATAGCTTAACTTTTTTTTTGGTTTTTAAAATTAATTAATTAATTATTTTTAACATCTTTATGGGAGTATAATTTCTTTACAATGGTATGTTAATTTCTGCTTTATAACAAAGTGAATCAGCTATACATATACATATATCCCCACATCTCCTCCCTCTTGCACCTCCCTTCCACCCTGTCTATCCCACCCCTTGGTGGTCACAAATCACTGAGCTGATCTCCCTGTGCATAAATAGCTTAACTTTAATCTCAAGGAATTAGAAAAAGAAGAACAAACTAAATGCAAAGTTAGCAGAAGAAAAGAAATAACAAAGATCAAAGCAGAAATAAATGAAATAGAGACTAGAAAGACAATAAAAAGATCAGTGAAATTAGAGCTGTTTTTCTAAAAAGATAAAAATTGACAGACCTTTAGCAAGAATGACTAAGAGACAAGACTCAAATAAATAAAATAAGAAATGAAAGAGATGTTACAAGTGATAGCACAGTTTCATCTACATACAAAGATTAATAAGAGAATAATATATAACAATAAGAGACTACTGTATAACACAAGAGACTACTATATAACAATTATACACCAACAAATTGGTTAAGCTAGAAGTGGATAAATTCCTAAAAAAATAAAACCTATCAAGACTGGATAATAAAGAAATAGAAAATCTGAAGAGACCAATAATGAATAAAGAAATGGAATCAATAATCAAAAATCTCCTGTCAAAGAAAAGTCCAGGACCAGATGGCTTCATGAGTGAATTTTACAAAACATTTATGGAAGAATTAATTTCAATCCTTTTAAAACTCTTCCAAAAAATAGAAGAAGAGGGAACACTTCTAAACTCATTTTGCAAGGCCAACTTTATCCTGATACCAAAGTCAGATAAGGACACCGCAAGAAAAGAAATTATAAACCAATATCTCTTATAAACATTGATGCAAAAATCCTTAACAAAATATTACCAAACAGAATTCAACAGCACATTAAAAGTATCATACACCATGATGAAGTGGGATTTATTCCTGGTATGCAAGAATGATTCAACACAGGCAAATCAATAAATGTGATATGCCACATTAAGAGAATAAAGATAAATATCACATGATTATCTCAATAGATGCATAAAAAATTTGACAAAATCAACATCCTTTCATGATAAAACCTCTCAACAAATTAGGTATAGAAGGATTTACCTCAACATAATAAAACTCATATATGACATGCCCATGGCAAACATCAATGTGAAAAGCTGGAAGCTTTCTCTTTAAGAACAGGAATAAAACAAGGATGTCCACTCTTAGTCTACATAGTACTGGAAGTTTTAGCCACAGCAATTGTGCAAGAAAAAGAAATAAAAGACATCCATTTTGGAAAGGAAGACGTAAAACTGTCTCTATTTTCAGATGACATAAATTTACACATAGAAAATCCAAGTCTCTACCAAAAACCTCTTAGGACTAATAAACAAATTCAGTAAAATTGTCGGGCACAAAATCAACATACAAAAATCAGTTGCATTTCTATTCACTAACAATGAATTAGCTAAAAAAAAAAAAAAAAAAAAAAACAAGAAGACAATTCCATTTACAATAGCATCAAAAACAACAATAAAATACTTATGAATAGATTTAATCAAAAAGGTAGAAGAACTGTATACTGGAAACTATAAGACATTGATAAAAGTAATTGAAGAAGACACAAATAAATGAAAAGATATTCCATACTAATTGATTGGAAGAATTAATAATGTTAAAATGTCCACACTATCCAAATCCAACTATAGATTTCATGCAATTCCTATTAAAATTCTAATAGAATTTTTCAAAGAAATAGAACAAAAAATTCTAAATTTTTTTAAGAACCACAACAGACCCTGAAGAGCCAAAGTAATCTTGAGAAAGAAGAACAAAGTTGGAGGCATCACAATTCCTGATTCCAAATTATATTACAGAGCTATAGTTATCAAAACAGATGTTACTCACATAAAAACAGACACATAGACAAATGGAACAGGTAGCAAGCCCAGAAATAAACCCATGCATATACAATCAATAATCTTTGGAAAGGGTACTAAGGGTACACAATGGGAAATGAAAATTTCTTCAATATATGGTGTTGGGGAAAGTGGATATTCTCATGAAAAGAATGAAACTAGATTTCCATCTTTCACCACCCACAAAAAGTAACTCAAAGTGGATTAAACACTTAAATGTAAGAGTTGTGTCTATAAAACTACTAGAAGTGAACATAGGGAAAAAGCTCCTTGACACTGGTCTTGGCAACAATTTTTTGAATATGACACCAAAAGTGGAGGCAGTTCTAACAAAAATAAATTAGCAGACTCCATCAAATTACAGAGGTTCTGCACAACAAAGGAAATAATCAATAGAGAAGATGCAACCTATGGAAATTGAGAAAATATTTGCAAACCAGACGATAGGGTGTTAATTTCTAAAATACATAAGGAATGCATACAACTCAATAGCAAAAAACAAACAAACATTAAATAATGGGCAAATGACCTGAATGGACATTTTTCCTAAGAAGATATACAAATGGCCAACAAGTATGTGAAAAGGTGCTCAAAATGTCAAAATCACTAATCATCAGGGATATGCAAATCAAAATCACAATGAGATATCACCTCACACCTGTTAGAATGGCTATTATCAAAATACAAGAGAAAACAAGTGGCAAGGATGTGGAGAAAAGGGAAAACTTATACACTGTTAGTGGGAATGTAAATTGGTATAACCATTTTGAAAAATGGTATGGAGTTTTCTCAAAAAATTTTAAAAAGAACAAGTATATGATCCAGCAGTCCCGCTTTTAGATGTGTATCTGAAGCAAATGAAATCAGTATGTTGAAGAGATATTTACACTCCCATGTTCATTACAACATTATTCACTGTAGAGAAGATATGGAAAAAACCTAAGTGTCCAGCTATAGATGAATGGATAAAGAAAATGTGATATATACATATATATATAAAATTATTATATATAGTATAATTTATTCACTGATAACTTGCCATTTGCAACAACATAGGTGAAGCTTGAGGACATTATGCTAAGTGAAATAAGTCAAATAGACAAAGACAAATGCTGCATAATCTCACTTATGTGTGAAATAAAATAAAAAGGTTAAACTCATAGAAACAGAGGTGGAATGATGGTTGATATGGACTGGAGCATAGGGGAAATGGGGTGATATTGGTCAAATAGTACAAACTTTCAGTTATAAGGTGAATACCTTCTTGGGATCTAACGCACAGTATGGTGACTATAGTTAGTAATACTGTATTGTATACTAGAAATTTTCAAAAAGAGTTGATCTTAAGCATTCTCAGAACAACAAAATAATGGTAACTGTGAAGTGAAGTGATGGATGTGTTAATTAACTTGATTGTGGTAATCATTTGACAGTATATATGTATATCAAAACATCACATTGTATACTTTAAATTCATACAGTTTTATTTGTCAATTATATCTCAATAAAGCTGGAGAAAAATTGGTAGAAGATAACAAGATGTCATGCTCTGACATGCTGTATGATAAAATTATAATAATGCTAAATGAGCTATAGATGAACAATAGCAAAAGGACAAAGCTCAGGACAAAAAAGAGGTGGATAATTTTACTGAGCAGAAACATAGTATGGGGCTAACACAATAGAGCTGCTGGGCTCTAGACTCAGAAGGAGAGCAATGGTAGTAGGAACTTGGTTTCTGTTGAGAATATGGTCTTACATGCTTTTATATGAGATGAAGGACTAAATTCAGGCTCATAGCTTAAAACTAGAGACTGGGGTAGAGCATCCTGCCCATGGAAACAGGCTGAAAAACCCAAATGGCCACAACTGCTGCTTGAAGCTATGGCCTGTAAGAAGCAAGAGACCTAAGAAGAAAACAAAATTTCAGCCTTGTAGCCAGGACCTAACCGAGCCCCTCACAGCTTTCCAGGCTGTATGGGCAATATCCCTATACCACAATAGGTCAATGGAAACCTGGTATGGAATAGGGGGAGGGTGGGGGAGGTGAGGAAGTGTTGGATGCAGAATCACTTGACAAGGAGTAAGTTTCCATTGGATTTAACAACAAGAAGACTGTTGATGATCTTAAGCTTAGTAGTTTCATGAAATAGTGGATCCAAAAACCAGAATAAAATGGGTAGGGTATTGAGGGTAAAATGAGGGTTTAGAACCTAGTGAGTATAGATACCTTTTTTCAAGAAATATAGACTACACCTATTCTATGGAGAGTCAGATGGAGGGAACACTGAAGGGACTTTTTTGTACTTATGTACAATTGTGAAGGGCCAGTAAAAAGGGAGTGGATAAAAGTCCAGAGGGTGGGCTGAGGTGGCTGAGACAGAAATGACAGAGCAAATCCCTGAGAAGAAATCTATGACTCTTAGGGCTAGAGAGGCTTGGAAGTGGAGTCATTTATTAAGAATCACACAGAGTAACACAAGTTTTTTTTTCCCCCTCACTTCACAGGAGATCACCAAGATGTTAGTTATGATACTATGGGGACTAGAGTGGATTGAGATGGATCTTTGGCATAGTGAAGGCTGAGGTCTGTGAGGAGTGTGAGCTCTGAATAAGCACGGGGCAGTGGGTGAAATGCAGAAGAGTGAGGCTGGAGGAGAGAGAAGCACAGGACTTGTAGCATTTAAGGCCAGCCCAGGTGGAATGGCTAAGGGCGGCAGGGTCCTGTGGCAGGAAGAAGCCCTACATATTCTACGCCTATAGCAAACCCATGGTTTTCAAATACAAATTTTGTTGCTGGTGAGGATAGAGGAAAGGATTCTCAAGGGACTAGATTTTCTGTATGAACAAGTAGAACTTGGAACTAGCAAGATTTGTGTATTTGTCAGTGTGATATTCAAACTCTCATTGATGTTTGGGGGTATTTTAGATATTAATTAGATATTAATTATATATGTCTCCCTATATTATATTGTATATTCCTGAATGCAGAGACTATATCTTACCTAACATGGTAGGTAAGAATGAAGGAATGAAAGAATGTTGTAAAGGGTGTTAGCAAGTACTTCTCAGACAATTAGGTTTGTCAAAACTTGAAAAAATTAACATAAAAGACAATGTGAAAAATCTGCAAATCAAACTTAGCACTTGGAATTAAATCTTTGAAGCTTTATTTAGCCTTTTGAACAAGAGCTTATTCTTAAAATATTTCTAAGATTATAT
Organism: Balaenoptera physalus; assembly: GCF_965194825.1. NCBI lineage: Eukaryota > Metazoa > Chordata > Mammalia > Artiodactyla > Balaenopteridae > Balaenoptera > Balaenoptera physalus. Next base: position 55,110,687 of record NC_138883.1, read on the forward strand.
ATTTAATGTGATATCATCTGTTTCATTGGCATTATATAATGTTAGAAATTTTCTACATTGTCCTTTTATTACCCTTCACTGTATGATACATAATCCGATATGAGTAAGAAGGAATATATTGTAAATTGAGGAAAGGATATGCACAGGATTATAATACTTTTTGATATTTATTTTTGATACTAAATGAATCATACATATCACAAGGAAAATGAGAAAGTTAAATATGTTAAATAAATTACAATACATATTCTATTGCCTGCCATTTAAATGTGATGGTGAATTTAAATAAAATCTTTATTTTATTTGATAGATATCTCAATAGGAATTATATTGACCAGAATTTTATATGAGGTGACTTGTAAACTTCTTGAATTTAATGAAAGAAAAAATCCAGTGACCAAGATATGTATAGGTTGTGGGGAAAATATAAATATGATAGTCACCCTCCAAGATGGCCCTCAAATAATCCCTGTGTCCTGATAGTCTCAGCTTGTGTAGTCCACTCCTATAGTAAATAGAGCTAATGTGTGTAACTGATAAGATCATGTGGAAATGAAAGTGTGTGAGCTTCGATGCAAGGTTATAAAAGTATGACTTGATCTCTTTCACATTACTTGATTTGGGGGAAGCCAGCTATTCAAGTCAGCTTGAGAAAGTGCCGTTAGGCATCCCTCTGGGAGGCCCACGTGGCCAGGAGCTAAGGAGTCCTGCCAACAAGCAGGACTAAGTTGTCAGGCGTGTGAGGGAGTCATCTTGGTAGTGGCTCCTGCAGGCCCACTCAAGCCTTCACACGACTGTAACCCCAGATGACGTCTTGACTGCCATCTCATGAAAGACCCTAAACCAGAACTGTGCAGCTAAATGGATTCTTGACCGACAGAAACTGTGAGATAATAAACGTTTATCATTTTAAGCTGCTAAATTTAGGGATAATTTGTTATACAGCAATACACAACTAATACAGTGTTATCAGCAAACTTTGTTTCCTCTTTGCTTTTCCAATTAAATTGTCATTGCTTGCTGACATTGCTAGAATCCTTGAAACCACAGGAATTGACACTCCCATGGGCAGGTGAGGGGTTTGGACAGAGGGAGTTCCTGCTCCTGTTCCAGAGCCAAAGCCCCAACAGAGGAGGAATATATTTAAAAAACTAACAAACATTAAACAAGCACCAAATAAAAACTCTTTTCCTGTTAAAGAGCCTGTTATATTTGGGAGGTGTGTATTCATATGTTCTGGCTTTCAAATTGTAATTTCTAATTCATCTTCATGAGAAGCAGTGTTACAAATTATACACATTCTGTCTTTTAAGTGTAGAAGGTAACTAAAATAATATGAACTTTTGGGGACTAAGTACTAAAGTACTAAGTAAAGGATTCTTATTTCCATTTACAACATCGTTCCTTTGTAAGAAGTGTTCTGACTTAAACATTATCTTTTGGAACACCGCTTATTTTTAAGTTAATTACCTTTAACTTAAATGGTATCAGCTTTAGTTTTAGGAATCCTAGCTGTTTAAGAAACACAATGCATATCATTCTGTTCTTAATGATTCCATTTCCTGGCGGTGTTGCCACGCGCATGGCAGTAGAGTATAACAAAGCTATGAACCAAGAAGTCTTCCCCTTGGTTTGCCACATTCTAGTCTGAGAAATGGCATCTTTATTAGTCAGGATGAGCTAGCTTATTTGGGAGTGATGTGCAATCCTCCAAATTTCAGCATCTCAAAAAAAAAAAAAAAAGAAAAGTTTACCATTTTTTCCTGCTGCCTGTCTGTTGTGGTTTGGCTGCAGCTCTGTTCCATGCCATGGTCACTCCAGATTCCAGGCTAATGAGCAGCTTTTCACTTGAAAATTGCCAATTGTTGTGGAAGCAGCAAATGATAGAATGGCAAAGCATGCTTTACTCTGAAAGCCTCTGCTTGAAGTGATACATGTCCCTTCCCACACTGTATTGGCTAAAGCAAGTCATATACTACTCCTGCCTTCAACAGGGTGAGGATGTTTAATCTTCCCAGAGGAAAGGCAGTACATTTTTTGTGAATAGTTACACAATCTACCACAGCATCAAAACTGTTACAATTTCATAAACGTTTTTGGGAGGAACATTTTAAAGCTGAGAGTCAGACATTTTACTCAAAGAAATTTATATCAAAACAATGTTGGGAAAGAAAGTCATACTCTGAGCAATATGTTTGTACTTATTATAAAGCAATTTCCCTCAAGTATGGTTATTGAAGCATGGTAATTCCTTACTGCTTGTCGAGGTCTGCACCTCTCAGTGACTCCCCTTTTGCCCTGGTGTCAGAGTTAACCTCCCAGATCCCCTCCCTGTGCACTTAGGAGCCGCAGTGCCAATACATCTCTGCCAGTGAGGCCACTGGAATTTGTTGGTCTCTGTCCCTTTGTCCTTACCCAGCTCTCACCATGAGCACTGAAGATAAATAACACTGGTTTAATGTAAAATATTCTACTTGTCATGCAGTGTTTTCTTTCTTTAAGGGATTTCTTTTTACAAATGGAAGCAACTATTTTCCCTATTTTTTCTTTCTTTTTTTTTTTAAAACATCTTTATTGGAGTATAATTGCTTTACAATGATGTGTTAGTTTCTGCTTTATAACAAAGTGAATCAGCTATACATATACATATATCCCCATATCTCTTCCCTCTTGCGTCTCCCTCCCTCCCACTGTCCCTATCCCACCCCTCCAGGTGGTCACAAAGCACGGAGCTGATCTCCCAGTGCTATGAGGCTGCTTCCCACTAGCTATCTGTTTTACGTTTGGTAGTGTATATATGTCCATGCCACTCTCTCACTTTGTCCCAGCTTACCCTTCCCCCTCCCCATATCTTCAAGTTCATTCTCTAGTAGGTCTGTGTCTTTATTCCCATCTAGCCCCTAGGTTCTTCATGGCCATCTTTTTTCTTTCTTTTTTTTTTTTTTTTTTTAGATTCCATATATATGTGTTAGGATACGGTATTTGTTTTTCTCTTTCTGACTTACTTCACTCTGTATGACAGACTCTAGGTCCATCCACCTCACTACAAATAACTCAATTTCGTTTCTTTTAATGGCTGAGTAATATACCATTGTATATATGAGCCACATCTTCTTTATCCTTTTATCTGTTGATGGACACTTAGATTGCTTCCATGTCCTGGCTATTGTAAATAGAGTTGCAATGAATATTTTGATACATGTCTCTTTTTGAATTATGGTTTTCTCAGGGTATATGCCCAGTAGTGGGATTGCTGGGTCATATGGTAGTTCTATTTTTAGTTTTTTAAGGAACCTCCATACTGTTCTCCATAGTGGCTGTATCAATTTACATTCCCACCAACAGAGCAAGAGTGTTCCCTTTTCTCCACAACCTCTCCAGCACTTATTGTTTGTAGATTTTTTAGGATGGCCATTCTGACCTGTGTGAGGTGATACCTCATATAGATTTGACTTGCAATTCTCTAATGATTAATGATGTTGAGGATTCTTTCCTGTGTTTGTTGGCAATCTGTATATCTTCTTTGGAGAAATGTCTATTTAGGTCTTCTGCCCATTTTTGGATTGGGTTTTTTTTTGATATTGAACTGCATGAGTTGCTTGTAATTTTGGAGAGTAATCCTTTGTCAGTCACTTCATTTGCAAATATTTTCCCCATTCTGAGGGATGTCTTTTGGTCTTGTTTATGGTTTCCTTTTGCTGTGTAAAAGCTTTTAAGTTTCATTAGGTCCCATTTGTTTATTTTTGTTTTTATTTCCATTTCTCTAGGAGGTGGGTCAAAAAGGATCTTGCTGTGATTTATGTCATAGACTGTTCTGCCTATGTTTTCCTCTAAGAGTTTGATAGTGTCTGGCCTTCCATTTAGGTCTTTAATCCATTTTGAGTTTATTTTTGTGTATGGTGCCAGGAAGTGTTCTAATTTCATTCTTTTACATGTAGCTGTCCAGTTTTCCCAGCACCACTTATTGAAGAGGCTGTCTTTTCTCCACTGTATATGCTTGCCTCCTTTATCAAAGATAAGGTGACCATATGTGCATGGGTTTATCTCTGGGCTTTCTATCCTGTTCCATTGATCTATATTTCTGTTTTTGCGCCAGTACCATACTGTCTTGATTACTGTAGCTTTGTAGTATAGTCTGAAGTCAGGGAGCCTGATTCCTCCAGCTCCACTTTTCTTTCTCAAGATTGCTTTGGCTCTTCGGGGTCTTTTGTGTTTCCATACAAATTGTGAAATTTTTTGTTCTAGTTCTGTGAAAAATGCCAGTGGTAGTTTGATAGGGATTGCATTGACTCTGTAGATTGCTTTGGGTAGTAGAGTCATTTTCACAATGTTGATTCTTGCAATCCAAGAACATGGTATATCTCTCCATCTATGTGTATCATCTTTAATTTCTTTCATCAGTGTCTTATAATTTTCTGCATACAGGTCTTTTGTCTCCGTAGGTAGGTTTATTCCTATATATTTTATTCTTTTTGCTGCAGTGGTAAATGAGAGTGTTTCCTTAATTTCACTTTCAGATTTTTCATCAATAGTGTATAGGAATGGAAGAGATTTCTGTGCATTAATTTTGTATCCTGCTACTTTACCAAATTCATTGATTAGCTCTAGTAGTTTTCTGGTAGCATCTTTAGGATTCTCTATGTATAGTATCATGTCATCTGCAAACAGGGACAGTTTTATTTCTTCTTTTCTGATTTGGATTCCTTTTATTTCTTTTTCTTCTCTGATTGCTGTGGCTAAAACTTCCAAAACTATGTTGAATAACAGTGGTGAGAGTGGGCAAACTTGTCTTGTTCCTGATCTTAGTGGAAATAGTTTCAGTTTTTCACCATTGAGGATGATGTTGGCTGTGGGTTTGTCATACATGGCCTTTATTATGTTGAGGTAAGTTCCCTCTATGCCTACTTTCTGGAGGCTTTTTATCATAAATTGGTGTTGAATTTTGTCAAAAGCTTTCTCTGCATCTATTGAGATGATCATATGTTTTTTCTCCTTCAGTTTGTTAATATGGTGTATCACATTCATTGATTTGTATATATTGAAGAATCCTTGCATTCCTAGGATAAACCCCACTTGATCATGTTGTATGATTCTTTTAATGTGCTGTCGGATTCTGTTTGCTAGTATTTTGTTAAGGATTTTTGCATCTATGTTCATCAGTGATATTGGCCTGTAGTTTTCTTTTTTGTGACATATTTGTCTGTTTTGGTATCAGGGTGATGGTGGCCTTGTAGAATGAGTTTAGGAGTGTTCCTCCCTCTGCTATATTTTGGAAGAGTTTGAGAAGGGTAGGTTTTAGCTCTTCTCTAAAAGTTTGATAGAATTCGCCTGTGAAGCCATCTGGTCCTGGGTTTTTGTTTGTTGGAAGATTTAATCACAGTTTCAATTTCAGTGTTTGTGATTTGTCTGTTCATATTTTCTATTTCTTCCTAGTTCAGTCTCAGAAGGTTGTGCATTTATTAAGAACTTGTCCATTTCTTCCAGGTTGTCCATTTTATTGGCATAGAGTTGCTTGTAGTAATCTCTCATGATCCTTTGTCTTCCTGCAGTGTCCGTTGTTACTTCTCCTTTTTCATTTCTAATTCAATTGATTTGAGTCTTCTCCCTTTTTTTCTTGACGAGTCTCTCTAATGGTTTATCAATTTTGTTTATCTTCTCAAAGAACCAGCTTTTAATTTTATTAATCTTTGCTATCATTTCCTTCATTTCTTTTTCATTTATTTCTGATCTGATCTTTATGATTTCTTTCCTTCTGGTAACTTTGGGGTTTTTTTGTTCTTCTTTCTCTAATTGCTTTAGGTATAAGGTTAGGTTGTTTATTTGAGATGTTTCTTGTTTCTTGAGGTAGGATTGTATTCCTATAAACTTCCCTCTTAGAACTGTTTTTGCTGCATCCCATAGGTTTTGGGTCGCTGTGCTTTCATTGTCATTTGTTTCTAGGTATTTTTTGATTTCCTGTTTGATTCCTTCCGTGATCTCTTTGTCATTAAGTAGTTTCTTGTTTAGTCTCCATGTGTTTGTATTTTTTTACAGATTTTTTCCTGTAATTGATAGGTAGTCTTGTAGCATTATGGTTGGAAAAGATACTTCATAGGATTTCAATTTTCTTAAATTTACCAAGGCTTGATTTGTGACCCAAGGTATGATCTCTCTTGGAGAATGTTCCATGAGCACTTGAGAAGAAAGTGTATTCCGTTGATATTGGATGGAATCAAAGTCCTATAAATATCAATTAAGTCCATCTTGTTTAATGGATCATTTAAAGCTTGTGTTTCCTTATTTATTTTAATTTTGGATGATCTGTCCATTGGTGAAAGTGGGGTGTTAAAGTCCCCTACTATGATTGTGTTACTGTCGATTTCCCCTTTTATGGCTGTTAGTATTTGCCTTGTGTATTGAAGTGCTCCTATGTTAGGTGCATAAATATTTACAATTGTTATACCTTCTTCTTGGATTGATCCCTTGATCATTATGTAGTGTCCTTCTTTGTCTCTTGTAATAGTCTATGTTTTAAAGTCTATTTTATCTGATATGAGAATTGCTACTCCAGCTTTCTTTTGATTTCCATTTGCATGGAATATCTTTTTCCATCCCCTGACTTTCAGTCTTTACGTGTCCCTAGGTTTGAACTGGGTCTCTTGTGAACAGCATATATACGGGTCTTGTTTTTGTATCCATTCAGCCAGTCTATGTCTTTTGGTTGGAGCATTTAATCCATTTACATTCAAGGTAATTATCGATATGTATGTTCCTATTACCATTTTCTTATTTGTTTTGGGTTTGTTATTGTAGGTCTTTTCCTTCTCTTGTGTTTCCTACCTAGAGAAGTACCTTTAGCATTTGTTGTAAAGTTGGTTTGGTGGTGCTGAATTCTCTTAGCTTTTGCTTGTCTGTAAAGATTTTAATTTCTCCATCAAATCTGAATGAAATCCTTGCCTGGTAGAGTAATCTTGGTTGTAGATTTTCCCCTTTCATCACTTTAAATATGTCCTTCCACTCCCTTCTGGCTTGCATAGTTTCTGCTGAAAGTTCAGCTGTTAACCTTGTGGGGATTCCCTTGTATGTTATTTGTTGTTTTTCCCTTTCTGCTTTTAATATTTTTTCTTTGTATTAATATTTGATAGTTTGATTAATATGTGTCTTGGCATGTTTCTCCTTGGATTTATCCTGTATGGGACTCTCTGTGCTTCCTGGACTTGATTAACTATTTCCTTTCCCATATTAGGGGAGTTTTCAAGTATAATCTCTTCAAATATTTTCTCAGTTCCTTTCTTTTTCTCCTCTTCTTCTGGGACCCTTGTAATTCGAATATTGTTGTGTTTAATGTTGTCCCAGCAGTCTCTGAGACTGTCCTCAATTCTTTTCATTATTTTTTCTTTATTCTGCTCTGCAGTTGTTATTTCCACTCTTTTGTCTTCCAGGTCACTTATCTGTTCTTCTGCCTCAGTTATTCTGTTATTGATCCCTTCTAGAGAATTTTAATTTCATTTATTGTGTTGTTCATCACTGTTTGTTTGCTCTTTAGTTCTTCTAGGTCCTTTTCAAACCTTTCTTGTATTTTCTCCATTCTATTTCCAAGATTTTGTCTCATTTTAACTATCATTATTCTGAATTCTTTTTCAGGTAGACTGCCTATTTCCTCTTCATTTGTTAGGTCTGCTGGGTTTTTGCCTTGCTCCTTCATCTGCTGTATGTTTCTCTTTCTTCTCATTTTGCTTAACTTACTGTGTTTGGGGTCTCCTTTTCGCAGGCTGCAGGTTTGTAGTTCCCATTGTTTTTCGTGTCTGCCAGTGGGTAAGGTTGGTTCAGTGGGTTGTGTAGGCTTCCTGCTGGAGGGGACTAGTGCCTGTGTTCTGGTGGATGAGGCTGGATCTTGTCTTTCTAGTGGGCGTGTCCACGTCTGGTGGTGTGTTTTGGGGTGTCTGTGGCCTTATTATGATTTTAGGCAGCCTCTCTGCTAATGGATAGGGATGTGTTCCTGTCTTGCTAGTTGTTTGGCATAGGGTGTCCAGCACTGTAACTTGCTGGTCGTTGAGTGGAGCTGGGTCTTGGCATTGAGATGGAGATCTCTGGGAGATTTTTGCCATTTGATATTATGTGGAGCTGGGAGTCTCTTGTGGACCAGTGTCCTGAACTTGGGTCTCCTAACTCAGAGGCACAGCCCTGATGCCTGGTTGGAGCACAAAGAACCTGTCATTCACATGGCTCTGAATAAAAGGGAGAAGAAAAAGGAAGAAAGAAAGAATAAGATAGAATAAAATGTAATAAAATAATGTAAAATAAAATAAAATAAACTTATTAAAATAAAAAATAATTATGAAAAAAAATTTTTAAGTAATAAAAAAAAAAGAAAGAAAGAAGAGAGCAACCAAACCAAAAAACAAATCCACCAATGATAACTAGTGCTAAAAACTCTACTAAAAACAGTAGAAAGCAAAAGAAAACAAAAACGGACAGACAGAACCCTAGGACAAATGGTAAAAGCAAAGCTATACAGACAAAATCACAGACAGAGGCATACACATACACACTCACAGGAAGAGAAAAAGGAAAAAAATATATATATTGTTGCTCCCAAAGTCCACCATCTCAATTTGGGATGATTCGTTGTCTATTCAGGTATTCCAGAGATGCAGGGTACATCAAGTTGATTTTGGAGATTTAATCCTCTGCTACTGAGGCTGCTGGGAGAAATTACCCTTTCTCTTCTTTGTTCACACAGCTCCTGGGGTTCATCTTTGAATTTGGACCCGCCTCTGCATGTAGGTCGCCTGAGGGCTTCTTTTCTTCACTCAGACAGGATGGGGTTAAACAAGCAGCTGATTCGGGGGCTCTCCTATTTTTTCTTAAATTATGCATTCTTGGTAAGGACAGTGAAATGGTAGCTGACAGGTTACTAGTTAGCTGTGGTTCTCTCAGGGCTTGGTGCGTTACTTAGCTTTTCATGTGATGTGTGATAGGTTCTGTACTAGCTCTGAGCTATTCATACTACATATGGGAAGCAATAGCATGGAAAGTCCGAAACATAATTTATATTTATAACTTTCATATGATTTTTGTTTTCAGTACATTTACTTTCTTATCAAAATTTGATAGTACTAGTGTTAAAATTAGTTTGTCTTCCTAGAGGAGGCTAGGTGCTGTTGCTGGTGCAGGTGTGGTCCACAGCAAATTGTTAACTCTACAGTTTTTCCTCAGCCTTCCCCTCTTGTCATTTCTCCTTTGCAATGAATCAGTTATCACTTATCTAGAACATCCGCTGTTATTGTCCACATAAATTTTTTTCTCTCCCTCAGCAACAGTGGATGTTTTGGGTTCTTCCTGTGGCGATATCTGTCCCCTAAAAAGATCTTTTCCAAACTCTCAGAACTTTGTTCTAAATATTTGCTAGTTGGTTACACAAATCTAGTACATATAATAGTGGATTAATGTATTTTCCCTCTAGTATAATACATTTGCCTTTGAATGAAGTTTTCTAGAAGACCATGCCTTAAGCCATGTCAGTTCAAAAGTGGAAAAATTTTCAGGCATCAACTTCTGTGTGTGGATATGGTCAGGACATATCAATTTATTTTTTCCTGATACCAATAGAATCCAGTACTTCCATCCATTCATTCTTCATTTGCTGAATGCCAAATATGTGTTTGGTAGAAGGAAAACTGAGAAATCAATAGCTTTTGCCCACCAGAGGATCACAATGAAGTGTGGGAGGAGACACATGAAGAAATTAAGCAACTAGACAGACCCTGTAATGGTGGTATGAATTAAATGCCATGGGAACACTGATATCTGGAGAGGTCCTGGAAGAATTTCTAAGGTAGGACTGTTGAGCTGAGTCTTGAGGGGTGGGTAAGAGTTGTTCAAGTCAAAAAGAGAGGACAGAAGAGGCAGTCTGGGAAGGGATGACACTGTGTCAGTGTGTGGAAGACAGAAAAAGAGGGAGGATTTTTCAGGAAATTGCTTACAATCTGGCTTGGCTGGAGCCCAGTATGTGGAATGGTAGCTGTGAAATGAGATTAGAAAGGCAGAAACCAGATGGAGATGGAAAGCAACTAAAGGATTTTGAATGTGGTAGAGATTTGTGCTTTAGAAAGATCATCCTTGCAATTATATAAAATTTGCATGCCACAAAAAAATTGATCTCAGATTAAGGAGGAAAAAAAACTTATAAAATCCTAAAACATACCAAACATAGACAGTAATCAATGATCTATTAAATTTATCTAACTTTTGGTTAATAGCTAATACTTATCTGAAATTTGCTCTGAACAAGGCTCATTACTTGTATTTTCCTTTTTTAGAATGTAGAATTAAATATTATTATTTTAAATTTATTTTATTAAAGTATAGTTGATTTACAATGTGTTAATTTCTGCTGTGCAGGAAAGTGATTCAGTTATACATATATGTACATTCTTTTCCATATTCTTTTTCATTATGGTTTATCACAGGATATTGAATATAGTTCCCTGTGCTACACAGTGGGACCTTGCTGTTTATCCTAATTTAATTCTCAGATGAACCATGTGGGATAAATAAAGTTATTATCTCCATTTTACAGTTGAGACATATTATGCCCAGAGAAGTTAAATTAAAAAATAATAAATAAATTAAAAATAAATTGCTATATAAATTAAGAAATGATGGAGCCAAGTGTTTGAGTAAAATTCTGATGACCACAGTCCAATGCTCCTGCCACAATCCCTCTTTTTTTCTCTCTGTTTTCAGAATTCATACTCACGACACAGGCAAGGAAATGTATCTGTAGATATATTTCTTTAAAGAAGGATTTTTCTGGGTTAGTGTTTTGTGTTGAGTCCTAGTTTAAGAATCAAACTGTGGGACTTAGATTAGGTAGGAAAAATAAAATCTCATGATTATAAGAGTCTTTTTTGAGAATAACTTATTCATAAGTAGAAGAGTGATTGTAATAGAGATGACAAAAGAATGTAATCTGTGAACAGACTTAGGAAGTTCATTGATAGGTGCAGAGTAAGTAATGACACAAATTGCACCAAGAAGTTAAAAAGTTTCACATAGTGTTTAATTAACACTAACTGCTCTTATCTGAACAAGATATACCGAAGGAAGAAAGGTAAAGGGGAAAAAATGTGACAAAGAGGGAGCTCAGAAGTCCAGAGTGTTATGGGTATGTTTTGGTCATGCCCTAGTATCCTAGTCAATGCCCACTTGCTTACATATTGTTAGTTTTCTTTTTTATTTATTTATTTGGTTGCACCAGGTCTTAGTGGCGGCCAGTGGGCTCCTTAGTTGCAGCTAGTGGGCTCCTTAGTTTCGGCAGGCAGGCTCCTTAGTTGTGGCATGCGAACTCTTAGTTGCTGCATGCATGTGGGATCTAGTTCCCTGACCAGGGATAGAACCCGGGCCCCCTGCATTGGGAATTTGGAGTCTTATCCACTCTGCCACCAGGGAATTCCCCTATTGTTAGTTTTCAAGTATGGAAATATCATTAAATTTTCTATGGCCAATAAAATATTTTTATGCCTGCTCAAAGACTTTCTTGATAGTGATATTTATTTAACATATTGAAAATTTATTTTAAATTCAGAAAAATCTTTATTTTCCCTATCAAACTGTCGTTGTTTAAGATAGCAAAACAATGAACATTTATCATGTATTTCCTGCATTTCTAAACATCTTTTAGACCACTGTGTGAAAATGTATTAATATTTCTTTTATAATGCATTTTGTGGTACATTTCAAGCTGCAGTGAGGTCGAAGTTCTAGAATATATCTCTAGCTTTAGGGTATACTAAAAAAAGATGATATAATGTTTTTAAAATTACTTGTTTTTTTTTTAATTTTTGAATTTTATTTTATTTATTTTTTATACAGCAGGTTCTTATTAGTTATCCATTTTATACATATTAGTGTATATATGTCAATCCCCATCTCCTAATTCATCACACCACTACCACCACCGCTGCCCCCCCCGCCACTTTCCCCCCTTGGTGTCCATATGTTTGCTCTCTACATCTGTGTCTCTATTTCTGCCCTGCAAACAAAATTACCTGGTTTTAAAAGTCCATAAATACCAACAAAACATTAACCCTATGATAAATATGAATGTAAAAATATTGCTTTTACTTGCTGTGTAGTTTACATCTTAAGGCAGACATGAGATGTTATAATATTATTTATATGCTCTTTACTCATTATAATTCTACTGATTCCGATTGGGTCATTTACTTGAAGATGTTTACGTATTGCAATTGAAGTTTTTTTTTCCTGAGTAGGACTTTATTCCAAGGGCCATTACAAATAAAATTCTACTTCAAATAATTTTTAGGCATTCATTTTTTAAAGGTCTGCTATATTTCATGTTGAATGATGCAAGGTATAACCTACTAGTTCTTTACTATTTAAGTAAGGTGATAATTTATAACATGATGAACCACACATATAATAATTTTATTTCATTTAGCTATGGCTTCATACTGTGTTAATGTGACATGTACCTATAATGTTCTGTATAATTTATTTAAATATTCCAAAGACTATGAAAATAAAATCTTTACTTTGGAAAACTCAAAAACACAGAAAAGATATCTTTCTTCAAAAGATGAAAAGAACATTTAAATTATCCTCATTCACCAGAAGAATATAATGGAACCACTTTTTTTTTTTTTTTTTTAAAGGGATTAACTCTAAAGAAAAAAAGCAGACAGGATATTTCTTGAAAGAAAATCAAGGCTTTGTATTTCAGTGATTTCAGAAATTTTGCAAGAAGATCATATTTGGTGGATAAAATATCAAAATGAAAATCTCCATTGACTACAGTAAAACAATAACTATTCTAAATGGCTTATCCCCATGATGTTGAGAATAATGATGGAAGACTTTCTTAATTTCTTTTAGTTCCACCATTTAGCTCAGACTATGCCCTAATGCATATACTTACATCCACCAAGAATCACTTATTATGCTTTGTCTGGTAGAAACTTAATTTCTACCTCAAAGGAGAAACTGGTAATTCAACTAATTTCATCTGCTTTTAGAAAAAATCATCTGATATTTAATTTAATAAGGAAATAAAAGGGGCACTAAGAAACTTTGGAGGGTTATAGCTGTGTTTATTAACTTGGTCATGCTTGTGGTTTCATGGGCATACACATACATCAAAACTTAGCAAAATTTGCACTTTAAATATTTACAGTTTTTTGTATGTCAGTTATAACAATACCACAATAAATGTATTAAAAAGTGAGTGTATTGGCATAACAATAACAAGCTTATACAGAGATTTAACTTTTAAAATCATTTCACTAATTACTGGATTGGGAGATAATTCATGGGTCTTTTGCATCTCTGCATATCTTATGAGCAGAGGCCCTGGCTACTTTTGTTCCAGGCTATCTTTTCAGTGATGGTTGTATAGTAAACAGCCATGGAAGGTAGAAATGTGTCTCCCTCTAAAGCACAGGGCAGGTTTGTTTACTGTCTGGTATGAAAAAGATAATGTGTCCCTCTGGGGCAAAGGGCAGTCATGCTTACTGTGCATTATAAGAGATCTGAGTTCCCTATGCTTGGAGCTTCTCTCTGTAATGCAACCCATGGCATATACCTTCTTGACACCACCCTTAGGGACTGAGGTTTAGGACATGGTGCAAATGCTGATACTCTAGCTACTGTATTTCTGTGAGTAATAAATTGACTTTTGTCTCTGACACAGGAGTCTTATGTCCTTTGCCAGCCTTTGTGAAACTATGGCTGTCTAACTTGTTAGCTTTCACATATAGTAAAACACCAGATCCTTTAAAGTTCTTGACAGTTTTGGTGATGAGGATGGGATGCTGAAAGAGACATTACTTTCTGAAAGAGGAAGAATGGGAGCCTCATGGCTAATAAACAGGACTTCAGGGAATTCCATGAGGAATTGATAACAGACATTGAACAAACTGAATGGTCAACTGGGCAATAAATGATCTTCCACTTTACTGCCAGCTAATAAGGAGGAATTTGGGAGCTTGTTGCAGGTTGAATACTAGGAAGTAAATTGAAAGTCAGCTCTCTGAATGGTGCTCTGGTTGTTTCTACCTCTCCTTTGGGTGGAAGATTTTCTTGTTAATCTGGTGGCCAACCTCAGGCCCACCCCTTGGGGTTTTAGATGCATCACTTCCCTTACACTGATACCAGGCACACTCCTTTGGAAGAGCACCCATTATTTTGCTGCTAGGCTCTAGTCAAAACTGAATGTATAACCCATAGAGGCCTTTTGACTCTCTATCTTGATATTCCCATTTTGAGGTGGGGCAACTCAGATTTAACAACTAAAAAGAAGAGAAGGGCTCCAAGAGTTTCACTTGTCAAATGGAAATGGAATATTCAAGACTGCAGCTGATGTGGTCTGAGCAACATCTTGGCTTTATATGAAAAAGTGATAGCTATCCCTCTGGGGAATGGGGCTCTCAGTTCACGGAAGTTTTTCTATATGCCTGGGCCTTGTTCACTGATGGTTTATCTAGGCTGAAATTCAAAGGTGTCCATTGAGCTGTGATAGCGGTTCAGCCTCGAGACCAGCTATATAGCACTGAAAGTGGAAATGATTACCCTGCATAGTGGGCAGAAGTCAAGGCCATTCTCATGCCTCTGGCCAATATTCCCCTTGATAACCTTGTTATATCCTTACCAACTGTAGGCTGTCATAAATGTCCTAGCTGGTAGTCCGTCACATAGAAAATTATGAATGGTAAGTTAGAGACATGCCTCTTTGGGCCTGTGAAACTGTGGAAACAAACCAGCTGTTGATTGAACTGTTTCTTGATCACTCATGTAGGTGTCCATGATAAGGGCTCATTCTATTATGAGAACAGTTAGAATTAAGCTATGGATGCTCTGCCTAGATTGTTATCATCACTTTGTGTATCCATCATTGTCCTGGACATGACAACATATCCACCATTACAGATTGGGTACAAATGTTTCTGCTGCAGAGACTACTCCTGCACAGAAGACTTTTGACTCTTGCCAAAAGTAAAAGCATTTGTCCCTCCATAAGGGAAACCACATAACATGGGGTTGGGGCCCTCACCCACTTCTGGCAGGTTGACTACATCTTGGGGGAATTCGTGTTGCCTCCCTACTGTTGACACTTATTTAGTTATGAAATTGCTGTTCCTGTGTGATTAGCTGGGTCCAGTCAGACCATTGTGACCCTTGAGTAATTCGTGTCATATACTTGGCTTTCTGGACCAGCTGCAGTCTGATAGTGATGTTCCTTTCATCACAAAAGCTGATCAACAGTGGGTTGATAGTCAAGGTTATGATGGACTTCCTATGTCTCCCACCATCCATAGGATTGTTGAGCACTAGAACAGTCTCTTCAAAAACTGGTTTAAAAAGATTTTGAACTCTACTCTCTCATCACAGTTTGGTTACTGAATGTGGCTCTCCCCAGAAAGGGATTGTTACCTCTCAGTTGCTTCCTGGGTAACAATCAGAAAGAAAGGTAATGGGGGGTTGTATAGATCTATTTTGAAAATTCAAGATTCCCTATGACTATTCCTGTATATGATACTCTTTTCTATCTCCAAACAGCAACACTAGATCAGCCTTTTGGGTACATCTTCTGGGTGGCAGCCCAGGCAAAAGGGGAACAAGGGGTTTCAAACCAAATTCTGATTCAGCCCCTTGGATTCTCTTGTTTGATCAACATGGTCCTAGATCATAAGGATGATGGACACTTTGTTGAATATGTTATTTGCCAAGTTTACCTAATATAGTCTGTATGGATTAAAGTGAGGGACATAATGGATCTCTGTAAGTTTTATAAAAATCTCCTTATATCTTTTGCATAAATTTTTCTTAACAGAAGATCTGAGTGTGAGTAGTGGCTGATTAGAGAAAAGGGGAAGCTATAGCTATGAGAATGGGACCTGCCAATTTTGTAGCAGTGGAAGAAGCTCCTGGGCAGGGAACATCTTAGGCATCAAGAAGTAGGAAGAAGGACACATTAATGATTTTTGATTTTCAGAACTATTCTAAGAGCCTTCCTCAGAAAGGAAAATTCCCTGGGGCAGTTCTCCCAGGGAATTACAATAGTCTTAAATTTAACTGATTGCTGGGTTTTCCATCCTTTACCAGATGGCTGACCACTATTTAATCACCATCCTTAACCTTACTGAGAAGTCTCTCAGAAACATCAAGACATGGCCCCAACCCTGCACCTCCCATGCAAAATATCTGTCAACACTTTCATATGTCATTCCCACCTCCATTCCCACAGTGTCGCTCAGTCATTCTTGTTAGTGTGGACAAACAGCACAGGTTGGACTCGCTGCTCTCAGGCGGTCCCTCCAAAAGCTAGGACTGGACTGAGTTATTCTAATTGAATTGAGAGCCTTAAGGTTTACCAGCTGGCCAGGAAGCCATATTTAAGGCATTGTCAATCTCTGCCTTCTGATTAACATAAGTGCCTCTTAGGAATCCCCAAAATTTTGAACAGCATTTTCTTTTCAGGGGCACGAAGTGAGGTCAGGACTGTATATTTATGGAGAAGCCAAGCATTAGTTTGACTCCTACCCAAAATACAGTGACCTATACCTTAGGGGTGCTCTAAGAGACCTTCAAATATTTTATGCAATTAGAAAAGGTGGTACAAAATTTTTCCTTGACTTTCAGTGAAGTGATTGGTGATACTGTCTTAACCCTGGAGGCATTCAAGTCAGCCTCAACTCACTAGCCAGGATTGTTATACATATAAAATCGCCTTACTCTTCCTCCTATACTTTTCTGTTGTGAGATTAAATTATTCTCTGTGAGAAGGCTTTTCCCTGAGGTAACTTTTCTTACAGCATAGATTTGAGAGATCTGAATCTTTACACATAGAGATTGCTTTGGTCCATATTGTCTCCCATATCTTTTTTTTCTCCCCAAATATGTGTCAACCCTAGATTTTTTTCTGTCAATCTGCAAAACATGGAAAGTATAAGCTCTTTTTCTTCTTTGTATTTTTTGTGTCATAAATTAGGCTTTGTGAATGTGCTCAGTTACCATGGTGATAGCCACTAAATAAATGTAAAGGAATAGAATTCTCTCTTTTAAATATAAATTGTGCATTCATAACACATCAAATATGACTAGATTCATTGGCTTCTTTAGCATCAGAAATACCTGACAATAATGCCAAATTATCACGTTTTCTTCTTAAAGAGAGCAGGAACTAATGATAAGAAATGTTTTGAGATATGTAATGGAACATGTGCAGATTAAAAAAAGATGTTTGTGAATTTAAGGAATCTAAATAGTGGTAGGAAAGTATATAGTGTATACAATGTGAAGTATATTATTTCAATTCTAATCTTATGTTTCTGGCCCCCAAAAATCTAAAGAAAATATTCCTTTTAGTTCTTCCTTTAGGTAGTCTGCCTTATCAGAATAGACTTTATTTCCTATTTGGAAATATAACTGAATAGAAATCAAGATGGATAAAAGTATATATGAATTTAGGATGCTGTTTGACATTTTCTGTGCAATGTACTGTATCTGATATCACCTAAAATAGCATTAGAAGTGACCAAGTACTGACCTGATAATAGCATAAAGTATTTTTCATCTCTTTTTATGGGGATGAATTAAGTGACTTAGATAAACTATTAGAGAACTAGTAGCAGTACCCTAAACTGTCCTTTAAATTTTAGTAAAGAAGATAAAAAAAATTTAAATAATAGAATAAGAAGGAAATCTAAAGTTTGGTTAAATAAAATTAGCTGTTTTAAGGCTCATAACTGAAAATTGGTACAATTTTTTGAGCTCACAGAAAGGATGTAGCAAAAGGCTACTCAAACCTTCATTATGGTTAAGACAGTGGGGGGCATAGAGTGGGAGACTTTTCTACTTCTGATACTTCCTTCCATGTGGAGGGAGTTCCTACTAGGTTAACACTCTTGCCCTCTCAGCTCTCCCTCACTGCTCTTCCATAAAGAGAGGGGAGTGACTTAATCTTATTGGTGGATTTGGAAGGGCAAACTGGACATACCAAGATTAACCCCCTTTTTCTCTCCCTTCTTTTTTGGGATCCAGCTGACCATAGAAGGTAGGCACACATTCTAGCCTAGTCCTCTGTATTGTTTTACAGTCGTGGCTACCCATGTCAGACAGTCTGATGAAACCCAGTGCTATGAATAACTACTGAGTAAGCTTGGTTCTATGATTTAGTCTTAAGGAGCCCCAAAGCTTTCAGATTCAAGTCATATTCTACAATATCAGCTTTGTAATAACAATAAAAGTAACATTTTCATCTTCAGGCTTTTCTTGTTACTGCAGCACAGCTTAGCCTAACATGACGAATATAATACATTTGTTTGAATTATCTTTCTTAAATACCAGTAGTTAAAATAGCTCTACTTAATGGCATTTAACATAATTCATCTGTGCAATTCCACTATTTAATTTTATTCTTTTTCTTTTCATTTCTGATTCATATTTCCAATTCCTTCTTCCCTGTAGGCAATCATTCTAATGTGCTTTTTGTATGCCCTCGAATATTTATGCACCCTTACAAAATATAATTCATTGTGTTGTACATATTTTAAAAATTTACATAAGTATCATATAAAAAAGCTATGTAACTTTTTCCAATTTTTATGTTTTTCTCTCAAAATAATGTTGCTATGTACATGTGGCTAGAGATATGTTTCTTTGCAGAACATTTGAACTTTTGATAGACTTGCTTCATGAGAGCAGGGAAATGTCTGAGAACAGATATGTGGGAAAATAGCAAATGCTGAGTGTATGAGAGTGTATCATGAGAGTGTATCTCTATAAGAAGTCTTATGGTTTTGCTTATTGTACATTCGTCGTGTGGTGGACATTAGACAATTAACTTGCAAGTGAGCTGGTTAGGTGAATCTAAACTCAGTTCTAGATTCAGGTAGTTTTATTTTTGTTTTTGAAAGTTTCTTATTTGGTGAATTTGATGGGGAAAGGGAAGGAAAATAAAAACACTTAAGTGAGAGATAGGAAGTTGACACAGTGGACAGGTATTGGGGTATTGGGAAAGAGCAGGAACTAAGCTTAAAAAACATCACTTCCCCCCTTCCCCACTTAAAGCCACTGATTGACACATGAAAGAAACTTCCTAGAATATACACAGTTCCTATAGTACCTATGGAACATGGACTCGAACAATGGCTATTTGACCAGAACTAGAAATAAAATCCTAAGATCTTGAGAGAGAATGTTTATATTTCAAAAATAACTCTTGTTTACTGATTGAATACCTTCTATGTTCTATGCATTTTACATGTATTACCACATTAATCCTTATATGGATTCTAAGAGGAAGGTATAATTCTTATTCTCATTTTACAGCTAAAGAAGTTGAAGATACGTTGTTAGTAGAGTCAAGCCCAGGATTTAAAATCTGCCTGTATTGTCTAAAATCCATGTTCTTTCCAGTATGTGATGGTACCTCTCTATTTCAAGGGGAGAAATAGAGGAAACAGAGGATTTTAGGGATTTCTCCTTGCAGTTAGTATATTAGAGCATTGCTGCTGTGCAATTCAGAAGTGAACAACATGGCTTAGAGACAAGAAGAGAGAAAAAAAGAGAGGTGAATCAGCATCAAGTTGGGGACAGTAACCTTTATATACCTAACACAGAGTGGGAATTCAATAACTGTTGAGTCAATGTTTGTTAAATAAACCACAACCAGAACCATACCCATATACCATTTGCAATTTGGTGTGTATTTATATAAACCATTTGCTACTTAACCGAAGGCAGTTCTTTCCATTATATGCCTTTAGTTTTCCCAAACTAACAGTTTGTAGACCATTTGAAGTCCCAAGGTAAGCAAACAAACAGGCAATCAGAGAATCTCCTTGGGCATTATTAAGGAGCAATACCTGAACCAGGTGTACTCAGCTGACAATGACAGCCACTTAGTTATGGCTTCAGCTGAGCTGCGAGGTAAGCAACCACCTAAGAAATAGAGCCAAAAAATGGCTTATGTATTTCAGCTGATGGTCAGGCTTCCTAGTTTCTATGTGAGAAGATACTGGAGTATGTCCAAAATATCCAACAGCCCCATTATTTCTTTAATTTGTTTCTTGTCTGTTTCTCCTTCCCATCTTCCTTTCTTAATACTCTGATCTCTGTTCCCCCTTTCAGAATTTTTATCTCAGTAATTAGCAAGTTGATGATAAATTTTACTAAATGCATTTCTCAGACTCTATGGAAGGGATTTAAAAAATATTCTTATTCTACAAAAGGGGAATAATCATTATGGGACCATTAGGCATGTAAATACAGTATTTAATCAAATTAGATGTTGAATACTAATGTGAGCATGTGGATATAATGTCTGAGGAAGGAGAGAGAATCTAGGTCAGGATATTATGGATTTTGCCCCTCTGGTGAAAATGTAATGGTTTTTCTTTATCTGAATCTTTTCTTCCCTTCTGGAAGACTTTTAGCAGACTATTTTCTTACACCAAAAGAAGCAAAGAACTGTCTGAAAGTAAACTATTTGTCCTGTTCTTTTCAAATAATATAGGGAGCCTATTGAGACTATCTCACTGAAAATTTAAGCTTGATGTGAGTCAGAATAATACCTCATATTAGCCAAAAGAGAAGGTTCCAGACCTGTGTGTAGCAAATGTTTGTACACTTCAGTGCCAAATATTAGATGTTTAACTTTCAATTAATTATGAAACACAGATTAGGCATGAGATAGTCAATTAAGATCCTAGATAATTAAAAAATACTATTTTGGGGGCCATGTTTTGTGTCAAAATATAAACATGTGGCATAATTTAAATTTAATTGACAAATTTATCTTTATTCATTTTCTATTTCTATTTAGGTGGAGTAAAGAATGATTTGTATATAATTTATTGGGAAGATGAAAAGGGCAAAAGTTGTAGCAAAGCTTTGTATCAAGAGTGGGAAACCTAAATATATTGCTTAACCTTCTCTATTTTTTTTTTATTCCACTGTATTTTGCTATCTATATGAAGTGGAAGAGGGCTTATGGTTAAAAAGTCAGAAAACGTACCAAGAACTGAAATCAAGTGATCTTGTTGAAAACAGTATCCATGATTTATTTTTCTTTTAACAAACCCAGAATTTCTTACAGAGGGATTCATGATACATCAACTTGTATGACTAAGTATCAAAACAATGATGTTTAAAGGAAAAATACTATATACTCAATGACATTCAAGAAATATTTGCTAAGTAATTAGAGGAAAATGAGTGCTAGAACTATATCTATCACATAGCTACATAAAACTTCCAATTATTTTAGATGTTTTGCCAGTAAAATTTGAGTATCCTCCTGAAAAGTTTGTATTATATATGGATGATGCCTGATTGGTTGAAATTCATGGGCTTTTGCTATTTAATATTGTCTAGTGAAATAAAATTCCATTCAATTCATGATTCTTCCATAGTGGTGGTTGTACTGGGAGAAGGGTGCTGGCAATAATGGTAATGCAATCCTCTGGGCTTGAAATTCTGTGTGTCCAAATCAAGACAGTGGCAGGGGAGTTAGAGAGACAGCTACGGAAACAAGAGATTTTACAACTGGAATGGATAGAACTTGGTGGATAGTTGAATGTAGGTGTCTCAGGGAGACTATTCAGGTTTCTGGTTTACATAACTTGGTGGATAAATTAGAGACAGAGAACACAGCAGGGGCAAGATTTGGGATCAGGAAAGAGGAGTTCAGTTTTGAACAAGATGACCCTGTCAGGTGACCCACCTAAATTTTTCTTATTTTCCTTCATACTTATTTGGGGATCATTCTGGCTGAACTTTAATAATCTATAGGTGTTGCTTTGTCAGTTGCTCTTAAGAAATTTTTGTTAATACGATTGTCTTTCCAACTAGATTGTAAACCACTTGAGGGCAAGCCCCTTTTACTTTTTCTCTTTGGTATACTTCCTTGACTTCTACTAGAATCTTGGTACAGTAGAAATCAATATTTATAATCAATGTAACATTAATTTCCCCATGAGTTATGTGAGCCTTTGCTAACAGACATGGTTCAACTATTCGTCATCACTCACATTTAAAAAAATGAAAAAAATTTTAAAACATGGAAAAAATGGAGATGGTTTTGGAGGGGTTATTGGAAGATAGGATACAATTTTGAAATGTTGATACATCTTAATATTAGGTGCTATTAATTATGTGAATTCAAAAAATACTTATAATAAGACACATTTTTTTCAATTCAGCGAGAAAGAGGAAATAAAGATTCTAGATAAACTGCTCACTGAAAAATGTTTTTGATTTTACATCTCAATATTTCTTTTCTAAGAATTCCTCCATTTTTGCTATCAAATAGGCAAAAATTAAAAGTGATGATATTTAGTGCTGGTGAACATAGTGGGAATTCTCATATACTTTTTTTTGGTTATATATACTCTTCAAAGAAAGCAATTTGGCTCTATGTACTATGACTCCTAAAGTGTTTATTAACTTTGACCCAGGGACTCCATCTAAGTGAAATGATCAAAATTTTTGATAATGAATTTCTTGCAAAGATGTTCATAACTTTACATAATAATAATTAAAAACTTTAAGTAATAAATGTTCAAACACATAGGTTCACTAAATTGTATTGCCTGTACCTTCTCTTCCTGTTCTCATTGTTTCCAGCTTAAAGTCCATTCTTCATTATAATCACTCTCCTGCAAACTTTTCATTAGCTTTGCTCCTTTCTCTTTGCTCTACTCCCTGGCAAAATTCCAGCCCTGGAAAAACTCAGCTACCAGCTTTCTTCATGCCTGTATTGCTGCAGCTAGGAATTATTGGAGAAAATCACTCATCTTTTAAGTTATCTTTCAATTCACCTGGGCCCTAGAAACTGGCAATTCCATTGTCTTGTGCTAAAAAAAAAAAATGATTTCATACCTGTATACCTTCTCCAATCATTTGAAATCTCTATATAGTATACTATATAGAAAAAGTAGAAGGTGTTACACAGTAACAACAAATCTATTTGCACTGGCCACCCCTCCTTTTCCTTTCTGAGATAGTATGAAGGATCCCATCCCCTATGAAAGATGAAATTCTCTTTGTGGCTCTGGATTCCATCCTTTCTCATCTTCTCTAAGACCTTGCTTGAATGGTTATTTTATGTTTCTCCTCCCTTTAACCTTTGCTATCATTTTCAGCATTCATACATGTTTTTGAGTCTCTCATTCTTTAAGACAAAAAAAAAAAGCAATATATCACACTTTTCCTTGAGCTCACCTCTCTTTCTGTAATGCTCTTTGTAACCAAGATTCTCAAAAAACTGTCTACATATGCTGACTTCACTCCTTCATCCCTTCTTCATTCTTACTTGACTTCTGCCTCCCCTTACTTAATCTCCTCTCACTGAGGTCATTATGGACTCTATGTTGTTAAACCCAGTGGATCATTTTCAGTCATCAAAATACTTAATCTCTTGTTAACATGTTGGATAATTTCCTGTCTTTGGAACATTCTCTTTCCTTGGTTTCCATAATACTACATTACCCTGATTTTGCTCTTACCTCTCTGTCCATTCCTTTAAAAAATATTTTTGCCTAAAACGTTATCTCATTTTGACAGCTGAGTGCCAGCTGTATGTCTTTGCTTACTTTACATACTCTTCCTAAAATATCTCAATGATTCTGAAGACATGAGATATTATCTACTTGTGAATGGCTTCAAAATATAATCCTCTACACCACTCATTTTCTAAGGACCAAATTCTCTGTGCATCCAACTGTCAACTAGACATCTTCACTTTTTTTTTTAAACATCTTTATTGGAGTATAATTTCTTTACAATGTTGTGTTAGTTTCTGCTTCATAACAAAGTGAATCAGCTATACATATACATATATCCCCATATATCTTCCCTCTTGCGTCTCCCTCCCTCCCACCCTCCCTATCCCACCCCTCTAGGTGGTCACAAAACACTGAGCTGATCTCCCTGTGCTATGTGGCTGCTTCTCACTAGCTATCTATTCTACATTTGGTAGTGTATATATGTCCATGCCACTCTCTCATTTTGTGCCAGCTTACCCTTTCCCCTCCCCGAGTCCTCAAGTCCATTCTCTAGTAGGTCTGCATCTCTAATCCCATCCTGCCCCTAGGTTATACATGACTTTCTTTTTTTTTTTTTAGATTCCATGTACATGTGTTAACATACGGTACTTGTTTTTCTCCTGACTTACTTCACTCTGTATGACAGACTCTATCTAAGTCCATACACCTCAATACAAATAACTCAATTTCGTTTCTTTTTATGGCTGAGTAATATTCCATTGTATATATGTGCCACATCTTCTTTATCCACTCATCTGTCGATGGACACTTAGGTTGCTTCCATATCCTGGCTATTGTAAATAGAGCTGCAATGAACATTGTGGTACAAGACTCTTTTTGAATTATGGTTTTCTCAGGGTATATGTCGAGTAGTGCGATTGCTGGGTCATATGGTAGTTCTATTTTTAGTTTTTTAAGGAACCTCCATACTGTTCTCCATAGTGGCTGTATCAATTTACATTCCCACCAACAGTGCAAGAGGGTTCCCTTTTCTCCACACCCTCTCCAGCATTTATTGCTGGTAGATTTTTTATGATGGCCATTCTGACCAGTGTGAGGTGATACCTCATGTAGTTTTGATTTGCATTTCTCTAATAATTAATGATGCTGAGCATTCTTTCATGTGTTTGTTGGCAATCTGTATATCTTCTTTGGAGAAATCCCTATTTAGGTCTTCTGCACATTTTTGGATTGGGTTGTTTTTTTGATA
This sequence comes from Balaenoptera physalus, assembly GCF_965194825.1. Lineage (NCBI taxonomy): Eukaryota > Metazoa > Chordata > Mammalia > Artiodactyla > Balaenopteridae > Balaenoptera > Balaenoptera physalus. The sequence continues at coordinate 55,135,446 of NC_138883.1, forward strand.
TTGAGCTGCATGAGCCACTTGTAAATTTTGGAGATTAATCCTTTGTCAGTTGCTTCATTTGCAAATATTTTCTCCCATTCTGAGGGTTGTCTTTTTGTCTTGTTTATGGTTTCCTTTGCTGTGCAAAAGCTTTTAAGTTTCATTAGTTCCCATTTGTTTATTTTGTTATTATTTCCATTTCTCTAAGAGGTGGGTCAGAAAGGATCTTTCTGTGATTTACGTCATAGACTGTTCTGCTTATGTTTTCCTCTAAGTTTGATAGTGTCTGGCCTTCCATTTAGGTCTTTAATCCATTTTGAGTTTATTTTTGTGTATGGTGCCAGGAAGTGTTCTAATTTCATTCTTTTACATGTGGCTGTCCAGTTTTCCCAGCACCACTTATTGAAGAGGCTGTCTTTTCTCCACTGTATATGCTTGCCTCCTTTATCAAAGATAAGGTGACCATATGTACATGGTTTTATCTCTGGGCTTTCTATCCTGTTCCATTGATTTATATTTCTGTTATTGTGCTAGTATCATACTGTCTTGATTACTGTAGCTTTGTAGTATAGTCTGAAGTCAGGGAGCCTGATTCCTCCAGCTCCATTTTTCGTTCTCAAGATTGCTTTGGCTATTTGGGGTCTTTTGTGTTTCCATACAAATTGTGAAATTTTTTCTTCTGGTTCTGTGAAAAATGCCAGTGGTAGTTTGATAGGGATTGCATTGACTCTGTAGATTGCTTTGGGTAGTATAGTCATTTTCACAATGTTGATTCTTCCAATCCAAGAACATGGTATATCTCTCCATCTATTTGTATCATCTTTAATTTCTTTCATCAGTGTCTTATAGTTTTCTGCATACAGGTGTTTTGTCTTCTTAAGTAGGTTTATTCCTAAGTATTTTATTCTGTTTGTTGTAGTGGTAAATGGGAGTGTTTCCTTAATTTCATTTTCAGATTTTTCATCATTAGTGTATAGGAATGGAAGAGATTTCTGTGCATTAATTTTGTATCCTGCTACTTTACCAAATTCATTGATTAGCTATAGGAGTTTTCTGGTAGCATCTTTAGGATTCTCTGTGTATAGTATCATGTCATCTGCAAATGGTGAGAGCTTTACTTCTTCTTTTCTGATTTGGATTCCTTTTATTTCTTTTTCTTCTCTGATTGCTGTGGCTAAAACTTCCAAAACTATGTTGAATAATAGTGGTGAGAGTGGGCAACCTTCTCTTGTTCCTTATCTTAGTGGAAATGCTTTCAGTTTTTCACCACTGAGGACAATGTTGGCTGTGGGTTTGTCATATATGGCCTTTATCATGTTGAGGTAAGTTCCCTGTATGCCTATTTTCTAGAGGTTTTTATCATAAATGGGTGTTGAATTTTGTCAAAAGCTTTTACTGCATCTATTGAGATGATCATATGGTTTTTATTGTTCAATATGTTAATGTGGTGTATCATATTGATTGATTTGCGTATATTGAAGAATCCTTGCATTCCTTGGATAAAACCCATTTGATCATGGTGTATGATCCTTTTAATGTGCTGTTGGAATCTGTTTGCTAGTATTTTGTTGAGGATTTTTGCGTCTATGTTCGTCAGTGATATTGGCCTGTAGTTTCCTTTCTTTGTGACATCTTTGTCTGGTTTTGGTATCAGGGTGATGGTGGCCTCGTAGAATGAGTTTGGGAGTGTTCCTCCCTCTGCCATATTTTGGAAGAGTTTTAAGAAGGATAGATGTTAGCTCTTTTCTAAATGTTTGGTGTGAAGCCATCTGGTCCTGGGTTTTTGTTCGTTGGAAGCTTTTAATCACAGTTTCAATTTCAGTGCTTGTGATTTGTCTGCTTATATTTTCTATTTCTTCCTGGTTCAGTCTTGGAAGGTTGTGCTTTTCTAAGAAGTTGTCCATTTCTTCCAGGCTGTCCATTTTATTGGCATATAGTTGCTTGTATTAATCTCGCATGGTCTTTTGTATTTCTGCAAGGTCAGTTGTTTCTTCTGATTTTTCATTTGTAATTCTATTGATTTGAGTCTTCTTCCTTTTTTCTTGAAGAGTCTGGCTAACGGTTTATCAATTTTGTCTTCTCAAATAACCAGCTTTTAATTTTATTTATCTTTGCTATTGTTTCCTTCATTTCTTTTTCATTTATTTCTGATCTGATCTTTATGATTTCTTTCCTTCTGCTAACTTTGGGGTTTTTTTTGTTCTTCTTTCTCTAATTATTCTAGGTGTAAGGTTAGATTTTTTATTTGAGATGTTTCTTGTTTCTTAAGGTAGGATTGTATTGCTATAAACTTCCCTCTTAGAACTGCTTTTGCTGCATCCCATAAGTTCTGAGTCATCGGGTTTTCATTGTCATTTGTTTGTAGGTATTTTTTGATTTCCTCAGTGATCTCTTTGTTATTAAGTAGTGTATTGTTTAGCCTCCATGTGTTTGTATTTTTTACAGATTTTTCCTGTAATTGATATCTAATCTCATAGTGTTGTGGTTGGAAAAGATACTTGATACGATTTCAATTTTCTTAAATTTACCAAGGCTTGATTTGTGATGCAAGATATGATCTATCCTGGAGAATGTTTCATGAGCACTTGAGAAGAAATTGTTTTCTGTTATAAGTATCAATTAAGTCCATCTTGTTTAATGTATCCTTTAAAGCTTGTGTTTCCTTATTTATTTTCATTTTGTATGATGTGTCCATTGGTGAAAGTGGGGTGTTAATGTCCCCTACTATGATTGTGTTACTGTTGATTTCCCCTTTTATGGCTGTTAGTATTTGCCTTATATATTGAGGTGCTCCTGTGTTGGGTGCATAAATATTTACAATTGTTATATCTTCTTCTTGGATTGATTCCTTGATCATTATGTAGTGTCCTTCTTTGTTTCTTGTAATACTCTATGTTTTAAAGTGTATTTTTTCTGGTATGAGAATTGCTACTTTTGATTTGCTACTTTCCAGCTTTCTTTTGATTTCCATTTTCACAGAATATCTTTTTCCATGCCCTCACTTTCAGTCTGTATATGTCCCTAGGTCTGATGTGGGTCTCTTGTAGAGAGCATATATATGGGTCTTGTTTTTGTATCCATTCAGCCAGTCTATGTCTTTTGGTTGGAGCTTTTAATCCATTTACATTTAAGGTAATTATCGATATGTATGTTCCTATTACCATTATCTTAATTGTTTTGGGTTTGTTTTTGTAGGTCGTTTCATTCTCTAGTGTTTCCTGCCTAGAGAAATTCCTTTAGCATTTGTTGTAAAGCTGGTTTGGTGGTGCTGTATTCTCTTAGCTTTTGCTTGTCTGTAAAGGTTTTAATTGCTCTGTCAAATCTGAATGAGATCCTTGCTGGGTAGAGTAATCTTGGTTGTAAGTTTTTCCCTTTCATCACTTTAAATATGTCCTGCCACTCCCTTCTGGCTTGTATGTTATTTGTTGTTTTTCCCTTGTTGCTTTTAATAGTTTTTCCTTGTAATTAATTTTTGATAGTTTGATTAATATGTGTCTTGGCGTGTTTCTCCTTGGACTTATCCTGTATGGGACTCTGTGCTTCCTGGACTTGATTAACAATTTCCTTTCCCATATGAGGGAAGTTTTCAACTATAATCTCTTCAAATATTTTCTCAATCCCTTTCTTTTTCTCTTCTTCTTCTGGGACCCCTTTAATTCGAATGTTGGTGCATTTAATGTTGTCCCAGAAGTCTCTGAGACTGTCCTAATTCTTTTCATTCTTGTTTCTTTATTCTGCTCCGCAGTCATTATTTCCACTATTTTTTCTTCCAGGTCACTTTTCTGTTCTTATGCCTCAGTTATTCTACTATTGATTCCTTCCAGAGATTTTTTCATTTCATTTATTGTGTTGTTCATCATTGTCTGTTTGCTTTCTACTTCTTCTACGTCTTGTTAAACGTTTTTTGTATTTTCTCCATTCTATTTCCAAGATTTTGGATCATCTTTACTGTCATTATTCTCAATTATTTTTCAGGTAGACTGCCTATTTCCTCTTCATTTGTTAGGTCTGGTGGGTTTTTACCTTGCTTCTTCATCTGCTGTGTTTTTCTCTGTCTTATCATTTTGCTTAACTTCCTGTGTTTTGGGTCTCCTTTTCGCAGGCTGCACGTTCATAGTTCCCGTTGTTTTTGGTGTCTGTCCCCAGTGGCTAAGGTTGGTTCAGTGTGTTGTGTAGGCTTCCTGTTGGAGGGGACTAGTGCCTATGTTCAGGTTGATGAGGCTGGATCTTGTCTTTCTGGTGGGCAGGTCCGTGTCTGGTGGTGTGTTTTGAGGTTTCTGTGACCTTATTATGATTTTAGGCAGCCTCTCTGCTTATTGGTGGGGTTGTGTTCCTGTCTTGCTAGTTGTTTGTCATAGGGTGTCCAGCACTGTAGCTTGCTGGTGGTTGAGTGGAACTGGGTCTTGGCGTTGAGATAGAGATCTCTGGGTGATTTTCACCATTTGATATTATGTGGAGCTGCGAGGTCTCTGGTGGACCAATGTCCTGAACTTGGCTCTCCAACCTCAGAGACACAGCCCTTATGCCCAGCCGAAGCACAAAGACCCTGCCATCCACACGGCTCAGAATAAAAGGGAGAAAAAAAGAAAGATAGAAAGAAAAAAATAAAATAAAGTTATTAAAATAAAAAATAATTATTAAAAGTAAAAAAAAAATTTAAATAGTAATAGTAAAAAAGAAAACAGAAAGAAAGAAAGAAGAGAGCAACCAAACCAAAAAACAAATCCATGAATTATAACAAACGCTAAAAAGTATACTAAAAAAACCCCACGAAAACCAACCAAACAAACCAACAAAAAACGGACAGACAGTACCCTAGGACAAATTGTAAAAGCAATGCTATACAAACAAAATCACACACAGACACAAACACATACACACTCACAAAAAGAGAAAAAGTGAAAAAAAAATATATCATTGCTCCCATAGTCCACTGCCTCTATTTGGGATGATTCATTGTCTATTCATGTGTTCCACAGATACAGGATACATGAAGTTGATTGTGGAGATTTAATCCACTGCTCCTGAGGCTGCTGGGAGAGATTTCCCTTTCTCTTCTTTGTTCGCACAGCTCCTAGGGTTCAGCTTTGGATTTGGCCCCATCTCTGTGTGTAGGTCGCCTGAGGGCGTGTGTTCCCGCTCAGACAGGATGGGGTTAAAGGAGCAGCTGATTCGGGGGCTCTGGCTCAGTCAGGCCGTGGGAGGGAGGGGTACAGAGTGTGGGGCGAGCCTGTGGCAGCAGAGGCCAGCGTGACATTGCACCAGCCTGAGGCACTCTGTGTTCTCCCAGGGAAGTTGTCCCTGGACCACAGGACCCTGGCAGTGGCAGGCTGCACAGACTCCCGGGAGGGGAGGTGTGGATAGTGACCTGTGCTTGCACACAGACTTCTTGGTGGCTGCAGCAGCAGGCTTAGCATTTCATGCCCGTCTCTGGGGTCTGTGCTGATAGCTGCGGCTCATGCCCGTCTCTGGAGCTCATTTAAGCAGTGCTCTTAATCCCCTCTCCTCATGCACCACAAAACTAAAAGGCAAGAAAAAGTCTCTTGCCTCTTAGGCAGCTCCAGACTTTTTCCCGGACTCCCTCCCAGCTAGCTATGGTGCACTAGTCCCCTTCAGGCTGTGTTCACGCAGCCAACCCCAGTCCTCTCCCTGGGATCTGAACTCCGAAGTTGGAACTTCAGCTCCCAGCCCCCGCCTGCCCCGGCGGGTGAGCAGACAAGCCTCTCAGGCTGGTGAGTGCTGGTTGGCACCAAACTTCTGTGCAGGAATCTCTCCCCTTTGCCCTCCACACCCCTATTGCTGCACTCTGCTCCGTGGCTCTGAAGCTTCCCCTCTCTGCCGCCCGCAGTCTCTGCCCACGAAGGGGCTTCCTAGTGTGTGGAAACCTTTCCTCCTTCACAGCTTCCTCTCATAGGTGCAGGTCCTGTCTCTATTCTTTGGTCTCTGTTTTCTCTTTTCTCTTTTGCCCTACCCAGGTACGTGGGAAGTTTCTTGCCTTTTGGGAAGTCTGAGGTCTTCTGCCAACATTCAGTAGGTGTTCTGTAGTGGTTGTTCCACATGTAGGTGTATTTCTGATGCATTTGTGGGGAGGAAGGTGATCTCCATGTCTTACTCTACTGCCATCTTGAAGGTCCTCCCGACATCTTCACTTTTATGTCTCATGGGTAGCCCAAATTTATTGTCTTCCTGACTGAACTCTGGATTGTCCCCTTCAGATTTGCTCCTCCACCAGTCTCTCCCAATTTAACAAGTGAGGTCTTAATTGCTCAGTTTCTCCTGCTGTGAGTTATCCTACACATCAGCCTTTTACTTACCTCCCACACTGAGTTCATCACCAAGTCCTGTTGATTCTACTTCCAATATATATTTTGAATATGTCGGTTTCTCTCTTTTTCCATTTCTCTGTTTTGAACCTAACCAATGGCTCTAACCTGAATTATTACAATTGCTCTCTTATTGTCTTTCAGCTTCCACTTTTCTCTCCTATAATTTATTTTCTGCCCAGGAGCCACAGAGGTCTTTTAAAAATGCAAATCTGATCATATTACTTTGGTGTAAATCCAGTTATTTGGTTTTGCATTGCATTTAGGATAAAACCCCCCATCCTTAACATGCCCTAAAAGACCTTGGGAGCTTTGACCCTGACTATCCTGCCAGACTGATCTCCTGCTGAACTCCCCCAGTCCCTGCCAGCTTCTTACTGTCCCATCACTCTCATCTTTCTGTTCCTCAAACACTCTGGAGTTCTTTCTCAATTTAAGGACTTCACACATCTTATTTTGTTTGTTTACTTTCCTCTCTTCTCTTTACCAGGCTGACTCCTACTCATCCATCAGGCCTCATCTTAAATTGTACTTCCCCAGAGAACCCTTTCCTGATTTCTCAGATTAGCTGAGCCCCTATATTATTTGCTCCCATAGAACTTTGTATGTATTAAAGAATAGCTATCGAAGTATTCATGTATGTAATTAAGAGTTTAGGGTATGTATTTCTATTAAGATCCATTCAGAGATGTGTACTAAGAGCTTAGCACAGTGGCTGGTAGACACTAGGTCTTCAGTAAAAATATTTTAAAATGAAAGAGTTCATAAATTATCATATAGCTGTCAATGATCATATTTTATAATTAAGGATGTAAGGAAATGTTCATAATTTCCTTCATAAAAAACAAAGAATACAAAACAGCATTTAGAATATAATCTCAGTTTGGAAAAAAAAGTTACCCATTTATTTATTTCCATTTTAAAAAGTCTGGAAGAATTCCTCCTGGCCCACCCTAGATTTTAACATTTGAGGGAGAATTTTAAGTTTTTAGAATTTTACTATTTTTGGCTCTAGGGATTACAGGCGATTTCTATTTTTTATACTTTTCTGTATTTTTCCACTGAAACTTCATTACCTTTATTATCAGAAAAAGTAAAAGTTATTTAAAAAGAGAAAATCAATTATTGGTACTGTATTCAAATACAGGCTTATTTCAGATATTTTATATTATTGCCTTCCGCTTCCTTCAGCCTTCGCAAATCTCCATTTTAAAATATACAATGCATCTTATGCTGGTTCAAAACATCTTTGTGCTCAATAATCAGCTGCATGGAGAGGATATACCAGCTCAAAAATATGATGCTTGTGAATCATAGGGCACCAGGGTTTGTAACTGATCCGATTAGCAGGAGAATTAGTCAGGGACACTGAACAAAGAAAATTTGTTCAAATATATTGGGCAAACTGCTCACTGGAATATGAACAAAAATCCCTTATCTTTGGGAAATGTATGGTTTATTTATTAGTGCAGGTTCTTTGAGGAAATATATAGGTAACAAGCTGTGAAAGTCTTCAGCTGTTTCATTCTTTACAGTACAGTGCTTAACCATTTAAAAAGAAAACCCTAATTTGCAAAATTACATTTACATTGTAATTTTTGCATATTTAATAAACCTTAGCTACTTTAACTGAAAAGTGGAATTTTTCATGGAATGCTACCTTTTTCTTTCCTGCATACATCTTAGATTTAATTTGGCATGGGACGCATCAACCTTGGCTCTTAGAGACAAGGTTAGAATCTGTGGTGCATGAAAACGAGCTCTTCTAAACACCTTTTTTTTTTTTGGTTTGCCACACATTCTGTGCCAGCTTTGGAGAGAACACAAAGAACGAGAATGATCCTTTTTCTTAGCTTGACAGAAAATTATGAGAGTAGATGGAAATATTTTCCTTTTTAGAATAGAGAGGATAAGATTTCTCCAACCCTCATTCCCCTTAGAATGCCAACAAGGTAGGACTTGTCATACTGTAAAGCAAAACAGCAATTGAGGAGGTTTTACATGTTTTGAATAAAGCCGTGATTGTCTAATGTATAGTCTTCTGATTTTTTTTAAGGAGAAATTCAGACTGGCCTCATTATTATCAAAAAGATATTCTTTGGCTTGATAGCTAAAAATTTTTAATGCTATTTTGAAAAATCAGATGTGTATCAAAGCAACCTTTTTGGTTGAATTTAAGATTTGAAAAGATCCAATTCTCTAAATGATTCATATTATTATTCCATTTTTTCCTTAGAAAGAAAGATAAATTATCTGCACTTAATGGTGATATATATCCAGTTTACCCATTTACAGGAAACTCAATAAAATTAGCTTTCTTTGAAAAGTTTGCACTATGATTCACCTGAAAAATATGACTTGAATGAAGCTAGAAAAAGTTTAATAAAATTATATAGTGAGGACTCTTCATTGCATGTGATATAATCTGGCTTAAAGGGAAGAAGGAGTTTATTGACTCAAATAACTGAAAATTCCAGGCATAGGTCAGGCTTCAGGCAAAGCTTATCTGAATGCTAAAATAAGGTCCTCAAGACTTAGTCTCTCATGAACTCTTAACTTTTTTTCACCTTACTTTTGCATTAGCTTCATTTCAGGCAGGCTAACTAACTTCACTCTCCTCCACCTTTCTCCCCCTTTTAGGGCAAACATTTCTCTTCCCTAAATTTATAAAAAAATATACTTGGGATTGAGTTCTTTTGGCCCTGATTGCCATAGCTTGGATTCCCTAAATTAAATCACTCTGTTCAACAGGTGTGCTGCTCTGATGGACAGGACCTGAGGCACCTGCAAGTCCAGAGTCAGGGTGAGGTCCACCCACCTGCTCTATATGGACTGAGAATGGGCAGAGGCAAGATATCCCCAATTGCTATTATGTGAATACAGATTTGTTGTGGACGGAGAAAAATGATAGATACCCAATACAACTACATAATTGTTTTTACATATGGAAGTCATAGTGATATAAACATATCTGTATATATATGTATGTATATATGAGTGGTCTCAGATTAGGAGAGAGGAAAGCATTGGAAGACATAAAAATTTTGACACCAATGAAGGCTAGGAGACTATTTTGCCTGATGCCCTGAAAACTTATTATTACGGAGGATAAAGAAGAATATGTCTCCTAGGTGATTGCTACTTGCTGGGCTACTGAGGAACCATTGTGAAGGGTATCTTTTGATCAAATAAGGGTTCTGTGGAATTTGTTTGCTTGTGCCTAGATGGTTCCTTTTAACTGAACATATTAATCTGAGTACCTCTTATGAGCAAAACAGTCTTGGGCATTCAAAAAATACTCAATAATGAAATAGTAGGTCATCTTTGTACTTCAAAGTTATGGGCTTTATATGGACTTTATATTACTTATTGCTAATCTAGGGCAGCTTGTCACTCCTGAAGACTATGTTATATTGGAGGCACATAGTATTTGGAATATCTTTAGCAGGTTGTCTTCTCTTAAAATTGGCCTGAGAAATCTAAAGAACCTTCAGACCCACTAGGGGTCCTTTCTGAGTGGAATGTATTTATAATTTTTTAAAAATATAGTCCTTACATTAGGTATTGAATGGAAGTGTTGGGAGGGAGATATTTGCAAGACACTTATAGGATAATGTATGATCCCTTACAAATTTATTCTTGTAAGTTATACTGGTAATTATATGTTGTTCTGCCTCTTCATTCATATGTCTGTTTGGATGGGCCTAAACATTCTATGTGAGGACGGGGAGGACAGTCTCTTCGAGTTTTAATTGAAGTCATATTATCTGAGATCTTACAGGGTCTCTTGGAATCCTGTGAGGTGTCCAGAATAAGGGTGAGACATCACCTGAGACTAGATTGAGCCTTCTCAAGTGAATCTCACCAAAGATATTTTCCTGAGCCTCCTTGCTCTAAATTCTTCCCTTTTCTCAATTTCCTTTTTCTTTAAGTTTCTAGGAAGTAGAAGGTACAGGTTCTGTCTGGCTTGAAATTTAGAGTTCTTTGATTACTGTCTACCTTCACCTTTGAGTCACAATATGAAGGCTATCTAAGGATTCCCTAAAATGAGCAACATGGTGCTCTGACACCCACAACTGGTGGTTAGCAGGTATCACAATATTAGCATTGAAAAGATAGGACTGTTTGTGACAGTTCAGTTCTCACTTTTGCCCACAATGAAAAAATGCATTATCTCTGCTAGGAATAAATGTTACATGATTCTTAAACTATGTATTTTGAAAACAAATCATTGCATTTACAGTTTTCTTTCCTTGCTGGTAGCATGGATAAAATTCAATTTATATATTAGGCATCTTGATTATTCTGAAAAGCAGTCATAATGAAATGTTTAAGGTTGTTTGTTTCAAAAACAAATTTTAGAAAGAAGTCTGCGTTAGTAAGGTTTTCAATTTTACCCCTACCAGGAGGAAATTATGTTTCTTGAATAAGAAAATGAACATTTTCCCCGAGCAAATTGGAATGAAGAAAATCAGTAAGGGCTTAGAATTTGGAAAAGAAAATAAAGTGTCAACTCTAGATATGATAGGTCCTCTTTTCCATCTGGTGGTGGCATTGGCGTAAATAAGAAATTTTTGAGCTGGATAATTTAATTGAAAAGCAGATGATGCTGTCTTTCCTACTGACTACGGTCTATTTCAAGTTCTTATTACCATAGGCACAAAATGTATTGAAGAAAGTAAATAGGTCAACGAACCTCAAGTGCAATTAAGTTCTCATGTGTAGGGCAATAACTTTAGCCTATCTCTTCCAAACTTTTAAAATTACCCCAGTGAACCAACAGCAACTTTTAATGAGACACGAGCAAGGAACACTCAGAATCTGTAAGATGGAAAATCAGATAGCTATGGCGAAATCGTTGCTCTGCTACACATACGTTTACTCCATTTGCTCTTAATGAAGCACTGCCACTTTCTGTGTTCCTGCATTTAATTCCACTTTCTATATGTGCTAGTTTCACCTTCCTAGGTATAAAGAGATGCATACATTCCAAAGAAATGAATCAGTAAAGAGGAGAAACATCTTCCTGGTACAACATTAAAAAAGAGACAAGGGAGAAGAAAAGCAAGCAACATGTATGGTTGAAAGACCAGTAAATTAGGAATCAGAAGTCTTGGTTAATCTAGCTTTAGTTCTGCTATTTAGGAGCCATGTGGACCTTGGGTAAATTATTCACCTTCTCCTGTTCTCAATTACATTATCTATAAAATTTTAAAAAGTGATTTACATAACCCAACTTAATTTTATACTATGATATCCAAATGAAATTTTTAAAAATGATTTCATAATTTAAAAAAACATCCTCATTTAAAAAATCAGGACCTTTGTATTTTTTGTTTGTTTTTGAGCTCACTTTTTTTTTTTATTGAAGTATAGTTGATTTACAATGTTGCATTAGTTTCAGTTACACAGCAAAGTGATTCATATATATATATATATATATATATATATATATATATATATATATTCCTTTTCAGATTCTTTTCCCTTATAGGTTATTACAAAATATTGAGTATAGTTCTCTGTGCTATACAGTAGGTCCTTGTTGGTTGTCTACTTTGTATATAGTAGTGTGTATATGTTAATCCCAAACTCCTAATTTATCCCTCCCTCACTTCCCCCTTTGGTAACCATAAGTTTGTTTTCTATGTCTGTGAGTCTATTTCTGTTTTGTAAATAAGTTCATTTGTATCTTTTTCTTTAAGATTTCACGTATAAGCGATATCATATGATATTTGTCTTTGTTTGGTTTACTTCACTTAGTATGATATTCTCTAGGAGGAACTTTTGTATTAAAATTGTCATTTGGGATCCACAATTGCTTTTAGTTTTGGTGTGTAGGGATAAACATGCAATTTTGAATCTTGGAACAGGAGAAGAGCTTGGATTTGCTTAGAAGCAGCAGGAGAAAAGCCTGAGATTTTGGAAACAGTGGCATTGCACTTCATTAATTTCTACCTGGCCTATTCTCTCCCTATCCTTAGCTTTCTTTCTTGGGGTTAACTCCCTAGTTTAAGCAATTGCAAATTTAGAACTGCATGAATTTCATCAGTTTTATTTTTATTTATTTGTTTGTTTTATTTTAGTCCACCTTTCCCTTGGGAATATATATTCCTTGGGAGAGCTCCTAATAGTAGCATTGAATAATAGCAGTTTTTGAGGAGTGTACATTTGTTGTCTTTTTTCATTTGATCTTCATAAGGTAAGTGTCATTATCATTATCATTATGTAATGTGTCCAGGGTCACCAAGTTAGTGAGAGGCAGAGTCAGGACTCAGACCCTGGTCTTTTTGTTTCTAGAGCCCATCCTGTCTACCTTAGGAGGCAGCATAACACAGTGGTTGCCAATAACAACAATAAGTAAATGCTTATATCATTCTCACTATGTGTCAGGTGTAGTTCTAAGCCCTTTAGATATACTAAGACCCATAATCGTCATAACAGTTCTATGATGCAGGTCCTATTAATATACCCATGTGACAAATGAAGAAATAGCCACAGGGAAGTTAGGTAATTACCCCAAGATCACACAGATAGAAAGTGCCAGAGCTGGAGTTTGAACCCATGAATGCAGTTCCACAGTCTATAAGCTTATATCTTGACACTACCTCTCTATCAAGCTACTACTTTCCAGGAGGAGAATTTTGAAGTTAATTCTTGCTTTTTACAATAGTTGTGTTCCTGGAACATTTCCTGAATTAGTCATTCATTCTGATTTTTTTAAAAAATGAAGAATAAGTTATGTTAACGTAAGAGATAAAGTGACTGAAGTGGGGGAAAAAAAGGGCCTGGGGGTGGTAATGAAGCAAATTATTATGGCAAGAGTACTGCAAGCAGAGCCAGCTTATCTGGTAGTACAGGCATAACAAGAATAAAGAGAAGGTATTTTAACTTGCTTGAAAGGTGTTTGGGGGCTCCGACATGCTTCCACGTTTCTTGGCCCAGGTTATCCCCAGTGTGTGGTGTTGGCTTGGGTTTGGGGGAGTGTCCTCACTAACTTGAAGGCCTGGAGTTGGGATCCAATTACTTTCTTGCTGGAGTTATCTCTAGTGATGCAGGGCATCAGTATGATTTTCACATTCTCTGTACCATTCATTAGTCAAGAAGATGGGCACATTTTAGTGTGCTGTTGTCAGGTTTGGCTGAAAAAATCAATGGAAGAAAGGGGCATGTGGAAGGGTTTGCTTTTTATAGGTCTCCAGACTTTATAGATTTTTGTATTGGGGCCTAGGAATCAGTTGTTCTTTTGGAGGGTTGAATGGAGATATTTGTTCAATAACCATATTTCCTCTTGTTTATACTGAGAACTCCTCAAAGACCCTGGGTTTTGGCTTTACCTTGTGTTCCTTTGTCCTACTGAAGACATACTTCTTAAAGTTCCTTAAAGTAGTGTTGCTGAGGGAGGTGAGGGAGATGAAAACCTCAAAATGCCTTGGTTGGAAACCTTAGTCTGGCTGGAAGTAAGTCTCTCATTAGATGAAATATGGTAAACTTAGTGTGGAGGAGTTTTGTGTGATATAGGACAACGGGTAGTGTTCCAGAATGTGAGGGGTGTGTTTGAATTGGGAAAAATGCATTTTTACAGGTAGAAAAAAAGGAAACTTTTTAAAGTGGAAAACAAACTGGAGCCTATGTTGCAGTCATCTGGGTATGGAGCTTGTGGAGTCATCAGACTTGGAGTGAACACCTACAGACAGGAGCAGTTATCAGAGAGGTCCAAGATGTGAGCTGTTTTTGAGTATGCCAATGACCATGGACATGGAATTTCATCCCTGAATGGCAGGGAACTCCTAGATACCATTTTATTATGACAGAGGCCTGTAATGTCTTCAAATTCAGCAGGCAGTAGAGGAGCCCTTCATGTTTCCATGTCTGAGTTTTGGGTTGTTCTCACACCCACACATTTCAATGGGAGATTTATATCCTCCAAGACTTTGGGTGACCAAAAGTTTTAGGTTCTAGAGTTAAGGATTTTAAATAGGCCAAAAGAGGATGTGCGCTCCTGGTAGGGATGGAAGTTATAGGAGTGACTGTTTTGGACCAGAATACAGAGAATAAGAGCCCCAAGCTAGGTAACTTTCTTGTAGGGAAACTCTTTGGCTTAGTAGAATACTGTGCTCCCTGTCTGAGGAGAGCTGTCCTGCTGCTGCTAGACCCTGCTATGACATGTTGGCATGCAAGCCTACAGCATGTACTCTAGGTGGCAGTGTTGCTGCTGATTTTTAAACAGGGCTGTCCAGGTACCCAGCTCCTTTTCTAGGAGGTACATAGTAGCACTAACACTTAAACAGCCCTCACTACGTTACTTGCAGGGTTCTGTTTTACACGTTTTAACTTCTTTAACTGACAACATGTGAGGCTGGTGTGCTATTATAACCCCATTTTTAAAGATTAGGAAATTGACGCACAAAGAACTTATGGAATTGGCCCAAGTTGAGTGGCAGAACTGGAATTTGAACTCAGGCCATGTAACTCCAGAGTTGGTGCTATTAATTAATATACTTTGCTGCTTCTTGTGGGATAATTTTAGGGTTCTGGTGAACCCAGACACTGGGAGGGGCATGGGGGAAACCTGATGCAAATTTCCTGCATCCACCAAGCTGGGCACTGTGTTTCTACTTTGTTGGAGCAGGCAAGTTTTCCCTAGATGTCTGTCTTGTCAGGTGCTGTGCCCTACCTAGCATGTTTTCCTGATGTCTCCTTTAGACACAGAAAGGGTATTTTCTACTTCCAAGTGGAACTCAGACTGATAGGTGCCTCCAAACAGATACAAATCATACCCTCCTGGGCTGTGGACATTATGGACCAGGCACTGGTCCAATAGGCCCAACTGTGTATCAGACTCAAGCATTTCTATGTCCATGCTGTGAACACCAACTGCAGGTGATTCCTACTGGATGTGTGGCCTTATTTTAAATTCAAATGGCAGTGATTACATTTGAAACACAATCTTTGTAGAAATGAAGGAAAATGCTGAAGTTTATTGGCCACAGTGAACTGTCTGAAGATGCACATTCTGTTCGACAGCAAATGGAAGAAAATATTAAGTGGCCGTTTTCTCATCTCATATACTGACCCTCAATTTCCACAGCTCTTTCCTTGCTGGAGGGTCCATGGCATGAAATTTTCATGCTTCCTCTTTTTGTCTGAATTCCGTGGTGTGCCTTGCCTTTGTACCCCTCCCAGGTTCTATTCCTTTTGCCACACCCTGGATTTGGGTCCCTCACATAGGGAGATGTTTTCAGATGCAGAACCAGAGTCCCATATTAGGAGAGTGACTGTACAGTTGATCTGGTGCCTGGTGTCTCTGTTCCTGCTAGTAATGCATAACCCTGTGCTTTTAAGCTTGTGGTCCTCTGACCTGTGGGATGGGCGCGTCAGGTCTTCTTTCTGCATTTTGAGGGTGCTGGTACTCTTTGCAAAGAAGAAAAAAATGAGGCTGTATCACTTTGTCAGATGCATCAGCCATAGTGTGGTAACTGACCAAGATTTCTACTCAGTTCCCTAAACCTGCTGCCCTCCTGTAGCCTCTTTCCCATTGAAGGCACCACCATCTAGCCAGCTACACATGCCTGGACATCTTTGCTATCAATTATCTCTTAAGCTGTATTCACTAAATCTTAAGGAGTCTGCCTTTTTACGATCTCTTGAATCTGACCTCTCTTCCCCATTTCCAGTGCCCTGTTTAGTTCAGGCCTGCCTTGTTTCTCATCCACATTAACATAGTAACCTCCACTCTGAATCCTATTGCTGGCATTCTATTTTAATTTCTACTTCAGGCATAATAATGTCAGTCTTCTGCTTAAAATCCTAAATGTTGTCCATAATATTCAGGATAAAGTTAAACTGTTATGGTGTGGTTCAGAACAACCTTTAATATCTTCTCCTACTTACCTGTCCTGTCCTATGTCCTTTCTTACTCACACGTGAATGATTTGTCAGCCATTCCAACCACTTGTAGTCTCCTGAATTTGTTCTGTTTTGTGACTTTTATACTGTTTTTCTTTGTCCCTGAAATAACTATATCTGCTTGCTTCACTCCTGATCTTTTTTTTCTTTTTTCAGACTCAGCCCAGGTGTCGTCATCTGTGGGAAACCTGCCTTGACCTTCTGGTCTGACTTTTTGCTCTTATGTTTTACTCCCAAAGCACATTTGCAGACAAATACGCCAGCCATCGTTGCATTGTATTGTAACCGTATGTGTTTTTTGTTTTTTACTTGTCTGATACTTTACGTGGTATCTTCCTCACCATGCTTTGAGCTTTTTGAGAGAAGGATGATATATCATTCATTCTTCGATTCCCTGTACTTAGCATAGTGCTTGTTTTATAGTAGATATCTATAAATCTTTGTTGAATGGAGGAGTAAAGAGAGCACAGATCCTGGTGTACTGTCCACATTGCTGACAGATGGGACAGAGATTGCTCCTCAGGTTGTGTTCAGTTTACCTGAGAGACTGGGAACTAACCCATCACTGCTGCATCAAAGAAAGATGATTGAGGGTCTTTGGTATCTGAAAAATGGGTGATATATCTTGGCTGAGGTTGCAACTATCCTGGTAGAGGCCAAGGATTTTACATCTAGGAATCTGTAGGCATTAAGAGAGGAGTCAGGAAATGTTTTGATCCTCTGCATCTGAGAAAATTTATCCTGGACATGGGGGCTGAGACTCTCCTAGAATTGATTATCAAGGGTACCTTTGTTCCAATCTCACTCATTTTGAAACTAAGAAGCAGTAAATCTGGGGTTGGGTTGGAAACAATGCCCAGGATTATTAAGATGATGAAGAATTCCCCATATCCATCTTAGGAGGCTGGGGTAATAATTAGAACGGACAAGGAGCCCTTTTTGGGACTAGATAGACGCTGAATTGCCAAAACTCCTAGTGTCTCTTTGATTTGTTAGCTGGAGTTGGGCCAAAAACCTTGATATAGGCTCTGTATTAATTAGCATACAGGGTACGTTGCTAGAAGAGAGAGACCTCAAAATATTGCCCCTCATGTAACAGTCCAGGAATATGTGGCCAATCCAGGGTAGGTATGGACTCTGCTCCCTGAAGTCATTGACAGGCTTTAGCTCCTTTTATCTCATTGCTTTTATTCCTTAGATCAGAGGTTGGCACTTTTTTTTGTATATTAGAATCACGTGGTGGATATGCTGGGCTGCATTTCTAGAGTTTCTGATTCAGGTCTTGGGTAGGTTCTGGGAATTTGCCTCTCCAACAGTTTCCCTGGAGATGCTGATGCTGCTGGTCTTGGAACCATACTTTGAGAGCCACTGTTCTAAGATGTGGTTCTTGACCACTTAGTTGAAGCTGGCTTGCCCGCATCATGCCCATGTTCCAACCCTGGAGGCAGAGGCAAAGAACAAAAAGCAAGAAGCAGAACACTCCCACCTAGCTTAAGGACAGGTCCCGGAAGTTGCTCACATCCCTACTGTTCACATTCATTGGCAAGAACTTTTTAACACAACTGTCTGCAAGGGATGCTGGGAAATGTAGCTTCTAATTAACAGATCATGTTCCCAGCTAAAACATGGGGACTCTATTACCAGAAGGAAGAAGGGGAGAAATAGTGGTCTTCCCTCAGCCTTGCCCACATATGGGCATTCATATGCCCTCCCACGGTCTGGGATGTGGAGGCTGGCTACTTTGCAGGTTCAGAGCAGTTCTCCCAGGACTTGAGAAAAGTCGTGAGCTCGGCCAGTTTCCCGGGGAGTTTTCAGAACCTTAAATTTGGCTTGTGGGCCATGGTAGTAGTGGCTCAAAACATTGGTTTTCTTCATTTCCCCCGCTACCTCCTCCTTTTCTTCTCTCTACCTCAGACCTCCCCATCAGGTGGCCCATTTTGTTCACAGCTGATCCTACAGCAATTGTGTTCTTATCCTGCTGATGCTGCTTCCAGTTTTGATAGTGGTTGGATGCCTGAGTAGGAATAAAGTTCTTCTTGTTCTTCTTGTGGGTAGCTGAACTCTTAAATCTATCGCTCCAACCTGAAGCATGACCTTCAAAATCATGAAATTGTTTTAACCTGCCAGGTTGCCTAACACAGAGAGTGAAAGAACTGTAATAAAATCTAATAAAAGGATTTATGATATGTAACAAAAGTGGTCCCTAACGTGGGTCTCACTGACCTATGGGTAAAAGCGAATATATTTTCCTTCATTAAAATTCTCAGCAGGAGAGACAACATTTCGTCAACAAAAAGCCAGTGAACTTGAAGGTTTTACTTTCTCAGGATTTTGTTAAAACATTTCTTTCACTTTATTATCACTTGCTAAGTTTTCATGACCCTAAATTCTATTTCTTTTGAAGATTGTGTAGCATCATTCCTTTTAAAAGACATTGTCTGAGAAAGATTAACTTAGTCTATTTCTCTATTGCTAACCTACATCTTTATAAGCCATAAAAGCCTAGTCTAACATCACCCCAATTGAACTCTTTCTGTGGTTGAAGCATAATTCAAAGCTCAATAGCCTTTTCCTGTAAAGGACAGTGGCTGAGCTCAGCCTCTGAAATTGCAATACCTGCCTTCAAATCCTGGCACTTACTGTGTGTACTGGAACTTTTTATTTGAATTCTCTGAGTCTCAGTTTTCTCTCAGGAAATTGGGGATACACACATACATACCTCATAGGGTGGTTGTGTTAAAGAAAAATTATTCTGACACTTGTTAAAATGCTAAGGAAGATTTTATTCAGGACTACTACAACAGGTCATGACTATCATAATAGGAGAGAGAGATTGGATTCAAGCCTAAATCCAGCAAAGGCAGCTGGGGATTTATAGCTAAAAAGCAGAGTGAGAGGGTCAGTGGATGGATAATTACTAACAGGAGACATCAGGGGAAGAGGGATTCTTGCTAAACTGGCCTGACAGGATTCTTGCTCAAGGCAAGCCAAGGACTTAAATATCAAAAGTGAGGGATGAAAAACTTGATCAGATATCAGGGTGGGATGGGGGATTCTTACTAAACTGATTTAGTAGGATTCTTTAAGACAAGAAAGGGGACAACATCAAGGCATAGTTGAGAAGAGGGCTCAGAGGAGCCTGACAAAATTCAGTCAAGGAGGGAGCCTTTGTCAGTTGTGAGGCTTGAATTAAATAACATTAGGTCACAACATTAGGTCAGTCCCTAGTACCCAGTAAAGCCTGATTAAATGTTTTTTTTTTATATTTTAAAAATAATTTATTAATGATAGGCATAAGCTAGCATTCTGATTATCCTGAAAATTATTTCTTAAAGTGGTACAGTATATTTCTTTTTAAACTTATGTATACTAAATTCAAGGTGGTATCCAGGATTAGATTCTGAAACAGCAAAGAGACTTTATTGGAAGGCAAGTGAAATCCAAGTAAAGTCTTCAGGTTAGTTAATTGTAACACAGCGATGTTAATTTTTCACTCTGACCAATTATCCTGGCTCTATAAGATGTTAGCATTAAGGGAAACTGAGTGAAGGGCATATGGAAACTCTTTGTCAACACTTCTCTAAATATAAAATATTTTTTCAAAATTTAAAAATGTACTAAAATTATGTATACAGGTAAAAAATGTGTACATCTTCCCTCTCTGGCTAATACAAGAGTGCAAGCTACTCACAAATACCCACTAGAACTATTGTAACAGGGGCGATAGCCTTGACTCATTATATTGGTAGAAGGACCATTCCTAGTGCTGGAGAACTTGTATATTTCACTCAGGAGGGCAAATGAGCAATATTTTTCAATAGACATCCATTTTATGGGCAGAAGCCTTGGGTAATATTTATTCATGTGACCTTTGTTCCTAAACCACAGTTACAATAACTGTTGTTAAGGCTGATTTAATGTTAACTAACCTTATTATTAAAATTAACAATGATTATGTCTCCTGCCATTTTCTGAGTGTATATAAATTGGAGAACTTTTTTTATATCAAAATCCAGAGCAAATGCCATTCATGTGTTCTCATGAATTTACCAGGATAAATATATCTTTTAAGGTTTTTGGCCACTCTGGTCTTCCTGATGGGAAGACAGGCCCAATGACCATATGGCATTTGGGAGTTATATTTGAAAACTAGGGTGTGAGCTAGATGCTCATCTGCTGAGGGAGAATACCAACAATGAAGCCTTGAGAGAGAATGCTGAAGTCAAGCCAGAAGCATGTCCAAAGCTGTCTCAGTTGTAAGATGAAATTGAGGTGACATAATAGTAACTGAATATGGGATTGAACTGGGGTTAGAGGACTACTAGACTGCAGAAAGTATGATGGCAAATTTAGATAAACATCTAAGTTCCACATCCAGCAGAGCCTGGGATATGGTTTAGAACATTCAGATAGAGCAAAGGCAGTGTAGGCTAGATCTATGTAAATAGCATATAAAAGGACAGATACTGTTCAATTACCTGGGAGCTGAAAATATAAATACACTTTGGGTCTGGGGTGCTGAAAGCCAAAGGGCATGATGGATTACCTTTTTAAAATCAGATATTTTTCCTATTGAGTTTTATGAATTCTTTACGTATTTTGGATAATAGTCCCTTATCAGGCATATGGTTTTCAAATATTCTATCCCAATATTTTCTGTTGGTTGCCTCTTCATTTTGTTGATTGTATTTTTTTCTGTGCAGAGCTTTTTAGTTTGATGTATCACACCTCTTTATTTTTGGTTCTGTTGCTTGTGCTTTGGTGCCATATCCAAAAAATTGTTGCAAAGACCAATGTTAAGAAGCTTTTTCCCTATGATCATTTCTAGTAGTTTTATAGACACAGGTCTTACATTTAAGTCTTTAATTCATTTTGAGTTAATTTTTGTGAGTGGTATAACGATCAAATTTCATTCTTTTGCATGTGAATATAAAGTTTTCCCAGTGCCATTTATTGAAGATCTAACATTTTCTCACTGAGTGTTCTTGATTCCCTTGTCAGATATTAGCTGACAAGGGAGTATGGGTTTATTTCTGGACTCTCAATTCTGTTGCATTGGCCTATGTGTCTGTTTTCATTCCTGTACCATACTATTTTGACTACTATAGATTTGTAATGTTTAAAATCAGGAATTGTGATACTACCTCTTAGTTCTTTTTTTCTCAGGATTTCTTTGTCTATTCAGGGTCTTTTGTGTTTCCACATGAATTTTAGTATGTTTTGTTCTATTTCTGTGAAAACTGCCATTGGAATTTTGATAGAGATTGCATTGAATCTATAGATGTATTTGGGTAGTTTGGACATTTTAACAATATGAGTTCTACCAATCCATGAACACAGAGTATCTTTCCATTTATTTGTGTCTTCTTTAATTTCTTTCATCAGTGTATTATAGTTTTCAGTTAAATTTACTCGTTTGGTTAAATTTATTCCTAATTATATTATTGTTTTTGATGCTATTGTAAAAGAGATTGTCTTCTTAATTTCTCTTTCTGATAGTTAATTGTTAGTGATTTTGTATCTTTACTGAATTTGTTTGTTCTAACAGTTTTTGGTGGAGTTTTTACTGTTTTCTATATATAATATCATATCTATAAACAGAGGCAATTTTACTTCTTCCTTTTTAATCTAAATGCCTTTTATTTTTTTCTTTCTTATGGCTCTGGCTAAAACTTCCAGTACGATGTTGAAAAGAAGTAGGAAGAGTGGACACCCATGTCTTGTTCCTGATCTTAGAGAAAAATCTTTCAACCTGTTCCAGTTGAGTATGTTAGCTGTGAACTTGACATATATGGTCTGTATTATGTTGAGCTATATTCCTTCAATACCAATTTTTTAGAGTTTTCATTATGAAAGGATGTTGAATTTTGCCAATTTTCTTCTGTATCTATTGAAGTGATTATATGATTTTAGTTTCATTCAATTAATGTGGTGTATCACATCTATTCATTTGTGTATGTTGAATCATCTTTTAATCCCAGGGATAAATTCCACTTGATCATGGTGTATTATCCTTTTAATGTATTGTTGAATTCAGTTTGGTAGTATTTTGTTGTGAAATTTTGCATCTATATTCGTCAGGTATATTTACCTGTGGTTTTCTTTCTTGTAGTATCCTTCTAGAGCTCTGGTATCAGGGTAATGCTGACTGTGTAAAATGAGTTTATGAGTGTTCCCTTCTCTTCATTTTCTGGAAGAATTTGAGAAGGATTGGTAGTAATTCTTCTTTAAATGTTTGGTAGAATTCATCAGTGAAATCATCTGGTCCTGGACTTTTCTTGTTCGAAGTTTTCTGATTTCTTATGCAATGTTCTTATTTGTTTAGGTCTGTTCAGATTTTCTGTTTCTTTATGATTCAGTCTTGGTAAGTTGTATGTTTCTAGGAATTTATCTATTTCTAATAGGTTATTCAAGTTGTTAATCTGTAATTGTTCATAGTATTCTCTTATGATCCTTATTTCTGTGTATCAGTTGTGATATCTGTGTATTTCTGTGTATCAGTTGTGATATCTCCTTTTTCATTTCTGATTTTATTTGGGTTTTCTTTTTTCTTAGTTAGTCTAGCTAAATGTTCAATTTTTTCTTTTCAAAAAAACCAGCTCTTAGTTTCATTGATTTTTTTCTGTTGTTTTTCTGGTCTCTGTTTCATTTATTTCTGCTCTGATTTTTATTTCCATCCTTCTGCTAACTTTGGTCTTAGTTCTTCTTTTTCTAGTTCCTGAGGTATAACATTAGGTTGTTTATTTGAGATCTTTCTTTCTTCTTAATGTAGGTGTTTGTTGCTATAAACTTGGCTCTCAGAACTGCTTTTGCTGCATCACATGTTTTGGTATGTTGTGTTTTCCATTTTTGTTTGTTGCAAGATTATTTAAATTTCCTTTTGATTTCCTCTTTGATCCATTGGATGTTCAGGAGCATGTTGTTTGAATCTGCATATTTTTGAATTTTCTAGTTTTATTTCTGTTATTGTTTTTAATTTCATACCTTTATGGTCTGAAAAATACTTGATATGATTTCAGTCTTCTCAAATTTGCTAAGACTTGTTTTGTGATCTAATGTGATCTATCCTGGAGAACGTTAACATGTGCAATTGAGAAGAATGTGTATTCTACTGCTGTTGAATGTTCTATATATGTCTGTTAGGGCCATCTGACCTCAAGTTAGTTCAAGTTCAATGTTTCCCTTTTGATTTTTTGTATGGATGATCTGGCCGTTGCTAAAAGTGGGGTAAGTCCCCTAATATTATTGTATTGTTTTCCATTTCTCTCTTCAGATTTGTTAGTATTTGCTTAATATATGTAGGTGCTCTGATCCTGGGTTCATTTATAATGAAATTACAAAATTTATATTTATAATTTTTATATATTATATAATATATTTATAATTGTTATATCCTCTTGATGAATTGACCCTTTAATCATTATATAATGACTTTCTCTTTCTCTTGTTATATTTTTTGACATAAAATCTTATTTTGTCTGACATAAGTATAGCTACCCCCACTTTCTTTTGGTTTCATTGGCATGGAATATCTTTTTCATCCTTCACTTTGAGATACGGGTGTTCATCAGGCTGAGTGAGTCTCTTGTAGGTGGCATATAGTTGGCTTTTGTTTTTTTTTTTTTTTAAATCCATTCAACAGGCACTCTATGCCTTTTGATTTGTGAATTTAATCCATTTACATTTAAAGTAATTATTGATAGATAAGGACCTAATATTGCCATCTTACAGTAAGTACCCTACATAAGAACCTTCAAGTTGTGAATGTCCAAAGATTCAAACGTGTGTTCACATGTCCAGTCACGTAAGTTAGTTCACATGTCTGGCGTACATTGTCATGTGCATGCATCCTCTACAAGTGGTTGTGTTTTTGTGTACTTTACTGTACAGTACTGTATAGAGTATAGTAGTACAGTATCTTTATTTCAAGCACAGGATGTCTGGAAATGAGCATAAAAGCTGCGGTATATATCTGATTGTGTTAGTTGGGTACCTAGGCTAACTTTGTTGGAATTAACAAACAAATTTGGACTTACGAATGCACCCTCAGAGCAGAACTTGTTTTTATGTAGGGGACTTACTGTATTGTTTTCTGGCTTTTTTTTGTAGTGTTCTTATTATTGTTATCCTCTCTGTCTTCCTTTGTGAATTGGTGATTTTCTGTAGTGGTATGCTTTGATTCTCTTCTCTTTTTTTTTAATCTTTTTTTTATAATCTTTTTTATATTTTCTTGTAATTGACAATACAAAATAACGTTTTATAGGAAACTCAGAGTTTTGTAGACTTGGTAAGCTGAGTGTTTTCTTGTAGTGAAAAACATATTCCTTATCCTCCTGCTCTTTCCAGTATAATGGAGAAAATGGCCATTGTTAATGTTTTGAATCTTTTTCTCTGGGCTTAGGTTGGTTTCATTTTCATTTGGATAATCGACATCATTTAACAATTGTACAACGTTCTGTATTTTGCTTTTGTCACTTATAGCTATTTCTCCATGTTGTTATAGTTTTCCAGTTTATTTTTTGATATTTTTTTGGATTTTATTTTATTTTTTTTATATAGCACGTTCTTATTAGTTATCTATTTTATACATATTAGTGTATATATGTCAATCCCAATCTCCCAATTCATCCCACCACCGCCCCCCCACCACTTTCCCCCCTTGGTGTCCATATGTTTGTTCTCTACATTTGTGTCTCTATTTCTGCCTCGCAAACCAGTTCCTTTGTACCATTTTTCTAGATTTCACATATATGTATTAATATACGATATTTGTTTTTCTCTTTTTGACTTACTTCACTCTGTTTGACAGTCTCTAGGTCCATCCACATCTCTAAAAATGACCCAATTTCATTCCTTTTTATGGCTGAGTAATATTCCATTGAATATATGTACCACATCTTCTTTATCCATTCATCTGTCAATGGGCATTTAGGTTGCTTCCATGACCCAGCTATTGTAAATAGTGCTGCAGTGAACATTGGGGTGCATGTGTCTTTTTGAATTATGGATTTCTCTGGGTATATGCCCAGTAGTGGGCATTTAGAGAAGAGCTAACACCCATCCTTCTCAAACTCTTCCAAAAAATTGCAGAGGAAGGAACACTCCCAAACTCATTCTACAAGGCCACCATCACCCTGATACCAAAACCAGACAAAGATACTACAAAAAAAGAAAATTACAGCCCAATATCACTGATGAATATAGATGCAAAAATCCTCAACAAAATACTAGCAAACAGAATCCAACAACACATTAAAAGGATCATACACCATGATCAAGTGGGATTTATCCCAGGGATGTGAGGATTCTTCAATATATGCAAATCAATCAATGTGATACACCATATTAACAAATTGAAGAATAAAAACCATATGATCATCTCAATAGATGCAGAAAAAGCTTTTGACAAAATTCAACACCCATTTATGATAAAAACTCTCCAGAAAGTGGGCACAGAGGGAAACTACCTCAACATAATAAAGGCCATATATGACAAACTCACAGCAAACATCATTCTCAATGGTGAAAAACTGAAAACATTTCCTCTAAGATCAGGAACACGACAAGGATGTCCGCTTTTGCCACTATTACTCAACATAGTTTTGGAAGTCCTAGCCACGTCAATCAGAGAAGAGAAATAAATGAAAGGAATACAAATTGGAAAAGTAGAAATAAAACTGTCACTATATGCAGATGACATTATACTATACATAGATAATCCTAAAGATGCCACCAGAAAACTACTAGAGTTAATCAATGAATTTGGTAAAGTCGATTCTCTTCTCTTTATCTTTGGTGTACATCCTATATGTTTTTGCTTTGGTGTTACCATGAGACTTACATAAAACATACATATAACAGTCCATTTTAAGCTGATAACAACTTAACCTAGGTCACATACAAAAACTCATTCCCACCCTACATTTTATTTTAATGTCACAATTTATATCTTTTTAATTTTATATTATTAATTATTGTAATTATAATAATTTTTAATACTTTTGTCCTGTAACCTTATACTAGTGATAAGAGGTTAACACATCACCATTTTTACACTATATGTGTATTGTGAATTTGACTATGTACTTTACCAGCGTGCTTTATATTTTTATATGTTTTCATGTTGCCAATTAGCATCCTTTGATTTCAGCTTGAACTCTTTTCAGCATTTCTTGTAAGGCAGATTTAGTGGTGATTAACTCCTTCAGCTTTTGTTTGTGTGAAAAAGTCTTTATCTTGCCTTTGAGAAGGACAACTTTGCCAGGTAAGTTTTTCTTAGTTGGCAGGTTTTTTTCTCCTTTTAGTACCATCAATATATCTCATCACTCTCCTGGTGTGCAAGGTTTCTGCTGAGAAATCTGCTTATAGCCTTTTGGGAGTTCCCTTGTATGTGAGGACATTTTTCTCTTGGCTGCTTTTAAAAATTTCTCTTTGTCTTTGATTTTAGTCTGTTTCATTATAATGTGTCTTGGTGAGGTTCTCTTTACATTGAGTTTGTTTGGTGACCTATGAACTTCATGAACTTGGATGTCTAAATTTCTCTTTAGATTTGGGAAGTTCTTAGCCATTATTTTTTAAAATAAGCTTTTTGCCCCTTTCTCCCTCTCCTTTCCTTCTGGGACTCCAATAATTCATATATTGTTTCTGTTAATGATATTCGGTAGTTCACATAGATTTTATTCACTCTTTTAAAAATTCTTTTTAATTTGTTCTCCCCTGACTGGGTAATTTCAAATGATCTGTCTTCTACTTCACAGGTTCTTTCTTCTGCTTAGATAAAGTCTGCTTTTCTTGCTATCTATTGTATTCTACTGTATTCTTCACCTCCAGTATTTCTCTTTGCTTCTTTTAAAAATGATTTTTATCTCCCTGTTAAATTTCTTATTTTGTTCATGTACTGTTTTCCTGATTTAATTGAATTGTTTTCTGTGTTTTCTTGTAGCTCACTAAGCTTCCTTAAAACAACTATTTTGAATTCGTAATCTGGCAAATCATAGACCTCCATTTATTTGGGGTTGGTTCCTGGAAAATTATTATGTTCCTTTGGTGGTGTCATGTTTCTTTGATTTTTTTATGTTCCTTGAAGTCTTGTACTGCTATCTTTGCACTTGAAGGAGTCACCTCCACCAGTCTTTACTGACCTCTTCAGTGGGTCCAACCTCAGACTGTTTTTGCTCTAATGGTGTGCTGGTATTTCTCCACTTGACTATTGGACCTCTACAGAGGCACTCTCATGCATGAGTAATTGTCAAAATCAGCATTCTTTGTGGAGAAGATGCTAGAAAACTCCTACTTTGTCATTTTGATGACATCACTCTCTGATTTAACTCATTTTGATATCACATTCCTCATGGCTCTAGCTCTTGTCATAAGAAATCTGGGAAGTATGCCTTCCAGCAATGCCAGTACTTCCTCAATGGAAGTTAAGCATTCCTTAACTATCAGAAAGTAAATTTTAATAAGAAACAGAGAGCATTGCCTCATTTCATTAATAATAACTACCGATTTCTTCCCCTTCATACCTGTTTTGATGTTCTCTTACCAGTATCTCTGCTTTGAGTGCTGCCTTCAGGTGGCATAGGTCTGCCTGTTGCTATTGTACTCAGTTTGTGTGTCCTCCTTCTGTACTCACTATTGTCCTGTGCTCTGGGACATCTGTGTCCTAGTCCATCTTCACTTAGATTCTCTCGCTATTAATAGGAAGGCGCTAATATAGTTCATTCTGTATCCTAGTAGGATTATTTTAAATATTTTATTGAAGTATAATGCACATATATACATATACATATAGAAAATATAAGTGTACAGCTCACTGAATTTTCACAAGTTCAACATATGCATTCAACTGGCACCCAGCTCAAGAAACAGATTATTACCAGTGCCCCAGAAACCTCTCTCATGTTAGTCCCCCATCGCCATTGCCTGTACCAAAGATAACCACATGATGACCACTAACAGCACATTTTAGTCTTGCTGTGTTTTTGTACTTTACATAAGTTTGATTATATAGTATATATTCTTTTGGATATACTTCTTTTGCCTAATATGTTTGTGAGATTCATCTATATTATTGAAAAGTAGAGGGTTTATTCTCATTGATCTATGTACTCCTTTGTGTGATTATATTATTTTATTGAATCAGGTGTCATAGGAACATTTGGCATTTCCATATTATTCCTATTTTGAATAATGTTGCTAATTTTTTTTTTTAAAACAGAATTTAAAGCTTTTGCTATTAAAGCTGGGAAGCATATTTGGGAAATGACAGAGTTACTATTATATGTTGTCTTATTGGTAACCTCAGAGAACAAAACATTATCCACTGCTCCACCTTTATTTATTTTTTATTTTTTATTTATTCTGTTCCATGGCAGTGATTTCCACTATTCTGTATTCCAGTTCACTTATTCAGTCCTCTGCCTCATCTATTCTGCTATTGATTCCTTCTAGTGTATTTTTCATTTCAGTTATTGTATTGTTCAACTCACCTTGTTTGTTTTTTATATCTTCTAGCTCTGTGTTAAACATTTCTTATATCCTCCTGGTCTGTGCCTTCATTCTTTTTCCGAGATCTTGGAGCATCTTTACTATCATTACTCTGAATTATTTTCCAGGTAGTTTGCCTATCTTCACTTCACTTAGTTGTTCTTCTGTGGTTTTATCTTGTTACTTTGTCTGGAATAGATTCCTCTGCTGTCTCATTTTGTCTAACTTTCTGAGTTTGCAGCCTCTGTTCCACAGGCTGCAGGATTGAGGTTCCTCTTGCTTTGAGTGTTTGCCCCCTGGTAGGTGAGGCTGGTCTAAGATGCTCATGCAGGCTTCCTGGTAGGAGGGAATGGTGTCTCCCCACTGGTGGGTGGAGCTGGATCTTGTCTCTCTGGTGGGCAGGGAGAGATGAAGGTTTATTTCTTCCTTGCAGAGAGTGGAATGTACAGCACAGCTTCAGGTATCTTTAAAGAAATACTTTCTTCCCTATTCTTCCACCCCAAATCATTTTATACCCTCAATTATGAGTGAGGGGCTTGAGGGCTGTAAATTTTTATGTTAAGTCATGTGTACATTCTATCATCTCCTTTGAATATGTTTTCTATTGTCTCTCATTGACTCAGCAAAAAATTATTTTTTAACATACAGTTATACTTATTTTCATAATGTTGATGAAAATATTAATCATTTGACCTAAGAAAAAAGTGGAAAATTTTATTTGAGCCAAATTGAGGGTTAAACACCAGGAACAACCTTTCAGAAAGTTCCAAGAACTCTTCTGCCTGTTAGAAGTCAAAGCACAGTTATATAAGGTTTTGAGACAGAGGGCTATACATTAAATGACATATTATTGACAGTTTACACAATCTAGATCTAAACCTTAAAAACAAGTAGTGGGTCATGGGTCATCATAGCCCCTTATGAAATTAAGAAGGAAGATTATCTCCTAAGGAGTTGTGACCCTTGATGAGATTAAGAAGGAATGTTATTTCTTAAGGAGGTCTGGTTAATGCAGATGCACAATACACACTAAAGGGGAGAGAGGAGGCCCAAACTGTCAAAAAAAATATTTTATGTTTAAATTTTTCTCATCTTGCCATAAAATATGAATTTTATTTCATCAGTAATGTCTTTGATAAAGCATAGAAACCACTAAACACAAAGAGAAAATAATATATTCTATGGCACAGGTTTCATTGAAAGTTAATTAAGTTTTTCATCTATAAAGGAGTAAGACTTCTTCTTCTGCCATGACAGAGTAACAGGACCAGATTTGCCCTCCCAATGTAAACAACAACAAAAATGGTGAAATACATAAAACAAGTATTTTCAGACATTGAATAACTGGCAACACTGGACAGTGATTCCTGAGAGGGAAACAAAATGAGCTCTCCAATTGCCTCTGGATATTTTCTTGAGAGGATTCTAGATTGCAGCAAAAGCTGAAAGAACTCATTATGAGCACACAAGCATTACAATAAATGTTAAAGGAAGTCCCTTAGGCAGAAGGACATTGATATCAGATGGAAATATGGATCTAAAGATAAAGAGAGAATTGAAGAGCATCAGAAATTGTAAATATGTGGGTAAGTATATCAGAATTGAAAGTCATCTCCAAAGTCTCCAGTTGAACCAAGTGCACAGTGATATACTGATGAACAAAGAAGAAGGAAAAAATAGTATATTAACAACTCTTTAGGAAAACTGACAGATTGTATAGTGCCAAAGTGGCCACAATTTCCAAACCAAACTTAATTTCTACAAAGTCTTTTAATACTATTTATGCTTACCTGGAAGGGACAAGATCAAAAAGTACTGAAGTCTTGAAGGGGAGATTGGATGAAGGTAGTCAAAAGATACAAACTTCGAGTTATAAGATAAATAAGTACTAGGAATGTGATCAATATCATTAACACTGCTGTGTGTTATATATGAAAGTTGTTAAGAGAGTGGATCCTGGGAATTCTCATCACAAGGAAAAAAACTTTTTTTCTTTTTCTTTTATTTTGTATCTATGTGAGACAATGGATGTTCACTAAACTTATCCTGGTAAACATTTCATGATATATGTAAGTCAAATTATTATGCTGTACACCTTAAACCTATATGGTGCTATATGTCAATTATTTTTACCAAACCTGCCTGTGAGTAGTAAAGCCAATCTACCGACGTCATTTTGTGATGAAGGAAAGTGCAGTCTTTTTTGCAGGAGTCAAGCAAGGAGTCTGGGAAGCTAGTGCTCAAAAGACCCAAACTTCCCCATGGGTTTCAGGGAAAGGGTTTTAAAGGCAAGGTGAAGGAGAGAATCTCAGGGTGCATGACCAGCTCATGCACAATTCTCTGATTGGTTGATGGTAAGGTAACAGGGTGGTGTCACAAGGGTTAACATCATCAGTCCTCAGGCTCCAGTTGGTCTGGGGGCTGAGTGCTCATGGTCATCATGCAGTTAACATCTTCCATCTGGTGGGGGTTTTAGTATCTGCAAAACAACGGAGGAATGTGCAACAGACACTGTTACCTATGTCCTTCAGGGAGGAACTAAAGATTCTGTGACTGCCATATGACTGATTTATCATTTAAATTGTTACCAGTTCTCCTGATCCAATTGCTATTTTTCCTGTTGTTACTATATATTCACATTCTTTCAATCATTAATTTTTGAGCCAGACTTTTGTGACTCAGGGGAGGCCTGAGAAACTAAAGTTTTTCTACAAACAAAAGGCAAGCAGAGGACATAAGGGTGTCTGTCCTGGAAAGGCCCCATAGGGTCCTGCTTGGTTACATTATATCTCAATAAAACTGAAAAAAAAAAAGTAATGAAGTCTTTGAATTGAGAAAGTTCACAACATTGAGATACTCATTACTTTTCAGCTCTGTGTTCTACATGTTTAAGAGGAAAAGAAAAGCACAAAAATCTGCTTTTTGCATACATTTAATATGTCACTCAGTGAATGTTGTAAAATTGTTTTAAACATTCATGATACTCGGCTTTAGGCAAAGTTTCTTTACTATAGGTGACTGGGAGACAATTTGAGTCTATTAGTTGCCTGGAAAGCAGATTGGAGAGATGGAGTTAGTCATTTTGGTCTGGGAGTCAGTGTTCTATGGAGGGAAAAGGACTTAATGCAGGTGGACTTTATAACTGCTCGATGTGGATAGGGCTTCTGGTGCTTCCCAGAAACATCTGTACTTTCCCATAAGACAACAAAGCAAGTAATGTCATCTTTGAAACGCTAAAATTTTAGATGATCATGTAAGTCAGAAAATTTTCTATACTTTCTATAATTACAATCACTGATCCAGTGAACAGTAAAAAAAAAAGGTCATTTCTAATTATTGATAAATGTTTGTGTAGTAGACAGATATTCAAATAGCAAAACAATAAATTAAGAAAAAAGTCTCTAAACAGGTTGTTAACAATAGGGCTTAAAAGTTTGTTTGTTTTTTCTAATTTGCAATTCCATTTAAGGGAAAATTGCAGACTTCTTTACATACCATAGGATTGGAGTGGTTTTTTGGTTTTTGTGCTCATACATTTACGTCTCCCTGAATTTGCTGGTCCATTTTCCAAAAGGTATTCATTTATGTTGGTTACCATAGAAACCAGAAGTGCTCCATTTGTATGTAATTCTTTGCACATATTCCCTCCCCTTTCTTGCTTCTCAAGTCAGCTAAATTGCTTTACGTGGCATTTTATGTAGAATAACCTTTGTTTGTTTAAGTCTTTCATGAAACAAAGCTTCTTAACTTCAACTGTGTTACTTTATATTAATCTAAATCATAATTTTGACTTGTGAATTTTGCTGAAAAAATGACTGACTGAATAAAACAGAAATGTTTTCTAAATAAAATAGCACTCACACATTAGAGTTGAAATTGAGTGGGAAAATCAAGACAACAGTAGTCTGCTTTAGAAAAGCTCTAAATGTTACTTTGCTAAACCATGAAAAATATGCTTAAATAATTGGCATTTTCAAAGGGTGAATGTTTTGGCAAGCATTACAGTCAACTACATAGGAAGCAGTAATTGAGTAACTTGTGTGCCCAAGCATTTTGCTGGGTCAAGGGAATACAAAGACTTGGAAGACGGAGTCACTGTTTTCAAGGTGTTTTGAAATTAGTTTGAACTCAGAGAATATAGGTTTGATTAGAAGCTGTGGATGTTAAACACTTTTAAGCCATATCATTTGAGAAATATGCAGAATATGTGTACATTTTGCACAATGATTAGACATACTAATGAGCCACTTATGTCCCTTTTATTACCTTAGTCACACACCTCCCGTAAAAGATGTTCTCCCTACCACTGTTTCTTTTCTTATGTCAGTATGTCAGTTTTGATTTCCAGTTGTTTGCCTTTCCAATATAATTCTTCCAATTCTCTAGGAGAGGGTAGCATATAGAGCTGAAAGAGAATGTTGGATCAGTATCCAGGAAACCAGCATTCAGCCCTACCTCTGTCACTAACTATGAATCTCTGTGCCCTTAAGCAAGTCACTTTACTTCACTAGATTTCATTGTTCAAATCTGTAAAGTCAGAGACTGGTTGAGAGTTCTTTAACAACCTGTGTAACTCTAGGAGATGAATTCTGATTCTGTTATTCTAAAAAGCTATTTTCAGGATACTATAAATTCTAAGTGATTTATATGAAGAACCTATTAGAATTCCCCAGAAGTTCCTTAACATTTTGCCAGAAGTGTCAGTTGCGTAGAAGGCAGTGAACAGGCCTTCTCTGCCAGAGCCACCTTGTGGCTTCAGTGTATTGACAGGTGTGAAGAGTGGCCAAATTTTAGAAGAATGGCAGCTGCCATATCGGTAGACAAAGGATGTGTGGCATCAAGCTATCAGACACTGCAGCCGCCCCCAACTGTGCACCCTGAGGGGATTCAGGATGGAGAAAACAGGGTAGTTTTCTGGCCCTAGATAGCTAAGGTGCATATCAAAGGAATGATTTCAATGAGCCCAGACTCTTGCATCTTCCCATACATAGAAAAGTGCTAAATTCATTAACTTGAAATGTCTGTTTTTCTTTAATTAACAGTAATCTTCTGATGTTCTGACTCCTTTTTTTTTTTTGCAAAACCTCCTACAAACTCTGGCTTCTCCCTTACCTCTTCAGAGCAGTCCCTCAGAGCTATCTGAGGCTTAAATTCTCAGCAAGTCCTCCTAATAAAACATAATCCTCAACTTTTGGGTTGTGTTTTTTTTTTTTTCAGTTGACACTTCTGAGGTAATTTGTGGTTTACTTAAAGTATTGCTCCACTGAAGAGTCTTTTTAATTTAGATGCACCATCAGCTCAGAACCCATCAAAAGTTTCACAGATATGATGTGAAAACATCTAAGTATCTACCATATATTTTCTCTAAGACCTTAGTTTAGCTTTCTGTAGACATATTCACTATCCTAGCAATCATCAAATATTTGGGAGTTATTAGACTAATGCTAGGTTTGCCCATGTCTTCACTCTCATAGTGAATGTATGTTATCTTTCAGTTTCACAGTTTTCTTATGAGTAGCAAATAAGCGAGTGGATATGAAAACATTTTATAAACTGGAAAGTGTTATAGAAATATATACATTATTGTTCATAAGTGTTTTGGTGGTCTTACAACCAGGGAACTATTATCATTATAATCATGATGTTGTTACTTTTGGTAAAAGTGAGGTAGCAAGTGGTGAATACCTCTTTCATACCTCTGTGTCCTCTTTCTCTAAATTGCTCCCATTACCATCTGCAGCACAGCATCTTCAGCCTCTTTTCTGAATGTGGCTTCCACAATTTTAATCTAACTTAAACTTGGCTCCCACTTGAAGACAGATTCCCTCATAGACCTCTCAAGTGGTGGCTGTTTGCTCTTTTATATCATTTATACCACTGGCCTGGAGACGTGGCAAGGGTCTTCTTTGTTCCTTATGGCTGCTTCCACACCTTTTGTCTCTTCTTTTACCTTAACCTCCCACCCCCTGGCTCTTTGTAGCCTTTGCCATTAAACCATACCACACTTTAACAATACAACACTTACTATGTTCTAATCAATTTATAGATACCCACTTCTTCAATCTTTACAGCAATCCCATGAGGTCAATATTTTTATTGTCATCATTATCTCCATTTGACACACATAGCAACTGAGAAACAGAGAGTTTATTAAGTAACTTGCTTAAGATTGTAGAGTTGATAAGAAGCAGAGCTAGGATTCAAACCCTTGCAGTCTGGCTTCACTCTCCATGTTTTTTCTATATTGCTTCTGTCTATACTGCCTCTGGCCCTGTTTCTCTCCATGCCCTCAATCTGAGTTATTTTCTTTGAAGCACTTTTACCACCTAAAATATTAAATATTTGTCTACTTGTTTATTATCTATCTCCCCTACCAAAATGTCAGCTCCACGAAAGCAGGGACTTTATTCTTTTGTTCAGTGCTTACAAGTGCCGGTAATATAGTTGGTATTTCAAAAATGTTTTATAAATGAATGAATGAATGGATGAACATTATAACCTGAGCTGGTTATTTAGCAGCTGCCTCTCAGGTGGAGCTAGGGTACTGCAAACTGCCTTTCTGCTTTTCAGCCTAGCTGCCTCTGTGTTAGAATCTGCCAGTAGGGGGCATTAGCGGGAGCTTGCAAGGTTGAAGCAGGAGTGGGGAGACTCACTACTCCCTGTCTGTTGCCTGCTCCTGTCAGTATCTCCCCAGCAAAGCTTCTTCATGTCAGCAGTAGCAATTCCTTCCTGTAGCTGCAGTTGATACCAGATTGCAGTTTTCTTGGAGAACCAGCTGTATCATGACCACTCAGAGATGTCCAGCCGCAGTTGAGCAGTAACCTCTCCTCATAGATTTGAGTTTCAGGTCCATGGGTCCCTCCTCCAAGCATCTAGGTTTCAGTCATTATAACCTTTTCCCTTTGTCCCCCTAGCTGTTAAGAGTGGTCCTTGTGCTGTTTCCATGATTCCTTGGTATTCCCTTCTTGCCTTTTCAATTTTCTAATACATGGATAATACTTTTTATTTATTTATTTATTTTTACATTTTTATTGGAGTATAATTGCTTTACAATGTTGTGTTAGTTTCTGCTGTATAACAAAGTGAGTCAGCTATACGTATACATATATCCCCATATCTCCTCGCTTTTATGTCTCACTGCCACCCTCCCTATCCCACTCCTCTAGGTGATCACAAAGCACCGAGCTGATCTCCCTGTGCTATGCAGCTGCTTCCCACTTGCTATCTATTCTACATTTGGTAGTGTATATATGTCCATGCTACTCTCTCACTTTGTCCCAGCTTCTCATTCCACCACCGCCTCAAGTCCATTCTCTACGACTGTATCGTTATTGCTGTCCTGCTGCTAGGCTCATCAGAACCAATTTTTTTTAGATTCCATATATGTGTGTTAGCATACAGTATTTGTTTTTCTCTTTCTGACTTACTTCACTCTGTATGACAGACTCTAGGTCCATCCATCTCACTACAAACAACTCAATTTCTTTCTTTTTGTTTTTTTTAATAAATTTATTTTATTTTTGTCTGCGTTGGGTCTTTGTTACTGCAGGTGGGCTTTCTCTAGTTGCAGGGAGCGCGGGCTACTCTTCATTGCAGTGCGCGGGCTTCTCATTGCAGTGGCTTCTCTTGTTGTGGAGCATGGGCTCTAGGAGCACAGGCTTCAGTAGTTGTAGCACTCAGGCTCAGTAGTTGTGGCTTGTGGGCTCTAGAGCGCAGGCTCAGTAGTTGCGACGCACGGACTCAGTTGCTTCGCGACATGTGGGATTTTCCCAGACCAGGGCTTGAAGCCATGTCCCCTGAATTCGCAGGCGGATTCTTAACCACTGTGCTACCAGGGAAGTCCCAATTTCATTTCTTTTTATGGCTGAGTTATATTCCATTGTATATATGTGTCACATCTTCCTTACCCATTCATCTGTCAATGGACATTTAGGTTGCTTCCATGTCCTGGCTATTGTAAATAGAGCTGCAATGAACATTGTGGTACAAGACTCTTTTTGAATTATGGTTTTCTCAGGGTATATGCCCAGTGGTGGGATTGCTGGGTCATATGGTAGTTCAATTTTTAGTTTTTTAAGGAATCTCCATACTGTTCTCCATAGTGGCTGTATCAATTTATATTCCCACCAACAGTGCAAGAGGGTTCCCTTTTCTCCACACCCTCTCCAGCATTTATTGCTGGTAGATTTTTGATGATGGCCATTCTTACCAGTGTGAGGTGATACCTCATTGTAGTTTTGATTTGCATTTCTCTAATGATTAGTGATGTTGAGCATCCTTTCATGTGTTTGTTGGCAATCTGTATATCTTTGGAGAAATGTCTATTTAGGTCTTCTGCCCATTATTGGATTGGGTTGTTTGTTTTTGTGATATTGAGCTGCATCAGCTGCTTGTATATTTTGGAGATTAATCCTTTGTCAGTTGCTTCATTTGCAAATATTTTCTCCCATTCTGAGGGCTGTCTTTTCATCTTGTTTATGGTTTCCTTTGCTGTGCAAAAGCTTTTGAGTTTCATTAGGTCTCATTTGCTTATTTTTGTTTTTATTTCCATTTCTCTAGGAGGTGGGTCAAAAAGGATCTTGCTGTGATTTATGTCATAGAGTGTTCTGCCTATGCTTTCCTCGAAGAGTTTTATGGTGTCTGGCCTTACATTTACGTCTTTAATCCATTTTCAGTTTATTTTTGTGTATGGTGCCATGAAGTGTTCTAATTTTATTCTTTTACATGTAGCTGTTCAGTTTTCCCAGCACCACTTTTTGAAGAGACTGTCTTTTCTCCATTGTGTATTCTTGCCTCCTTTGTCAAAGATAAGGTGACCATATGTGCATGAGTTTTTCTCTGGGGCTTTCTATCCTGTTCCGTTGATCTATATTTCTGCTTTTGTGCCAGTACCATAATGTCTTGATTACTGTAGCTTTGTAGTATAGTCTGAAGTAAGGGAGCCTGATTCCTCCAGCTCCGTTTTTTTTTCTCAAGATTGCTCTGCCTACTCAGGATCTTTTGTGTTTCCATACAAATTGTGAAATTTTTTCTTCTGGTTCTGTGAAAAATGCCATTGGTAGCTTAATAGGCATCACATTGTAGCTGTAGATGGCTTTGAGTAGTATAGTCATTCTCACAAGGTTGATTCTTCCAATCCAAGAACATGGTATATCTCTCCATCTGTTTCTATCGTCTTTGATTTCTTTCATCAGTGTCTTATAGTTTTCTGCATACAGGTCTTTTGTCTCCTTAGGTAGGTTTATTCCTAGGTATTTTATTCTTTTTGTTGCAGTGGTAAATGGGAGTGTTTCCTTAATTTCTCTTTCAGATTTTTCATTGTTAGTGTATAGGAATGCAAGAGATTTCTGTGCATTAATTTTGTATCCTGCTACTTTACCAAATTCATTGATTAGCTCTAGTAGTTTCCTGGTAGCATCTTTAGGATTCTCTATGTATAGTATCATGTCATCTGCAAACAGTGACAGTCTTACTTCTTTTCTGATTTCGTTTCATTTTATTTCTTCTCCGATTGCTGTGGCTAAACCTTCCAAAACTATGTTGAATAACATTGGTGAGAGTGGGCACCCTTGTCTCTTTCCTGATCTTAGAGGAAATGGTTTCAGTTTTTTGCTTTTGGGTTTGACATATATGGCCTCTATTATGTTGAGGTAGGTTCCCTCTATGCCTACTTTCTGGAGAGTTTTTATCATATATGGGTGTTGAATTTTGTCAAAAGCTTTTTCTGCCTCTATTGAGATGATCATATGGTTTTTCTCCTTCAATTTGTTAATATGGTGTATCACATTGATTGATTTGCATATATGGAAGAATCCTTGCATTCCTGGGGTAAATCACACTTGATCATGGTGTATGATCCTGTTAATGTGCTGTTGGATTCTGTTTGCTAATAGTTTGTTGAGTATTTTTGCATCTATGTTCATCAGTGGTATTGGCCTGTAGTTTTTTTTCTTTGTGACATCTTTGTCTGGTTTTGGTATCAGGGTGTTGGTAGCTTCGTAGAATGAGTTGTGGATTGTTCCTCACTCTGCTATGTTTTGGAAGGGTTTGAGAAAGGTAGGTGTTAGCTCTTCTCTAAATGTTTGATAGAATTCACCTGTGAAGCCGTCTGGTTCTGGGCCTTTGTTTGTTGGAAGATTTTTAATCACCATTTCAATTTCAGTGCTTGAGATTGGTCTGTTTATATTTTCTATTTTTTCCTGGTTCAGTCTTGGAATGTTGTAGTTTTCTAAGAATTTGTCGATTTCTTCCACATTGTCCATTTTATTGGCATATAGTTGCTTGTAGTAGTCTCTAATGATCCTTTGTATTTCTGCAGTGCCAGCTGTTACTTCTCCTTTTTTATTTCTAATTCTGTTGATTTGAGTCTTCTGCCTTTTTTTCTTGATGAGTCTGCCTAATGGTTTATCAATTTTGTTTATCTTCTCAAAGAATCAGCTTTTAGTTTTATTGATCTTTGCTATAGTTTCCTTCATTTCTTTTTCATTTATTTCTGATTTGATCTTTATGATTTCTTTCCTTCTGCTAACTTTGGGATTTTTTGTTCTTCTTTCTCTAATTACTTTAGGTGTAAGGTTAGGTGGTTTATTTGAGATTTTTCTTGTTTCTTGAGTTAGGATTATATTGCTATAAACTTCCCTCTCAGAACTGCTTTTGCTGCATCCCATAGGTTTTGGGTCATCATGTTTTTATTGTCATTTGTTTCTAAGTGTTTTTTGGTTTCCTCTTTGATTTCTTCAGTGATCTCTTGGTTATCTAGTAGTGTATTGTTTAGCCTCCATGTGTATGAATTTTTTACAATTTTTTTTCCTGTAATTCATATCTTGTCTCATAGCATTGTGGTCAGAAAAGATACTTGATATGATTTCAATTTTCTTAAGTTTATCGAGCCTTGATTTGTGACCCAAGATATGATCTATCTTGGAGAATGTTCCATGTGCACTAGAGAAGATAGTGTATTCTTTTGTTTTTGGATGGACTATCCTATAAATATCAATTAAGTCCATCTTCTTTAGTATCATTTAAAGCTTGTGTTTCCTTATTTATTTTCATTTTGGATGATCTGTCCATTGGTGTAAGTGGGGTGTTAAAGTCCCCTACTATTTTCGTGTTACTGTCGATTTCCCCTTTTATGGCTGTTAGCATTTGCCTTATGTATTGAAGGGCTCCTATGTTTGGTGCATAAATATTTACAATTGTTATATCTTCTTTTTGGATTGATCCATTGATCATTATCTAGTGTCCTTTTTTGTCTTTTGTAATAGTCTTTATTTTAACGTCTATCTTGTCTGATATGAGAATTGCTACTCCAGCTTTCTTTTGATTTCCATTTGCATGGAATATCTTTTTCCATCCCCTCACTTTCAGTCTGTATGTGTCCCTGCGTCTGAAGTGGGTCTCTTGTAGACAGCATACATATGGGTCTTGTTTTCATATCCATTCATCCAGTCTATGTCTTTTGGTTGGAGCTTTTAATCCATTTACATTTAAGGTAATTATTGATGTGTATTTTCCTATTATCATTTTCTTAATTGTTTGCATTTGTTATTGTAGGTCTTTTCCTTCTCTTGTGTTTCCTGCCTAGAGAAGTTCCTTTAGCATTTGTTGTAAAGCTAGTTTGGTGGTGCTGAATTCTCTTAGCTTTTGCTTGTCTGTAAAGATTTTAGTTTCTCCATCAAATCTGAATGAAATCCTTGTTGGGTAGAGTAATCTTGGTTGTAGGTTTTTCCCTTTCATAACTTTAAATATGACCTACCACTGCCTTCTGGCTTGCAGAGTTTCTGCTGATAGATCAGCTGTTAACCTTATGGGGATTCCCTTGTATGTTTTTGTTGCTTTTCCCTTGCTGCTTTTAATATTTTTTCTTTGAATTTAATTTTTGATAGTTTGATTAATATGTGTCTTGGTGTGTTTCTCCTTTGATTTATCCTGTATGGGACTCTCTGTGGTTCCTGTACTTTTTTGACGGTTTCCTTTCCCATGTTAGGGAAGTTTTTGACTATAATCTCTTCAAATATTTTCTCAAGACCCTTTGTTTTTCTCTTCTTCTTCTGGGATCCCTATAATTCAAATTTTGGTGCATTTAATGTTATCCCAGAGGTCTCTGAGACCGTCCTGAATTCTTTTCATTCTTTTGTCATTATTGTGTTCTGTGGCAATTATTTCCACTATTCTATCCTCGAGGTCACTTATCCTTTCTTCTTCCTCAGTTATTCTGCTATTGATTCCTTGCAGAGTATTTTTAATTTCATTTATTTTGTTGTTCACCAGTGTTTGTTTACTCTTTATTTCTTCTAGGTCCTTGTTAACATTTATTCTATTTTTCCCATTCTATTTCCAATATTTTGGATCATATTTACTATCACTTCTCTGAATTCTTTTTCAGGTAGACTGCCTATTTCCTCCTCATTTGTTTGGTCTGGTGGGTTTTTACCTTGCACCTTCATCTGTTGTGTATTTCTCTTCTCATTTTGTTTAACTTTCTGTGCTTAGTGTCTCCTTTTCACATGCTGCTTGTTCCTAGTTCCTTTTACTTCTGGTGTCTGCCCCCAGCTGAGGTTTGTTCGGTAGCTGGTGTAGGCTTCCTGGTGCGGGAGACTGTTGCCTGTGTTCTGGTGGATGGAGCTGGATCTTGTCCCTCTGATGGGCAGGGCCATGTCTGGTGGTGTGTTTTGGGGTGTCTGTGAACTTAGTATGAGTTTAGGCAGCCTCTCTGCTAATGGGTGGAGTTGTACTCCTATCTTGCTAGTTGTTTGGCCTGGGATGTCCTGCACTGGAGCTTGCTGACCGTTGGGTGGAGCTGGGTCTTAGTGTTGAGACGGAGATCTTTGGGAGAGCTTTTGCTGATTAATATTACATGGGGCCAGTAGGTCTCTGGTCGTCCAATGTCCTGGACTTAGCTCTCACATCTTGGAGGCTCAGCCCA
Organism: Balaenoptera physalus; assembly: GCF_965194825.1. Taxonomy (NCBI): domain Eukaryota; kingdom Metazoa; phylum Chordata; class Mammalia; order Artiodactyla; family Balaenopteridae; genus Balaenoptera; species Balaenoptera physalus. Next base: position 55,177,068 of record NC_138883.1, read on the forward strand.
ACTCCTGGATGGAGCACCAAGACCCTGCCAGCCACTCGGCATGGAAGAAAAGGAAGAAAAAAAAAAATCGAAGAGAGAGAACCCCAAGACAAATGGTAAAGGCAAAAAAGCAAAACTCAACAGATGAAATCACACAAAGAAACACACACACAGTCACAACAAGAGAGAGAAAAAAAAAGGAAGAGAGCAACCAAACCAATAAGCAAACCCTCAAATGAAAACAGACACTAAAAAGTAAACTAAGATAAACATAAAACTGAAGCCAAATCAAATGCAGAAAGGAAACCCCAAGTCCACATTGCCCCTAAATTCCACTGCCTGAATTTTGGGAACACTCATTTTCTATTCAGGCATTCCACAGATGCAGGGTTTACCAAGCCAATTGTGGGGATTTAACCTGCTGCTTCTGAGGCTGCGTGGAGAGATCTCCCTTTCTCTTCTTTGTTCGCACAGCTTCTGGGGTTCAGCTTTGTTTTTTACCCCTCCTCTGCATTTAGGCCGCCCTCAGGCATCTTTTCTCTGCCCAGACAGGAGGGGGTTAAAGCAACTGCTGATTAGGGCTCTCTTGCTCTCTCAGGCCAGAGAGAAGGAAAGGTATTGTAGTCATAATTGGGATGTGGGGAATGTCTGCAGCGGCAGAGGCCAGTGTGAAGTTGCAACAGCCTGAGGCATGCGTGTGTTCTCCTGCGGAAGTTGGCCCTGGATCACAGGACCCTGGCAGTGGCGTGCTGCACAGGCTCCCAGGAGGGTGTGGGTAGTGACCTGCACTTGCACACAGGATGCTTGGTGGCAACGGCGGCAGTGGTAGCAGTCCATGCCTGCCTCTGTGATCCAAGATGATGGTCGTGGCTTGCGCCCGTCTCTGTAGCTCACTTAGGCGGTGCTCTGCCATCTGTGGGCACACGGAACAGGAAGCCCCTCTGCTCACACACCCTGAAACAATGGTCTCTTGCCTCTTCAGCAGGTCCAGACTTTTTCCCGAACTCCCTCCTGGCTAGCTGTGGTGCACTAGCCCCCTTCAGGCTGTGTTCACGCAGCCAACCCAGTCCTCTCCCTGGGGTCTGACCTCCGAAGCCAGAGCCTCAGCTCCTAGCCCCCACCTGCCCCGGTGGGTGAGCAGACAAGCCTCTAGGGCTGGTGAGTGCTGCTCGGCACCGATCCTCTGTGCGGGAATCTCTCCACTTTGCCCTCCACACCCCTGTTGCTGCACTCTCCTCCATGGCTCCGAAACTTCCCCCCATGCCACCCCCTGTCTCTGCCAGTGAAGGGGCTTCCTAGTGTGTGGAAACTTTTCCTCCTTCACAGCTCCCTTCCAGAGGCACAGGTCCCATCCTTATTGCTTTGTCTTTTTTTTCTTTTTTCTTTTGCCCTACCCAGTTTCATGGGGATTTTCTTGCCTTTTTCGAAGTCTGAGGTCTTCTGCCAGTGTTCAGTAGGTGTTCTGTAGGAGCTGTTCCACATGTAGATGTATTTTTGATGGATTTGTGGGGAGGAAGGTGATATCCACTTCTTACTCCTCTGTCATCTTGAAGGTTGACTGGTTAATACTTTTTAGATTAGATTCTCTTTGTTCCAATAACTGGTATGGTTTCTGTCTCCTGACTGTTTCCTGACCAATACAAAATTGGTACCAGGAGTAGGATCAGGAAATAGAACCTCAAAGATGAGATTTGATGATTAGCCTGGCTGTACTTGAGCCTAACTGCAGTGCTGAGTTCTATGCAAATTTGTAATGGGATGTTAGTAATCCATGGTGTGCAGTGGTATCACGATTAATTAAATTTTCTTCTGCTGTTGATAGTGTTGAATGACTAATATTCAAGTGCATTGGTAGCTCCTGACCAATATGACAATAATGATGACTACAAGTTTGTGGCAAGCGATGGCTTCCTTTGAATGCACAGGTATACTCCCAGAAGAAATTCAAGCTCAGATCTTTAAACTCTCAGCCAAAGTCATTATCTGAGAACCAGAGATCTTCTTACGAGAATCTTTTATTTCTTATAGCTCACTGAAAATCAGGCATAAAATTAAATAGTGCCAATTGCAGAAATACAACATAAGTTGCAATATTGCCAAGTCTCTTATATGAAAGGGAATTGATTGGGAAGGAGTGAAACCTGGAAGCTTGGAGTGAGAACATCTGAGTGGATTTATACTGAATATGAAGTATTAGTTAGTGGATATTTCCATGAAAACCAATAAAAATCCAGAAGAAAAAACTCATACTTTAAATAATTAATAGTGAAAGTACAGTATACTTCAGTGTTCTTTCTTTAGGAGAGAGATCTCTTGTGTCAGTCCAAATGTCAAATTTTCTCTGCCCAGCGAGTCACTGTAAATGAGAATGTTTGAGTACGTCAACACTGAAAAATGCTGTCAGTGGGCTGTACCAGTAGGAACCATTACTGAAAGCTCTGTTGTCATTCACAGAGTCTGATGTGCTGTAGTAACCAATCTGCTTGTCATCAGCAGCTGTCAGAATGCCTCCCTGCTTCACTGCTCACAACTACATGTGCAAAACTCCTAGTCTTGCTCCTGCCTTTAGTCACTGTCCTTCTGTTTTATACCATCTTCTCGTTCATTCTGAGTTGGAAGGGCGACCAGTCTGAACCAGCTGCTTCATGTCTTGATGTAGACTAATACCCTAGTGATGGAATTTTCTTTTGAAATAAATACATGATGGGGAGTTGAAATGTTGAGTTTATGGTAATATCAACCCATGAGAGAAGAATTATAGTGTAGTCATCGATCAGTAGTCTTTGGAATCAGAATAGTTTTGAATCTTGATTCAGGCACCCACTAGCTAGGTAACTTCGGGCAAGTTACCTAAACTAAAACTCAGTTCCTCCATCCATAAAATAATAGCAATAATAATCAATTCATAGAATTTTGTGAGGGTTAAATGAAATAATGGAACACTCAGTATATTAGTTTCTTACTGATACTCTAACAAAGTACCACAAACTTAGTGCCTTACACAATACAACTTTATTCTTTTACAGTCCTGAAGATCAGAGGTCTGAAATGGGTATTACTAGGGCTAAAATTAAGGTGTCAGCAGGGTTGTGTTGATTCTGGAAGCTCTAGCAGAGAATCCATTTCCCTGCATTTTCTAGTTTCTAGAGGCCACCTACATTCTCTGGCTGATAGCTCCTTCTTCCACTTTGAAAGTCAGCAGCATAGCATCTTCAGATCTCTTTCTTGTCTGCCTCACTTTTTCACTTTAAAAGGACCCTTGTAATTATATTTGACCCACCCAAATAATCTAAGATACTCTCCATCTCAAGGTCAGATGATTAAAAGCCTTAATTCCATCTGCAACCTTAATTCTCTTTTGCCAGGTAAGCTAACATATTCACAGGTCTGGATATTAAGATGTAGATATCATTGGGAGGCCATTCTTCTTACCTCACTCAATAAATATTATTAAACAACTAATGCATATGAAGTACTTAGCACAGTGCCTGGCACATGGTAAGTCATTAATAGAGATATTATTCTTCAGGACCATCCAAAGTTCTTCAAACACTTTAGATTAAAAAAGAACAACCACAAGCAATCTGGGGGAACTTAAGCAAATGGTGACTAGTGTATAGATAAACCAATTCTTTGTTTGAAGAGGAAAGGGTTAGTCATCTACTGACTCTCACTGTGGTCCATCTTGTCCTCTCTCCCTCTCCAAGCATTCTCAAAATCATATCACACGAGAGAGCCCCATATCTTTGAAACTTCTTTTTTCAATCATAAAATATGTCGGCATTCTTTAAAGTTCTACCAGGTGTTCTGATGTCACTAATATCTATCTGGTTGAATAAAAAAGTTAAACATTTATTTCATGACCATTCAGAAAACTTGTCAGTATCATTAATCATGCAACTTAATATTGTTGAGGATATTTGTTTAAACTGAGAAATTGCTCTCTGATAAAAATGTCATTGGTTTGGAAACTATTTTTTCCCTAGTATCTATTCTTTTTACTGTTATATGTTAGAAACTTACATTTTGGTTCAATATTTTTAATGATACATAAAAACACAGATTATTAGAGGCTTCAGTGTGTTAATGTATTTTTGGATAATGTTCTTTGATGAGATTAAACCTTTACAAAATTGTGAAAGAAGTAGTTTATTTTCAGTATCATCCATCTGCTTTTACCTTGTGTCACCTATTTCCCCCCTTTTAAAGATATCTAAGGCCTACATGTTTTCTTCCTTCTTTCTACTACCAAGGTCTGTTCTGAAAAAATAGAAAAACCACCAAAAATCTCATTTATAAGTTTATTGTAAAATTAAATCAATGTTTTTCTTCTCTGAAGGATATTTTCCTGTTAGATTGAATTTTTTGTTATGAAATATCTTTGCCTCTTTTTAAAGAAACTTTCAGAAGCAGAGTTAGGGAAGGCATTTGTGTTTACAAGCACATGAATATGTAGAATTAAACCACCATACAGGTATGTATACATTTTCTGACTTAACCTGAATCCAATCCCATTTTTAGAAATTTAGACATTTCTATCTTAGCTTTGGTGCAACATCAGTATTCAGTTTGTATCAATATACTTGATTTCAGTTAATGCCTGCTTGAAATCTCTGCTACAGGTTGAGCCTGTTTTGGTTTGATATCTCTTAATTGACTTGGCAGTCACTTTAAAGCTACCATTGGAAAGAATTGTTTTACATAGCTCTTTAAAAAAAATAGAACACAAAACAGAAAGGTGTGGTATAGCTGCTTGTTTGCATGATTGAAGCAGAAAACATATTTAGAGTTGAGATGATGCTTTCCAGTTTTTCTAAATGCATCATCAAAATTTTCTCTTGTGCTCTGTGGGCTTCATGCTTAGTTGAAGCCATCTAGCCATGCATTGAATGTGCTGTAGCATAATGTCCTGTCGAAATCCAGGGGAGGAGGGATCCCATTTCCTCAGCCTACATTTTATTGCTGTCAGTGGTTTCCAGTGTGACTCTTTATGCCAAGTGGTTAGAAACAATGTTATCATCAGAGAACAGTGTGTGGGTTTTAATGCCTTGTAATGCTAGAGCTGACAAGTCATACTTTTAGAATGAATCTCCAGAGTCATGTGCTATGCTCCATTTGTGTACACAGTAGCCTCTGTTTTGTCCACAGAGAGCTTTGACCTTTCAACAAGAGCTGAGCATGTCCAACACAAGGAGTTATGTTCTTCAACTGAGTTAGAACTTTAGTTCTTTATAAATTCAACCCTTTAAACAAAGGATTATTTCAAATGTCTTCATTTTATCAGGATGTACTTTTTCTCAGCTGTTCTAATGTTACTTTTGTTATGTGTTTATTAGGTTGTATACTTTCAGGGACAGCCACTGTGGGGATTTTTTTAACCTACTTGACACCGTTGGGCTATTTGAAGCAAGCAAGTTCTGGAAGTTACTTGGGAGTTGCTTTTCCTATGGGAAAAATAGTCAAGGAGCACTCGAGTTCTGAGGGTCAGATATAGTTTGGAGAAAAGTCAGCCACACCTCAGATCTTACCACCCTTTTGCAAAGACTCTGGTCTGAGCTGGGGCTCTATCACTTTCTCTTCAAGTGAAGGTTTTGTAGCGCACAGAGACAAGCAGATGGGTTTATTCTGGACAGGGCATCAGATATTTCACAAGTAGAATTTAGTTCACACTCTTTTTCTAGAAACTTTTGGTGGGTATATTTATAGAAATGATCTGCAGTAATCCAAGATCTAAAGTCAGAATGGATAGAAGGGATACTTATATCCTTTTAAAGTTCTTTCTCAGCAAGTTCATAATTTGTCCCTGGAGGATATTTCTAAGCATATTTTTCTTAGCATGTTTAAAAACTTTGGTCTTCTTTTTCTAATAAAGAATTTTTAATAGCCTTTCAAATAGCTGAATTTGCATTTTTAATAGTTTCTGCTTGAGCATTTCTGCCTCCATATAATTAGAATATTTCAAAGTAGAACTTATGTGTACTTTTTTGTATTTCTGTGAAAATGATGCTCTATTTTAGCTATATAATGTTAAATAAACATTTAAAAAAATAGTGATAGACTAAATAGAAATTTTTATTCAAACTGCTATACATGGAACAATTAATTATTTAAACAGGCTCATATATCATTTTTCTAAGCAGTGAGTGAAGTTAGGAGGAGCCCAATAAGTTACCCACACAGGTATGAAAATTTTCACTAATAGGATTTGACTAACTCTTACATGCTCTAGATCTGGAGAGGTGATATTTTAGACTTAGAGATGATCTGGAGAGGTAACTTAATGTTTTATTATATTTCATTTTGTCATATTTTTTATATATGTTGTGTTTAATTCCCTTAAGTTCTGTTTGTAGTTAATTGTCTCAGGAGAAGAGTGAAAGAAGGCAAATGTTAAGTCTGGATAGGAATTGTAAATCTTTAGATTAAAAAAAGGAATACTAAGACCTTATATTGACCAGTAATTGCTGGCTACAAGAATGTTGTAGTCTTTTGTGTTAGCAAAAAGTTTTTCACTAAACAAAAAAGAGTATTTTTAATTTTTAAAATTAAATAATTAATTTAATTTCTATTACATTTTTATTCTGATGTAGTAACTTTTGGGGTTGGACCAAGGAGCAGAACCCATTTCCGGTGAAGAAATTACTGTGTAACAAGTTGAGCCCTGCTTGGTCAAGGGTGGGACTACTGGGTGTGCATCCTACATTTTCCACACAACTCATATCTTTTGTAAAAGAGATTAACATGTGGCCCAGTAACAACTATATCATGGCCGCAAAGGAATTACTACTCGCCTCTCCATTGCTAAATTGTACCCATCCCAAAGGAGAATTCCTGGATCGCTGTAGTGGGACTAGGGAAGGGAATAAGGGAGGTGACTTTTGTCACTAAAACCCCTCCCTCTGACCCACATAATGTAGCCTATTTATTAAGAGCTTGATTGTTAATATAACCAATACTTAATTCGATTTTCCTGTGTGAGTGGACTAAGAAGACTTGGCATTAACTGCTTTCACAACTCCTTTATTTCTTTAGCTAAACTTCGGTATGATCTAAAACAAATTACCATTTATCAGAAATATTTAGAGAAAGCAGTGTTTTGGTAACTATACATTCTTATTATTCAGGATTTATAATTTAAACATTTAAACCACATACCACATAATGATTTCAAAGTTTATGATATAATAACATCCTCAGATCCCTAAATTTATATGATATATGTTTCATTCTTCACAGGAAAATACAAAATATAAGTAATTTCAGTAGAGTTTAATAAGGAGACTAATTATAAAAGTCTGGGCAGAGTATAAGGGAAATCATGAAGGATAGGGAAATCATGAAACAGTAACATTACTATCCCTAAGATGAATGGGGCAGGGCAAATTTTAGTGAAGAGAGAGACAGTGAGGAAGAGAGGAGAGAGAGGGAGAGAGAGAGAGCAAGAGAGACAGAGACAGAGAGACAGAGAGAAAGAGAGAGAGGGTGGGAGAGAGCTATATGAAGAGAGCTATATGCAAAGGATCTTATAGGATCTGTGACCTTTGGCAGAGAGACTCAGTCAGCTCCAAGCAACTCTTCGGTGAAGGAGCTAGGGGAATCTCACTCTTCTATCTCCTTCAGATCTCCTGCCAAGTGTACTCCATTTGCTGAATGCAACCAAATTTAAAAAAGCAAGGTTACCCATTGTTGCAGTCCATTTGGGCCAGGCTCCTGGGATACAATGTAGGGTAAAAGAATGAAGAGAAGATCTAGAATGGCAAACAAAAGACATCAGAATTATATGCAATTTAAAATTTGAAGATTCAGAAGACATAAATATTTCTGAATGTTTGTGAAAAATCAGCATGACCATTGATTATCTCTGTATAATATTCTGTGTACTAACTCACTGATATATTCTGGAAATTTCTTTATTGAATTAATCATGTATTTTTTATATATAGCTATATAAATATATATCTTGATTGGCATCTTGTTATAAAAGTAAAGGATTGCAAAAACCTCCACAGAAAAGACCACTATCCTTCTACCCCAATCACTAGTCATTTATATTTACAATTGCTAGGTGTTTCCTCTAGTAAAATAATAAAGACAAAAATAATATCTTAAAAGATCAAACCTGACCTATATGCAGTATGTCTTTTTACCATAAACACTTAATAGAAAGATGAGTGAGGCAAAAATAGTTCAACAGCTTCTGATTAAACAAAGGTTACCAGAATAAGGCATTGCAGTCTGCACCTACAATGGAACACTTTTTAATCTGAGATATTTTTAGAACATTGTGGCCAAAATATCTCACAATGCTTCATATCCTTGATATGTTTTGCCACAATCCATACTGAACTTTCCCTGTATAATCTATTCTTTTACTCCTTCAAGGCAAAATATTGTACTAAACAAAGTTAAACAGGTAAGGAAGACTTTACTCAAGGCTATTGGAATAGAGGTGAGAGACCAAAAATGCTGTCTGAACTCAACCCCACTGAAAAAACGGGCTGGATAATTTATAAGAGATTGGTTGGGTGAATTTTAGGCCATCTATGATTCTTAAATATTCATGACAAGCGATAGTTTTACAACTTGGAGCAAGGCACCCACTGCTCACTAAAGCTAGACTACTACCCTCCCATGGAAACTAAAAGAGGCACTCTCTTCTTTGAGGAATACATTAAAAAAGGATGGCTCCCAGGTCCTTGAGAAAGACAGCACTGAACTGTAAAACTGGCAAGAGTCTTTAAAAGATTTACATTTCAAAGAGGCAGGGGAAAAATTTTCAAAGTTTTCTAAAGAAACTACTCTAAGAAATTGGAGGTCAGAGACTTAGAGTCAGGAGGAAACTTGTCTAAAATTTAGTCTAGCTGAGGGGAACATTAAGGCCATCTTGGTCATACACTTTTGACTTCTCGTCTCTTTTAATATTTCTTTGATCCCATCCAGTTCAATCCCTTTACTTTGTGCATTTCTCTACCCACCCCCCCCATGAAAACTTCCATACGTTGTCAATATTTTGATAGCCTGCTGCATCCACCTCTTTGCTTTAACTGATGATGTAACTTTCCTTGTAACCTTCTTTAATGGAGTCCCCTTGTTTCCTCAAATCACAAGCACCTTGGGATGGGGAGGAGGAGCCCATGACTGCTTCGATCCTTCCCTTAACTGTTATACAAAATGTATTTACTTATTGACGATCTTACTAACAGAATGTGGCAATATCTATTGCTTCTCGGCCTTGTGCTTGATCGACTTCCTTAATACTTCTGAAAATTCACTGAAATCATTGGCTTCAGACTTGGAATTATTGTCCTCATTCCTTGTACTTGGGTCACTCAATGTTAAATTTCAATGTCTAACCTCAAAATTCCTTGAATTCCTCAAATTTAGAGACTTGCACCTTATTTCTACCCCAATCATATCCTTGGCTTTATTGTAAGCCAACATTACTTTTCCTTTTTAAATCTTAAATTATAGCTTCCCACCCTCTCACCACCTGTTCCTATCTTTTCCATTTTCTCATTCCTCTGCTCCCACTACGCTTGTTCATTGAGCTTCAGTCCTTAATCCCTTTTATTTTTTCCTTACACCTCAGTTTATACCTGTCTTAACTTCTTATCCTACCTGGCCTTAGGTTGTAGTTAACCACTTTGATCCTTTTCACTCTTTGCTCCACTACCCTAGCAAACCCAAAAAAACTTGCATCAATCAAACTCTTACTCTTCTATGAATCTGTGCATAGGTTGCTGAACACAGTTGAAAAAAATTTAACATATCTTGGCTATTGTGAATAATGCTGAAATGAACATGGGAATGTAGATATCTCTTCAAGGTAGTAATTTCATTTCCTTTGGATATATCCAGAAGTGAGATTACTGGATCCTATGGTAATTCTATTTTTAATTTCTTGAGGAACCTCAATATTATTTTCATAATGGCTGTATCAGTTTACAGTCCCACCAACAGTGTGAAAGAGTTCCCTTTTCTCCATATCCTCTCTAGCATTTGCTATCTCTTGTCTTTTTGAGAATAGACATCCTAACAGGTATAAGGTAACGTCTCACTGTGCTTTTTATTTGCATTTCGCTGATGATAAGTGGTTTTTTAAAAAATTGAAGTGTAGTTGATTTACAATGTTGTATTAGTTACAGGTGTATGGCAAAGTGATTCAGTTATACATATATATATATATAAATATACATATATATTTATATTCTTTTTCAGCTTCTTTTCCCTTATGGGTTATTACAAAATATTGAGTATAGTTCCCTGTATTGTACAGTAGGTCCTTGTTGGTTGTCTATGTTATATATAGTAGTGTGTATATGTTAATCCCACATTTATCCCTCTCCCTTTCCCCTTTGGTAACCATAAGTTTGTTTTTTATGTCTGTGGGTCTATTTCTGTTTTGTAAGTTCATTTGTATAATTTTTTTTTAGATTCCACATGTAAGTGATATCATATGGTATTTGTCTTTCTCTGTATGACTTACTTCACTTAGTATGATAATCTCTAGTCCATCCATGTTGCTGCAAATGGCATTATTTCATTTTTTATGGATGAATAATATTCCATTGTATATATATATAATGGAATATATATATGTGTATATATATATATATATATATATATATATATATATATATATATATATATATACACACACACACACATATACACACTACATCTTCTTTATCCATCCATCTGTTGATGGACATTTAGGTTGCCTCCATGTTTTGGCTATTGTAAACACTGAAGTGCATGTATCTTTTTGAATTATGGTTTTCTCTGGATATATGCCTAGGTGTGGGATTGTAGGATCATATGGTAGCTCTATTTTTAGTTTTTTAAGGAACCTCTATACTGTTCTCCATAGTGGCTATATCAATTTACATTCCCACCAACAGTGTAGGAGGGTTCCTTTTTCTCCACACCCTCTCCAGCATTTATTATTTGTAGACTTTTTGATGATGGCCATTCTGACTGGGGTGTGAGGTGATACCTCATTGTAGTTTTGATTTGCATTTCTCTATAATTAGTGACACTGGGCATCTTCTCATATGCCTTTTGGCCATCTCTATGTCTTCTTTGGAGAAATGTCTATTTAGAGCTTCTGCCCATTTTTTGATTGGGTTGCTTGTTTTCTTGATATTGAGCTGCATGAGCTGTTTATATATTTTGGAGATTAATCCCTTGTTGGCCTTATCATTTGCAAATATTTTCTCCCATTCTGTAAGTTGTCTCTTCACTTTGTTTATGGTTTCCTTTGCTGTGCAAAAGCTTTTAAGTTTAACTAGGCCCCATTTGTTTATTTTTGTTTTCACTTCCATTACTCTAGGAGACGGATCCAAAAGATACTGCTTACCTGTTGACCATTTGTATGTCCTGTCTGGAAAAATGTTATTCAGGTCCTTTGCTCTCATTTAATTGGGTTATTTTTGTTTGTTTGTTTTTTGTTTTTTTGCTACTAAGTTGTATGAGTTCTTTACATAATTTTAATATTAATCCCTGATTCAATAAACTGTTTGCATACATTTTTTCCAATTCCATAGGTCACCTTTTCATTTTATTGATGGCTTCTTTTGCTGTGTAGAAGCTTTTTAATTTGATGTAGCTCCACCTGTTTATTTTTGCATTTTTTGCTTTTGCTTTTGGTGTCAAATCCAAAAAAATCATTGCCAAACCAATGTCAAGGATCTTGATCTCCATGTTTTCTTCTAGGAGTTTCATGGTTTCAGGTCTTATGTTCATCTTTAATCTATTTTGAGTTAATTTTTGTGAGTGTAATTTTGGAAGATAGGGGTCCAATTTTTTTTTTTTTTTTGCATGTGAATATTTAGTTTTTCCAACACCACTTATTAAAGAGACTACCCTTTCCCCACTGTGTATTCTTGGTGCCTTGTCAAAAATTAACTGATCATATATCTTTAGGCTTATTTCTGGGCTCTCTATTCTGCTCCATTAATCTATTTATCTTTTTTTATGTCAGTCCCACAGTGTTTGATTACTATGGCTTTTTAGTATAGATTGAAATCATGAAGTTTGACACCTCCACCTCTGTTCTTTCTTAAAAGTGCTTTGGCTATTTCAGGACTTTTGTGGTTCCAAATGAATTTTAGGATTGTTTTTTATATTTCCATGAAAAATGCCATTGGAATTTTTATAAGGATTGCATTGAAGCTATAGATGGCATTGCGTGGTATAAACATTTTAACAATATTAATTCTTCTAGTCTGTGAACATAGAATGTCTTTCCATTTATTTGTGTCTTCTTAGATTTCTTTCATCAAATCCTTATAGTTTTCAGTGTACAGATCTTTCACCTCTTCAGTTAAATTTATTCCTAAGTATATTATTATTGAAGCAATTATAAAAAGGGATTATCTTCTTAATTTCACTTTCTAATAGTTATTGTATAAGAATGCAACTGATTTTTGTATGTTGATTTTTCTTCATTCTGAAACTTTCCTGAATTTTTAAATTAGTTTTAACAGGGTTTTTTTGGTGGCATCTTTAGGGTTTTATATATAAAATATGTCATCTGCAAACAGAGACAGTTTTATTTCCTCTTTTCCAATTTGAATGTTGTTTATTTCTTTTTTTTGTTTAATTGTTTTGGCTAGTACTTCCAGTACTATGTTGAATAGAAGTGGTGACAGTGAGCATCCTTGTCTTTTTCCTGATATCATAACAACAACTTTAGCTTTTTACTGTTGAGTATATTAGCTTCATATATGACCTTTATAATATTGAGGTATTTTTCATCTATACCTAATTTGTTGAGTGCTTTTATCATGGAAATATGTTTTGTTAAATTTTTTTGTTGTTGTCTTTAAATGCTTTTCTGCATCTTTATCCTTCATTTTGTTAGTGTCCTGTATCACATTTCTTGATTTGCATGTGTTGAACCATACTTGCATTCCAGAGATGAATGCCATTAGATCATGGTGTATTATCCTTTTCATGTGCTGTTGAATTCAGTTTGCTAATATTTTGTTAAGAATTTTTGCTTGTATGTTCATCAGGGATATTGGCCTGTAATTTTCATTTCCTATAGGGGCCTTGACAAGCTTTGGTGATAGGGTTATACTGGCCTCATAAAAATAAACTTGGAATAGTTCTCCTGTCTTAAATTTTTTGGAAGACTTTGAGAGAATTGATATTAATTCCCCTTTAAATGTTTGATAGAATTCACCAGTGAAGCCATCTAGTTCTGTGCTTTTCTCTGTTTGGAGGTTTTTAATTACTGATTCAATCTCCTTATCTGTTCAGACTTTCTGTTTCTTCATGATTCAGGTAGGTTTTACTTTTCTAGTAATCTAGTCATTTCTTCTAAGTTATCCAATTTGTTGGTGTAAAATTATTTATAGTAGTCTCTTATGATCCTTAGTATTTCTATGTATAAGTTGTAATGTCTCCTCTTTCATTTCAGATTTTATTTGAATCTTCTCTTTTTTTCTCAGCCTAGCTAGAAGTTTGTCACTTTTGTTTATCTTTTAAAAAAATCATCTCTTAGTTTCATTAATTTTTTCTATTGTCTTTCTAGTCTTTATTTCTGCTCTGATCTTTCTTATTTTCTTTCTTCTGCTATCTTCGTATTTATTATTCTCTTACTAGTTGTTGAGGTGTAAAGTTAGGTTGTTTGAGATCTTCCTTTTTTGATATAGGTGTTTATTGCTATATATTTCCCCATTGGAATTGCTTTTGTTGCATCCCATAATTTTGGTATGTTGTATTTCCATTTTTATTTGTCTCAAGGTATTCTTAATCTCCCTTTTGATTTCTTCTTTGACCCATAGGTTGTTCAGTAGTATGATATTTAACTTCCATATATTTGTGAATTTTGCTGTTATCTTCTTGTACTTGATTTCTAATTTCATACCATTGTGGTTAGAAAAGATGCTTGATATCATTTCAATTTTCATAAATTTTTAAAGACTAGTTTTGTTAGATAACATATGATCTCTCTTGGAGAATGTTCCAAGTATGCTTGAGGAGAATGTTTATTTTGCTGCTGTTGGAAGGAATGTTTATATGTGTCTGTTAGGTCCATCTGTTCAAAAGTGTAATTTAACTCCAATGTTTTCTTATTAATTTTCTATCTGATTATCTACCCATTAATGAAAGTGATATAATCAAGTTCCCTACTATTATTGTATTGCTGTCTACTCATCCCTCAAATCTCTTAATATTTGCTTTTTATATTTAGGTGCTCTGATATTAGGTGCATAAGTATTTACAATGGATATGTCCAAAATAACAGTACTTCATAGAGTCTCTAAATCAGTGCACCATCAGGCTGCTATCTATTTCTTCAAGCACATCTCATAAATGATTTCCTTTGTTTGCTTTGCCTTTCCTCTTGCTACAGCAGATTTCTTATAGTTCCTAAAACATGGCATTTCTTCCTACTGTTACTCCTTTGGATACTTTCTCAATTAGATGCTATCTACTATAAACCCCTTCTGGTCCTATTACTCTAGGTAACGTATATTCCCTCTTCACTAATTAATATTATTTTCACACATTTTTTACTTATTTATTTAGTTTCTCCCACTAGACTGTGAGAGTCATAAAGACAGGAAACAATGTCTTTTTGTATTCTGTTGTTTCCCTAACATGTAGGAATTGTCCCTGGAATAGATAGGTGTTCAGTAAATATTTCTTGAGGGAAAAAATATTTCCAAAAATTAAATTTCTTGGAAGCAGAATTGTTGGCACATGGTATGCATGTTTCAGGAACTTTTGATATTTACTTTCAAATTCTCCAGAATAAAGATTGTATCAAGTTAAACTCCTGTCAGTAATGTAGGAGACCATCCATTTAATAAACTCTCATTTTTTTTAAGGGAGGGGAGATTACCTTTAAATTAATCTTTGCTAATTTTACATTGATATTATTTTAATTTTAGAAGTAAAGTGGATCTCTTTTATATATTTATTGGTCAGTTATTTTTCCTCTATACATTTTCTATCCATGTTCTTAAAATTTTTTTCTATTGTTTTATTTTTATATTGATTTTCTAAAATCTTTTAGTGTATTAAGTATAGCTCTTTGTCTATGTGATATTTTACACTTATTTTTTCTTTTTTTAACTGCAATTTTTTAACTTTATAATTCACAGAAATTTTAGTGTTTTATCACTTCTATTTCCCACCCTTCCACTGAGATTGTTCTTTCTCAAATTACCAATGACCTTGTAGTTGTCATAACCAATGGACATTTTTCAGACTTCATCTTATTTGATCTAGTCAGTTTAGAGCAAAGCAATATAGGTCACAGTTTAGATATTTAGTCTACATTGATTTGAAATATCTCTGCTATCTCTAAATCATAGCTTTCAAAGTCATTATAATTATAAATGAAATTAAGTACCAGTCAGCAAATTTGTTTTTGGTAAAATTAAATGCAAGTTATCAGATAGAGGCCTTTCAGCAAACCCCTCTGGTTTTATGATTGTAGAAATAGGTCAAACATTGTATGAAACTAAATGCCAAACCTGAGTCAGAAATAAAGAAACTAGTCCTAGAGATTGAGAGAGTCAGAACTACAGTATGTCAGGTGGGAGTAAAAAACATGGGGCTCTGAAATGTTGTATTGTTTTCCTCAGGCTGCCATAAGAAAGTACCACAAACTAGGTTAAAACAACAGAAATGTATTCTAGTTCTAGAGGCTTAAAACCCCCAGATCAAGGCATTAACAGGGTTATACTCCCTCCAAAGCCTCTAAAGGAGGATCTTTAATTGTCTCTTTCAGCTTCTGGTAGCCCTAGGTGTTCCTTGCTTTGTGGCAGCATAACTCTAATCTCAGACTCCATCTTCATATGGCCATCTTCCCTATGTGTCTTTTTGTGTCCAAAGTTTCCTCTTTTTAGGATACCATCTTACCCTGATTACATTTGCAAAGACCTTGTTTCCAAATAAGGTTACATTCAGAGGTACTGCAGGTTAGGACTTCAACATATCTTTTGGGGATACACAATTGATCCCACAACAGATGTGAACCAAGTAAAGGGGTGAGAGCTGAATCATGTGAGATTTCCTAAACAAAGGTTAAAACACCTAACCCAAAATTGATCAGATAGATTGAATAATGTAATTGTTGGTTAGATTAGTGGGAAAAAAGGAGCATTTCTGGATCTTAAAAAATATGATGAGAAATTGCTCTATGAAGTCTCTCATAATTCTATTTGGGATATCAAGTAAATTTTTAATTGATTGATTATTTAGGAATGCTAATTTGCCTCTATGAATTAGCTAGTAGCAATAGGCTATTTACTTTGATAGTTTGGTGTGTAATTAAGAAAGATCAAGTTCTTATTTCTTGGAGGGGAAAACAAAAATAGCAAGAATTGGAAAATGAGTTTATGTCTATGGAAAAGTTGGCAAAATCTTATTTAAGTTAAAGCATCAAAATTAATCCAATACATGCAATGTTATATTAACCCAATTAAGACAATGTTGGTTTGACATTTATTTCTTCTTATGAGTTGGCCCAAAATAGACTTCGAAGATACCACATAATAGACTTTGAAGATACCACATAACATCAGAAACTTGATTGCAAAGTACACATGCAATGTTTGACAGATACAATTGAGAGGAACACCAGACCACAAAGTGGTTGATAAACAACCTATGTTTCAAACTACAGCAGGTCTGATGAAAACTTATGCCAATACTTTTGTAAAATGACTATTGTTTTACTTCACTTTATTAAATCTTAGAAAGATAAAACATAGTGGAGCAGAATAGACAAAAATGAAAGGAGAGCAAGTGGAGATGTAGGACAAGCAGTATGGTTTCTAATCACATTCCTCCAATTACACCCAACAAATATTCACCTATCCCTGCATAGAGGTAGAGGATGCTTTAGGGGCTGGGTCAACGAATGTGTAAAGTGCTTATTTATTTGGCTAAGATTACCTAACTACAATTATGACTAATGCATGTCAAACAAAGGGAATTATTCAGTGACGCTTTTATATTTCATGGGGACAATAAAGTATAAAGAAATTTAAAAATATTCCTAGGTTAATGAAGTCATAATAATTGTTTAGGTATGTTTATTATATTGTCTCTTGTGACTGCATTTTTTAAAGCCTCTTTTCTCTTTAACTGTCCTTAGACTAAAGGAATATGTTTTTGCACATCTTTTGACCAATCTCCATCTCTCTAGTAAAATTTTAGTGTGATGTATGTTAAAGTTTTTTTTTAGATTTTAAATCTATTATAATTCCATTTGCAGTCTGCTTAACTGGGATTCCTCTTTTTCAAAGCTTCAATTAAAAGTTTTCATCTTCACTGGGGAATTCATTCCCACGCGGTTATTCACAGAGTATATAGTGACTGTATCAAAAAATGCATTTTATTTCACTTGACATATCTTTACACTCAATATTCTTTTATTTGACAAACTTTGGGTGGAACTATTTTCTGAAATAGTTGAAAATTAAAATATCTCAAGTTATTTGAGAAGGGAAACATGCCATATATATACACAAATTGATAGTAGGCTCTTGTCGTTACTGAATACTAAGGACATAAGAAAGGAACTTACATGGGTATGGACCTCAGAACTCAAGTTTTTCAAAGAATATTAACTTCCCATCAAATTATATAAACATATATTGATAGAACACTGCCACACATACGTTACCAGTTGTTTTCTCCAACAATTCAAAATAGGCTGCAGAATTCTGAATTCAGCATTATAACGGTCTTTGACAGTAGGATGAAATGGAGAGAATTGAAAGTTCAAAAGCATCAACTCCAACTACAAGAAAGCAGCATTACTGGAGTTTACTTCATATTCCTCTGCTAGACAAACGCTTTTTTCAACTTGCTGTTTCAAACTGTAGATCTCTCACTTGTGGCCAGCATCCATGAGTGTTTACCAGGTTAAAAAGTTCTGGGTACACCATTGACGGAACCTTGTAGGGACAATTGGCAGTGATGTCATAGACCCGTAGGGAAATTTCTAGAAGTTATGTTTAGTCATACCAGAGACTAAACAGGAAAGATGCTTACTAAGTGAGGTGGGATCCAACAAGATTGTAGTACAGAATGCAATAATTTATGAATTAATTTTTCTGAGGTAGCTCAACAGAACAACACTTAATGAGGAAGGCAAAGGCTTAACTATCTGGTAAATTTGTCATTCTTGATGATTAATTACTTGAAGATTGACAAGTTTGAATTCTACCAGTCTTAGTAATGGAAGAAAGTTATGAATCTGATCACCGTATCTCAGCAGAGAGGCAAGAAATTCGAAAGAGAAGACGACCCAGCCAACCAATGGTAGATAAATCCCAGCAGACTGAAGTGACAGAGAAAAAGAAACACTTGTCTATACCACAGTCATCTGGCCCCAAAGGTACCCTTAGTATTGGTAATATTCCTGGAAGCAAATTCAACTATGAATGTCGTAGAGTATCTTCTCAACTTCAGCAAACTTGGACAAGAGAAAACGTGTACATGATATGACTGATAAACCTCTGCAGACAGAAACTACTGCAGAAGAGAAAAAAGAAGAAATCCAGTCAGTTTGTGAAACAGTGGTACCTGAAGAAAAGCCAGCTGCTATTGGAGAAGCAGCCCCTGAATTTCCAGAGAGTGTTCAGGAAGTAGAAATTCCACCTAGCAGACACTCAGTTCAACTCAAAACAGATCTCAGCAGACCAGTTGTACTGGAGACTGGACAATGATGAACATTCCTTAAAAAAGAAAAGTACACAAGGAAGAGCAAACATACTTTAGTGAATAAGAAATAGTGGTTATTGGCTGGCCAAGTAATCCTTTTTCAAAGTCAAAGGAAGGTGCAGAAACGCAAATCCTCAGGGAAGATTTTTGTTACTGAACATCCTGAATTTCAACCCACAACAAGTAACAACGAAGAAATTAGGCAGAAAAGTATTAACAGAGCTTTATGTATTCCACCAAACAAAAAAGATGTTCCAGTACTTTTAGAAGATGGGAAAGATGTTCCAGCTGAAGTACAGCCTCCTGCTGCAGAAGAGATCTCTGCTGAAGTGCAACTTCCACTAGCTGAGGAGATTACTGTAGAAGAGGTGTCTGCTGAAGTTCAGCCTCCAGCATCTGAAGAGGCTTCTGTTGAAGTACAGCCTTCCCCAGCAGAAGAGGCTCCTGAAGATGAGGCCCCTGCTAAAGTAGAGCCCACCTCAGCTGAAGAGGCTCTTTTAAAAGAGCTTCCTGCTGAAGTTCAGCCTCCAGCAGCTGAAGACGCTCCTATACAAGAGGTCCCAGAACTTCAAAGTTCACCAGCAGGGAGTCCCCTGCAGAAGAGGCCCCAGCTGAAGTTGAGTCTCCTCCAACTGAGGTGGCCTCTGCTGAGCTTCAGTCTCTACCAGCTGAGGAGGCCCCTGCAGAAGAGGTCCCAGAAGTTCAGTCTCTACCAGCTGAGGAGACCCCTGCAGAAGAGGCCCCAGAAGAAGTTCAGTCTGCGAAAGCTGAGAATGCCCCTGCAGAGAAGTCCTCTGCCAACATTCAGTCTCCACCCACTGAGGAGACCTCTGCAGAAGAGGTCCCAGAAGAAGTTCAGTCTCTGCCAGCTGAGGACACCCCTGCAGAAGAGGCCTCCGCCAAAGTTCAGTCTCCACCAGCTGAGAAGACCCTTGCAGAAGAGGCTGCAGCTGAACTTCAACCTCTGCCAGCAGAGGAGCCTTCTGCAGAGGAGGCCCCTGCTGAATTTCAGCCTCCATCAACTGAAGAAACTACTTCGGAAATGTTCTCTGTTGACAAACAGTCTTCACTAGCTGAAGCGTCCTTTATTACACAAATCTCTGTAAAAGAAACCTCTGCTGAAGTTCTGCTTCCACCATCTGAGCAAACACCTGCAGATGAAGCTCTGGTAGAGAATGTGTCTATGGTTTATCAGTCTCCCCAGGCAGCGGACATCCTGGTGGTAAAATTAGGATCAAGGGTTTTGGAAGATAAGCCAAAATCTGAAGAGCCTTTAGAATGGGATACAGTTCCTGAAGATTCATCTGATACCAAGAATGAAGAGGTTTCTATTAAAATAAAGGGTGTCATCCATCTAGAACTGGGATAGGGACCTCCTCCTCAGCTGTAGTCAGGTCTTAACTAAGCTAGCAATCAAGATAGGCGGCTCTGGGAAGTACATACTTTAGAAAAGGGTAGGTGCTTGCAGGTAACTTTGTGAAGAGGGAAGTGAAAGGAAATCCTAAGATGTGGACTGCAGTTTGGAAAATGAGCAATAACAACTGGTGATTTAAAATTACTGTGCTATTTTTATTCAAATCTAAAGTGTATAAAATATCTATTTTGAAATGAAGTAAGTTTGTAATTGAAATAATTAAAATATACTTTCTACACTAAACCCTGTTGACAAGGGTAAAATATTCTCTACAGCCATTTTGTTTTTTTCTCTACATGTAGCTTGTAGAGGAAAAGACATATTCTTTTCTGCAGTTCTCTCATCTACTTTAAATTCCTTGAGTTTCAGTCACACATCTAAAGTCATGGAGTCTTTTCTTTCTCCTTATTATAATTCATCATATCTCTTATTCTCTTTTCATTTGATTCCTTCTGAGGAAAGCATTTTTTTCCTGTTTTCACTCCAATCTTGAACATTTTACATTTCACTGTCTGGATAGGGACACATTTTCTTTGTAAAAATCTTCATTTCAATGAAGATAACTATGGATGAAGTATTTAAAAAGGTGTGTAATCATAAAGAAAAATATACTGAGATGGCCTTGAGGGCATATTCCTGTTTAGCTTTTTTTCCTTCCAATTTTATTGAGATATAATTGACATACAGCACTGTATAAGTTTAAAGTGTACAGCATGATGATCTGACTTACATACATCATGAAATGATTACCACAATAGGTTTAGTGAATGTCCATCACCTCATAAAGATATAACATTTTAAAAAAGAAAAAAAATTTTTTCCTTGTGAGGAGAGCTCAGGATTTATTTTCTTAACAACTTCCATAAATAATATATGGCAATGTTAATTATATCATGTACTTTATGTCCCTGGTACTTATAATATAACTGGAAGTTTGTAGTTTTGACCATCTTCATCTAGTTTCCCTTAACCCACATTCAGCCTCTGGTAACCAGAAATCTGATCTCTGTTTCTAATCAGTTTGTGTGTTTGTTTGTTTGGGTGGCTTTGAAATATAACTGACTTACAAGACTATGTTAGTTCTTGGTATACAACATAGTGATTCAATATTTTTATACATTATAAAATGATCACCACGGTAACTCTAGTTACCATCTGTCACCATACAAAGATATAACATAATTATTGACTATATACCCCACACTGTACATTTCATACCTGTGACTCATTTATTTTATACCTGGAAGTTTGTACCTGTTAATCTCCCTCACCTATTTCTCTCATTCCCCCAATACCCTCCCCTCTGGCAACCACCTGTTTGTTCTCTGCATCTATAACTCTGTTTTTGTTTTGTTTGTTCATTTTTTTAAACATTCTTTTATTTTTAATTGAGATATAGTTGGTGCACAATATTATATAAGTTTCAGATGTACAATATACTGATTCACAGTTTTTAAAAGTTATAGTCAATTTATAGTTATTATAAAATATTGGCTATATTCCCTGCATTGTACAACATATCCCTGTAGCTTATTTTATCCATAGTAGTTTGTACATCTTAATCCCCCACCCTTATCTTGCCCCTCTGCACTTCCTTCTCCCCACTGGTAACCAATAGTGTGTTCTCAACATTTGTGAGTTTTCCTTTTTTGTTATATTCACTAGTCTGTTTTATTTTTTTGATTCCACATATAAGTGATCATACAATTTTGTTTTTCTCTGTCTGACTTATTTCATTTAGCACAATACCCTCCAAGTCCATCCATGTTGCTGCAAATGGCAAAAATTTTATATGTATGTAACACATCTTTATCTATTCATCTGTTGATGGACATTGAGGTTGCTTCCATATCTTGGCAATTATAAATACTGCTACTATGAAAATTGGAGTGCATGTAACTTTTTGAATTAGTGTTTTTGTTTTTTCAGACATATACCCAGGAATGGAATGGCTGGGTCATATGGTAGCTCTATTTGTAGTTCTTAAGAAACCTTCAAAATGTTTTCCACAGTGGCCGCACCAGTTTACATTCCCACCAACAATGTATGATTGTTCCCATTTCTCCACATCCTCGCCAACATTTGTTATTTGTGTTCTTTTTGATGATAGTCATTCTGACAGGTGTGAGGTGATATCTCATTGTGGTTTTGATTTGCATTTCCCTTGATTAGCAATGTTCAGTATCTTTTCATGTGCCTGTTGGCCATTTGCACGTCCTCTTTAAAAAAATGTCTATTCAGTTCTTCTGTCCATTTTTCAATCAGGCTGTTTGTTTTTTTGATGTTGAGATGTATGAGCTGTTTATATATGTTGGATATTAACCCCTTATTGGTCATATCACTTGAAAATATTTTCTCCCAATCAGTAAGTTGTCTTTTCATTTAATCAATGGTTTCCTTTGCTATGCAAAAGTTTTAAAGTTTAATTAGGTCCCATTTGTTTATTTTTGCTTTTATTCCCTTTGCTTTAAGAGACAGATCCAAAAAATATATTGCTACAACTTATGTCAAAGAGTGTTCTGCCTTTGTTTTCTTCTAGGAGTTTTATGGTTTCCGGTCTTACATTTAGGTCTTTAATCCATTTCGAGTTTATTTTTTGTATGTAGTGATAGAGAATGTTCTAATTTCATTCTTTTACGTGCATCTGTTCAGTTTTCCCAGAAAGCACTTATTGAAGAGACTATCTTTTCTCCATTGTATATTCTTGCCTCCTTTGTAGTAGATTAATTGACCATAAGTGTGTGGGTTTATTTCTGGGTTCTATATTCTGTTCCAAGGATCTATGTGTCTGTTTTTGTTCCAGTACCATACTGTTTTGATGACTGTAGCTTTGTAGTATAGTCTGAAATCAGGGAGCATGTTTCCTCTAGCTATGTTCTTTTTTCTCAAGATTGTTTTAGCTATTTGAAGTCTTTTGTGTATCCATATAAATTTTAGAATTATTTGTTCTAGTTCAGTGAAAAATGCCCTTGGGGATTGCATTGAAACTTTAAATTGCCTTGGGTAGTATGGTAATTTTAACAATATTAATTCTTTCAATTTATGAGCATAGTATGTCTTTCCATCTGTTTGTGTTATCTTTCATTTATTTTTATCAGTGTCTTATAGTTTACCAAGTCCAGGTTTTTACCGCCTTAGGAAGGTTTATTCCTAAGTATTTTATTCTTTTTGATGCAACTGTGAATGAAATTGCTTCCTTAATTTCTCTTTCTTATAGTTCATTGTTAGTATATAGAAATGCAGCAGATTTATATATATAAATTTTGTATGCTGCCACTTTACCAGGTTCATTGATGAGCTCTATTAATTTTCTTGTGGCATCTTTAGGATTTTCTATGTATAGTATCATGTCATCTGCAAACAGTGACAGTATTACTTCTTCCTTTCCAACTTGGATTACTTCTATTTCTTTTTCTTGTCTGATTGTTATGGATAGGACTGCCAATAGTATGTTGAATAAAATTGGGGAAAGTGAGCATCCTTGTTTCGTTCCTGATCTTAGAGGAAATGCGTTCAGCTTTTCACCATTGAGTATGATGTTATCTGTGGGCTTGTCATATATGGCCTTTATTATATTGAGGTATGTTCCCTCTATACTTTCTTTGTTGAGAGTTTTTAACATGAATGGATAGTGAATTTTGTTTGAAGCTCTTTCTGCATCTATTGAGGTAATGATATGATATTTTTCCTTCAACTTGTTAATATGGTGTATTACATGGACTGTTTTGTGAATATTGAACCATCCTTGCAACCTCAGGATAAATCTCCTATTTATTTTAAATTTCATTTCAACTTAGAATGTGATGAGTCCTTTGGAAGCCTGGCTTATGTTTTTTGTACTCTAAACTTTGATGAAGAGAAACTTATAATAAAGTTAAATTACTATAGTATAAACTATTAACATTTTTAAAGAGTAATTATGGATTATTTTAAGATGTCTGTTATTAAAGGTTGTCTTGGTTTCTATGGTTATGGCAACTTTTTGGAAAATGTTTTGTCTAGCTACAATTCAGTTGCAATGTGCTGAAGTATTGAGATGATTCTCTTAAAAATGTTTAATTTGGTTACTGTATTTATGTGTTCAGTGAAAACTCTAGATTGATAATTCTAAAACTTGTTGCATTTTCATGTCCGTTAATTGTGGGATTTTTCATATTCTTTATTACATCTATAACTAAGAGCATGTGATACTTTTAAGTGAGTTTCTCATAGTTTTATAAAAATTTATGTAAGCACACATTTTTTTCATACTTGCCAGATTTGAGATTGAGAAACATTATTCTAGACTGCTTGAAAATAAGGTTTGATTTTTGGTATTTCCAAGACCTTTTTATTTTATTATTTTATTTTTTTTGCAGTAACACTATTTTTTTCAAAAGAACTTTCATCTCCCACAGATTTACTTAGAATACCTAACTGATCTCACATTAGGAAATTACCATTTTAGCTGAAATTACTGATGCTATTTCTACTGTCAAGTGCTAAAAAAAAGGCTCTCCCATCATTTCCATATTTTGTCTACTATTCTTTACTCATATCTTTCTTGATAAAATAGTAAAGCGGCTGCAGTACAGCCTAATTTTCTTTGTAGAATATTTCTGATTATCTGAACATTTCAGTGACTGAGAGTACCTTATTTGCCTATCACAACATCAGATTCACTGTACCGTGGGAAGTGTGAATACATTCAGGAAGAATTGAAATTTGTTGTTGAGGATCTTGACTGAGATGCAAAGTTTCCTTGGTCCAGCTGGACACTGCCACTGTATTAGAGATTATGTCTGTCCTGTTAACTAAATGTTTTTTCAGTTTCCAGCATAATGTCTGGTATATTTGCTGAATCCATGAAATGTTTACCAGCCAGGTGGTCTCTTGCATTTTCAGTGTCTGTACTTGTAATATGAGGACATGGAGACAGAATCAGTTATGATTCTCTCTTAATATACTTTTTTTTCCTTTTTTAAAAATTTTTATTTCATATTGGAGTAGAGTTGATTTACAATGTTGTGCTAGTTTCAGGTGTACAGCAAAGAGATTCAGTTATACATATACATATATTTATTCTTTTTTCAGATTCTTTTCCCATGTACATTACTACAGAGTATTGAGTAGAGTTCCCTGTGCTATACAGTAGGTACTTGTTGATTATTTTATATATTGTAGCGTGTATATGTTAATCTCTAACTTCTAATTTATCCCTCCCCCTTTCCCCTTTGGTAACCATAAGTTTGTTTTCTAAGTCTGTGAGTCTGTTTCTGTTTTCTAAGTAAGTTCATTTGTATCTTTTTTTTAGATTCCATGTATAAGTGATATCATATGATATTTGTCTTTCTCTGTCTGACTTACTTCATTTAGTATGATAATCTCTAGTCCATCCATGTTGCTGCAAATGGCATTATTTCATTCTTTTTTATGGCTGAGTAATATTCTATTGTATATATGTACCATGTCTGCTTTATCCATTGACCAGGTGGCTCTGGCCTCAAGAAGACTTTAGGCTACCTGTTTGCTGATGGGTGGGGCTGTGTTCCTGCCCTGTTGGTTGTTTGGCCTGAGGAGTCCTAGCACTGGAGTCTACAGTATATTGGGTGGGGGCCAGGTCTTGGTGTCAAAATGACTGCCTCTGGGAGAGCTCATGCCAATGAGTACTCCCCAGTATGTCCACCACCAGTGTCTTTGTCCTCACAGTGAGCCACAGCTGGCCCGTACCTCACCAGGAGACCATCCAAGACCAGCAGGTAAGTCTGGCCCAGGGTCCTATGTAGTCACTGCTTTTTGCCTGGGTCCCACTGTGCATGAGATCTTGTGTGCACCCTCCAGGGGTAGAGTTTCTCTTTCCCCCAGTCCTGTGGAGTTCCTGCAGTCAAGCCCTGCTGGCCTTCAAAGCCAAATACTCTGGGGGCTAATCCTCCTGATTCCAGACCCCATAGACTGGGGAGCCTGATGTGGGGCTCAGAACTCTCCTTCCTGTGGAAAAAACTCTGTGATATAATTATCTTCCTGTTTGTGGGTTGCTCATCTGGTGGGTATAGGATTTGATTGCATCGTGGATGCACCCTTCCTGCTGTCTCATTGTGGCTTCTTTGTCTTTGGATGTAGAATATATTTTTTGGTAGGTTCCAGTCTTTTTTGTCGACAGTTGTTCAGCAGTTAGTTGTGATTTTGGTGTTTTCGTGAGAGGAGGCAAGCTCAAGTCCTTCTACTCCACCATCTTGTTTCCAACCTTTAAGATCTTTTTATTTTATGTTTTCTGAGATACTTAAAATCCAGTAACACTTCTTTTTCTAAATTAGAAGAGTTTAAAAATGTTTATTTTAGTTTTTTTATTGTGACTTCTTTTCTTAAAACAATTTTTTATTTGCTTTTTTCCTTTCAGATTTATTGAGAGATAATTGACATATAGCATTGTATAAGTTTAATGTGTACAATGTGCTAATTTGATACATGTAATTTTGTGAAATAATTGCAACAATAAGGTTAGTTAATACATCTATCTCACATAATTATATTTATTTTTGGGTGGTGAGACAATTTAAGATCTACTCTCGTAGGAATTTCAAGTATATTTTGCAGTATTGTTAACTATACTCAACATTTTGTCCATTAGATCTCCAGAACTTATTCATCTTATAACTGAAAGTTTTACTCTTTAACCAACATCTCCCATTTCTTCTACCCCCCTAACCCCTAGCAATCACCATTCCACTCTCTGTTATTATGCATTTGTAGATTCTACATATCAGTGATATCATAAAATACCTGTCTTTTGTGTCTGACTTATTCCACTTAGCATAATGACCTCAGGTACGCCCATGTTGTTGGAAATGGCAGAATTTCCTTCTTTTTGAAGGCTGAATAATATTTCATTGTATGTATGTATGCATGTGTGTGTATGTATATATATATATATATATATACACACACATATATATACATATATATCACGTCTTCTTTATCCATTCATTCATTAATGGACATTATACATATATATCACATCTTCTTTATCCATTCATTCATTAATGGATATTTAGGTTGTTTCTGGCTACTGTGAATAATGCTGCAATGAACATGGGAATATAGATATTTCCTCAAGATAATAATTTTGTTTCCTTTGGATATGTACCCAGAAGCAGGATTGCTGGATCATATGGTAGTTCTATTTTTAATTTCTTGAGGAACTTCCATACAATTTTCATAATGACTGTACCAGTCTATGCTCCCAACAGTGTAAAAGGGTTTTCTTTTCACATCCTTTCCAGCATTTGTTATTACTTGCCTTTTTGATAATAAATATTCTAACATGTATGAGGTGATATCTCATTGTGGTTTTAATGTGCATTCCCTGATGATTAGTGATGTTGAGCACGTTTTCATGTACCTGTTGGCCATTTGTATGTCTTCTATAAAAAAAACTATTTAGGACCTTTGTCCATTTTAATTGGGTTATTAGGCTTTTTGTTATTGAGTTATTTGAGTTCCTTGTATATTTTGGATATTAACTTGTCATAAGATATGTGCTTTGCAAATATTTTCTCCCATTCCACAGGTTGCCTTTTCATTTTCTTGATGGTTTCTTTTGCTGTGCAGAAGCTTTTAATTTGATGTAGTCCCACTCATTTATTTTTGTTTTTGCTGTCAAATCCAAAAAATCAATGCCAAGACCATTGCCAAGGAGCTTAACCTCTTTTCGTCTAGGAGTTTTATGGTTTCTGGTCTTATGTTCAAGTCTTTATTTTGAGTTAAGTTTTGCATATGTTGTAAGATAAGGGTCTAGTTTCATCATTTTGTGTGTGAGTATACAATTTTTCCAACACTTTATTGAAAAGACTATCATTTCCTCATTGTGTATTCTTGGTACCTTTATTGAAAATTAATTAACCATATATGCATTGGTTTATTTGTGGGCTCTTTATTCCATTGATCTGTGTGTTTGTTTTAATGCCAGTAACATTGATTATTATAGCTTTGTAGTATAGTTTGGAATTAGGAAGTGTGATGCTTCCATGTTTGTTCTCCTTTCTTAAGGTTGTTTTGGCTATTCATGGTCTTCTGTGGTTCCATATGAATTTTAGGATTTTTTTTTGTATTTCTGTGAAAAATGCCATTGCAGTTTTGATAGGGATTGTATTAAATCTATAGATGGTTTTGGGTAGTAAGAATTTTTTAACAATAATAACTTTCCCCCTTCATGAACATGGAATATCTTTCCATTTATTTATGCCTTCTTTAATTTCTTTCATCAATGTCTTATAGTTTTCAGTTTACAGGTCTTTCATCTCCATGATTAATTTATTCCTGAATATTTTACTTTTTTGGATGATATTGCAGATGGGATTATTTTCTTAATTTTTCTTTCCAGTAGTTTGTTGTTAGTGTGTAGAAATTCAACTGATTTTTGTATGTTCATTTTGTACCCTGCAACTCTACTGGGTTTATTTATTCTAACAGTTTTTTGGTGGAGTCTGCAGGGTTTTCTATGTAAAATATTCATGTCATTTACAGAGACAATTTTACTTCTTTCATTTCAATTGGATGCCTTTTATTTATTTCTCTTGTCTGACTACTCTGGCTAGGACTTCAAGAATGTTGAATAAAAGTGGTGAGAGTGGGTATCCCTGTCTTTTTCGTGATGTTATATGAAAAGTTTCAGTTTTTTATTTTTAAATATGATGTTAGCTTTGGACTTGCCATATATGGCCTTTATTATGATGAAGTATGTTTCTTCTATACCCAATTTGCTGAGAGTTTTTACCATGAAAGGATGTTGATTTTGTCAGATGCTTTTTCTGCATCTTTTGAGATGATCATATGATTAAAAATTGCTTATTTTTTTTTGCTATAGGTCTCTGGAACTCATGAATACAAAGCTTGTTGGCTTTCAGAGCTAGTCCACCCTCTGGTGGCAGCCTTAAAAATTGGAGCACTTGATGTATGATCCAAACACTTCACTCCTCAGGAAGAGGCTGGGAGTTGGAGATTCTCTCCTAATTGTATGGCATCATAAATGGGCATAGGATTTATGGCAAGAGTGTATCTCAGACTTTACTATCTGTTTTGAGTATTTTCTCATTAACTTGTTGTGTAGGCATCACTCAGCTAGTTTCTGAATTTCTCTCAGAGCAAGTTGCTCTATGTGTAGGTGTATAATTCTTGCATCTATAGGAAGAGAAAAATTCAGGAACTTCCTATGTCACCATCTTGGTCCAGACCCTAATTTGGACTTTTGCTGAGGAAAATCCCTGTGGGAAAGTTTTACTTAAAAATTCTGTTTCTTTAACAGATGTAGGGTTATTTGTGTTATCCATTATAACATTTCTTTTTATCTTTTTTTATGCTCATAGAATCTGTAATGATATTCTTTCTCTAAGTATGGTATAATTATTGGTACCTATACCAATAAATACTGATAACTGGTGTCTTCTCTCTCTCTCTCTTTTTTTCCCAAGTCAATCTGTGTTGAGGTTTATCAGTTTTCTTGATCTTCTCAAAGAATCATCTTTGGGCTTCATTGATTTCCATATATACATATATTCTAGGATTGGTATAAGTTCTTCCTTGTATGTTTTGTAGAATTCCCCAATGAAGCTATCTGGTCTTGGACTTTTCTTTGCAGGGAGTTTCTATTCTTTCTTTCTTTCTTTCTTTTTTTTTTTTTTATTACTGATTTGATTTCACTTCTAGTGATCAGTCTGGTCAAATTATCTATTTCTTGTTTCAGTTTTGGTGGGCTGTTTGTTACTAGAAACTTGTCCATTTTTTCTAGGTTGTCCAATTTGTTGGCATATAATTATTCATAGTATTCCCTTACAGTTTTTTATTTTTTGTATTTCTATGGTATCAGTTGTTGCGTCTCCTTTTACATTTCTTATTTTCTTATTTGAGTCCTCTCACTTTTCTTCTTGGTGAGCCTGGCCAGAGGTTTGTTGATTTTGTTTACCCTTTCAAAGAACCATCTCTTGGTTTTATTGATTTTTTCATTTTTTAAATCTCTGTTTTATTTGTTTCTTCTCTGATCTTTATTATTTCCTTCCTTCTGCTGACTTTAGGTTTTGCTTGTCCTTTTTCTAATTCTTTTAGGTGATAGGTTACGTTGTTTATTTGACATTTTTCTTGTTTTTTGAGGAAAGCCTATATTGCTATTAGCTTCCCTCTGAGAACTGCTTTTGCTGCATCCTATAGATTTTGTATGGTGTGTTTTCATTGTCATTTGTCTCAAGGTATTTTTAATTTTCCTCTTTGATTTCATCATTGAGCCATAGGTTTTTAGTAGCATGTTGTTTAGGCTCCATGTAATCTTTTTTTTTGTTTGTTTGTTTTGTTTTTCTCACTTCTCTTTCTGTGGTTGATTTCTAGTTTCATACCATTGTGGTCAGAAAAGATGCTTAAAATAATTTCTATCCTCTTAAATATGTTGAGGCTTGTTTTGTGTCCTAGTATGTGGTCAATCCTAGAGAATGTTCCATGTGCACTTGAAAAGAATGTGTATTCTGGGTTTTTTTGGATGTAATGTCCTGAAAATATCAAATAAGTCTAACTGGTCTATTGCATCATTTTGGATCTTTATTGCCTTATTGATTTTCTGTGTGGAAGACCTCTCCATTGATATGAGTGGGGTGTTAAAGTGTCCTACTATTATTGTATTCCCATGAATTCTCCCTTTATGTCTGTTAGTGTTTGTTTCATGTATTTAGGTGCTCCTATATTGGGTGCATATATATTGAGTATAATATCCTCTTCTTGTATTGATCCCTTTATCATTTTAATAGAGTCCTTCTTTATCTTTCTTTATGGCTTTTGTTTTAAAGTCTGGTTTGTCTGATATGAGTATTGCTACCCCCACTTTCTTGTCATTTCCGTTTGCATGAAATATGTTTTCTCATCCCTTCACTTTCACTCTATGTGTGTTCTTTGCCCTAAAGTGGGTCTTCATAGGCAGCATATTGTAGGCTCTTGTTTTTTTCCAATCTGACACTCTATGTCTTTTGATTGGAGCATTTAATTTATTGAAATTTCAGGTAATTACTGATAGATACAAATTTATTGCCATTTCAAACCTCGTTTTCCAGTTGATTTTGTATTTTTTCTTTGTCTCTTTCTTTTTATTTTTGTTTTTCCTTTTGTGGTTTGATGGTTTTCTTCTGTATTATGCTTATGTTCCCTTCTTTTTGGTTTTTGTTAATCTATTGTATGTTTTCGATTTGTGGTTACCCTGTTTTTCAATTATGTTAGCCCATTACTGTATCTACTTGCTTTAGACTGATAGTCATATAGGCTCAAACACAGTCTAGAATAAAAACTACATCTTTTTACTCTCCTCCTCCACATTTTATGATTTTGATGTCCTCTTTTACATCTTCATTTTTATTCTTTTGCCGTTCATTGTAGTTATCATCACTTTCACAATTTGTTTTTAAATTTTTTATTTTTTAATCTGTGTACTGGCTTAAGTGATTTACTTTCCAATTGTGATTTTCTCTTTCCTATAGATTCTTGCTTCTTCTCTATTTAGAGAAGACCTTTCAATATTACTTTTAGGCTAGGTTTAGTATTGTTGTATTCTTTTAGTTTTTGCTTGTCTGAGAAATTCTTTATCTATCCTTCTGTTCTAAATGATAATCTTGCTGGGTAGAGTATCCTAGGTTGCAGGTTTTTCTCTTTCTGGACTTTGAATATATCTTGCCGCTCCCTTCTGGCCTGCAACTTTTCTGTAAAGAAATCAGCTGATAGCCTTATGGAACCCTTACGGGGGTTCCCTTTTAGCTAACTCTTTTTCTCTTGCTGCCTTTAGAATTGTGTCTTTAACTTTTGCCATTTTAACTATAGTATGTCTTGATGTAGGTCTGTTTGAGTTCATCTTATTTGGACTCTCTGGGCTTCCTGTTCCTGGATATCTGTTTCCTTCTTTAGGTTTGGGAAGTTTTCAGCCATAATTTTTCAAATATATTTTCAATCCCTTATTCTCTTTCTTCCTCTTCTGGGATCCCTACTATGCATAGATTGTCATGCTTTATATTATTCCATCGGTCTTGTATATTGCTTTCATTTTTTTTTTTTTTTGTCTTTCTGTCTTCTTTTCTAACTGAGTAATTTCCATTATTCTATCTTCCAGATCACTTATTCATGCTTCTGCATTATTCAGTTTGCTATTTATAGCCTTTAGCTCAACTTTCCTCTCAGTAAATGAGTTTTCTAATTTTACTTGGTTCCTCTTTATAGTTCCTAGTTCCTTTTTACAATAATCTGCATTTCTATCAATAGCCTTTCTTGATTCCTTCATTGTTTTTGAACTCAGTGTCTATTAGAATGAAGAGGTCTGTTTCATCATTTGTTCTTTCAAGGGAATTCTCTTGATCTTTTAATTGGGAGTGGTTCCTCTGCTTCTTCATTTTACTTATTTTTTTCTGACTCTATGTGTTTAGGAGAAACAGTTATCTACTGTGGTCTTGGAGGGCTGTTTTTAATGTGGGAGCTTCCCTGTGTAGCCTGTGTGTGTCTAATATTTTTGGTACAAGGGCTCTTTTTGGTAGGGATGCCTGCTGCATTTTTCCTCAGTGTGTGCTGGCCGTTTTCCCTCTGATAGAGGGTGTGACTGGTGTGGTGACTATCACCTGCACTGGATATTGAGAGGGGCTTCCTCTTTGCTCCATGGTTGTCTAAGTCTTATCAGGGTTGGCTCCCCAGTTGTTGGAGTAGAAGCCCCCAGATTCGTTTCTGAGCTGCAGTGTGAGGTAGGCAGGACTGGAGCACTCCTGCTGGGAGAGGGGCCACTGAGTATTCCTCTGCAGGAGCTGTCCACTAGGGAGTGTGCTCTGTGGTGTTGCCTGTCACCCATTGTGTGGGCTGACAAAGTACACTGTTGTTGGCACTGCCCTCAACCCCATCTCAGCCATGGAAATGCATGCAGTAGGCCCTAGTGTCCCTCAGGTGCTGTATTCAGAAAGCTACCTGTGTAGATCCATAAGCACAGATCCACTGAAGTGAGGTACCAGGACCATAGTAGTCATGCACCTGGACCCACCTTGGGAGCTATAGAAGCAGCCCAGACCATGACCCTGCCTCCATGTGCACCTTTAAAGCCCACAGCTGCTAATGCTGGACCTGCCTCAGCCACAGGCTCAGATGTCCCATAGGTGCTGAGTTTACAAGGTCCCCAGTGGTGGGGTCATAAATCTGTGAATTGCATAGCCATGGGGAGAGAGCTCAGATTTCAGCCTTGTTTCCTAAATTGTGTATCCCTTAGGGATCAGCTTGTATTTTCAGCCCTGCCTCCGTGTGTGGGCAACCCACAAGCACTTGCATGTTCCCAGAACTTGTAGAGGTGGAGCTGTGCCCATTGTTAGCAAGAATGAGGCTGCTATGGTGGGCCCTGCCCTTTCTTTTGAGTGCTTGCATTAACAATGAGGCTTCAATGGTGGACCTGGGCTCCTTCCTGCACACACCCCCAGTTGAGGCTTGGACCATACTCCAGTCCCTTCAGGCTTCAGTCAACCCTAGTCGTTTCCCTGTGTCTGTCCTCTGAAGCCTCAATTTCAGCACCCAGCCCCTGCATACAGCAGCAGACACATGTCTCAGGCTGGGGAGTTCAGGGAGGTGGCATGGACCCTTTGTTCTGGTCTCTCTCTGTTCTGCCTCCTGCAAGCTGGGTGCTGCACTCTCCTCTGAGCCTCTGAAGCTCCCTTTCTGTCTCAGCTCATGTCCCCACCAGTGAAGGGGATTCCCAGGGTGAGGGAATCTTTCCTCTTTCATAGCTCTTTCCCAGGGTGCAAGGTCCCATCCCAATTCCTTTTTTCTTTTTCTTTCATCATTCCTGATTATGTGGTGATCTTTCTTGTAATTTTGGTTTTATGATATCTTCTGCCAATGTTCAGCAGGTATTCTGTGAGAAGTATTCCACATGTAAATGAATTTTTGATGTATTTGTGGAAGGAGGTGAGCTCAATGTCCTTCTATTCTGCCATCTTGATCTGGCCCCTCAGAGGAGATCCCAAGGGTTCTCTGCGAAGTCAACTACACATAATTGAACTGGCAAAACTA
The DNA here is from genome assembly GCF_965194825.1 of Balaenoptera physalus. Lineage (NCBI taxonomy): Eukaryota > Metazoa > Chordata > Mammalia > Artiodactyla > Balaenopteridae > Balaenoptera > Balaenoptera physalus. The sequence continues at coordinate 55,211,191 of NC_138883.1, forward strand.
GACACATCTCTGTGAATGTGAAGGTGTTATTGTCTCCTTTCACAATAGCATATAAATAAAAATTTTTAATTTAGTAATAAACTCTTGGTTATTAGAATGGCAGTTTAATTCAACACAAGAAACTTCTTTGGAAATACTTTTTTTTCTGTTAGGTTTTATCACAGGATTCACATGTGTAATCCCACTTATGCCTAGAAAAAGACTGAAGGAATTGTTATGTGGTTGAAATGGCTAATATTATTGTTGATTTGGTTAGACTATAGTACCCATTATTTAATCAAATACTTATCCAAGTGTTGTGATGATATTTTGTAGATGTACATAACAGCTGTAATAAATTGACTTTAAGTAAAGGAGACTACCTTTGATAATGTGGGTAAGTCTTACCCAATCAGTTGAAGGGGATTAAGAGCAAAAACAGAAGTTTCATGGTGAGGAAATTTTGCCTCAAGACTGAAGCTTCAGTGCCTGCCTAGGTTTTCAGTCTCAGCCTCCCCTGCAAATTTTGGGCTCAATACTGAAACATCAATGCCTGCCAGCCTACTCTATGATTTTAAACTTGCCAGCTCCACTTTCATGGGAGCCAATTCCTTAAAATAATTATCTTTATACATATACATGTAGTTATGATAAAAGGTACCGTATATATTGGGCTGGCCAAAAAGTTCGTTCGGGTAACATCTTCTGGAAAACCCCGAATGAACTTTTTAGCCAGCCCAATATCTATCTATCTATCTATCTATCTATCTATCTATCTATCTATCTATCTATTTATCTATCTCCTATTCTGTTTCTCTGGAGAGCTCTGACTGATATATTGGTTAACTTGGAGTTTGGGATTATGGGTATCATTTTTACTTTTTACTTTGCTATTAACCACATTGTCCTCAGTGAACATGTATTACTGTTTAAGTAAAAGAACATAAATTTTGGTTGATAGCTCTCCAACCATTTAGAAACTGCTAAGAAATTCTGAAAATTAAAATCCAAAAATAAAGGGACAACATGGTTTCTGCAGTGAGAAATTATAACTTTTGGCTCTGCTAGAGAGATTTTTGCCTACAAAGTTGGACCAGCCCCAAACTATGTATTTGGAGTTTTAAACAAATCTTGATATTTTTTCCCTAGCTAAAGCTGGTTTAAAAATGTCATCATGGGAATTGAGGATCAGAAAACTATGGCAAACTCTACGACTATGTGTTTGAATTGGCATAGAGACCAAAAAACAAACAAACAAACAAACACCAAAACAAAAACAACAAAAAATAAAAGCAAATAAAAAGAAGACATGCAGTATCCAAATAATGTCACGGAATAAATCATATTACCATATTACTGGCTCATTTCCTTTACTTTTGAGGTTTTTGAACTAACAGATGAGGAAATGTGTTAGACTTAGTGTATCCTGACATCAGGATTTGATGAGATTTCTTTTGATGACTGGAAAATATGGAGAACTCTGGGCTGGATATGACTTGATTGAGATGTTACATTATTGAGCTTACATGATAAATTCTTGAATTAATATACTTTTTGGGGGGGTGAAAGGGAAATGGATTTGAGGTTTATTATGGAGACAAATAATGGCACTCACTCACTTACTGGATGTCAGTATCAGTGCAGAAAGGGGCATTTCACATAATTTCTAGTTTGGAAATCTAGGGATCAATATATGCGTATTCGAGTCACTAAAATGGGAAAATAGATACAGAAACACATGTTGGGGAAGAGGAGTTAGAGGCGACAATTTTAGATTTGGATATTCTGATTTTTAGGCACTTGTCAGACACACAGATGGAGATATTTAGTAGGCAGCAAAAAAAATGTCTTCTATAGCTCAGGAAACACCCAAATGCCCCATATGATGAGTAACAGCCACATTTAGGTCTAAGCAGGTGTCAAGAATTTTAGTTGTAGTAAAGAAGAGGATATTAGTTATCTTAGGGATAAAAAGTATTGAATTATTGAGGAATAGTTTCAAAATGGGAGAAACTGGGTATATTTATATGGTAAGGGAAAGATGCTGGTAGATAGGAATATGTTGAAGCTATGTCTGAGGGTGTAATAAAAGAGGACATAATAAAAAAGGAAAAGAAAGCTATATCAGAGAGCACAATGATAAAGAATAGCTGAGGGAATGATAGTCAGAGCACCAGATTAATGTAAATAAATGTCTTAGAGGACTTCTTCTAAGACGTGAATAAATAAGGAGTAAGTATAGATGTTGGGGAGCAAGGAGTTAAAGCAGCAAGACTGTGATTCATTTCTGCCCTGTTTACCAGGCTGATGAATCTGAGGGAAAGAAAAGACGGCAACTGACCTGGTCTCATCTCCTTATAAACATGGTAACTTGTCCTTTGTGTAAATACATTAATATATATTTTTCAGGAAGAGAGTCCTTATTTATGGAATGCCCTTTATAGGCTGTCCCTGGCTTAAAATTGCTTATGGAAATGCATCTGGGATTTATGGATTTATGAGGCACAGATCATGAAAAATGTCAAATAAGTTCTACAGTTCTCTAGAGTATAAAATGGAGATGTTTCATAAAATGGAGATGTTTCATAATTGGACCCTCCTGATTATATAAGGTGAGCCACAGGCATCACTTAGAGACCTCATGTATTCTTCTTGGTCAAACGGCTCCTGTCCAACATGGAAAGGAAGGGCCTGGGGAGCCACACAGTGTATACAAAACTTCTCCCTCTTTGTACTTCTTGATTGTTTATATGCTTGACAACAAAGGAAGCTCATCCAAGTTTCATTGTTCAGGTTTTTATCAGGGGCTCCATTACATTGGCACAATTAACTGATTGATTGATCACCCCTGTGTTTGATCTCAGATGCTAGGTTGCAGATGCCACATGACCCAAATTTCACACCCTAAAACCGGGTTGGTCTTTCTGGCATAGCCAGTCCCCATACTAAGGCTTTTGGGTGTGGTCAGCCCCTGCCCTAAACAAAGATACCTCTATCAGGTATGTCATAGATTGTGTCCCAAAAGTTGAGTGCAAATTCCAGACCTCTCTTTGGGCAAAGCCTAATTCTTTACTACACATATTTGAGCAGTGGAAACCTATTTATAGAGACTGAGTTTGACATGTATGTGTGTAAATTATTGAGGACTCACTATGCTTCAGATGTTTTCACACATATTCTTTTTTAAAATCCTTACATCAATTTATAATATAAGCAATAGTATCAGAGGGTCACAAGCACAATGATTTGACCTTATATGTATTATTATTACTATTTTAATTTTTTAAAATTTAAACTTAATTTTAAAGTCTTCCTATTTAAATAGTAGTAGAATTTGCCTGTTATTATGCAACATATGACGTCAATCCAAAGTCTTCCATTTACTAAGACCAATATTTCTCCTATCCCATCCATCACTCAACTAAAAAATTTAATTTTCAAATTAAAAAAATTTAAATTTAACTTAAAATTCTAGATTAGCATGAGTAACCTGATCCAAATCACACAGCTAGTATGTAATAAACCAGGTTTCAAACCTAACTCGTTAGGTCCCATGATTTCCCATTATTCCAAAGCTGTATGATGTCATGGCGGGTAGTAATCATAAGACCCTGGAATTGGCTTAAAGACAAAAATAGCCTTTGGGAAATATTTCCATTGAATTTGAGAGACTCAATAAATGCTTGGAAACGCTTCTGGCAGCCTGTCATGATAAAGGAAATTGAGAAGCATGTTGTTTTTGTGTCTAAAATGGAAGTCCATGTGGCAAACCAGAAAATTTGTTTCGGCTAATGGTTCACGACTTTCTTGTTCATTGAATAGACTGTTTTACCATCTGAGTTTGAAAAAAATATGGGTCATGATGGTCCCTTTATTAAAAGAGCACAGTCTTACTGACTTCCTAACTGCCAAGAATAAATTTTTGTACTTCCACTGACACACACAATAACATTAGGAAGATTATTCTAGTTTATATCAGTATTACAGAACATTTCTTCTAAATCTAAAAGCTACTAGAACTTAGAGAACCATTTGTGACTTTTAAAAAACCCTTGGTCCTGCTATTTAAATAATGATAAAATTTGCTTATTACTTGTCAGGCCAAAATCTATTTCTTTTTACAAGAGCATTGTCCTTGTCGCCTATCCTCCACATAAACTATGATTATTATCTCCTTGTATAGTTTTGTAGTTAAAATTATTAAAATTATTATGGCCTATCAGTCCTAGTAGCTGTTGAGTGACTTGAATAGTTTTAAGACATGCACAAAAGAGGTTTATTAATGGGCAGATAATTCCTCTAGATTAAGCTGAAAAAAATCAACCATATCACAGTAGTCCCCAAATATCTTAGATCATAAACAATACTGTTGGAAACCTTCCTGGTGGCATGCAAACTGTGCCTCTTTGAAACATCTAATTCTGTAAGTACCATTTATCATAGCCTTTTTAAGAAATAGTTTTCTCAGATAAGCAGGGCTCACTGAACACTGCCACAGGCAAAAGGAGTACATTTGGTATTAATATTAAGGTAGTAATAATAATACCTTATGTTGCATAATTCTTTGCATTTTTCAGAATGTTTTCAAATATATCTAGTCAACAAGAAAAAACAGTAAAAAGTTATCACTCAGACTTTTAAGCTAGTTGTCTTTGATGCCTTTTTCAGTGTACTGTGGTTGTTTCAATGTAGGGATATTTCAGAGAAAAATGTGTTTGGCCTTCTGAAGAGATATTCATTGTAGTTACCAGAAAACTTGTGCTTTGTATCCCAAATCACAAAATTTTCCTGAGTTCTATTTGTCTCTCACCAGTAAGGAAGAAATTCAGAAAGAAGGAAATATGTAGCCAACAATATCAGTGATAAAATGGAGAGGTGGTCAGTGTAGAATCCTTCCCTTAGCAGTGGCTTTTAAATTCTGGTTTGGGAATCAGATCCACTTGAATTATATAGGACTCTTACTAAAAGGCATCTGTATTCTATCAAGCTCGTGTTTACTCATAATTTTATTACAAGAACAAAAGGGAGAAAATAATTCTTTAAGACATTATTGTAGGATGTCCAGAAAACCAGAAAAATAAATGCAACACTACTATCTCTCATTATACAGTTTTTTTTTAAAAAACAAAACCAAGGAATTTCAAGGGTTTTATTCATAGCCTCATCAATCTTCACAATGTTCCTATAAGTCAGGTAGGTGGTGAGAATTACTATTAAGAGGAGAAGAAATTTAACACATTTATTCATTGCAAGAAAAAGACACATGGAGACAAGACACTTGCAGTAAGAGTACTTTAGTTTGAAATATTACACATAATAACAGGGAATAAAGAATTATTCAAGGGAGGAAAAAATTAAATCTAACTTGTAATATGGAAATGTTTTCTCATAAGTGAAAATAGAAAATAAATCATAATGAAGATTAAAAATAGAAAAATTCATGACACTTCAGCTAAATTCAATAAACATTTATTGAATGCCTAATGAATTTAAACTTTAATCATTTTCTTTTTCTAGTTATGTTGAAAAATTCTGTTTCTTGAGTGCCAAGTATTAAAAATATTTTTAAAATTCTGAAGAAGTTTCCCTGAAAATATAAGCAGTATATGAAAATGAGCTTTAATAAAGATTCTGGTTGCAAGTGGTTGTAAGGAAGGAGAAGCAATAACAGTTCTTAGGACCTCTGCTGAAGTGTTGCATAAATCATAAAAGAGAAAACAAACACAGGGATAGCCTCTGTACCTAAGTACAGACTATGGAAAAGTGTTAAATGATGGATCACGGTTAGCTATTCATTTTCACCATGCACAAAATAAAAGGAAAAAAAAAATTAAGCCATAACATGAGGAATTTTTAGTTGATACTTGGAAAGATTTCCCAACAATAATCATTGCCTAATGCAAGCCTGCCTTGGCCTTTTATTAAGGTAGGTTTTGGAACATATTTTAAACAAGAAAGAAGGTAGGGATAAAAGGGTATATAACTCCTAGGGTCCTTAGCCTTAGTGTGTGTGTGTGTGTGTGTGTGTGTGTGTGTGTGTATTTTAAACTATTTTCTAAGAGATTTTTCAGTTCATTGTTTAATTCCATTAATTCATGGATTGCTGCTCTTGTCAACTTATTTCTTCAATTTTTCTGAGTCCAGAAGTCTAGGAAAAAATCTAGGAAAATGTTGTCATATTAAAGTTTGCTGTTCCTGCCAATCAAAATTGTGTCCAAAACAATTAATTGAAGATGGAAAATCAATTACTCAATATGTATCATGTACCTGTTGTGAGATGTCTCCAAATTTTAAAGTAGGCCAAGATGCCTTCCCTTTATGTCTGTTAGAAGCCCAAAGCTCTTCAAGCCTGCTGGTTCCTGACTGTCAGGCAGAAAGGTTTTCCAGCTGATAGTGACTTGATCATGTGGTAGTATATATCACTTCCAGAAGCATATAGATTTTTAAGAGAAGTTGATGAATAAGGCAATACTTAACCTAAAAGAAACAAGCTCTAAAATTTCAGCCAGAGGGAGAAGGGAAGTCATTATATATATATATATGTATATATATATATATATTTTAAAATATTTATTTGTTTATTTATTTTTGGCTGTGTTGGGTCTTCATTTCTGTGCGAGGGCTTTCTCTAGTTGTGGCAAGCGGGGGCCACTCTTCATCGCGGTGCGCGGGCCTCTCACTGTCGCGGCCTCTCTTGTTGCGGAGCACAGGCTCCAGACGTGCAGGCTCAGTAATTGTGGCTCACGGGCCCAGCTGCTCGGTGGCATGTGGGATCTTCCCAGACCAGGGCTTGAACCCGTGTCCCCCTGCATTGGCAGGCAGATTCTCAACCACTGCACCACCAGGGAAGCCCGGGAAGTCATTATATTGACAGAAGTTCTTTTTTTTAAACATCTTTATTGAAGTATAATTGCTTCACAATGGTGTGTTAGTTTCTGCTTTATAACAAAGTGAATCAGCTACACATATACACACGTTCCCATATCTCCTCCCTCCCGCATCTCCCTCCCTCCCACCCTCCCCATCCCACACCCCCAGGCGGTCACAAAGCACCGAGCTGATCTCCCTGTGCTATGCGGCTGCTTCCCACTAGCTATCTATTTTACATTTGGTAGTGTATATATGTCCATGACACTCTCTCACCCTGTCACATCTCACCCCTCCCCCTCCCCATATCCTCAAGTCCATTCTTTAGTAGGTCTGTGTCTTTATTCCCATCTTGCCATTAGGTTCTTCATGACCTTTTTTTTTTTTTTTCCTTAGATTCCATATATATGTGTTAGCATACTGTATTTGTTTTTCTCTTTCTGACTTACTTCACTCTGTATGACAGACTCTAACTCCATCCACCTCATTACAAATACCTCCATTTCATTTCCTTTTATGGCTGAGTAATATTCCATTGTATATATGTGCCACATCTTCTTTATCCATTCATCTGATGATGGACACTTAGGTTGCTTCCATGTCCTGGCTATTGTAAATAGAGCTGCAATGAATATTTTGGTACATGACTCTTTTTGAATTATGGTTTTCTCACGGTATATGCCCAGTAGTGGGATTGCTGGGTCGTATGGTAGTTCTATTTGTAGTTTTTTAAGGAACCTCCATACTGTTCTCCATAGCGGCTGTATCAATTTACATTCCCACCAACAGTGCAAGAGTGTTCCCTTTTCTCCACACCCTCTCCAGCATTTATTGTTTCTAGATTTTTTGATGATGGCCATTCTGACCGGTGTGAGATGATACCTCATTGTAGTTTTGATTTGCATTTCTCTAATGATTAATGATGTTGAGGATTCTTTCATGTGTCTGTTGCCCATCTGTATATCTTCTTTGGAGAAATGTCTATTTAGGTCTTCTGCTCATTTTTGGATTGGGTTGTTTGTTTTTTTGTTATTGAGCTGCATGAGCTGCTTGTAAATCTTGGAGATTAATCCTTTGTCAGTTGCTTCATTTGCAAATATTTTCTCCCATTCTGATGGTTGTCTTTTGGTCTTGTTTATGGTTTCCTTTGCTGTGCAAAAGCTTTTAAGTTTCATTAAGTCCCATTTGTTTATTTGTGTTTTTATTTCCATTTCTCTAGGAGCTGGGTCAAAAAGAATCTTGCTGTGATTTATGTCATAGAGTGTTCTGCCTATGTTTTCCTCTAAGAATTTGATAGTGTCTGGCTTTACACTTAGGTCTTTAATCCATTTTGAGTTTATTTTTGTGTATGGTGTCAGGGAATGTTCTAATTTCATACTTTTACATGTACCTGTCCAATTTTCCCAGCACCACTTATTGAAGAGGCTGTCTTTTCTCCACTGTATATGCTTGCCTCCTTTATCAAAGATAAGGTGATCATATGTGCGTGGGTTTATCTCTGGGCTTTCTATCCTGTTCCATTGATCTATATTTCTGTTTTTGTGCCAGTACCAAACTGTCTTGATTACTGTAGCTTTGTAATATAGTCTGAAGTCAGGGAGCCTGATTCCTCCAGCTCCATTTTTCGTTCTCAAGATTGCTTTGGCTATTTGGGGTCTTTTGTGTCTCCATACAAATTGTGAAATTTTTTGTTCTAGTTCTGTGAAAAATGCCAGTGGTAGTTTGATAGGGATTGCATTGAATCTGTAGATTGCTTTGGGTAGTAGAGTCATTTTCACAATGTTGATTCTTCCAATCCAGGAACATGGTGCATCTCTCCATCTATTTGTATCATCTTTAATTTCTTTCATCAGTGTCCTATAATTTTCTGCATACAGGTCTTTTGTCTCCTTAGGTAGGTTTATTCCTAGATATTTTATTCTTTTTGTTGCAATGGTAAATGGGAGTGTTTTCTTAATTTCACTTTCAGATTTTTCATCATTAGTATATAGGAATGCAAGAGATTTCTGTGCATTAATTTTGTATCCTGCTACTTTACCAAATTCATTGATTAGCTCTAGTAGTTTTCTGGTGGCAGTTTTAGGATTCTCTATGTATAGTATCATGTCATCTGCAAACAGTGACAGCTTTACTTCTTCTTTTCCAATTTGGATTCCTTTTATTTCTTTTTCTTCTCTGATTGCTGTGGCTAACACTTCCAAAACTATGTTGAATAATAGTGGTGAGAGTGGGCAACCTTGTCTTGTTCCTGATCTTAGTGGAAATGGTTTCAGTTTTTCACCATTGAGGACAATGTTGGCTGTGGGTTTGTCATATATGGCCTTTATTATGTTGAGGAAAATTCCCTCTATGCCTACTTTCTGCAGGGCTTTTATCATAAATGGGTGTTGAATTTTGTTGAAAGCTTTCTCTGCATCTATTGAGATGATCATATGGTTTTTCTCCTTCAATTTGTTAATATGATATGTCACGGTGACTGATTTGCATATGTTGAAGAATCCTTGCATTCCTGGAATAAACCCCACTTGATCATGGTGTATAATCCTTTTAATGTGCTGTTGGATTCTGTTTGCTAGTATTTCGTTGAGGATTTTTACATCTATGTTCATCAGTGGTATTGGCCTGTAGTTTCCTTTCTTTGTGACATCTTTGTCTGGTTTTGGTATCAGGGTGATGGTGGCATCGTAGAATGTGTTGGAGAGTGTTCCTCCCTCTGCAATATTTTGGAAGAGTTTGAGAAGGATAGGTGTTAGCTCTTCTCTAAATGTTTGATAGAATTCACCTGTGAAGCCATCTGGTCCTGGGCTTTTATTTGTTGGAAGATTTTAAATCACAGTTTCAATTTCAGTGCTTGTGATTGTTCTGTTCATATTTTCTATTTCTTCCTGGTTCAGTCTCGGTAGGTTGTGCATTTCTAAGAATCTGTCCATTTCTTCCAGGTTGTCCATTTTATTGGCATAGAGTTGCTTGTAGTAATCTCTCATGATCGTTTGTATTTCTGCAGTGTCAGTGGTTACTTCTCCTTTTTCATTTCTAATTCTATTGATTTGAGTCTTCTCCCTTTTTCTCTTGATGAGTCTGGCTAATGGTTTATCAATTTTGTTTATCTTCTTGAAGAACCAGCTTTTAGTTTCATTGATTTTTGCTATTGTTTCCTTCATTTCTTTTTCATTTATTTCTGATCTGATCTTTATGATTTCTTTCCTTCTGCTAGCTTTGGGGTTTTTTTGCTCTTCTTTCTCTAATTGCTTTAGGTGCAAGGTTAGGTTGTTTATTCGAGATGTTTCCTGTTTCTTGATGTAGGCTTGTATTGCTATAAACTTCCCTCTTAGCACTGCTTTTGCTGCATCCCATAGGTTTTGGGTCATCATGTCTCCATTGTCATTTGTTTCTAGGTATTTTTTGATTTCCCCTTTGATTTCTTCAGTGATCACTTCGTTATTAAGTAGTGTATTGTGTAGCCTCCATGTGTTTGTATTTTTTACAGATCTTTTCCTGTAATTGATATCTAGTCTCATAGCGTTGTGGTCGGAAAAGATACTTGATACGATTTCAATTTTCTTAAATTTACCAAGGCTTGATTTGTGACCCAAGATATGATCTATCCTGGAGAATGTTCCATGAGCACTTGATAAAAATGTGTATTCTGTTGTTTTTGGGTGGAATGTCCTATAAATATCAACTAAGTCCATCTTCTTTAATGTATCAGTTAAAGCTTGCATTTCCTTATTTATTTTCATTTTAGATGATCTGTCCATTGGTGAAAGTGGGGTGTTAAAGTCCCCTACTATGATTGTGTTACTGTCGATTTCCCCTTTTATGGCTGTTAGTATTTGCCTTATGTATTGAGGTGCTCCTATGTTGGGTGCATAAATATTTACAATTGTTATACCTTCCTCTTGGATCGATCCCTTGATCATTATATAGTGTCCTTCTTTGTCTCTTGTAACAGTCTTTATTTTAAAGTCTATTTTGTCTGATATGAGAATTGCTACTCCAGCTTTCTTTTGATTTCCATTTGCATGGAATATCTTTTTCCATCCCCTCACTTTCAGTCTGTATGTGTCTCTAGGTCTGAAGTGGGTCTCTTGTAGACAGTATATATATGGGTCTTGCTTTTGTATCCATTCAGCCAGCCTGTGTCTTTTGGTGGGAGCATTTAATCCATTTACATTTAAGGTAATTATCGATATGTATGTTCCTATTCCCATTTTCTTAAATATTTTGTGTTTGTTATTGTAGGTGTTTTCCTTCTCTTGTGTTTCTTGCCTAGAGAAGTTCCTTTAGCATTTGTTGTAAAGCTGGTTTGGTGGTGCTGAACTCTCTCAGCTTTTGCTTGTCTGTAAAGGTTTTAATTTCTCCATCAAATCTGAATGAAATCCTTGCTGGGTAGAGTAAGCTTGGTTGTAGGTTTTTCTCCTTCATGACTTTAAGTATATCCTGCCACTCCCTTCTGGCTTGCAGAGTTTCTGCTGAAAGATCAGCTGTTAACCTTATGGGGATTCCCTTGTGTGTTATTTGTTGTTTTTCCCTTGCTGCTTTTAATATGTTTTCTTTATATTTAATTTTTGATAGTTTGATTAACATGTGTCTTGGCGTGTTTCTCCTTGGATTTATCCTGTATGGGACTCTCTGTGCTTCAAGGACTTGATTAACTATTTCCTTTCCCATATTAGGGAAGTTTTCAACTATAATCTCTTCAAATATTTTCTCAGTCCCTTTCTTTTTCTCTTCTTCTTCTGAGAGAAGTTCTTTTAATCACACCATGAAAGTGACTACCTGTGCTTAAGATAGGAATAGGAGCAAGATATAATAAAACAGGAAATTGATAAGGTTACCAGAAGGAAATGACTGGAAAGAGTGAAGGAAATCACAAAAGGAAAAGAAAGCTGAGGACAGAGAGGTGAACTGGTTATGGGGAAGAGAGATAAAGAGAATAAAGTGTAAATAGATCTCAAAAGATTTTGGCTTGTTCTAAAGTAGCCAAAGGCAGTATCTCTACGTTACTAAACAACCAATTTAGTGTAAAAATTAAAATTGTTGTTTTCCATTGTTTAGACTTAACCTTAGTTACCTTATTAAATTTTTTTCCCCACTTCTCTCTTAATCTCCTTTCTCACTTCCCTTCTGCCCTGGCATTTCTTCCCATTGGATTCCTGTCTATTTATCTATCTATCATCTATCTATCTATCTATCTATCATCTATCTATCTATCTATCTCTATCTATCTATCTATCTATCTATCTATCTATCTATCTATCTATCTATCTATCTATCATCTATCTCTCTATCTCAGCATCATCATCTCTATGTATTTATTTTGATTCTTATATCAATTCCTTCAAGGTATCACAGGTTAGAGTTGATTATACTCTTCATAACAACAGCTTCTTGAGAATGTGAATGTGAGCCTCAAAACTAGTTAGGTCAGTGTTTTTCTAGTGTTTTTCAAACTTTGAAAGAATTATGCATTTCTTAAAATGTAGATCTGTTGATCAAGAATCTTCTGTGATGATTGTGGTGATGATCTATGTGATAAATCCTGTATTTTTAACAAGTTTACATGATGAGTTTTCTGCACTTAAAATATTTGAGATGTATTATTATAAAGATATATATAAACTTAAAAGTAATAAATTTTTCTGATTTTAGGTATACATCCTTTTTGGAATATCAATGCATGTGCTGAGGCCAGAAAAATAAAGCCAAACAGTATTCTGAGGGTGAATGTGTTACTGTTTGCTACATTCTTCTTACTTCTGTGAAAATGGAAATGCTGAATGCTTAACTTCTTTCAATGGTATGCCTCAAAAGAATGTCAGTACAAATTTAAGGATTTTTTCTTCTGTTCTTTTATTTTTCTATCATGAATATCTCTCATCACCCTGCCTAACCCTTTCCCTACAAAATTTTTCTTCCTGAAACTTGAGCTCTGCTTTCATTGCTTTTGCTATTATGCAAAAGGTTAGTTTGGAAAAAAATCTTTGTGAAAGTTTTACACATTTATTTTGCTTTTGACAATACTCAAGAAAAAATGGAATCGGTCACTGCTACCTCAATGAAATTATCACTCTGTAAATACTTCAAAGGTGATTGCCAGGTAATTAACACTGGAGACAAGTTTGATTGCTTATTGATTTCTGAGTATACTAGAACATTAATTAATTAATTAATTCTTTTTGAGGGATGGGAATGTTTAAGTCTGCCTGAAACTAGGTTGTTTTTTCATCTAAACATTTACAGTAGCTGAGATTAATCACATTTCAAAGTGCAGAGTCTGGCCAGGTGATGAAGGTGTGGCCAACCAATTTCTCCATAAGTCTGCTAATAAATTAAAAGGGCATTTTTGATGAGCCCTATAATCTTCTCTTGCATTAGATTGAAGGATTAGATTTTCCTCTAATTCTTTTAAAATGATAATTAGCTAAAGAAAAAGTACTAAGGACTGAATTTTTATGCAAAGTGATTCTGTTGGTTTGCATAACTATTGTAGATGAAAGTGAAAAGCTTTTCAAGCATATATGGAGTTTGGTGCAATATGATATGTATGATTGTGATATTTTACCTATCTAGTATAATATTATAAACTTATTACTTTGGAAGAAAGATTTCATATCCTTATGGGTCCCCAAGGTAGTCTTTTCTACCAAAGAAAGAACATAAAACATTAGCTCAGCCTCTTGGTTTATAAACTGTGCAGATTGGAGTATATTGTTAGAGTTTTAAAAACAAGAAAATGCTAATTACAAAGAAGCTTTATGAGTTGTGGCTGAATGCGAAAATTAGTTAATTTGGGGAAGTATATCGGCTCCATCCTGTAAGCTAATTATCCAAATCTTATTAAAATTGGATGTATTTCTATCGCAGATTTCTTTCTTGGTAGTTGGCTCGGGATAGTTCCATACTAGTAGAGGGAAACAGAGAATTAAATTAATTACCTAAATACTTCAAGTGAGAAAGTGGTTCTCCTTAAATATTAAGTTTAATGAGGCTAAAAAAAGTTGTTTTAGGTGACCGCTGAGCCACTCTTTCCTCACCACCCCTCCATGGCCAACCACATTCAGTACTCAGCACAAAAAATTTTTGCAAAAGAAGAAAAGAGGCCTTTTATAAGGAATAGTGGATAAAGAATTAGAGAGAAGGTGACGTTCTAGTTAGAGGACCAGCTACCTATGCCCCCAGTTTCCCACACAAGGCTCTGAGGCAGGTTTCTTACATGTTCCATGAGTTTTCCTTCATGGATGGGGCTGCCAGGACTTCAGGGATCTTCTGAGGACCATTATGTGACTGTTCCCTGGAACCAGGGTTCATCCCTGTGCTTTGCCCATTCTCTCCCCTGATTTCGTTGATTAAAATTAGGGGGTTCTCACTATTGCAAGTCCTTGAAGCTTTTACATAAGACATGGGGCTTATTTCCTATTGGCTTTTAAATGTAAAGGGATCTTAAATTGGAGGCTTTAATGGCGACATCAGTATATCTGGAAGATATCAAAGTGAGTCATGAAATAGAGGACCCTGTAGGAAGTTTAAAGTGAAGTTTAAAAAACTTCAGAGTATTTCTCTTCCCATGGGGCATGCCCCTCTTTATTTTCTGTTAAGAGAGGGGCGATTCAAGGAGATTACTGGGAAAGCTTGATTTAATATCTACTGGCAAATGAAACAAAGGCGACATTGGGTTCACACTTCAGTCCTAGAGGCTGTGGAGGCAAAGGCTGAGGAAGTGTCATCCTGGACTGGAGTGGGCCACAGACTCAAGGGAGCTAGAATGGAGTCTTCCTAATACTGCCTCTAGGGCAGCCCGGAGGGCACTCGAGAAGTTAGAGGTGGCTGCTAGATTAGTAGAGGTCGAGGAGGGTGAAAGAAACCCTGGAACAGAATGTATTCATCTGAATCAAGGAACCACATTTAAGAGCCCACTCTAATGCTGGACATTTCTGAAGAATCCACAATTTGGCCCCATCAGAGAAAGCCAGCTGTAAACATCTGTTATACCAAGAGAGTGTGAAGCCAGTTCAGGACCATGCCCTCAACAAGTGCCAGGGAAATCACTGGGATGGATGAGTTTTCAGCCAAAGACACAGGATAAAGTAACCCCACTGAATATATTTAATGGGTGGTGGGAGACGAAAGCATGACAGTGTATTCTGATTATATTCCATTAGTCTTACTTGGTAAGGAATCATATGCATAACTCCTAAGACTTGCTAAATAATCAGGGGTTAATTATTACTGCCTCAGTTTGTTTAATCTTAAGGAAGCAATGTTTAATAAAATTAGAAATCAAAAATTAGAATTTTTCAGCTGGTACAACTTTTAATTGACTTCATATAATAAAGCAACATAATCTAAACAAAACCTATGGTATGCATTTTTTCAAGGTGGGATAATCATAAATCTAGTACTTTCTTATTTAATTTTGCATTATCAAGGTTCCATTTTATTTTATTATAGTGAAGGTTAGCATCTCATTTATAAACGTAAGAAGACCTTTTTTTTTTTTTTAAATCTCCCAAAACCTTGCAGTGAGAGCAGGTAGGGAAGCCAGTAGGCCTTGAAGCCACTGCCAAGTTCCTCTCCATGTGATGTGTTGCATTCCAGGTGGATTGCTTAATTACTGGGTCACACTCTCTGAGACTGGCACCTTGCAAGAACAAGATGGTAGTGGTTGTCCTTGTTCCTGGTGTAGACTTTACTTTTGCTTTATTTTATACAAATCATTTTAGAAAAATGAAAGAAAGTGATGCAAAATATGCTTACTCTTAAAGTATTCTCTTTAGAGCAATGATCTGAGGCTCTGACAATGAGCTGACTACAGAGAATTATTTTCAATTGCTCCGCTCTGCTGTATTTTCAGTCTTGCAGTTTCTATTTTAATGTTCAGACCCACTACAATGGCTGCTACTATTACCATTCTCTTTTTTTTTTCTTCCCCCTCAGGATATTGAGTATAGTTCCCTGTGCTATACAGTAGGACCTTTTTGTTTATAACCATTCTCTTTTGATTATTTTCATCTTAGAATTCTCCTTGGTTTCCCTCAAGGTAGTCTTCCTCTATTTTGATTTCTTAGGGTTCATTTCTTTTTTTTTTTAAAGATTTATTGATTGATTGATTGATTGATTGATTGCTATGTTGGGTCTTCGTTTCTGTGCTAGGGCTTTCTCTAGTTGCGGCAAGCGGGGGCCACTCTTCATCGCGGTGCGCGGGCCTCTCACTATCGCGGCCTCTCTTGTTGCAGAGCACAGGCTCCAGACGTGCAGGCTCAGTAGTTGTGGCTCACGGGCCTAGTTGCTCCGTGGCATGTGTGATCTTCCCAGAGCAGGGCTCGAACCTGTGTCCCCTGAATTAGCAGGCAGATTCTCAACCACTGCGCCACCAGGGAAGCCCAGGGTTCATTTCTTGATCTTTATGGTGAGCACAGTTGGTGCTCCACTCAGATCCCTTTTACCTGCCAGTCACTCAGTTCCTCAGCTGCTGTTAGTGTTGGCTGCTAATGGCTCACAGCTGACCCTCTTCTCCGAAGACTTGTCTGCACAGAGCCATCTGTCCTGGAAGTCATGCTCTGATCCCTTCCCAGAGCAGCCTGTAGCTAAAAACTCTCTGATGGGAGAAGGGGTCTAAAAAACTGGCCCCTTGCCTCAAGGTGGGGGGCTAAATCCATGGTACTTTGCTGATTCAGACTTTTCTGTGGGATTAAAGCTAGGCTCCATCTGAGACCACATCCTTGCTTAGCTTTTTTCCTCCTGCATAATCCTGCTTCTTCCACTCGCCTTTTCCTGAGAACACTCCTCAATAAATAATTTGAACAAGAATTCCTATCTTGGACCGCTCCTGGGGAACCCAAATTAAGACAGT
The DNA here is from genome assembly GCF_965194825.1 of Balaenoptera physalus. NCBI lineage: Eukaryota > Metazoa > Chordata > Mammalia > Artiodactyla > Balaenopteridae > Balaenoptera > Balaenoptera physalus. The sequence continues at coordinate 55,227,890 of NC_138883.1, forward strand.
CATTTTATTCTCTCCTTACAGCTCTTCTCTAAGCGATCCCATGACTTCAACAAAAGCTAATATACTGCCTTTCAGAATAATATTCTCTCGCTCATATCTCTTGTCTAAATTCTAGACCGAGAAGTACAGCTGCCTACTTTTTTAGATTTTGTTAAATTTAGGATTGCCTCCTTTTGCTGGGAGAGATTATATTTTGATTTTTAAAATTGCACTGAGTTAGAAATTTCAGGATCATACAAGTCTGAGGCCAGCTGAAAGCTTCATATGCCCTTTATTTCTATCAAATAGAATGGTCTTGTGAGTATAGCATATTCCTATGGGCATGTCAAGATTGTGGGCAGCAGCATAAATCACATAGACTTAGGTTATGTATAGTTCCTGAAGTTTTTGCCTTCTTGCTAAAGCCTATTGATGTTCAAGAAAATGAAATTGAGGTTATCATGGGGAACATCATTGCACTGAAATTTACAAAACCCCAAATCATGCCAACCTTAATACTTTGATCATTCTTAGCAATAAATTACTTGCTATAAGCCTCACAATACTGTTGTGCTACAACATAGTGAAGTTAATCTGCCTGACAGAAACCTTTCTTGAGATCCATGGGCAGAGCTTAATTTGGTGAACACACCTCTGTTACAGTCTCATCATATTGCATTTCAATTGTTTGCTTCCTTGTTTGCATCCTCTCTAGGCACTTGGGGACACAGATTGTATTTTTTCATCTTTTCTTGATGAATAGTAGATACTCAATAAATGTTGGTTTTTGAAAGAATGCAAAAAATGAAGAGGGCAAGAAAAATAGAAAAAGAAGGGTTCATAGGAGGGTTGATTTAGCTTTTGACTGTCAGTTGTTAATTTATTGCCTCTCAGCTCTGCATGCACCCTTCAGTATATTCTTTGTGATAAACAAGGAAATTCCTTCAGGTATATCTCCTTTAAAGCAAGTACGATGTTAAGCTCTCTCCCAGGAGAGAACACTGGGCGGACATTGCAGGAGGAAGAAGCTGTCTTGCAGTTTCTTGTGTGGAACCGGGGATTGTTGGTATGGATGTCAGAACACTGGGTGGCTCTTGCCTTAGCCATAGGCCCAAAACATGGTTCTTCCATGATCTTGCAGCCTCGGCCTGGCCATCAGCTCCCCATAGCCATCCTGCCATGGCAGCCAGGGCTACTATGTGCCTGTATTCTCTGAAGGCCTCCTCCCCCAACCAACACCCAGACTCCCTTGCCACTGGTTGCTGTTTATCTACTCTCCCACCTGTATCATGAAAGTTGCCTATTTCTTGCCCAGCAACTCCAGACCAGCCAAGACCTAATTGAACCAGTGAAATTCTCTATTATCCGGTGGCTAAACCACACCTTCTCCAAGTCTGAATGCCTTCCAAGTTTGTGCTTCCTTGGGTGCTCTCCCTCGGCCCTAGGGTGCTATATAATGTGTCCTTATATCTTATGGTTACTCTTTATCATATGTAATGCTTCTTTATATTAATCTTCCCCTTTTAAACCTACTATGTGGTTTCTACCTCCTGATTGTACTCAAACTTCTATAGTCCGTGCTGCAGCACGCCTTTGACGGGTTAGAGTAAGTGACATACCTAAAACTAGACCCTTGCATTAGTTTGTTTATCAAAATATATTGGAGCCTAAAGAAAAGTCATAAAAATCTTTCACTCTTTCATTCTTGGCCATCAAATTTTTGTGTTTATTTTCAATCTGTTTAGTATTCCAGATTATATTTTAGTTTTGTTTTTGCTTAAGACTTATAAAATAACAATTTTGACCTGTGAACCTTAGAGACATACTTAAAAGTAAATGGAGATATGGCATCCACAGGTATAAAACTGAAGATATTTTATTCCTTCTGTTGGAAAGATTATTTTGGAATATTTGGAAAAAAAGACACTATCAAAGTCAGATGTGTATTAATCGTGAACATGAGTAAGAATACACAAAGCCAATCAAAGACATTGAAGAGAGCCATTAAGCATGCTATGAATCTGTCATATTTGACTATTCCAGTTTTTGCCAGCTATAGAAATGATGCTTTCAACTAGCAGGTTTAGTCTGTCTCAGTCCCTAAGTATATCAGTTAAGATTCTTTCTGTTGCACGTGATAGAAAATCAATCCTAACTGGCTTAAAAAATACAATAAGGGGAATTTATTAGCTCACATAGCTTGAAAATCCAGGGAATAGTTCCACTTTAAGTGTTATTTGGTCAAACAATGCCATGAGGACTCATCCTCCTCTTTCCTTCTTATCTTTTTGTCCTGTTGGCTTTAGCCTTAGTCTCTAGAGGAAAAAAAATGTCACCCAGAATATCTAAGCCTACATCTTCCTAGGTTAACACAGAAGAAGTGAAAGCAACTTTTTCTGGGAACTCCCATCACATGCTGGCCTTCATTCCGATGGAGCAATTTGGATTACATGCCTAACCATGAACCAAAGGACTAGTAGAGCATGGGTTGCATGCCCCCTTTTTGAGGTTAGATCACCATCAGAACCAGACAGAGAGTCAGTAAGGGATGGTTCTCCAGAGAAATTTAGAGAAATCTTCTCCAAGGTATGGTACCCTAAAGAACAGATAAATGCTTGGTAGGCAAGTAACAAATGTGTGCTGAACTAAATAAATCCTGAACAAGATTTCCTTGCTCTCAGTAGCTCCATAGCAGTCATTTTACTTGGACATATCTTTTGCCCCTAATCCAAGCATTCAACATGACTAGTATAAGCACGTATGTGTCCACCGTGCCACAGTCTGACCCTAACCCTTGCCAGAAACACATTCTCTCAGGAACTGGCTGGATTCTTCCCTTGAAATATACAGATCACCTGTCAGGTCTGCCAGACTTTGAGTAAAGGTGTCCACTGTGGCCAGCAGTCTTGGTGTACTTATCCCACATGCAGAGGTAGTTTTTGTGTTTTTAAAACCAACCTGTCTTTGTTAACTGCTTTTGATCATTCATTGTACCTTACAGGGTCTCAAACTTGCCAAACTAAGATGGTAAATGCAGACAGTGGAGGGAGGATGCCTTTCTCTTCTCAACCTCATTTTACCCGTTAATGATAAAAGTAACTTACTTACTGAGTGCTTGCTAATAATAAGCATGCTTTATGTATATGAACTTTATGTGTATGAACACTTTATGTATATGAACTTATTTTATCCTCACAATAAACCTGCGAAATAGATACTGTTCTTACTCTTATTTTAAAAATGAGGAAATTGAGGTAGAGAGAGATTAGATAATGTAGCTAGGTTCACACAGGTAGAAAGAGGTGGACCAGGGCTTCTCCCTCAGGTAGGTTGACTTTGGAACTTGCCCTCACAACCCCACACAATGCTGCCTCTAGTGAACACCAATAGAGTCATCCTTGGTTCATTTCTAGTAACTGTGCTAGATGTGCTCTGGTTATTTTATTAAGAAATTGCCTTATTCAGATCAAACATAGGGACGCAGCTTTCTCATGTCTTTGGCATTTTTGCACAGTTGCTTAAATTTCTCATGCATCTTCTAGGTACATTTTAAATAGGCTCAGAGAGAGTAAGATCCTGTTTAACATACTTTGTTTACCAAAGCTTTTTTATTTTAATTGAAGTATAGTTGATTTACAATGTTGTGTTAGTTTCAGGTGTACCGCAAAGTGATTCTGTTATATATATTCTTTTTCATATTCTTTTCCATTATGGCTTATTACAGGATATTGAATATAGTTCCCTGTGCTATACACTAGGGCCTTGTTGTTTATCCATACTATATATAATAGTTTGCATCTGCTAGTCCCAAACTCCCCATCCAACCCTCCCCTGCCCTCCTTCCCCCTGGAAAACCACACAAAGCTTTGAATCTAAAAGTCAACTCCCATGTAGAAATATATACAGACTGCTGGCCCCTTGGCACTTCTTGCTCACATTGAACTTCCCATTGCCTCAACTGTTTTATTAGCACGTGAAGGATGCAGAATAATAAGGCCAATCAGACCAGGGGATTGGGGATCAGACAGACCTTGGTTCAAGTTCTGACCTGCCAATTCAGATCTATGTGAACTTGGGTAGATTCATCCTCTCTAAGCTTCAGTCTTCTTATATGTAAAGTGGTGAGGAAACTGAACTTATAGAACAGAAAACTTGATTCAGCCTTGGTTAAAAAGAAAAGAAGCTACATTTCACAAACAATGGTAATGGATTAGGTCTAGGAGGAAAGAATGCAAAAAAACCTGCTGGTGAGATAAGGATTTTTAAATTCTGTGATCAAAGGGACACAGTCACAAAAGACTGTTCCTATGAGACTGCTACTCTGGAACCTAACTTCCCAGGGTAAGTGCCTGGAAGCATTATATTTTCATTTAATTTATATAATACATTTGTTATAGGAAACAGAATTTCTTTCTTTATGTTGTAAAAGAACTTGCTGGCTTTGTTTCTCTGTGTAAGTAGTATGGGCTCTAGCCCACGTTTCCCTGCCAGCCTGCAAGCAAATAACAACAACCAGGGCTTCCAAATCCAAATATGATGGGAGCTTGGTTTCTTTGACAATAGGAATAATTAATAGTGTTTTTTTCATAGCATTTATTATGAAGATTTAATGAGAAAATACATGCTCAACAAACACAGTCATAAATATTCATTCAGCAGCCCTTACTTTGACCTGGAGCCCATCTTTGTATGTCTCCTCACACACTCCCACCCCCCTCTTCCTCCCTCCCTAAACCGGGCTCTCAACTTCTGGTCCATTCTGCAAAAGTGTCAGCAGCATAGATTGTGCAAACAAGTGGCTGAAACCTTATTCAAAATTTAGAGCTCTTTTTGGTCTCAGCAGGATTTGGCTTTCATCCATACTGTCCCACCATTGTTTCCTTGCTAGGATCTGATGAGGTACCTGCTTTATTCTCTAATACCTACCCCTGAGCAATGGGCTCTATGCTTCCTTTGTCTCCAGTCTAAAATTTAACAGGATCCCCTGGCAGTTCCTGAATCTTGTAAGCTGGAAAGACTGATTTCAGTTCTCCCAAATCATTTCCAGGATGTCAGAGCTTAGAATCTTTGCTTCAGCTAAGCAGAGCTGCCTGTGTTTTTTTTCTGGTTTCTCAGTGGCAGAAGCTACTAGCCACAGAAGCCACAGTTTGATATCATTTCTGTACAGTGTCTATAGTCTGTGCTTTTACTAAGTGGCTGCATAATTGTGTGGAATAAATGAATTCCTAAAACATCCATAGTGTAAAATAAGTAAGATCTATATACAAAAATAGATCACATAGAGGCAAACACAAATGTGGCTTTTTGTTATTTGACCTGGGGTGCTTAACGAAGATTTCTGTTTTACCTGCAGTGTTTTGCTCTCAGTTATTCATGGATCAGTTTTTTTTTTCCCTCCAGAGCACCCACTTGTTCTTTATATAACCTTGGATTTCTAACTAATTTTTTTATGTTAGTTAATCCCACAAATACTCTGCAGTTTCTGAAGACAACATGATGCAACTTAAGCCCTCCTATTGTGGATGAAACAGGATTTTGTGATGTGACCATTGTCATTAGCAGGAAAGAGATCAGTGGGAAATTGAAGTTCAGGCTCATGGTATACTTGGAAAGATGACTTACTATTTTTTTTTAATATGGATACTTCCTGAAATGAAATAAGAAAGTCATGAGATAGGAGAGATGGACAGTGCAAATCATTTAGACCAAGTTAAAAATCAAGACAGAAATGTCCCTTCTCTGTTTGGTTTTTAAAAATTTTGCTTTTACATTTTGACTCACTTCTATTCTTCACTTTGCCTTAACGAGGACCTCAAATTTAAGTGGACTCAAGCTTTGTTTTCCCTGGTCTCACCTTCCTTCATTTCCTTCTCCCACCATCTTCATTAAATCTTCACATTTTCTATGAGGCCTTCATTAATAACTTATAAATTCATAATTAAATGGAACCTAAAGGGAATCTTTTTGCTTACTTAAGATATATGCATTTTCTGTGGATTAAGCGTTCCTGAAAGTCAGGCTTTAAAATGAAGTTTATATGATACACTTTTTATTGGCATTTGGAAAATGCTTGATTATTTTGGACAGTACATTTTTTAAATTGTTTGACAAATTCCCTTGATATATGTCCCCAATCACTCCCTGATGTCTAATATTGGGTCTCTGTATACATTATATCAGCAGTCCCCAACCTTTTTGGCACCAGGGACCGGTTTCGTGGGAGACAATTTTTCCACAGACCCGGGGGGTGGGAGGGTGGGGGGATGGTTCAGGTGGTAATGTAAGTTATGGAGAGAGGCAGATGAAGCTTGACTTGCTTGCTGCCGCTCACCTCCTGCTGTGTGGCCCGGTTCCTAACAGGCCAAGTACCGGTACCAGTCCATGGCCCAGGGGTTGGGGACCCCTGCATTATATTACCTTTCTGGATTTTTTCTGAGCTTGGGATTCCTACAGTAGAGAGCTCAGGGATGGGTGATGGGGAAGATGTACATCAGATTTTTGATATTCTTTTTAAGGTGAGTTACACCAATTACTTCCATCTGTCTTACAGTTTAGTTTCTTTAAAAAAGTACAACATATAATCATGATACTTGCTGACAACTAACAAGTAGCATAGAAGAATTGAGGATGATTATTGGGGCTGCTTTATGTAATACTAAATGAGAGGGCCACAATTTTTCTGAGGTTGGGTATATTTAGTAATAAGAGAAATTCCTATAATATCATTATCTCATTTTTTCTTTTAAAACCAGCTTTATAGTGTAATTTGCACACGGCAAATGCATCCATTAATGTTGCCGTTAGATGAGTTTTAACAAAAGTGCATACCCTTGTATCTGCCACCCTACTCTAGCTATAGAACATTTCTATCATTCCAAAATGTTTCTTCATGTTCCTTTGCATTTGATCCCCACCTCAGACAATCACTAATCAACTTTGTTCCTATAAATTAGTCTCCTTCATTTACATGTTTTTGAGATTCTTCCAAGTTTTTACATATATCAGTAGTTTATACATTTTTATTTTTATTTATGGAGTAATACTCCATTGCATGAATATACCACAGTTTGTTTATCTATTCACCTGTTGATGATCATTTGGATTGTTTCCAGTTTAAGACTATTATGAATAAAGCTGCTGTAAGCATTAGTATCCAAGTGTTTTTCTGACATATGTTTTCATTTCTCTTAGCTAAATACCTACAATAAAATTGTTTAACTTTATAAGAAACTAAGTATTTTCCTAAGTGGTTGCACCATTTTATACTCTAATCAGCAATATATCAGAATTCCAGTTCCATCCAGTATGAGTTTCTTATGTATTTTGAATATCAACCACTTATTGGATAAAGTTTGCAAATATTTTCTCTGATTCCATAGGTTGCCTTTTCATTTGGTTGATAGTTTCCTTTGCTGTACAGAGATTTTTAGTTTGATACAGTCCCACTTGTTAATTTTTGCTTTTGTTGCCTGTGCTTTTGATGTAGCATCCAAAAAATCACTGCCAAGACCCACGTCAAGGAGCTTTTTCTCTGTTTCCTTCTAAGAGTTTTATTGTTTTGCATATATTAAGGCATCCTTGCATCCCAGGAGTAAATCCTACTTGATCATAGTGTATGATCCTTTTAATGTGCTGTTAAATTTGGTTTACTGTATTTTGTTGAGGAAATTTGCATTTATGTTCATCAGGGATTTATGTTCATGAGGCTTGTGAGTTTCTTCTCTTGTAGTGTCCTCATCTGGCTTTGGTATAAAGGGCAATGCTGGTCTCATAAAATGAGTTTGGAAATGTTCCCTTCTTTCAATTTTTTGAAATAGTTTGAGAAGGACTGATTTTAATTCTTCTTTAAATATTTGGTAGAATTCACCCATGAGGCCATCTGGTCCTGGGATTTTCTCTGTTGGGAGGATTTTGATTTCTGCTTCAATCTCCTTACTCTTTATTGGTCTATTCGGATTTTCTATTTCTTCATGATTAAGTCTTGGTTAGTTCTATGTTCATTTTTTTTCTAGGTTATCCAATTTGTTGGCATAATTTTGATAGTAGTCTCTTATGATCCTTTGTATTGCTGTGGTATCAGTTTTAATGTCTCCTCTTTATTATCTTTTCAGGTCTTCCATTTACATCTTTAATCCATTTCAAGTGAATTTAAATATGATGTAAGATAAGGATACAATTTCATTCTTTTGCATTTGGATATTCAGTTTCTCAGCACCATTTATTGAAGAGACTATCCTTTCCCTACTGTGTACTCTTGGTGCTTTTCTCTTTTCATTCCCCTAACCGGCTAATTTCAAAAGACGTGCTTTTGAGTTTGCTGATTCTTTCTTCTGCATGATCAAGTCTGCTGTTGAAGGTTTCTGTTGAAAATTTTAGTACCCTTATTGTATTCTTCAGCTCCAGAATTTGTTTGGCTCTTTTTAATGGATTCTATTTCTTTATTAAACTTCTCATTTTGTTCATCCATTGTTTCCTGATTTTGTTTAGTGGTTTATATGTCTTCTCTTTCACCTCCCTGAGCTTCTTTAAGATGCTTATCTGAATTCTTTTCTGGGCAATTCACAGATCTTTATTTCTTTGGGGTTGGTTACTGGATCTTTATTAGTTTCCTTTGTCGATGTCATATTTGCCTGATTCTTCATGATCTGCACAGTCTTGCACTTCTGTCTCTGCATTTGAAGGATCAAACACCTCTTTCAGTCTTTACAGACTGTTTTTGGTATGTAAAGACCTCTCCTACTGGGTCTCCAGACTGATGGCATTGCCTCCATAATTGCAGTCAAGCGAGGTTGGAGCCAGGTCATGTGTCTGTTGCTTGGTCTACAGTGGGGTCCTCAGTCAGTAGGCCTGGTGCTAGGGGCTCAGGTGGGTGTGGTTTCTATCTGGTCTCTGGGTGGATGGGACTGCCTCTAGCACCTTGGTCTGTGAGGCTCGTGATGGGATAAATGTCTACTTCAGTAGACATTTATCTGGGTCCCTGGGAAGGCTCCTGACATGACACTGGGTGGTCCTCTGGATGGGCAAGATTGGACCCAACTGCAACTTGAGAGGGGTTGGAACTGAGTCATGGGACTGCTTTAGGGTCCATGGCTGGGACTGAGATCTACAGGCCTGCGTTCAGGGGCACAGAAAGGCATGCCTCCTGTCAAATTCTTGGATAAACAGGACTGCTCCTAATTGCTTATGGCCGAGCAGGACGGGATCCTGGCCACAGGGCTGCCTCATGATCTGCAGTTGGACTAAAGTCAGTGAGTCTGCCTTTGGGGGCACAGAGGAATGTTTATCCCGCTGAGTCCTTGGACAGGCAGGACTGCTCCTGGACTCTGGATCAGCAGGGCTGGAGCTGAGTCACAGGGTTGCTTCAGCATCTGTGGTCAGACAGAAGTCAGCAGGCCAGCCTTGGGGCACAGATAGATTTGTCTCCCTCCAGGTCCCTGGGTGGGCAGGGCTGCTCTCTGATGCAGCTGCAAGGGGCTGGAGCCAGGTTATGGGGCTTCTCTAAGATCTGCAGTTGGACCAAGGTGAGAGGGCCTGCCTTGGGACATGGACAAGCATGGCTCTCACCCTGTCCCTGGGCGGGTAGGACCAGCAGCTAAGAGGGGCTAGAGTCAGGTCACAGGCTGCTTCTGGGTTCATAGCTGGGACTGAGATGGGTGGGCCTTCTACTCAGAATGTAGCCAGGTGTGACTCTTATTGTATCTCTTGGCAGATGGTATTGGTGGCAGAACCAAGGCCAAATAGGGCGGTAGCTGAGTCCACAGGGTGGGTTGGGGCTCCTTCTGAGTCTGTAGCCGGGATTATGGTCAGTGAATCTGCCACCTGGGTGCTGACTTGCCTTCTCAAAATGGCCCTCCTCAGTCTTTGGCTCCACTGGGGTTTTACAATTTTCTACCTGGATCTTGCAACTCCCACAAAGGCATTTTGACTGTGGATGGCTGCTAAATTATTGTTGCTGAGGGCGGATATGAGTGGGAGTGGTGGCTTCCAATTCTGCCATCTTGCTTGCAAGTCTCATTTGGACATTTTTAGGAACCTAATATTCCTTTCTCAGGCTTAGCTGGAGGGTGAGTTGCCTTCCTCCTTTGCCTTAGTCAGTAGACGAAGAAAATTTTGGCTGGTTATAATTACATGACTCACTCCCCATCATGCCCAAATTACTGCTCTACTATGGAGGTTGGTCTTGGAGAGTGGGTGCACATCACATTTTGGTCCTCTGGGCTGTTTCAAGCAGGTAAGTTAGGTCAGAATTCCATAAATGTAAACTTAATGTTATATAACTGAATTAACTTTTATTGTCTAAGTTGGAGAACTAGAAAATTCTGCTCTATCAAGTGTGGAAAGATTGTATATGTGGGTGTCAGACTAATCTCAGCTGTAGCAACTTAATAACTATATACATTTTCTCATCTGTGGAAGGTGGGGTAATAATACCTATTTTATAGGGTCATTGAGGATTAGAAATAATTTTGTAAAACAATCTATCATAATTCCCAATATACAGTAGGCAAGTAGTGTTACTGATAACTATCATCATCATCATTATTATTATCAGCAGCAGCTTCATAAATGGAATTATATAAAATAGAGGTGCATGTGTGTGTGTGTGTGTGTGTGTGTGTGTGTGCATGTTTGTGCATGTTTGTGTGTGTGTGCTTTTTTAATGCTATTAATCTAGTGGGACTATACTAGGTATTTTACTTTATATTACAGAATTGGCTATCTTCTTATAACTGAAAATAAAATTCTTCTCAGAAGTATTAACTAATATAGTTGCAGTAAACTTTGATAGCTTTCTCCCAGGTTCTCCCTCCCTCTCCAAACTTTAAGGTAGATGACATTATTTACAAATACCCAGCGCACAGACTATTTGTTGTGGTGATGGTTCTTCATAGACATAACTTACTTTGATCTTAAATAAATCATTTAATTATTGCCTATCTGGGTAATAGCAAGTAAAATCTAAGAAATATACCAAGGATAACACTTAAATATTAGTTGCAGCTCAACAACTCTTTGTGCCACTTTTCTCCCTTTATTATTTTTACGTGGACCAGGGAACATTCTCTTTCTCTTGCTAAATAAAGTGACACTGATGTCCAGTTTCTGTCAGCTGTTTTTTTGCCTCTAAACCAGAGGTTGGCAAACTAGAGTCCATAAGCCACATGTGTCCTGCCATCTACTTTTGTGAATAAAGCTTTATTGGAACACATGTACTCCCATTTGTTTATGTACTATCTGTGGCTGCTTTGATGCTACAGTGGCAGAGTTGAGGAGTTGCAACAGAAACCAATTGGCCCACAAAGCCTAAAATATTTACTATCTGGCCCTTTACAGAAAAAGTTTGCCAATCCCGTCTCTAAATCAACAAAATCCACATTTTGGAACTCTGCTGCCCCTTGTGGGCCACTTTTTGGCCTGCTTCATCTTGACCATTTGTAACCTAGGAGTGTTTTTTCAGAACGAACATTGAAAGGGTTTAAAATTTCTTTTTAAAATGAACATTGGCATTCCAGTTATATTTTGATTACAAAAAAATATTTTAAAATAATCATGAGTAACATTGTTGTTTTATAGTTTGCCAGAGATACACTCTTAACAAATGCTAACAATGATTTTAAGAAACAGGATGGGGAGAAAAGGAGATAGAGAAGGATAAATAGGCCTATATTTGTGCCCATAAAGATCTGAAGAATTTACACACCATTTGTAATCTTACTTGAAATTGTTTTTAGTTTCCTACCTAATTTTCAAAGCAAAGGAAAGGACACTGTTTCCCAGAAAAGTCTTGGTTCCCTCAACTGGTACTCTATGCTTGCTGTGGAGTGATAAGAAGTTCATTTTGTAAAGTAAGTTCTTGGAGATGCATGTTGTAACTGTCATCTGTCGGTGGAACAAAAAGCCATGTATGTTGATAGCTTATCTGGCTACTGCAATTTTTCAATACAGAGAACAGACTAGTAATACTGTATGATGCTAGTTATACTGGCTACGTTTGAACTTGTAGGATGAAAATGGGAAAGCAATCATTATTGGGGAGTTGGGTGGGGGAAGACCAGACTTTCATACTTTCATATTAACTTTAATAACAGTCATGGGGGGACTACAGCAGCATACTTTTATCCAGGAAGTTTCTCTCTCTTTCTTACTCTTGCTTCTCAAATCTATTTTTTTTTAAATTTATTTATTTATTTTTGGTTGTGTTGGGTCTTCGTTTCTGTGCGAGGGCTTTCTCTAGTTGCGGCAAGCGGGGGCCACTCTTCATCACAGTGCGCGGGCTTCTCACTATCGCAGCCTCTCTTGTTGCGGAGCACAGGCTCCAGACGCGCAGGCTCAGTAATTGTGGCTCACAGGCCCAGTTGCTCCACGGCATGTGGGATCTTCCCAGACCAGGGCTTGAACCCGTATCCCCTGCATTGGCAGGCAGATTCTCAACCACTGCGCCACCAGGGAAGCCCTCAAATCTGTTTTGAAAAGAGTATGCTCAACTCAGGCAGCTACAAAACACATGCAAACTCTTGATTTTAATAAATTACCTTAGAGCAGACAGGTGCATGATCCAACAGGTGGCTCTAAAGGATGTGAAATTAAAATGGCATAGATGCCAAGAGAAATCCTCTCTCAGAAGCCAGGCTCCAGTTTGAGTTTGTGCCAAGGGTTAGAGCTTAAAAGCTTTACAAGAAGTCATCTTGTTTCCAGTGAAACTTTGCATTGTTAAAGCTCCATTTCTTTTGTATCCATTTGAAATGAATTTTGCATTCTCTGATTCATTTTCTATTTCACAGTGATACATTCCTTTCTAAATATTAAAACTTTTTCTTCACCTTGCTCTTTTCAAAATTATTAATATTCTCACTCTTTGCTGTATGCCATTTTGAAGAGTTTGATTAAAATAAGCTTTTCCATTTCCTCTTTAATGTAATTCCTTTCAGAAGCTTTTGGGGAAAATATTTCCCTGCAGGAAATGTATCTAAATTTTTAAATGATTTAATTTCAAGATGCATTTACTAAATGCTTTTTATGGTCAAAATACTGTTCTAGGAGTTTTGGGAGATACCAAAAAAAAAAAAAAAAAACAAGGACAAAACATGGATCTTTCCTTAAAATACTTACAGTTTAGGGACATGTGAATTTTTAGTAGGTATAAAATTTCGGAAGAGAGATAGATGGATGGATAATAATAAAATAAAATATCATCAGTGTTACAATGTCTGAGTAGGTCCTAATAATAGTACAGGCAAAATAAACTGCTAAGGAACATTTTGTGTAGTTTTGAAAGGTGCTAATTCTTCACATGTGGTGGCCTTTGCTCTGTCTCCCTTGCTATATCTCCACATCAGAAAGGGTCCACATATCTTATATGTTTAGTTATTATTTTGTATCAGTCTCTTTTGGATTACAGTTCTTTTGCTCAGTTCTCTTAAATTTGTAGCAACAGAGTGGATCTACTTCATGTACTTTTTATCCTTTCTTCAAGTCAGCCCATGCCTGTACTTGCATTGGCACAGAATCCATGGGGTTATAATTGCTGATCTAGCAACTAGCCCTCCCTACTCCCCATCTTCTCTGCCTTAATTCCTATAAGAGGAAGTAGTTAACAAAGCAGTCACCTTGTTTATGCTCCCACCTGAGTCATAACAGTAAGAACTGTCATATACTGAAGAGGAATAGTAGAGCCATGGTTGAGTACATAGTCTTTGAACCCATATTGCCCAGGTTCAAAGCCCAGCTCTATTGATTACAAAATGAGCAGTCTGGGACAAGTTACTCACCTCACTGTTTTCTATGTCAAATGGTGATATTAATAGTAGGTGACATACTCAGACATGAGGATTAAATGTGGTTATTTCTATAAACAGTGTAGAAGGGTATTAGATGTAGAGGCAGCACTCAATAAATGTTAGGTTTTATTATTATTAGAGACAAACAGGCTTGGAAAAAAGATTTCCCTCTTCTACTTTTGAGAGAAAAAAGTTCTATCCACATTATCAGAATTTCATATGTCTGTGGTCAGTATTTGCTGTGAAAGGCCATGAATACATGTGATGAATTGGGATGACTTTCTGAATGAAGAGGAGTTTGAGTTGTGATTTAAGAAAAAATACAGCAGAGGAAAGAGGAAGAAAGAGATTTCACAGCTGTGGGAGGAGGCAGAGGCCAGTATTGGAGAGGACCAAGCACAGGGTGCTCCAAATCCAAATGTGGCTGGGAGAGTATGTACAGTTTGTGAGGATGCGGACACTTCTGATCTTTAGGACAGTCATGTTCCAAAAGGGAGGTCACCTTGATTACTGCTCTGGAGCTACCTGGTGTCTGCTGATGTGGGACCCAGCTGTCCTGGCAGAGCTTGTTCCAAGATGGAGAGCTTCAAAACCTTTGTGGGCAAGTCTGCGCTGGAGAACTTTAAGAGAGGGGGCAACAGAGCCCACTTTTCGTAAAGCTACAGTATGGTAGCCTAGAAAGATGTATCCAGAGTTGAAAATTCTGAATTAGATCCATTTGGAAAGTCCGGATTATTACCTGGTGTCAGTCTCTTTGAAATTTTCTACATGTTGATCATTGGTCTCCTTAACATTTCTTGAGGTCTGAAGGAGCCCTCTATAGCAAGATGATCTATTCCTCTGTTGGACAGTTCTGATTATCTTCAAGGCATTTAAACCTAGAGCTATGGACAGTCTCCTTGTTACTTATCCTTGTGGTGGTATAGTCGCTTCCTTTGGCTCCTACAGCAGTTTGTGTGTATGTCTACCCTGGCAATGACAATACAGAGTACTATAATTGGGTGTTTAGTGCCTCTCTCTCCCATCCAACTCTGAGTTCCTTGGGGACAAGGGATGTGTCTTTTCCTTTGTTCCTCTAGCCCCTAGCATGATTCTGATTGGATGTAAATGCCTACTAAATGTTAATATACTAGAGTTTTACTGACTACGGCTAATCCCTCTAACAGCTGACAAGCCATCAGAACTTTGAGGACAACTGTGACCGTAAACATGTCTCAAGTAATACTTATGCATCTATAAACAGTATTATTTGTGGAAATACGGCTTGGTATATATTTTTAAACATTCAATTTTCCTGTTCTAGTAAATGATTATATTTTATGCTTATTCCAATTTGTGCACATCTTGAGGGTGTCATAACAGTGTTGGCTGAAAGTGCTAGTTACCTCCTTAAGTCACTATTTGAAAGCTTGCTGGTGTCTGTGGCTTATCACGGGAGGTTTCGGTACTCACTCCAAACAGACTACGGTTTCTTTAACTTCAGGGATGTGCCTTTCTTCTTGGTAGCTCTTGGGCCTAGCACAGTGCCTAGCACTTTGTAAATTTTCAGTATATACCCACTGATGCATAATTAAATGAATATTTCCACTAAATTATTAAATTCAATAATTTTTCTTAGAGAAAAGGAGAATCTATGTTACTTCTCACTTTTCCCCAAAGAGGGGGAATTTAGGGTTAGGGTTCCCCTGGGAATTTAACATTAGTTGAAATCAGTATGTCTTTAGTATTTTTGCTTATGATTATTTCTTTCATTTCTTGAGTGCAAATTTTGAATTAGTTTCAGAAACTGAATTTTGGAACCCCTGAGCCTTACCGTTAACCAAGTCATTTAACAGTATGGAAATGCTTTCAGAGCGATAGATTCAGGGTTTCCAGAGGAAATAATTTTCCTTCTCACCACTGACTAGAACTTTGGAAACCGCCTTTTTACCTCATGAAGTTAGTGATAGCAGTGAGAGGTTTCTGTATCTATTCTAAATGCAACCTTCCCCAGCAGCTTTATAAAGCTTGCCCTGGCATCCCTGAACATCCCGTTAATTAAGAATTCACAGCCCTGTCTCTCCTTCATTCTTCTCCATGGCCTGTGCTGTCAGGTTTTGCTCCTCTTCCTTAGTAACAGAAACTGAAATTAGAATTCCGAGTGGAGGTGTCACTCCCAAGGAGGCTGAGAATACCACCCTCCTCTGAACTTGTTCTCTTTCAGAGCATCTGTCAGTAGTAGCTCACTTGTTAAAAGGTGGACATTTCACCATTCTGTCACTCACTTAGAAATAGTGTCTACCCTTTGGGCAAGTGGCGTCTCTGTAGAAGGAGGAGTACTAGAAACCCTCATAGTTAATAAACCATCAGTCTAACCATGCCACAAACAAACATTTTTCTCAAGTTGCCTATTGGTAGATAACTATAATTTAAAGCCTTTTGGGGATAAGTCAGGGTATTAATAGCTACCCTACCGGGTTGTTATGACTATTAAATAAGTTAATGTATTTTAATTGGTTTATACTATGGCTGAAAGATAATAATCAGTCAAAAATCAGCTATTACTATTACTATTTTTATAATACTAAGTACGTATACAACATAAATAACATAAATTGCTGATTATTTGACTAAGTTTCTAGACAGCCTAGGGAGAGAGCGATAATCTTATTACAATTCAGCCCAAAGATTATAATCATAAAAATGTAGGGTTAACATGCATTTTATTATATTTTATACATTTCTTTTGAATGAATTAAGTTGACAACATCATGAATAGAAAACAGATAACTGACAAGAATAAAGGAGCTATCAGATCATTCTTAATGAATGTATGAATGTAAAAGGAGTTTGATGTATCATGATGAAGATGTAAGCTGACACAACCCTGCACCTTCTTTAGTTCCTTTTTTAAAACCTAACAGGACTGAGCCTGGTAGCTGACTTTTAAAGGCCATTTCCTTTCTTGACCTCAGTTTCAGCTTCAGTATAAGTTTAAAAGTTTAATAAATATACAGAGAGCTGCTATGTGTATATTTAATTCTGAATAATATCAATTTTGCTTTTATTTTATATACTTCCAATTTAATGTGCCATTGGAGTGATCACCGTTTCTTTCAGTTAGAAGAAACTTGATTATTTCACTTACATTTCTATTTGAAAGAGCTAGAACAACTGTTTTCCAAAAATAGACAATCAGTAAGGTGGGAAAGACTTTCGTAAAGTTTGTAGTATTGCTTTAGAAAAGGTAGCACAGTACAGTTTGTAAACTTACTAATTATCTTGGCATTTTCTGAGCCTGGAACGGTTTCAAAATATATCCACATATTTTTAATGTCATAGTCAGAATTTCTTTGCCCAAACTGACTTGAACAGACAAAGCTTAGCATGTTTTACAAAAGAGGATTATTTAAATTTATTTTTAGTAATCTGCCTCCAATTCCTCATTTACCATTACAAACTTGCTGGGGCAGACGTGTAATTCTCCTGGACCTTTTCAAATTTTTGTGTGAAACTGTAAGTATATAATTGAAGGCAATTCCTTATCTCTCAACTGTAGTCACTCTGTATTTGTTTTTTAAAAAAGATGGGTAATGAATAGGAACAGGAATATCATTCAAAAAACAGAATTATATGTAATTTTTACTATAAGTATCACAACTAGGGACCACATTCATATGCATACATAGATGAGTTTTTAGAGGTGTTTCATAAAAGTTGACCACAAAAATATTTATACAATACTGCTTGTTGTTGTTGTAGAAATTCAGTCAAGAGGTAATGGTTTTACAATGATCCTGGGAAGTATAAGGCTTCTGGATATACAGTCGTCCTGCGGTATCTGCAGGTGATTTGTTCCAGGATCCCCATTGATACCAAAATGTATGGATGCTCAAGTCCTTTATACAATCATCTGGTATTTGCATATAACCTAGGCACATCCTCCCATGTACTTTAAGTCATCTCTAGATTACTTAAAATACCTAACACAATGTAAATGCTATGTAAACACTTGTAAATACACATAAATAAAATGTAAATGCTATGTAAATAGTTGCTGGTGAGAGGCAAATTCAAATTTTGCTTTTTGGAACTTTCTGGATTTTTTGTTTGTTTGTTTTGGAATATTTTCCATCTGTGGTTGGCCTAATCTGGGGATGCAGAACCTGTGGATAGGGAGGCTGACTGTTTTTCAAGCATAGAGACCATAGAATTTCCCGATAGATTGGCTGTAGCTTTGAGAGAAATAAAGGAATCAAAAATGGCAGGAATGACCCCCAGGGATTTAGTCTAAGCAACTGGAAGGGTGAAATCACCATCCTGTGAGATGCAAAGGCTAAAGATGGAGCAGGTTTTTGGGGAACATGTTGAGTTTTAGAAATGTTAATTTTGAGGTGCCTGTTACATATGAATGTAGAATATCTTCCCTTTGTTCTCCAAGATCTTTTCTCTAGTCTTCTTTATTTTGCTCTCTGTCCCAGGAAACTGATATATGCTCATTTTGTCAGTGGGATCCCTTTGCTCTTCAACTTCTGATTATGTTCAGCCAATGTGAAGCTCGCAGACTAGAGAGGAAAGAGAATGAGATCATGGATCTATTTTCCTGGCTTCCTTACAGTGAGGTTTTACTCAAGTTCTCTGTGTTACCTGATCAGATATTACTTCTGTTCTCCTGGAGGTCTCATCTACACAATTCTGACCTTTCAGTTTCTAGTAACAACCCTTTCCCCTCATCACTTCATACTTATGGGTCTTAACAGCTCTGCTGCTACTGACCCAGAGTCACTGTACTATCTACCATGGTTCCCTTACACTCTGCCCACAACTTTGTGAATGGACAGCTTGTCAATACACCCTCCTCAAATTTCCTAAGTTTACTGTGCCTGTTTCTATTTCTTATCTGGACCCTGTATGATATAGTATCAAAGTTGTGCTGGAGTACAACGTTGATTATACAGGTCTGGAGTTCAGAAAAGAGGTCTGATTTAGAGATATAAATTGGGATTCATTAGCATATAGATGGTATTTAAAGTCATGAATCTGGAAGAGATTATCAAGAGAATAAATATAGATAGAGAATAGAAAAAGAACAAGTACTGGGTTTATTCTGGAAAAAAATAGCAACCTGTAAAAGAATCCAAGAAAGAGTAACCAGTGAGGTTAAAGGAAAACCATGAGTGTGGTATCCCAGCCAAATGAAGAAAGCACAGCAAAGAGAAGGGGTGTGATCAGGTGTCAAATGCTCCTAATAGTCAAGTTTTGTCAGGACAGAAAACTGACCATTGGACTGAATAACATGATAGAGATAAAAACCCCACTGAAGTAGTTTCAAGAGAGAATGGGTGGTGGGGCTTGGAAACAAAAGAGTACAGACAATTTTTTGAAGAGTTTTGCTGCAATGGGATGCAAAACAATGGGGTGGTAGATGGTGACAGAGGTGGAGTCAACATAAAACGAAAGGAGAACTTTCTATACTTATTCTCTTGGTAATTTCTTCCAGATCCACAACTTTAAGTACCACGTACATGCATACACTTTAATGCAAGTGAAATTCCAGGGGATAGAAATAGAATGTGCCAAGGTCTGGATCAGAGAGAAATCATGGTGCATTGGGGGAACTGAGAGATTGCAAGTAGCTCAACATGGCTGTAGGATGGAGCCAAGCAGAGCTGAGGCCCTTAGTCAAATAGCGTAAGAGGCACTGAGCCCTGTTCAACAACCATGTGAATGAGCATGCGAGTGGATCCTCCTTCAGTTGAGACTTGAGTTCTCTGCAGCTTCAGCTGACACCTTGTGTGAGACTCTGAGCCAGAAGACCCAGCTAAGCCATGCCCAGATTCATGACCTACAGAAACTAGGAGATAATAAAATTTAAATCATTTGCTTGTGGAGTCATTAACAAATACAATATTTCAGAAAAATCACTCCAGCTAACATCAAGGACAGATTAAAGAGGCAAGACTGGAAGCAGTCACTCCAATAAGGAGGCTACGTGCAGAAACTCAGGCAAGAAGTGACAGTTGCAGGTTACTGTACTCCCCTGACACCTTCTGGAATGATCTTTTTCCCTTCTAGTTTTCCCTGCAGCTGTCAGTCCTCAGAATATTTCCCTCACTTCTGTAGGCCAGCCTAATTTCCAGTCCTGGTGTCTCTGACATTGACCTATTTTGCTGCAGTTAAGTCTTCTGTTTGCACCTATATTATAAGAAATACCCTGTGGCCTTGAAAATTCTAGAAAAGAAGATTTCAACTTAATTTACTTGGCTGCTTAAAATTCAGCACATCAATTTTAAGTGCTGTATGTAATTTGAAAGGTAGCAGATTATACAGTTTCCACCCATCAATGTTTTAGCATGAATAACTTTATTAAAATAACAGGAACAGGACCCTGAGAAAGTAGAACACGGAACAGATGGCTATTTTCATGCATGAAAGAAAAGCATACTTACTCCAGTGTCCAGTGCCTGGCACATAGTTGGTGTTCAGTAAATACTGAATGAATTAACGAACTGGTATATAAGAGCTGGGATGAGGAGACTTTTACATTCAGGGAAGAATATGAGGGCACAGGAGGAGGCTGGGGTAGTAGTGAGAGGAGAAAGCGAGGCATGAAAAAGGAATTTGGGAGAAGGTACCAACTTCACAGTTTTGTCTAGACCTATCCATGCTTAACTGTTTTTTTTTTTTTTTCTCTCAACAGCTGTGAAGTATTCCCTTTATTTTTTTTACATTAATTTTTATTGGAGTATAGTTGCTTTATAATTTTGTGTTAGTTTCTACTGTACAGCAAAATCAATCAGCTATATATATATATATATATATATATATATATATATATCTCCCCTCTGTTTTTTGGATTTCCTTCCCATTTAGGTCACTACAGTGCATTAAGTAGAGTTCCCTGTGCTATACAGTATGTTCTCATTAGCTATCCATTTTATACATAGTATCAATAGTGTATAAGTGTTAATCCCAACCTCCCAATTCCTCCCCCTTCCCTTTTCCCCCTTGGTGTCCATACATTTGTTCTCTATGTCTGTGTCTCTATTTCTGCTTTGCAAATAAGATCATCTATACCATTTTTCTAGATTCCACATATATGTGTTGATATACGATATTTGTTTTTCTCTTTCTGACTTACTTAACTGTGTTTGACATTCTCTAGGCCCATCCACGTCTCTACAAATGACCCTAAGGAAAAACAGAGACACCCTGATAAAGCTGAAGATTAGCATATCGTTCAGAAGATCTGAGGCAGTGCTTTCTATTGCACAGAGATATTGCTATAGATACAGTTTCTGGAGAAACACACTCAACTTACTCTGTTAATATCAGAGAAAGGTCAATTAAAAGAGGCTTCCAACGTGCTCTTTGATTACAGGTAAAATTCTATAAAATTTCCAGTCTGTGGAATGAAAAGAAATCCTTCTTATTTTCTCCCTCTTTGGTAGGTTTGGAGAGTTTTAGTGTAGGGGTTCTACTGAGCTGTATCTAATGTTATACTGATAGGCTGTGTTTACAGGGACCAGAAGGGATTGTAGGATTATTGTAATTGAAAAAATTCAGCTAATAATGGAAGACATTAAGCAACAATGCCAAAAAGGATTAAATATTTCTTGTTTCCCATTTCTAATTATACAATTGTCATTTCTGTTTAATTTTAGAATGCTCATGGCATGATTTAACTATGAGTTTAATTTTACTATCATATACTGAGGATAAAGATTAAGGATTTTGTCTGTATTTTCTCCAGATTTTATTTTTCATTGGATTTTCACTTAAATGTGCAAAATAGTTATATGATTTATTTTAACCTTAAGATTAAACAAATGAATTGAGCATCATATTGATGATATTAGAAGTTATTGTGCTTTTTGCTGTTTCTAAATGAAATGGAGAATTTAAATGTACTAGGATCATACTTTGTAATGCAAGAAGTTTTTACATAGTGCCCTGTGTTTATTTTTTATTTATTTATTTATTTTCTATGGACACGATTTATTTAACAAAGCATATTCAAGCACATTCGACCTTTACAAAATATAATACCTTATATATTTTTCTATTTAACATAATAAAATACTTTATGTTATAACAACAGATTTTCTTCCAGATCAAAATTACCCAGTTAGACTCTTTGGTACTCAGAAGAAACTGACTTCACCCCTCCCAGCCCAGGGCATTTACAGCTAACAAATTCTAGGAATATTTCAGTCCAATGTAATAGATGGCTCTGTGAAGTGGATTTCTAATCCTAGAACAGGGAACAAACAGATGACCTTAAAGATAATTCTTTTTTTTTAAATTTTATTGAAGTATAGTCGATTTACAGTGTTGTGTTAATTTCTGCTGTACAACAAAGTGATTCAGTTATACATATATATATTCTTTTCCATATTCTTTTCCATTATGGTTTATTACAGGGTATTGAATATAGTTCCCTGTGCTATACAGTAGGACCTTGTTGTTTATCTATCCTATAAAGATGATTCTTTCCAGTAATTATGTGAAGGATTGAAGGTGTTAGCTAATGTTATGGTGGTAATCAATTTGCAATATATAAGAGTGTCAAATCAACATGTACACCTTAAAATTACAAAATGTTATATATCAATTATATCTCAATAAAATTAGGAGATATAAAAAGATAGATTCTTATTCTAAGACCAGTTTACGTATTTATCATCTGTCTCCCTTCACCAGAATGTTATCTCTATGAGAAGAGTTTCTTTATTCACCATTGAGTCACCTGTGCCTTGCCCCTTGTAGACTCTTAGTAAACATTTTTGGAATGGATGGATGTTACTTATAGCTGCACAAAAAATCACCCCAAAACTTAGTGGCTTAAGATAAAGCAATACCTATCATTTTATCATGATCTCTCATGGTTGTAGAAGTCGGCTGGGCTCAGCTGTAGAAGTGTTTTGTTTTTCTTACTTTAACCTATCTAGGTTTTTTTAAAAAAAATTGGAGTATAGTTGATTTACAATGTTGTGTTAGTTTCAGGTGTACAGCAAAGGGATTCAGAGTATATATATATATATATATATATATATTCTTTTTCAGATTATTTTCTACTTTAGGTTATTACAAAATATTGAGTAGAGTTCCCTGTGCTATACAGTAGGTTCTTGTTGGTTACCTGTTTTATATATAGTGGTGTGTAATACCAAACTCCTACTTTATCCCTCCTCCCCACAGTGGTTCTTTTTTTTTTTTTTTTAACATCTTTATTGGAGTATAATTGCTTTACAATCGTGTGTTAGTTTCTGCTTTATAACAAAGTGAATCAGTTATACATATATATATATGTTCCCATATCCCCTCCCTCTTGCATCTCCCTCCCTCCCACCCTCCCTATCCCACCCCTCTAGGTGGTCACAAACCACCGAGCTGATCTCCCTGTGCTATGTGGCTGCTTCCCACTAGCTACCTATTTTACGTTTGGTAGTGTATATATGTCCATGCCACTCTCTCACTTTGTCACAGCTTACCCTTCCCCCTCCCCATATCCTCAAGTCGTGCCCTGTGTTTAGAATGTAGCTTTTAGTAATTTATGCTTGGGGAAACAAATGAATATGTTAAAATTCAACTCTTTACACCACATGCAGTAGTTATTAGTGAAGTCAACATATTGCTTGACTGTCTTCATTATTACTTTATGACTACTTGTGTTTAACTAATAGCTTTTTTTGTTTTATCCTTCCAATGTACTGAAACTTCCAGAATACTCAATACAGCTGTTCCATATAATGACACTGCCCATTAGTTTGATGCATTTGATCATACATACTAATAGGGACAGTCACAAGGAAAAAATACTTTGTTTTGTTCTTCCCTGGCATTCTTTTTTGAAATAAGAACATTTGCCACTAGTGGATGTGGCAGCCCAAATGTAACCAAAGGAAAAATCTCAGAAAAAGACACAGATGGTCTCATTGGACTCTGGAGGTACTACTTTCTATATCAGTGGCACTTTCTCCCCAGCTATCTACCTAACTGTTTGCACAGCATAAAAATTAATTTTTCAGGTAATATTTCCATAGCTATAATTAACATCAAGGCTGTAATTTCCTAGTGTGGGCAGATGAAGAGTTGTTCAGCTAAAAATATATCTGCCTAACAGTCTCTAGATAACCCTGTAGTCCCTTTCTATTGAGATTTTCCTGCAGTGCATGACAACATGCACATGCATGCATTATTCATATGCATTCCTGCTTCAGACATTGTCATGCATCATGAATTACACCATGGGGTCCACCTTTTTCTGGGGAGGAGGAGGAAGTATGTTCTTCTCAGACAAATCCTAAATTGGATTTTCTGGACCATAACTGACATTGATGGTTTTGTCCATAATAGACTTGAAAAACAGTTTTATTTTTCCACCGTGGAATCTGATATTTGTTAGAAAGCTATGTCAATATAAAAGTAGAGATTCATGCTATTGTATTTGAAATTTAATGTCTATTCAATTTCACTGAAATGTTTTCTGAGAGTTCCTATGTGTATGTACAACATCTAGGAAGAGAAAAATTTTAAGCTGCCAAACTACAGTTGCAGCCAAACACTAATCTTTATATATACATATATATTTTAATTGAAGTGTAGTTGACTCATAATATTGTATTAGTTTAAGGCGTACAACATAGTGATGGATATTTTTAAAGATTATATACCCTACAAAGATTCTGTATCTTTTTTTTTTTTTAATTGAAGTATAGTTGATTTACAATATTGTGTCAGTTGCAGGTGTATAGCAAAGTGATTCAGTTACATATATATATATATTCAGATTCATTTCCATGATAGGTTATTACATTATAACCTTATTATAATAGGTTATTATTATAGTTCCCTTTGCTATCCAGTAAGTCCTTGTTGTTTATCTATTTTATATATAGTAGTGTGTATCTGTTAATTCTAAACTTCTAATTTATCCCTCCCCTGCTCCTTGCCCCTTTGGTAACCATAAGTTTGTTATCTATGTCTGTGAGTCTATTTCTGTTTTGTAAATAAGTTCACTTGTATAAATTTTTTTTTAGATTCCACATATAAGTGATATCATATAATATCTGTCTTTCTCTGTCTGACTTACTTCACATAGTATGACAATCTCTAGGTCCATCCATGTTGCTGAAAATGGCAATATTTCATTCTTTTTAATGGCCAAGTAATATTTGATTGTGTATATATACACCATTTCTTTATCATTCATCTGTTGATGAACACTTAGGTTGCTTCCATGTCTTGGTTGTTGTAAATAGTGCTGCAATGAACATTGGGGTGCATGTATCTTTTTGAATTACAGTTTCTGCCTTTTCTGGATATATTCCAGGAGTGGGATTGCTGGATCATATGGTAACTCTATTTTTAGTTTTTTAAGGAACCTCCATACTGTTTTCCATAGTAACTTCACCAATTTACATTCCTACCGACAGTGTAAGAGGGTTCCCTTTTCTCCACACCCTCTCCAGCATTTATTATTTGTAGACTTTTTGATGATGACCATTCTTAACGGTGTAGATGATACCTCAATCTGATTTTATTTGCATTTCTCTAATAATTAGAGATGAGTATCTTTTCATGTGCCTGTTGGCCATCTGTATGTCTTCTTTGGAGAAATGTCTATATTGGTTTTCTGCCCATTTTTTGATTGGGTTGTTTGGGTTTTTTAAAAAAATTGAGCTGTATGAGCTCTTTATATATTTTGGAAATTAAGCCCTGATTGGTCACATCATCTGCAAATATTTTCTCCCAGTCCATAGGTTGTCTTTTCTTTTTGTTTGTGGTTTCCTTTCCTGTGCAAAAGCTTATAAGTTTGATTAGGTCTCATTTGTTTATTTTTGCTTTTATTTCTTTTGCCTTGGGAGAATGACCTAAGAAAACATTTGTGTCAGAGAATGTTTTGCCTATGTTCTCTTCTAGGAGTTTTATGGTATCAAATCTTGTATTTAAGTCCTTAAGCCATTTTGAGTTTATTTTTATGTATGGTGTGAGGGTGTGTTCTAACTTCATTAATTTATATGTGGCTGTCTAGATTTCCCAACACCACCTGCTGAAGAGACTGTCTTTTCTCCATTGTGTATTCTTGCCTCCTTTGTCAAAGATTAATTGACCATAGGTGTGTGGGTTTATTTCTGGGCTCTCTATTCTGTTCTATTCATCCATATGTCTGTTTTTGTGCCAATGCCCCGCTGTTTTGATTATTATAGCTTTGTAGTATTGTCTGAATTCTGGAAGGGTATGCCTCCTGCTTTGTTCTTTTTCCTCAGGATTGTTTTGGCAATTGGGAGTCTTTTGTGGTTCCATGTAAATTTTAGGATTATTTGATCTAGTTCTATGAAAACTGTCATGGGTAATGTGATAAGGATTGCATTAAATGTTTAGACTGCTTTGGGTAGTAAGGCCATTTTAACAATATTAATTCTTCCAATCCAAGAGCATGGGATATCTTTCCATTTCTTTGTATTATCTTCAGTTTCCTTTATCAGTGTTTTATAGTTCTTTGTGTATACGTCTCTCACCTCCTAGGTCAGGTTTTATTCCTAAATTTCTTTTGTTTTTTCATTTTTTTTATGTGGTTTTAAAGGGGATTTTTTTTTTTTTTTTTACTTTCTTTTTCTGATATTTCATAGTTAGTGTAAAGAAATGCAACAGATTTCTGTATGTTAATCTTGAACCCTGCTACCTTGCTGAATTTATCAGTTCTAATAGTTTTTTTGTGTGGAGTCTTTAAGGTTTTTTATATAGAGCATCATGTCATCTGCATATAATGACAATTTTACCTCTTCCCTTACAAGTGGATAAAAGCCTCTGTATCTTGATTCATTAGTAGACTCTGCTTAATTTGATTTCTTTTAGTCTTACACTATTAATTCTATTTTAATTTATCTAATTATGCAGAGAAATGAGTACCCAAAACTTAGGTATAACAACTACAATGAAAGAAGTACACAAGTTAGATACTGACAGTGTATCAAGAGATTGTAAATCAACAATATTTAATTTCTTTATACCATTCTTTGGTCCTAAAATTTAATGATTTAATGAAAATTTTAAAGTGTTATAAAATTTATTAAAGTTAATAGGGGAAAAACATCTAGAAGTAGATTCTGATTTTTTAATTTTTGGAGACTTTTAGAAGCTCAAAATAATCTGTGATAAAGAGGAATGATTATAAAGGAGGTGAAAGAAGGAGAATATTAAGGAATATTTATGTCCACTAGAAGTGCTGCCATGAACAAATGGCAAGGCAAATCCTAATATTCTTATTCTCTTCTAATCTAAAAAGTTGTAGAAAGCTCATTCCCCCTGCTGACTTTACCTAAAATCCATTTGGAAATGTTCCTGTAGTTATAATTGGCTTTGTGCAATCCCTGCCTCACCACCACATGGCTCAGTGCCTGGCATGTATTAAGTACTTAGTAAATGTTAAACGTTTTATTACTAGGATGTTTCATTTATATTGTATGGAGCTGTATGATTTTAGCAGAAAATGTTATATTCATGAATATTCTGGATTCAGCTTGTTCCTAATAAATTTATAGAACACTTTAATGTATCCCTGAGGAAAAAACAAGAGAAAAAAATTTTCCTTATTTTATTATGGATACAGTTCTTGGTCAATTAAGATAACCTTCAAAATGGTTTCTAAATAAGTAAAAAATTGTCCTTTAAAGTTAGTTCCTCTGATTCTAACTAATTAAGAGTTTAGAAATAAGATTTAGAAGCGGAATATAATATATGTAAACAAGGAGATGATGATTTGCTTTTTAAACTGGAGAGTATTGGTCCCAACTCCAAAAGACATACGGAACTTAGTTCTTACTTAGAGGCCTAAAAGCCTTTCTTCCTCCCTCCCTCCCTTCTTCTCTCCCTTCCTTCCTTCCTTCTCTCCCTTTCTTTCTTCCTTTCTTCCTTCCTTTCTTTCTTTCTCTCTCTCTCTTTCTTTCTTTCTTTCTTTCTTTTTCTTTCTTTCTTGTATAGTTGATTCACAGTATTATATTAGTTTCAGGTGTAGAGCATAGTGATTCAGTAGTTTTACAGATTATACTCCAGTAAAAGTTATTACAACATAACAGCTTTAATTCTCTGTGCTATACAATATATCCTTGTTCCTTTTCTATTTTACACATAGCAGTTTGTATCTTTTAATCCCATATGTCTAATTTGCCCCTCCCCCTTTCCCTCTCCCTTTGATAACCACTAGTTTGTTTTCTATATCTGTGAGCCTCTTTCTGTTTTGCATATATACTCCTTTGTATT
The DNA here is from genome assembly GCF_965194825.1 of Balaenoptera physalus. Lineage (NCBI taxonomy): Eukaryota > Metazoa > Chordata > Mammalia > Artiodactyla > Balaenopteridae > Balaenoptera > Balaenoptera physalus. The sequence goes on from NC_138883.1 coordinate 55,255,891, forward strand.
ATTTTTTACATTCTACATATAAGTGATATCATATAGTCCTTGTCTTTCTCTGACATTTCAATAAGAATAATACTCTCTAGGTTCCTTCACATTGCTGCAAATGGCAGAATTTCATTCTTTTTTATGACTAATATTCCACTGAATATATATATATATACCACTTCTTCTTTATCCATTTGTCTGATGATGGGCACTTGAGTTGCTTGCATATGTTTGCTATTCTATATAGTGCTGCTATGAACATTGGGGTGCATGTATCTTTTCAAATTAGTGTTTTCATTTTTGGGGGATATATACCCGTGACTGGAATTGCTGGATCATGTGATAGTTCCATTTTTAGGTTTTTGAGGAATCTCCATACTGTTTTCCATAGTGGCTGCACCAGTTTACTTCCCCACCAACAATGTACAAGGGTTCCCTTTTCTCCATATCCTCGCCATTTGTTATTTGTAGACTTTTTGATGATAGTCATTCTGAAAAGTGTGAGGTGATATCTCATTGTTGTTTTGATTTACATTTCTCTAGTTAGTGATGTTGAACATCTTTTCATGTACCAGTTTGCCATCTGTATATCTTTTTTGAAAAAATGTCTATTCAAGCCTTCTGCCCATTTTTTAATTGAGCTACTTGTTTTTTTGATATTGCATTTTAAGAGCTTTTTACATATTTTGGTTATTAACCCCTTGTCAGTCATATCATTTGCAAATATTTTCTCCCATTCTATAGGTTGTCTTTTCATTTTGCCAATGGTTTCCTTTACTGTGCAAAAACTTTTAAGTTTAATTAGGTCCTATTTGTTTATTTTTGCTTTCATTTCTTTTGCCTTAGGAGACAGATCCAAAAAAATATTGCTATGTTTTAAATCAAAGAGTGTGCTGTTTATGTTCTCTTCTAGGAGTTTTATGATTTCCATTCTTACATTTAAGTCCTTAATCCACTTTGAGTTTTGTTTTTTTTTTTTTTTTGATATGGTGTAAAATAATGTTCTAATCTCACTATTTTACATGTAGCTGTTTAGTTTTCCCAGCAACACTTGTTGAAGAGGCTGTCTTTTCTCCATTGTGTATGGTTGTATGCTTGGTTGTAGATTAATTGACCAAAAATGCATGGGTTTATTTCTGGGCTTTCTATTCTTTTCCATTGATCTATGTGTCTGTTTTTGTGCCAGTACCATGCTGTTTTGATTACTATAGCTTTGTAGTATAGTCTGAAATCTGGGAGGGTGATACCTTCAGTTTTGTTCTTTTTTCTCAAGACTGCTTTGGCAATTGGGGGTCTTTTGTTGTTCTGTATGAATTTTAGTGTTATTTGTTCTAGTTCTGTGAAAAATATCCTGGGTATCTTGGTGGGGACTGTATTAAATCTGTAGATTGCTTTGGGTAGTATGACCATTTAAAAATATTCAGTATTAATTCTTCCAGTCCAAGAGCATGAGATATATTTCCACTTCTTTGTATCATCTTCGGTTTCCTTTATCAATGTTTCATAGTTTTCAGAGTATGGGCTTTTCACCTCATTGGTTAAGTTTATTCATGGTATTTTATTCTTTTTGATGTGATTTTAAATGGGATTGTTTTCTTTACTTTATCTTTCTGATAGTTCACTCTTAGTGTATAGAGACAAAACAGATTTTTGTATATTAATCATGTATCCTGCTACTTTGCTGAATTCATTTATTAGTTCTAATATTTTTTTGGTGGAGACTTTAGCATTATCTGTATACAGTATCATGTAATCTGCAAATAGTGACAATTTTACCACTTCCCTTCAAATTTGGATGTCTTTTATTTCTTTTCCTTGTCTGATTGCTGTGGCTAGGATTTCCAATATTATGTTAAATGGAAATGGCAAGAATGTGCATCCTTGTCTTATTCCTGAATTTAGAGGAAAAGCTTTCAGTTTTTCACCATTGAGTATAATGTTGGCTGTGAGTTTGACCTAAATGGCCTTTCTTATGTTGAGATATGTTCCCTCTCTTCTCCTTTGATGAGAGTTCTAATCATGAATGCATGTTGAGTTTTGTCAAATGATTTTACTGTGTCTATTGACATGATCATGTGATTTTTATCCTTCCTTTTGTTAATGTGCTATTACATTGCTTGATTTTCAAATGTTGAAACATCCTTGTGACCCTGGAATATATCCAGGTTTATCATGATGTATGATCCTTTTTATATATTGTTGGATTTGATTTGCTAATATTTTGTTGAGGAATTTTGCATGTTCATTGCAGATATTGTCCTGTAATTTTCTTTTGTTGTTGTTGTTGTGTCTTTGTCTGGTTTTGGTATCAGGGTAATGGTAGTCTCAAATTAATTTGGGAGTGTTCTCTCCTTTTCAATTTTTTGGAATAGTTTGAGAAGGATAGGTATAAGCTTTTCTTTATATGTTTGGTAGAATTCCCTAGTGAAGCCATCCAGTCCTGCACTTTAAACTTTTGGGAGTTTTTAAAATTACAACTTTGATTTCACTACCAGTGATTGGTCTGTTCAAATTGTCTGTTTCTTCTTGATTTAGTTATGGCAGTTTGTATGTTTCCAGAAATTTGTTCATTTCTTCTAAGTTGTCCAGTTTGTTGGTATATAGCTGTTTGTAATATTCTCTTATGTTTTTTGTATCTCTGTGGTATCAGTTGTTATTTCCCACCTTTCATTTCTTATTTTATTTGGGTTCTCTTTTCTTCTTGGTGAGCCTGGCTAATGGTTTATCAATTTGCTTATATTTTCAAAAAAAATCTTTTGGTTTCTTTGATATTTTCTCTTTTTTTTTTCACTATTCTATTTATTTCCTCACTGATCTTTATTATTTTCCTTCTTCTGCTGACTTTGAGCTTTGTTTGTTCTTTTTCTAATTCTTTTAGGTGGTAAGTTATGTTGTTTCTTTGAGATTTTTCTTGTTTCTTGAGAAAGGCCTGTACTGTTGTAAACTTCCCTCTTAGAACTGCTTTTGGTACATCCCATAGATTTTGGAATGTTGTGTTTCCATTTTCATTTGCCTTGAGGTATTTTCTGATTTCTTCATTGATGTTTTTATTGACACATTGGTGTGTTAGTAGCATGCTGTTTAGTTTCCATGTGTTTGTTTTCCAATTTTTTCTTTTTGTAATTTATTACTAACTTCATACTGTTGTGGTTGGAAAAAATGCTTGATATGATTTCTATCCTCTTAAATTTATTGATACTTGTTTTGTGACCTAGCATGTTATTTATTCTAGAGAATGATTGCTGTGCACTTGAAAAGAATGTGTATTCTACTGGTTTTGAATGTAATATCTATTAAGTCCCACTGATCTATTGTGTCACTTAAGACCACTGTTGTTTCATTGATTTTCTGTCTAAATGATCTTCCCACTGATATAAATGGGGTGTTAAAGTCCCATTACTATTCTTGTATTATTGTCAATTTCTCCATTTATATCTGTTAGTATTTGCTTTATATATTTAGGTGCTCCTGTGTTGGGTGCATATATGTTAGTGAGTATAAAATCCTCTTCTTATATTTATCCCTTTATCATTGTATAATGCCCTTCTTTATCTTTCTTTATGGCCTTTGTTTTAAAGTCTATTTTGTCTGGCATGAGTTATTGCTACCCCCACTTTCTCGTAGTTTCCATTTGTATGAAATATCTTTTTCCATCCTCTCACTTTCATTCTCTTTGTGTTTTTAGCCCTGAAATGAGTCTCTTGTAGGCAGCATATTGAAGGGTGTAGTTTTTTTTTTTAAATCCAATCAGCCACCCTATGTTTTTTGTTGTTGTTGTCATTGTTGGTTTTAGTTCTGTAACTTATATTTGTGTAACTAACATTTACTGTGCATTTGTAACATGTCAAACACCATTCTAAGCACTTTACCTGCATTCAGACTTTGATTGTCACAACAGGTAAGTAATATTATTATCCCCATTTTATAGATGAGGAAACCAAGGCATAGAAAATTTCATGTACAGCTTCTCAAGTACACAGCTAACAAGCATCTGACTCAGGTTTCAAATCTAGGCAGTCTGAGTCCAAAGCCCACACTAATGAACACTGTGCTATTCTGCTTGGCCTGGGTATGAAAAGGTAAATGGAGCATGATTCCAGGCATAAAGGAATTCTTAGCCTATAAAATTTAGACATATAAATGATTATACAACATGGGAATAGTACAGAGGCTTGGATGACGCTGGATCCTATTCCTTCATGTGTAAGCAAGGGCATTGCTCCTTTTGTCTCCTGCATGATCAAGTTTTCTTTCTCTATGAATATTCTCATTAGCATACAAGTATACTATAAAATCTCTCAATATAAAAAACTTTTAATCTCCTATCCTTTTCTAGTCACTCTCCTTATTTTCCTGCTTAAAAATAAAAAACAACAAAACAAAATCAAACAAACAAACAAGTAAAAACCAACTAACCAGACTTGGAGGAGTTTTCTTTACTATCTCACTTTCCAGCTGCATGACTTGTGGGATCCTAGTTCCCCAACCAGGGCTTGAACCTGGCCCCCCTGCAGTGGAAGTGCAGAGTGGTAACAACTGGACTGCCAGGGTATTCCCCCATTCCCTCTCAATCCCATTTCAGTCAGGTTATTCTCTCTACCATGGCTAAGAAATGGTATTCATTTATGTCACCAAAGATTATCATGTTCCCAATGCCAGTGAGCAATTCTCAGTCCTCTTCTGTATTTTCTCTGCAAGATTTGATATTGCAGATCACTCCCTCTTTCTTGCAACCTTCTCTTCCTTGTCTTGCCAGAAACAACATTCTACTTATTTTCCTCCTACTTCACTGGCCTCTCCATTTTAGCCTTCTCTGCTGGACTCAGACCTCAGAACTTACCTCTACTATTTTGACACTTTTACTATGTGATCTCAGTTTTTCCCATGGTGGGAATACTTGCCACATTTGATCAAATCTAAGCCACAAATTGTTTCACATTTTACATTTCTGGAACAAGACACATCCTAAAATAGTTGTCATCATCCAGGCAGTGGTCTTGACTTAGTCTTCCTTGCTGACACTGTGAGAACCTAGTCATTGCTGTTAAAATTATCTTAATTCAATAGAGATTTGTGGATTAATGATACTACCCATGTTGGGTTTAATGTGGTTTAAAATGAACTTAAAAATTAATACTGTGATTTGGCATTAAAAGAAGATTATTATTACGTTTGCAGAAAACCATGGAAATAGAACAATGTGAAGGAATACGTACTGACAAAACTTCAATTTCTTCTTTCAAAGCAATAACCAAGTGCATTATAAATCTTTAGAGAGTAAGATGGCTTCAAGAAAAGCTCTTTTATATATATACTATATATATAGGAATATAGTTGCTTTACACTTCTGTGCCAGTTTCTGCTGTACAGCAAAGTGAATGAGCCATACGTATACATATATATCCCCTCTTTTTTTGATTTCCTTCTGAGTTAGGTCACCACAGAGCACCAAGTAGAGTTCCCTGGGCTATGCAGTAGGTTCTGATTAGTTATCTATTTTACACACAGTAGTGTATATATGTCTATCCCAATCTCCAAATTCATCCCAAACCCTCCCGTTTCTCCCTTGGTATCCATAAGTTTGTTTCCTATGTATGTGTCTGTATTTCTGCTTTTCAAATAAGATTATCCGTACCATTTTTCTAGATTCCATATATATGCATTAATATAGGATATTTGCTTTTCTCTTTCTGACTTACTTCACTCTGTATGACAGTCTGTAGGACTGTCCACGTCTCTGAAAATGACACAATTTCATCCCTTTTTATGGCTAAGTAATATTCCATTGTATATATGTACCACATCTTCTTTATCCATTCCTCTGTTGATGGACAATGGACAATTGCTTCCATGTCCTGGCTATTGTAAATAGCATTGCTATGAGCATTGGGGTGCATGTATCTTTTTGAATTATGGTTTTCTCTGGGTACATGCCCAGAATTCGGATTGCTGGGTCAAATGGTAGCTCTATTTTTAGTTTTTTTTTTTTTTTTTTTTTTTTTTTAAATGTATTTATTTATTTATTTGGCTGTGTTGGGTCTTCATTTCTGTGTGAGGGCTTTCTCCAGTTGCGGCAAGTGGGGGCCACTCTTCATCGCGGTGCGCGGGCCTCTCACTATCGCGGCCTCTCTTGTTGCGGAGCACAGGCTCCAGATGCGCAGGCTCAGTAGTCGTGGTTCACGGGCCTAGTTGCTCCGCGGCATGTGGGATCTTCCCAGACCAGGGCTCAAACCCGTGTCCCCTGCATTGGCAGGCAGACTCTCAACCACTGCGCCACCAGGGAAGCCCTATTTTTAGTTTTTTAAGGAACCTCCATACTGTTCTCCATAGTGGCTGTATCAATGTATATTCCCACCAACAGTGTAAGAGGGTTCCCTTTCTCCACACCCTCTCCAGCATTTATTGTTTGTGGATTTTTTGATGATGGATATTCTGACCAGTGTGAGATGATACCTCATTGTAGTTTTGATTTGCATTTCTATAATAATTAGTGATGTTGAGCAACTTTTCATGTGTTTGTTGGCCATCTGTATGTCTTCTGTGGAGAAATGTCTATTTAGGTCTTCCACCCATTTTTTTTTTTAAACATCTTTATTGGAGTATAATTGCTTTACAATGATGTGTTAGTTTCTGCTTTATAACAAAGTGAATCAGCTATACATATACAAATATCCCCATATCTCCTCCCTCTTGCATCTCCCTCCCTACCTCCCTATCCCACCCCTCTAGGGGGTCACAAGGCACCTAGATGATCTCCCTGTGCAATGCGGCTGCTTCCCACTAGCTATCTATTTTACATTTGGTAGTACATAAAGTCCATGCCACTCTCTCACTTCGTCCCAGCTTATCCTACACCCTCCCCCCATGTCCTCAAGTCCATTCTCTACATCTGCATCTTTATTCCTGTCCTGCCTCTAAGTTCTTCATAGCCATTTTTTTTTTAAGATTCCATATATATGTGTTAGCATATGGTATTTGTTTTACTCTTTCTGACTTACTTCACTCTGTATGACAGACTCTAGGTACATCCAACTCACTACAAATAACACAATTTCATTTCTTTTTATGTCTGAGTAATATTCCATTGTATATATGTGCCACATCTTCTATATTCATTCATCTGTTGTTGGACACTTAGTTTGCTTCCATGTCTTGGCTATTGTAAATAGAGCTGCAATGAACATTGTGGTACATGTCTATTTTTGAGTTATGGTTTTCTTAGGGTACATGCCCAGTAGTGGGATTGCTGGGTCATATGGTAGTTCTATATTTAGTTTTTTAAGGAACCTCCATACTGTTCTCCATAGTGGCTGTATCAATTTACATTCCCACCAACAGTGCAAGAGGGTTCCCTTTTCACCACACCCTCTCCAGCATTTATTGCTTGTAGAGTTTTTGATGATGACCATTCTGACTGGTGTGAGGTGATACCTCATTGTAGTTTTGATTTACATTTCTCTAATGATTAGTGATGTTGAGCATCCTTTCATGTGTTTGTTGGCAATCTGTATATCTTCTTTGGAGAAATGTCCATTTAGGTCTTCTGCCCATTTTTGGATTGGGTTGTTTGTTTTTTTGATATTGAGCTTCATGAGCTGTTTGTAAATTTTGGAGATTAATTCTTTCTCAGTTGCTTCGTTTGCAAATATTTTCTCCCATTCTGAGGGTTGTCTTTTCATCTTGTTTATGGTTTCCTTTGCTGTGCAAAAGCTTTTAAGTTTCATTAGGTCCCATTTGTTGATTTTTGTTTTTATTTCCATTTCTCTAGGTGGTAGGTCAAAAAGGATCTTGCTGTGATTTACGTCATAGAGTGTTCTGCCTATGTTTTCCTCTAAGAGTTTGATAGTGTCTGGCCTTACATTTAGGTCTTTAATCCATTTTGAGTTTATTTTTGTGTATGGTGTTAGGGAGTGCTCTAACTTCATACTTTTACATGTAACTGTCCTGTTTTCCCAGCACCACTTATTGAAGAGGCTGTCTTTTCTCCATTGTATATTCTTACCTCTTTTATCAAAAATAAGGTGACCATATGTGTTTGGGTTTATCTCTGGGCTTTCTATCCTGTTCCATTGATATACATTTCTGTTTTTGTGCCAGTACCATACTGTCTTGATTACTGTAGCTTTGTAGTATAGTCTGAAGTCTGGGAGCCTGATTCCTCCAGCTCCATTTTCCTTTTTCAAGATTGTTTTGACTATTCGGGGTCTTTTGTGTTTCCATAGAAATTGTGAAATTTTTTGTTCTAGTTCTGTGAAAAATGCCATTGGTAGCTTGATAGGGATTACATTGAATCTGTAGATTGCTTTGGGTAGTACTGTCATTTTCACAATGTTCTTTCTTCCATTCCAAGAACATGGTATATCTCTCCATCTGTTTGTATCATCTTTAATTTCTTTCATCAGTGTCTTATAATTTTCTGCATACAGTTCTTTTGTCTCCTTAGGTAGGTTTATTCCTAGGTATTTTATTCATTCTGTTGCAATGGTAAATGGGAGTGTTTCCTTAATTTCTCTTTCAGATATTTCATCAGTAGTGTATAGGAATGGAAGAGATTTCTGTGCATTAATTTTGTATCTTGCTACTTTACCAAATTCATTGATTAGCTCTACTAGTTTTCTGGAAGAGTCTTTAGGATTCTCTATATATAGTATCATGTCATCTGCAAACAGTGACAGCTTTACTTCTTTTGTGATTTGGATTCCTTTTATTTCTTTTTCTTCTCTTATTGCTGTGGCTAAAACTTCCAAAACTATGTTGAATAATAGTGGTGAGAGTGGGCAACCTTGTCTTGTTCCTGATCTTAGTGGAAATGGTTTCAGTTTTTCACCATTGAGAAGAATGTTGGCTGTGAGTTTGTCATATATGACCTTTATTATGCTGAGATAAGTTCCCTCTATGCCTACTCTTTGGAGGGTTTTTATCACAAGTGGGGGTTGAATTTTTTTGAAAGCTTTTTCTGCCTCTATTGAGATGATCATATGGTTTTTCTCCTTCAATTTGTTAATATGGTATATCACATTGATTGCTTTGTGTATATTGAATCCTTGCATTCCTGAGATAAACCTCACTTGATCATGGCGTATGATCCTTTTAATGTGCTTTTGGATTCTGTTTGCCAGTATTTTGTTAAGGATTTTTGCATCTATGTTCATCAGTGATATTGGCCTGTAGTTTTCTTTCTTTGTGACATCATTTTCTGGTTTTGGTATCAGGGTGATAGTGGCTTCGTAGAATGAGTTTGGGAGTGTTCCTCCCTCTGCTATATTTTGGAAGAGTTTGAGAATGGTGGGTGTTAGCTCTTCCCTAAATGTTTGATAGAATTCACCTGTGATGCCATCTGGTCCTGGGCTTTTGTTTGTTGGAAGATTTTTAATCACAGTGTCAATTTCAGTGCTTGTGATTGGTCTGTTTATATTTTCTATTTCTTCCTGGTTCAGTCTCAGAAGGTTGTGCTTTTCTAAGTATTTGTCCATTTCTTCCAGTTGTCCATTTTATTGGCATAGAGTTGCTTGTAGTAATCTCTCATGGTCGTTTGTATTTCTGCAGTGTCAGTTGTTACTTCTTCTTTTTCATTTCTAATTCTATTGATTTGAGTTTTCTCCCTTTTTTCTTGATGAATCTGGCTAATGGTTTATCAATTTTGTTTATCTTCTCAAAGAGCCAGCTTTTAGTTTTATTGATCTTTGCTATTGTTTCCTTCATTTCTTTTTCATTTATTTCTGATCTGATCTTTATAATTTCTTTCCTTCTGCTAAGTTTGGGGTTTTATTGTTCTTCTTTCTCTTATTGCTCTAGGTGTAAGGTTAGGTTGTTTATTTGAGACGTTTCTTGTTCCTTGAGGTAGTATTGTATTGCTATAAACTTCCCTCTTTGAACTGCTTTTGCTTCATTCCATAGGTTTTGGGTTGTCTTGTTTTCATTGTCATTTGTTTCTGTGTATTTTTTGATGTCCTCTTTGATTTCTTCAGTGATCTCTTGGTTATTAAGTAATGTGTTGTTTAGGCTCCATGTGTTTATATTTTTTACAGATTTTTTCCTACAGTTGATATCTAGTCTTACAGCATTGTGGTTGGAAAAGATAATTGATACAATTTCAATTTTCTTAAATTTATTGAGGCTTGATTTGTGACCGAAGATATGATGTATCTTGGAGAATGTTCCATGAGCACTTCAGAGACAGTATATTCTGTTGTTTTTGGATGGAATGCCCTATCAATATCAATTATGTCCATCTTGTTTAATGTATCATTTAAAGCTTGTGTTTCCTTCTTTATTTACATTTTGGATGACCTGTCCATTGGTGAAAGTGAGGTGTTAAAATCCCCTACTATGATTGTGTTACTGTCAATTTCCCCTTTTATGGTTGTTAGCATTTGCCTTATGTATTGAGGTGCTCCTATGTTGGGTGCATAAATATTTACAATTGTTATATCTTCTTCTTGGATTGATCCCTTGATCATTATGTAGTGTCCTTCTTTGTCTCTTGTAATAGTCTTTATTTTAAAGTCTATTTTGTCTGATATGAGAATTGCTACTGCAGCTTTGTTTTGATTTCCATTTGCATGGAATATCTTTTTTCCATACCCTCACTTTCAGTCTGTATGTGTCCCTACGTCTGAAATGGGTCTCTTGTAGACAGCATATATATGGGTCTTGTTTTTGTATCCATTCAGCCAGTCTGTGTCTTTTGGTTGGAGCTTTTAATCCATTTACATTTAAGGTAATTATCGATATGTATGTTCCTATTACCATTTTCTTAATTGTTTGTGTTTTGTTATTGTAGGTCTTTTCCTTCTCTTGTGATTCCTGCCTAGAGAAACTCCTTTAGCATTTGTTGTAAAGCTGGTTTTGTGGTGCTGAATTCTCTTAGCTTTTGCTTGTCTGTAAATGTTTTAATTTCTCTGTCGAATCTGAATGAGATCCTTGGTGGATAGAGAAAACTTGGTTGTAGCTTTTTCCCTTTCATCCCTTTAAATATGTCCTGCCACTCCCTTCTGGCTTGCAGAGTTTCTGCTGTAAGATCAGCTGTTAAATTTATGGGGATTCACTTGTATGTTATTTGCTCTTTTTCCCTTGCTGTTTTAATATTTTTTCTTTGTATTTAATTTTTGATAGTTTGATTAATATGTGTCTTCACGTGTTTCTCCTTGGGTTTATCCTGTATGGGACTCTGTGCTTCTGGGACTTGATTTACTATTTCTTTTCCCATATTAGGGAAGTTTTCAACTATAATCTCTGCAAATATTTTCTCAGTCCATTTCTTTTTCTCTTCTTCTTCTGGGGCTCCTGTAATTCAAATGTTGTTGCATTTAATGTTGTACCAGAGGTCTCTGAGGGTGTCCTCAATTCTTTTCATTCTTTTTTCTTTATTCTGCTCTGGAGTAGTTATTTCCACTATTTTGTCTTCCAGGTCACTTATCCGTTCTTGTGTGTCAGTTATTCTGCTATTGATTCCTTCTAGAGAATTTTAAATTTCATTTATTGTGTTTTTCATCATTGTTTGTTTGCTCTTTAGTTCTTCTAGGTCTTTGTTAAACGTTTCTTTTATATTCTCCATTCTATTTCCAAGAATTTGCATCATCTTTACTATCATTACTCTGAATTCTTTTTCAGGTAAACTGCCTATTTCCTCTTCATTTGTTTGGTCTGTGGGTTTTTACCTTGCTCCTTCTTCTGCTGTGTATGTATCTGTCTTCTCATTTTGTTTAACTTACTGTGTTTGGGGTCTCCTTTTCACAGGGTGCAGGTTTGTAGTTCCCGTTGTTTTTGGTGTCTGCCCCCAGTGGCTATGGTTGGTTCAGTGGGTTATGTAGGCTTCCTGGTGGAGGGAACTAGTGCCTGTGTTCTTGTGGATGAGGCTGGATCCTGTCTTTCTGGTGAGCAGGACCATGTCCGGTGGTGTGTTTTGGGGTGTCTGTGACCTTATGATTTTATGCAGCCTCTCTGCTAATGGGTGGGGTTGTGTTTCTATCTTGCTAGTTGTTTGTCATAGGATGTCCAGCACTGTCTCTTGCTGGTCATTGAGTGGAGCTGGGTCTTAGCATTGAGATGGAGCTCTCTGGGAGAGCTTTTGCTGTTTGATATTACGTGGTGCCAGGAGGTATCTGTTGGACCAATGTCCTGAACTTAGCTCTGCCACCTCAGAGGCACAGGCCTGACAGCAGCCGGATCACCAAGACCCTGTCAGCCACATGGCTCAGAAGAAAAGAGAGAAAAAAAGAAAGAAAAAATTAAAATAAATTAAAATAAAATAAAATAGTTATTAACATAAAAAATAAAAAATAATTATTAAAAAGTAATAAAAAAAGAAAAAATGAAAGAAATAAGAGAGCAACCAAAGCAAAAAACAAATCCACCAATGATAATTAGCACTAAAAACTACACTAAAAAAAATAAAAAGAATAAAAAATGGACAGAGAGAACCCTAGGACAAATGGTAAAAGCAAACCTATACAGACAAAATCACACAAAGAAGCATACACATACACACTCACAAAAAGAGAAAAAGGAAAAAAAAAAAAATATCATTGCTCCCAAAGTCCAGCACCTCAATTTTTGAATGTTTCATTGTCTATTCAGGTATTCCACAGATGCAGGGTACATCAAGTTGATTGTGGAGATTTAATCTGTTGCTCCTGAGGCTGCTGGAAGAGATTTCCCTTTCTGTTCTTTTTTCGCACAGCTCCTGGGGTTCAGCTTTGGATTTGGCCCTGCCTCTGCATGTAGGTCTCCTGGGGGCATCTGTTCTTCACTCAGACAGGATGGGGTTAAAGTAGCAGCTGATTAGGGGGCTCTGGCTCACTCAGGCCTGGGGGATGGTGGTGTACGGAATGCGGGGTGAGCCTGCTGTGGCAGAGGCTGACATGACATTGCAACAGCCTGAGGTGTGCCTTGTGTTCTCCCGGGGAAGTTGGCCCTGGATCACGGGATCCTGGCAGTGGCATGCTGCACAGCCTCCTGGGAGGGGAAGTGTGGATAGTGGTCTGTGCTGCACACAGGCTTCTTGTTGGCTTCAGCAGCAGTCTTAGCGGTTCATGCCCATTTCTCATGTCCGTGGTAGTAGCCGCGGCTCGCACCTGTCTCTGGTGGTGGTTTAGGCAGTGCTCTGAATGCCCTCTCCTCACGCACCTCGAAAAAATTGTCCCTTGCCTCTTACGCAGGTCCAGACTTTTTCCTGGACTCCCTCCCAGCTAGCTGTGGTGCACTAGTCCCCTTCAGGCTGTGTTCACACAGCCAACACCAGTCCTCTCCCTGGGATCTGACCTATGAAGCTGAGCCTCAGCTCCCAGCCGCCACCCGCCCCAGTGGGTGAGCAGACAAGTCTCTCAGGGTGGTGAGTGCTGGTCGACACTGATCCTCTGTGTGGGAACCTCTCCACTTTGCCCTCTGCACCCCTGTTGCTATGCTCTCCTCCATGGCTCCGAAGTTTCCCCCCAGCACTCCCCATCTCTGCCAGTGAAGGGGCTTCCTAGTGTGTGGGAACTTTTCCTCCTTCACAGCTCCCTCCCTGAGATGCAGGTCCTCTCCCTATTCTTTTGTCTCTGTTTTTTCTTTTTTCTTTTGCCCTACCCAGGTACGTGGGGGGTTTCTTGCCTTTTGGGAATTCTGAGGTCTTCTGCCAGCATTCAGTAGGTATTCTATAGGAGTTGTTCCACATGTAGATGTATTTCTGATGTATTTGTGGGGAGGAAGGTGATCTCCATGTCTTACTCTTCTGCCATCTTGAAGGTCTCCCCCCCCAGTTTTGGATTGGGTTGTTTGTTTTTTTGATATTGAGCTGTATGAGCTGTTTGTATATTTTGGAAATTAATCCCTTCTCAGTTGCTTCTTTTGCAAATATTTTCTTCCATTCTGAGGGTTGTCTTTTCATGTTGTTTATTTTTTGCTTTGCTGTACAAATCTTTTAAGTTTAATTAGGTCTCATTTGTTTATTTCTGTTTTTGTTTTCATTAGTCTAGGAGGTGGGTCAAAAAAGATCTTGCTGTGATTTATGTCAAAGTGTGTTCTGCCTATTTTTTCCTCTAAGAGTTTTATAGTGTCTCAGCCACGCTATGTTTTTTGTTCGGAACACTTATTCATTGACATTTAAGGTAATTATTGATAGGTATATACTTATTGCCATTTTATTACTTGTTTTCCAGTTGTTTTTATAGTTCTTCTGTGTTTATTTCTTCTTTTTTTTCTACCCTTGTGCTCTGATGATTTCCTTTAGTAGTATGCTTCTGTTCCTTTCTTTCTAGTATTAGTGTATCTGTTGTAGGTTTTTGATTTGTAGTTACCATGGTGTTCATATATGTTGACCTATAATTATGTCTACTCGTTTTAAACTGGTAATCATTTAAGTTCAAACACATTTTAAAAGATCTACATTTTTTACTCTCCTCCCCCAAATTTTATGTTTTGATGTCATATTTTACATTTTCATGGTTATCCCTAAATTCTTTATTGTAGTTATAGTTGCTTTTTCACTTTTTTTTCCATTTAATCTACATACTGGCTTAAGTGATCTCTAATCCATACTATATATATGCCTTTCCTAGTAGGGTTTTCCCTTTACTATAGATTCTTACTTCTTTTCCATTTAGAAAAGACCCTTCAACCTTTCTTTTAGGGTAGTTTTAGTATGGATGAATTCTTTTAGTTTTTGCTTGTCTGAGAAGTTCTTTGTCCCTCCTATTCTAAATGCTAATCTTGTTGGGTAGAGTAACCAAGTTACATGTTTTTCCCTCTTAGAACTTTGAATATTTCATGCCACTCCCTTCTGGCCTGCAAAATTTCTGCAGAAAAGTCAGCTGATAATCTTATGGGGATTACCTTGTATATGAGTCTTTATTTTTCTTTTACTGCCTTTAGAATTCTCTCTTTAACTTTTGCCATTTTAATTATGATATGTCTGTTTGGGTTCATCTTGTTTGGGACCCTCTGTGCCTCCTGTACCTGGATATCTGTTTCCTTCTTCAGGTTTGGGAAGTTTTCAGACATAATTTCTTCAGATACATTTTTAATCCCCTTCTCTCTTTTCCTTTTGGAACCCCTATAATGGAAGTATAGAAATGCTTAATGTTATTCAAAACATCTCTTAATTTTCTTTCATTAAAATTTTTTTCCTGCTGTTCTGATTGAATGATTTCCATAATTCTATTTCCAGATCATGTATGTGCTATTTTGTATCACTTAGTCTGCTTTTCATTCCTTCTAGTATGTTTTATTTTTAAATTTCAGATATTGAATTATTTATTTATTTTTTTTACTGTTTTGAACCATCATCTTTTTTTTTTTTCCACACACACACACTGTATTTTATTTTTACAAGAGATAAATAGACTGACACCAAGCATTGTACATGGATGACCACAACAAAAGCAACAATGATTGCAATTACCAAACATGAAACACACTCATACTATGTCATAATATTGACATTCAGTCCAGTAATCCTCCACTGTAACAGCTCCTTTACTTTGCAGTGAAAATTGATTTGTATATTCTTTGCCTCTGAGTCCTTGTGGGATTTTTTTTTTTTTTAATTCAGACAGAAAGTCACAAAAATTATACTCATCCTCATCAGTTCACTCAGTCCCATGTAATTAATTGTTTTTTTTCATCTTGATCTTTTGTTAGCACTTTTATGAGTTCATCAGTTTTTCATCAGAGTTCTGAAAATGCTTATTCATTCAGTTCAGCAGTACAGTCAGTTACCAGAAACCTGTACTTGTCAGAGTCTTTTCCATGAATTTCTTGAAAATGAAACCCTTTTATAGGAACATATTTGCAAAATCATCAGAGTACACCCAGAACTGTCTGTAAATGACAAAAGACTTAAAAATGACCACGGTAAAAGATTTGATGAAAGTTCATAATAATGCAGTTGACAAGAAAATTAGTTATTTCTGAGATATACATTTTAAAGTAATAACTAGGATTATTACTTATAACATTATACCAGAACATATAAGATTTTTAGAAATTTCATGTAATCTCTGAAACATTTATATTAACATATTTCCATACAGAATTATTTATTTTTGAATTGGTCTTTTTATTGTTCCTTGTTAAAATGTTCATTGTTTAAATCAATTATTTTCCCTAATTTAGTTAATATTTTTATTACCAAGTTTTGTATTATTTGCCTGGTGAATTATTTATTTCTATTTCATTATTTAGTTTTTTAGGAATTTTCTCTTGCTCTTTCAATTGAGAGTATTTCCTCTGACTTTTCATTTTACTTAACTTTCTCTGCCTCTATAAATTTAGGTGAAACAGTTACATATTACGGTCTTGAAGGGGTGTCCTTATGTAGGGGCATTCCTGTGCAAACTGTGTGTGCTGAGTGCCTTTGGTGGGAGGGCTGGATTTGATTTGAATGTCTGTCATGGTCTTTCCACAGGGTGTGCTGGCAGCTATCACCTTGGTAGGAGGTGAAGCTGGAGATGGAGGGGCTAGAGTTGGGTGCAAGGCAGCACTTCCTCTCTGGTCATTGACTGTCACCACCCTGTTAGGGGAAGGGTCTGATGCCAGGTTGCTAGAGCAGAAACCCTGAGGGTTGGGCTTGAGCTGACGCTTTTCCCTTCAAGTATTTATATTTTCCTCTCACCACTTCAGGACCTTTGCCTCAGTGGAGAGGGCTGCTGTAGAAAGTGGCACCCATGTGCATACAGAAATCCAATGCACTGCCTATGGAGGCATCTGCATCTCTGCTCAGACACTGCCCACAGTCAAGTCTTTTTCCTGGTCCTGGCTGCCCCAGATCCAGTGCTGCACTCTGGTGTGGAGTGAACAGGGCTGGAGCATTTGCTCAGCTCAGGCTGGGATGCATGGTGAGAGAGTTGAGGGAAACCCTGGCAGCCACTAGAGCAAATTTCTCTCTCCCTGCCTTGGAAGCAAGCCAGTGTGCACATGCATACTCATCAGGCATGGAGTCCAGACTTCTCCAGCCTTTCTGTTTTTCCCAGTGGTCCTCCAACTAGCCAAGGGGGCTTGTCTCTTCCATGTTTGACCCCAGGACTAAGATGCCCTGTCTGTGGCTTGACCTACTCCTCAGACTGGGTTTCTGCCCCTGCAATCTCCCTTGTCCTCTGAGTTCCCTCCTGATGACACAGGTCCTGACCTAGTTGCTTTTCTTACCTTCCTACACACTTATGTGTGTATCTTTCTTACAGCCTTGGTTGTACAGGAATCCTTCTGCCAATTTTCAGTTAGTTTTCAGTGAGAATTATTTCATATGTAGATGTATTTTTGATGTGTTCATGGGGGAAGGTGAGCTCCACGTCCTCTTACTCTGTCATCTTGACCTCTTCCCCTAAATGCTTTTAATAAGCATTCTGGGAGAGAAAAGGTGTCCACACTAAAAAGTACTTTGAAACCTGGAGCCTTATCTAGCCAAACTGATTTTCAGAAACTAGTTTTTCATCCCCCTGTATGACCCACCAGTCATGCCAGGCAGGTTTCCCTAAGGGTGTATTCCTTTTTATTCATCAATGTTGAAGAGACACATAAGCTATAAGTAAGTGTGAAATAAATAGTAAAGCGTGGTCCAGATGGCTGTAGAGTGATTACTCATTAAGGATGATGAAGAATGAAGTTCAAAAAAGACCCTTTGGATTAAGCAAGATATTAAAACAAGGGAGACAATTAAGAAGCTTGGAATAGAAAATGAAGGAAGCTAAACATCTGTCCACAGAGGTTATTTAAGAAAAATGACTATAATGAAATAAGCCTGTCTTTCATATTCTATTTATCTATATGGACAAAATGTACACTGGTGTTATAGTTTTTATCGAAATTTGATGTAGTATCAGTGCTTAATTCTAGTTAAGAATTCAGCCGATTTTTCCATTCTGGGTTTTCCACCTGAAGAATATGTTCATACTTTTAATCTCTTTCTTTCTTTTCTTCCTACATTTATCTGTATATGGTCATTTAATATCTTCATGTAATTTTATTCTTTCAATTATACAAATAATACAAGAATACATCTAATAAAAAGAAATTCCAAGAGATAGTTATCAAGCAAAAGTCTCCCTTGAAGGCTACTTTCCTACTTCACCTCCTCACCTCCAAACATACTACTCTATCAACAGGGTTAATCCCTGTAAATGGTCTTTGTTGATTACTCTCTGTAACTAGTCTGTGTTTATATCTTTTCTTAACATGCTTTTTGAAGAAGGTAAACTTCTTCCTTGAGAGCATTAGGAGAAGCAAAGTTGGTGAGCTGAGATGAATTCTTCCAACACAATGTTCTTTGTGGATTTATAGAAATCTGACCTCTGGATGATTATGTATTGATATTTAATTGACATAAAATTTAAGAGTATTTTTAGTTCTGGTGGGAGAAAAACTTTCTCATACCATACTCTTACATATGACATAAATCTTAGATAAAAGTTTAAAATATTCTGCTTAATATTCTGTTAATACTGCTTTGGCCATTTATATTTATAATATATGAATAAAGTTGGACCAAATTTAATTCCATCCATTGCTTATTGAGTTTTTGGGGAAGAAGTTCCCCATGACATGCTTTTTTTAGTAAACCAACTGTAATTTTTATGGATGTTTTGTAATAGTTATAATGGATAACTGAACGAATAATGGACAAGAAGATTTCTGCAGTGAACAAGGTCCGCCTTCTGTGCCGGTCGTGGGGCATTGAATGATGAGCCTTCCAGTTAGCAGTGGTTGTGCACTGCAGTAGGATTTTCTCATTGACTTTCAATTAAATGGAGATGCTTTTATGACAAGTCACTGTGTTCTACCAATCAAGTAAGCCTCATTTGGAACATAGTCATGCCTCTCCCTCCTTCATTGTATATAGGCAATGTGCTCTGTAATGGAACTTATTTCTACATGCTTTTTGTCATGGTCAGTCAACTATTTCAAATGAAAAGGTAAAGGTAAATGGTAAATGTTTAAAATTCTTTCTCTATGGTCTCATTCTCCAAAATTTAGTAATTCACGCCAATAGCATGCCAAAAGCCAGAAAAAGAATGCTGCACAGTAGTCGTTCCAGGGAGGGAAACACTATAGAGTTCTGATCTGAATTTAAGTTCTGAAGTCTTCAAATTAGCAGATGTAATGTTATCCCTGTAAAGTCACTGTTACTCACTTGCATTACAAATTGTTTCTTGAATGGTAAGCGAGTGGAGCTGTAGCCAGAGATGCAGGCATTATGTATGCTCCACAGCCTAGCTTACCATGAAAAAGTCTAACTTTAGCATGAGGTAGCTGACTGTAACTATCATCAATAAAGTGATTGCAAATTATTCTAGTGCTTGTGAGTTGAAAATTTGCAACTATTTGTCTGTTCTTTTAAATTTTTCTCATGGATCAGGTTTTCTAGTAACTTAGAAAATGAGATAGATAAAGGAAAGGTAAGGGACATATTCTTATAGCAAGTAAAAAAGAGGGTTAGAATGAACATTTGATATAATTATCATGATCAAATCAAAAGTAGACAAAATATGTTGCACATACATATGTATACTATTTATATAGTACATATATATACATGTGGATGCATATGTATATTATTTATATAGTATATATATACATGTAGATCCATATATGCACATTTATGTATGTAGTTATATAAATGGGGGGGATGGTTCTTAGAATGTAGAGGAAGACTGTTCCATACCATAATGCTTTGTGTGTGAATTCACTGTGTAAAAAATCTTCAACTGTGATTATGTAATTTATGTATAAGTCCCTTCCTTTTTCTATCCCACAGAGTATGCTTTCAGATACCTTTTTAACTGGGGGCTGATCTTACTGTTTCTCCATCTCAGCCCATGATCTGCAGTGTTGCCTCTCCATTAGCAGAGCATTTTCCTACATGTTCCAACTAGTATGTTCCACCAAACTGAATATATTCTGTGGCCCCAATGAAGGTTAAGAAAGTCTCTACTGAAGACTTTAGGTAGTGGTCCTGAAGACCTGGAGAGCTGGAGGCCAGAGTGGATTTTGTAAAACTGCCTTGAGTATTGAGAAGAAAAGAATTTTATTTGCTTTTTTCAATGACAGATTGTCACTAAGGATAAATTAATTCTTCCCATCATCTGTCTTAGGATATTTGGAATTTGGCTTCCCAATCTCTAGATTCATAAAGATTGTGTATCAAAATAAAATAGGCACAAACAATAACAACAGTGTACAAAAACCTACTAAAACCTGGGTTGATTAGTGTGGTAACATGTGAAATTAAAATTAGCAAAGGGAATCAAATTTATTTTAAACTTAAATTTAAATCCAACTGTAAAATTCTAAAATAATTAGAGATAATACACACATATGTTAAAAATACTAGATATCACTAAAAAATAAACATTAGCCCGAAGTCCCCTAGTTTCCTTTATTGGTACCATTTTCTTATGTATCTTTCCAGAAATATTAGATTCTATATGTGTATATATCCTCTTCCTCCTTAATTATAAATTTTCCTTTTCTTCTAATACTTGAGTATAATAAATTCATATGATAAGAACTGAGTTTAGCTGTTATAAATGGTATTGAAGACAAATTCTAGAACATGGCTTCTAAATTTATGAGTTTACTGGGGGAATTCTAAAATTAATTTATTTGTAAAAAATGAGGAAATCCCCCCTCAAATTTATAGACCCCAGGTTCCTTTCTGGTCAAGTCTTGATAATACATCTTCATATTGTATAAGTAATTAAAAAATCAGGCTAGCTACAACCTCAGTGGTGTGTAGGTTTTTCTGCCCAAGCTATCATGGACCCTGATTGTTTTGCCAATTAGAATAACTATCAACTCTCTGAGCAGATCCCAATTGATGGGATTTAGTTTCTTGTCCAAACACCATTTTTATTAAGGACAACTCTATTCCCCTCAAATTATAGATGATTATATTATTTCTTAGATGATCCCATTGAAAATGTTTGCTACTTTATTTCTTGATGCATTAATTTCAAACTTGCATTTTTCCAAGGAACAAGTCCAAGACACTATTATTCCACTGTTGACCACTGTCATTTAATATTATGGTTATATTTTGATGTATATATAGATCTCCTTTGATCTCCTTTGATATTATATATATTTTGAAATATATATATATATATATATATCTCCTTTGATCAATGTCTCTTCAAGCTCTCTGCAGGTAATTTATATGTAGAGAACTAGAACACAGCAAAGGCTTTTGTTCCAAATCCCTAGATGGAACTTTGATGACTTAGGCTTGGGCCAATGGATAGCTCCTTTTACCCATTTTATTGACAGTAGGGAGAGCAAAATACTTTCTCCTTAAAGAGAGAGAAAAGCCGGTGTAAGCTGCCTATCCCAGGATTTTTGTGGAGGCACCAATTCTGTTCAGCAGTGGCTCAGACCATCTTACCTCACGTGTATGGGAGAAAGTTACAAGGGAAGAAAGGAGAGAAGAGTGGCTGGAATTTCTCTCAAAAGGGTAACATTCAACCTTATTTCTACTTTTCAGTCTTTTACAAGCAAGCATGTATAAGAGAAAAAGTCAACCATTTTTCTGGTCTTTAATTTCCTTATCACAATGAATACCCCTCTCATTAACAGAATGGACAAAAAATATTCTTGGTTTTGAGTAGCACTTTACATCCTTTGGAATAGATTGAAATGAAATATCCTTAGAGTCAGGTGGTAGAAGCAGGGTGGAACAAAATTTAGTTCCAACAAGTGGGCATGGTATTTTTGTTAAAATGAATATAGCCTAAAATTGTTATGATCTTATCATGTGCCACTGATCTTTGGTACTTTGATCATCCTTTTATTTCTGAGCAGAAAAGTAATTACTTTTTGGAAAGAATCTTGGCCCTACCCATAGGTACTCCTTTGTTTATCTCCATGTGCAGATGGAGTGGCTTTCTCTTCAAGCATTTTTTCTTGTCAGACTCATCAACTTTCATAAGAAAATGTCAATCCAGCCTCTGGGTTGAGGAGCTGTTAAAACATATGGCTTTGCACTTAACTGGAAAAACAGAATAGCTGCACTCCAGGTACTTGTCAGGGAATATAATCTTCAACTCACTGCCATTCAACACTTATCAGAAACTCAGCTGGGAGAAACAATATTTGTAAATGATTGAAGGACATGCAGTCTGTCCATTCACTCAGCTACCCTTAAATATACCCCATCTAAGCCAGACAAGCATAAATTCTGGAAAACGACTCTGGTCCTCATGGGAATACTTTTACTAACTTGTAGAGTGGCATTTTGCCATAAACTTATGCTGAGTGAAGACACAACGAACAGACCTTTGAAACCTACTGGTTTATTATGAGGCCATGTTAATGATTCTTCACTACCTTACACAGTTAGTTTTCTCTTTTTGAGGGTCCACAGGAAAATTTTCTCTCTCATGTCAGTACCAAACATGGATGTGTTTTCCTTTGCAACTGGTTTGTATATAAGCACTTACATAGGCACAAACTGTGGGGCACAAGACTTGACTGTGGGCAGTGTCTGAGCAGAGACGCAGATGCCTCCACAGTCAGTGCATTGGATCTCTGTATGCACATGGGTGCCACTTGCTACAGCAGCCCTCTCCTCTGAGGCAAAGGTCCTGGAGTGGGGAGAGGAAAATATAAATACTTGAAAGGAAAAGCGTCAGCTCAAGCCCAACCCTCAGGGCTTCTGGTCTAGTTATTATGCTTCTGCCTCTGAGTTATTTGCTAGCCGGTATAAAGCTAAAGTTTTAATTCCTTTCTGGAAAGCATATAGGAATTCCCAACATATATTTTTGAGGCCTAATTTCATATCTGGCTTCAACTTATCTGACTATCTAATTTACCCTTGGTACTGGGTAAGACGGGGAAGGGCAAGAAACGTCTTCAAATAAGAAGTGATTGGTGAAGTCTGGAAGGCAGTAGTTCCTGGATGAAGACGAGGAAGGAACCCACTTGTACAGCACAATGCTTTGGTCTACAGATATATTCACGCATAAATAACATTTCATAGAAATCCAGGTCATATTATTATATCTCACTGATGTGTCACTGTCTGTCTGGCACTCAAACATTCTGCCTCTGGTGACCCTCTTTATGTCTCTTCTGGTCCTCCACGAGGAGAGAGACCGTCTGGAGAATTGGAAGTATTTGGCAATGGGGTGGGCGAGGAGAAGATGGTGTCTAGAGATGGTAAGAAGATAGAATCCATAGGAATTATGTTGCTTTCAGAGTTCCAGTCAGGAATTGTTTAAGTAGAAACATCTGAGTCTGAAGCTAACCACCCAGATAAAATATTGGCACTCAGCCACGGAGTGAATGTTCATGCCAGGCCGTTAGTCACACAGATGCCTCTTGCACAGCTTGTGTCAAAATCTGTCACTGATTTTGGCAGTGGCAGGTAAGTCACTCTTTCAGGGACATAACTGCATGCTACAGAAGTTAGAAACCTTAATTTTCACCAAATGTTAAAAGACCTTTTGCTTTTCTAAAGTAACACTGAAAGCAGTATTTTCCAAACTTGGATCTATGGAAGATGATACTCATTTTCTTTCCTCAGCCTGTGATGTAAGGAGAATGTGATGTGAGGATAATGCAGGGAGCTTTTCATGAAGCTAAAGCTATTTCATTTAATAGTCTGTGTTACATTCTGAGATTGTGGACTTCCTATTTTGGGGTGTTCATATGTTCTTTCCTTTATGACACTATGATAATAAATTTTTTTAAATGACTCCTATTGTTAAATAATAATTATAATAACCTAAGTGTGTCTCTGGGGTTGGCAAGTATGGCTGTTCAGGTTATTTACTGCATAAGGCAGTAAAATTATGTGTGAATTATATATTTGGTGATTACCCAAATTCTGGAAACCAGAAATTATGTACCAGATATACCCTTTTTCCCCGTAGTTAGAAAGTTTAGCTATTGTTTCCCACTAAACATTGCTACTTCATAAATGATTCTTGTGAAAACATTGTGAAGATGAAAAGGTAATTATCCACAGCTTTGTCAAACAATATGGAACAGATTAATATGCTTCACCGATGTGAGGAAAATGACAGCTAGAACCCTTTAAAAGACAGCTTCTGCAACTCAGGACCCTGAAGTTTCCTGTTGTCAATAGCAACGCTTCTTTCTCGGTTGTTGATTGGCACTGAAAAGCACTTGCCAGCTCCTCAAATTTATTTGATATATGGCAACAGAGTGAAAGTCAGGGGGTTTATATGCAGTGTCTGCTGCCCTACTGTGTCTTCAGAAAATAAGTGAAAATAATTTTCTACTAGGTTTCTAGTCATCTTTTTATAAAGACATGTATTGTGGATCGCCTTCATGCACATGTTGCTCTCACACACACAATCTGTGCCATATCTGCCATTTCTGAGCCCAGGGATCAGACGTTATATACAACTGAAATGGAATAGGATCAGATTTATTGAAGGGTGAGGACAATCTGCTACTGTGCACTAAGCACACTGGACAAGAAATGAGTGCTTCACCAGTTTTAGAAATTAGATTCCAGGTCATATATATAACACCACTACATGTCACGGCGTGATTACTACAAGGATAAGGAAACATGTTTTTTTGTGTCATTGAAGTTTCTATAGAACTCTTAATCCTAACTCAATGCACTACACTGAAAAGCTGAATAAACACATCTCACACAGGAAAGGATTTTGCAAGGTTGAATGACTGCAGGTGATATTTTAAGCAAAAGCATTTTTCATTCTCTTTCTACCTGAGGAGTGAAAATTTACCCAGTGTGGGTAAAATATGCTGTAGAATTTGTCTTTCTTGTAGAATTCAGTTTCCTTGTCATATTGCTATAGGTGATTATTTTCAGAATAGAGTAAAAATTTCCTGAATGATTCCTATATTACTGGATTTGTGAATGTCTAATGTGTGAGATTAAAAAGTTACTTTGTAGCAACTAATCTCCCTGAGAAAATCACTTTAATAAGGCATGAAGGTTTGACTTGTCCTTCTGCAATAACATCACATGGTAAGCTGCTTCTTTACCGTGTGCAGTTGGGTTTCAAACAATGTAAGTATTTTATAAAGGTGCACCTTACAGTGATTTTGAAAAAAAAAAAAAAATTTAGATATGAACAAAATGTAAGTCTAATCTTATTTGAAATGTCAGTAATGATCTCAATAGGTTATTTTTTCCTTAAAAGAATTAAGCATTTGATAATACAAATTGTTCCTGTCCTATTAAAGCTTTCAGGGAAAAGTTGGGTATAAAATAAATATTAAAACTAAATTCTATTAGCTTTCATAACAATACATGTCTTTTTCCATATGCTCCCTCTTTCTCTTCTTCCACTTCTCTGCTTTAAATCCTTACCACCTATGACTCCTTTAATTTTTCTCTCCTCTTTGAATATTTTTTTTTCTTCCAGTCACCCAGATCTCTGACTATAAAGTCTGCCTTCTTCTCCTGTGCAGTACTGATTGCAAGGGAGTTTGTTGCTAAGGTGAAATGTCTTTTACTGGAAACATTTGAGCCTACCTTTTAAGGAAATTTTAAAAATGAATGCTACCTGGAAGCAAAGACGTAACTGTGATTTCCTCATGGGGACCTTTCTAACATGATGATATCACTTTCTATCAAGGAAAGTCTCATTCATGAAAACCCATGCATAGAATCCTTGTAATTTCCAAACAAATGAGATAATACTGATAGCAAGCAAAGTAAAATTAAAATGAACTATAAGCCTTTCCTCCTTCTATGAACAGAAATAAGAGATTGTACTATCATCCTTAGCAATTCTTTTACTAATCCTTTTTTTTTTTTTTACTTTTACAATAACATCTGGATTGGATTTCCTCTAGGGTATTCTAGAATCTTAAAGACCAGCAAAATAGGCATCATATCAATTTTTTTTAGTAGGCTGAGAAATTGGAATTTATAGTTTTATTTCATGAATGGTATCAGTCTAGCCTTCTGTAGTGTTTATTCCCTCATCTTCCTTTGAGCTCATTATTTTATTCTTCTTATTTATTTAATAGGTTCTCAAAAAAGATTGGTCTGTTCTGGGAAGCTTAAGTGAGGGACTTTTAGAATTGACCAGTTCAAAATGAAAAGAAAAAAAGAAATAATATCTCAACATGGCAAACTAGAATAACTTTTGAAATAACTACAATATGTTAAATGTAAACTACAGTGGTAAACATTATTTTTGATCACAGTAACTGAAATGTTTTCCTTTAAATAAGTTGCTAAAAGGCAAAGTTAGCACAGCCTGATCAATAGTGCTCTTTTAAAATAAGAAAAGCTTGCAACAGGCTTTATAGATGGGTAAATATATTTTCTCCTCAGCACTCTTCAATACTAATAATTTTTCCTTCTCTTTTCTGCTGTGGTTGAGTAAAATAGCCAACAGCAAAACCATTATTTTTTTTCCTTGCTTTAAAACTTACTTACCTGGTTTAATATACTAACATCAATCAAAGTGATGCTCAGAAGGAAATAAATAGCTGTAACTCTCCCACATGCTTACTCTTTACTGCAGCATAGAAAATGTGAGCTTCATTCCTTACTGTGTGTTGTTTTTTTATAACATCTTTATTGGAGTATAATTGCTTTACAATGGTGTGTTAGTTTCTGCTTTATAACAAAGTGAATCAGTTATACATATACATATGTTCCCATATCTCTTCCCTCTTGCATCTCCCTCCCTCCCTCCCACACTCCCTATCCCACCCCTCTAGGTGATCACAAAGCACCGAGCTGATCTCCCTGTGCTATGCGGCTGCTTCCCAGTAGCTATCTATTTTACGTTTGGTAGTGTATATATGTCCATGCCACTCTCTCACTTCGTCACAGCTTACCCCTCCCCCTCCCCACATCCCCAAGTCCATTCTCTAGCAGGTCTGTGTCCTTATTCTCATCTTACCAATAGGTTCTTCATGACCTTTTTTTTTTTCCCCTTAGATTCCATATATATGTGTTAGCATACTGCATTTGTTTTTCTCTTTCTGACTTACTTCACTCTGTATGACAGAATCTAACTCCATCCACCTCACTACAAATAACTCCATTTCGTTTCTTTTTATGGCTAATATTCCATTGTATATATGTGCCACATCTTCTTTATCCACTCATCCGATGATGGACACTTAGGTTGCTTCCATGTCCTGGCTATTGTAAATAGAGCTGCAATGAACATTTTGGTACATGACTCTTTTTGAATTATGGTTTTCTCAGGGTATATGCACAGTAGTGGGATTGCTGGGTCGTATGGTAGTTCTATTTGTAGTTTTTTAAGGACCCTCCATACTGTTCTCCATAGTGGCTGTATCAATTTACATTCCCACCAACAGTGCAAGAGGGTTCCCTTTTCTCCACACCCTCTCCAACATTTATTGTTTCTAGATTTTTTGATGATGGCCATTCTGACCGGTGTGAGATGATATCTCATTGTAGTTTTGATTTGCATTTCTCTAATGATTAATGATGTTGAGCATTCTTTCATGTGTTTGTTGGCCATCTGTATATCTTCTTTGGAGAAATGTCTATTTAGGTCTTCTGCCCATTTTTAGATTGCGTTGTTTGCTTTTTTGTTATTGAGCTGCATGAGCTGCTTGTAAATTTTGGAGGTTAATCCTTTGTCAGTTGGTTCATTTGCAAATATTTTCTCCCATTCTGAGGGTTGTCTTAAAGAATTATCACCTGGTTTATAAAGGAATCTGAGGGTGAGGCATTTTTAATATTCACGTCCTTACATGTTCTGTAGTTCTAATGAAGCTTATCACTATTCAGTATTATTCTATCACAATGTCTTTTGAAGTGAGGTCCATGAACAACTAGAGTCCTTTAAGCCGCCTATGGAATGGGCTAAAATGGAAGGATCAGTCAATATATATTTTTAAAATTTTTTACAATTTATTTTATTTTTGTATTGAGGTATAGTTGATTTATAATACTGTGTAAGTTTTAGGTGTACAGTAAAGTGATTCACTTATGCATATATGTATATATTCTTTTTCAGATTCTTTTCCCTTATAGGTTATTACAAAATACTGAGTATAGTTCCCTGTGTTATAGTTCCCTGTGTGGGTCCTTGTTGGTTATCTATTTTATATATAGGTGTCTGTATATTATATCTGTTAATCCCAACCTCCTAATTTATCCCTGCCCCCCTTTTCCCTTTAGTAACCATAAATTTGTTTTCTATGTCTGTGGGTCTATTTATGTTTTGTATATAAGTTCATTTGTATCATTTTTTTTAGATTCTACATATAAGTGATATAGTATGATATTTGTCTTTCTCTGTCTGGCTTACTTCACTTAGTATAATAAAGTCCCAAGTCAAGGTGGGCAGAGAAGTGGGGCAGTGATAGATTTTGATATCATTGCAGCCAGTTGATTGCCCTCACATTCCCTGGACTTCATATCTCTTCTTCCACACTACATACCCTTCCATCATCTCCCTTTTTCATGAAATGCAAATGACAAAGAATGCGAATGCTCTGCTGTATCGGAGAACTGATTTTTAAAGGATCACCACTGTAAGAACTGTTTTGCTGTTAATGCAAAGGCTGGGGGCATTCTGGAGAAATTTGGATTCTAAAAATTGCATCTACTGTTGTAGTAAATCATATTGGAGTTGAAACTATATGGGAGTATTTTGTAAACTGTAAAATGTGTTTATGTTGTAAGGTATTAGTTGTCAACTTGAGACTAGAATAATACGATTAATAAATATCATATATACCCATCAACTCCTTATTTAGTCATTAGTTTGGCTGGTTGGTTCAATTTCAACACCGCATTAAAGTAACTAATGAAATGTGTGTTCTCCCACATTTCATTGAGGAGAGTCTATTTCTTTTTTAAAGAGTTTTGTACAGTCTTTAGCAGTAACACGTTTTCTTCTCATTTAAATGAACCATGGAACTTTCAGGCATTGTCAGTAGGACAGTGGTAGTCATTAAGTATCTATTGTTCAAATATACTATATATTTCTAATAAATGTTATGCACAATGCTTATAGTATAAACCAAGAAAAAAAGTTGGAAAGTAAAATTAAACCCAAAGCAGGCACTTATTTAAATAACTACTCATTTAAATAACTTTTTCTTTTTCTCAATGTAAAAGATAATGATTTATAGCATGGGCAATAAAGGTATATGTATGGGAGTGAATTCCAACATGGTGAAAATGAGAGATTAGAGGCCAAAAGGCAAATAGAGAGAGCAGGCAGTGGAGACTGAGTTTCTTCCCGAATCAGGTCTTATTCTAGTATTTGAATTAAAGAAGGAACTTACATAACAAATGGGAAAATAAACAGATTATTTACAAACATAGTGACATTTTGACTGCATTTAGTAAGCAATTTATGTGATATTTAGCATTGCTGCATAATTTATATCATTTTATATTTACAGATTATGTTCCTTAAGGAGTATGTATCTAAAATATTGGATGTAATTTTAACTCAACAATTCTACATTTAATTAATTTGGTAACATGTTTTGAAGAGTTTAATTTCACTTTTGACTTGGCTTTTTTTATTATCTCCTGTTTTCCACCTTCTCCTCTTACTATATTGATCGTGAAGTGTTTACTTAATATCATTGGGATGTCTGTGCATTTTTTCATTCATCATTCAACAAATATTTGTTGAGAACTTGCTATGGGCCAGGCACTGTTATAAACCTTGAGCGTATAGCTGTGAAAACAAGAGATAAATTTCCTACTCTTGCATACTTTATATTCTAGCAAAAGAGACAGAACATATATAAAAAAGCAAATATAAAAAATAATGCTAAGTGATCAGTGTTATAGAGAAAAAAAGGAAAGGAATAGAAAGTGATGGAGTGTGCTTTTTTTTTTTTGAATTAACAGGAGATCTTTTAAACAAAATCCTTGGAGCTGAGAGATGATCTAAGGTGAAAGTGTGAATGAAGGATTAGAAGCAAGATCAGGATAAAGTGCTCTAGATATCTATTAGGAAGGCAGCACTGAAGTTCTAAGTCATTAATTCAATTCTAAGATAAATCACAGTTTTTCAAAAGAATGTTTGGTAACTTCTTTTTATTTGTATTTATATTTTACTTGTATTTATATTGTATTTATCAATACATGGTTGAAACAACTGCAGTACTGCAAGCTAGAAACATATTTTTCATGGAAAAAATTCTTCATCCACTGTTTAGGCAATTTCAGGTTGCCTTTCTAAAATGAACTAGGATTTAATTTTATCGTGATTATATTAAGTATGTTTAACTTTGCAACTCATTTAGTTTTATGAAGAGAAAGCCACATAATGAATTCTGATATGATTTTACCTAAATTTGGAAGTCAGTTTCTCAAGAAATGGTGAAGTGTTACATTACTTAGCTGGGATCACTAAAAGTCAGCCTGGTTTCTTCAAGAACAAGTGATGCCAACTAGCTTCATTTCCTTTTTATTTTTTTTTTAACATCTTTATTGGAGTATAATTGCTTTACAGTGGTGTGTTAGTTTCTGCTTTATAACAAAGTGAATCAGCTATACATATACATATATCCCCATATCTCCTTCTTGAGTCTCCCTCCCATCCTCCCTATCCCACCCTTCTAGGTGGTCACAAAGCACCGAGCTGATCTCCCTGTGCTATGCAGTTGCTTCCCACTAGCTATCTATTCTACATTTGGTAGTGTATATATGTCCATTTCCTTTTTTGACAGAATTGCTAAGTTGGTGGATCAGAAGAAGGGTAGATATAAAGCTTATCTGGATTTTATTAAAGTAATTGAAAGTTTCTTTAGACTTGTGATGTGATATGGGCTTGGTGTGAGTATAGCTATGTTTCTTGATAACTGATAAGGTTTATCTCAGTTTGCCACTTAACAGGTAAACGATGGCTTGGAGAAAATTTCTGGCAATGTAACTTAGGATCTATTCTTGCCTTATACATTCAACAATTGTACTAGTGACTTAAATAATGAATTAAGTTCTAAGTCAAACTTGATATGTTAGAATAGTGTGTCAGAGCAACAAAATTAAGTTTCACAGGAATAAACAAAGTTTTATCCTTGGATCAAAAAAATCAGCTTGCGACAAGGACAAAATATAGAAAACATGCATGTGTGGAAACGATTGTCATTTAATGTTGGTAAACACTGGAATGTGGCTGCCAAAATTCTCATCTTGGGCTATGTCATTTGAAGGACTCATGTCTGGAACAAGGGTGATTCATTCTTTGCTCTACTTTGCATTTGCCAGACCATATGCCATTTCCAGTTTTAGGCACTAGACTATACTTAGGAATGTATCAGGAGAAGAGAAACCAAGGTAGCAAATGAACTTAAAAGAATATCATATGAAGAAATATTGTTAAGAGAAGAGGATACTTTGCCTATTAAAAAGAGATGGGACAAGTGTGAAGGGTAGAAAAGGACAAACACATGGAAACCAGATGGATCAGATTTAAGCTAAACATGACTGTAGCTTAGGGATATATTGGTCCAAAGAGTGACTGTTTTAGTTTCCTTAGGCTGCCACAACAAAGTACCACAGACTGTGTGGCTTAAACAACAGAACGTTGTGGTCTCACAGTTCTGGAGGCTAGAAGTCTATGATCAAGGTGTTAGCAGGATTGGTTCCTTTTGAGTGCTATATAGGAGAGTCAGTTCCATGCCTCTCTCCTAGCCTCTGCTGGTTTACTGCCAATCTTTGGCATTCCTTGTCCTGTAGATGCATCACCTTCATCTCTGTCTTCATGTTCACATAGTGTTTTCTGTGTGTATGTGTGTGTGGGTGTGTGTGTGTATCTCCAAATTTCCCCTTTTTAGTAAGGACACCAGCCATATTGGATTAGGAACCCACCATACTTCATATGACCTCATCTTAACTAATTACATCTGCAATGACTTCATTTCCCAATAAGGTCACATCTGAGATACTGGGGGCTAGAACTTCAACATATGATATTTTTAGGGGATGCGATTCAACCCAGCACAGTGAATAATAGTTGAATGTCCTCCCAGAGATAAAGGCATGATATTTTGTCTCAGGGATATTTCTTTCTTTAAACACCAGGATCAAAGAGATAAGATAGGCTGCTTGAGAAATACCTATTACAAATAATTTCTATGATTATGAAGAGGTGGGTAAAAATTAAAGAATCTATAGGATATTTTCTATAGTAAAATCTCTCATATACAACCTCCACTTAATCACTTGCTAGGTAAAACTAGACTCTCCAGTATCTCTCTCAAACATTCTGATGATGAATGGGTGTGCTGAATCACCATGGTAATGGGGGTTCATTTCAAATATAGCTGTTCACTTTTATTCCCTCTAGTTAAGACTTTTTTTTTGCTTGACAAGATTCAGTTATATTTGCTCCCAAACCTCTACATTCCTGAAATGTCAATATAATTAAGTGACTTAACTATGTGACTTAACTAAATATTACCTAAATTCATATTATTTATGTGGGGAAAAAATAAAGTTGTTGTTTCTGTGAAAGCAAAGTTCAGCCTTTTGAAATACACCATCAAAGCAAATTTTATTTAAAAAAAATATTATCAAATTAGATGAAGGGAAACAATTGTAAAAACATGAAAAAAAATTTCAAACTGTGAAAGGATGTACATTCATTGCCTCCTTAGTGGCCTTTTTCTTCTTTAAAGAAACTGAAGCTTGAAATTTTAGAAGATAAATTATGAGTGTGATTTATGCAAGAAAGATAATAGAGGATTGTAATCAATTGAGACATTCAAAGAAAGGACTTTGACACTACATCAAAAGACAGGAGTTTAAGTCTACCCTTACACATTTTAAATTAAAGTAAATGTTTATAATATATATTTGGTGTTTTTTAAAACAGATTCAGTTACTAAGACAGGAGGGGAGAATAGATGTTGGGTAAAGAATTAGCAAGTCTGTCCTTGTTAGTAGTGTTTTGGTGAATATTGAGCTTCTCAGCTTCAGTAGCTAGCAGCAAGAAGCACTGAATCAGGAAGCATAAACTACATATACAGCATTCCTATCATGTTGTCCTAAAAACAAATGGCAGAATTCTAGCAAACTGTCTTTTGGTGCTTGCCTTTTAGAATGACAGGTTTGGGATCTGAGTCTTAATTGCCTTTAGCTTTATGACTGTTTTTTACTGCATCAACTGTTAGACCAGGCAAAGTGCATTTCAGTGGACAGCTTTACTCCCTTTTGAAAGAAACTGAAAGTCTAGCTGAAACTCCTCATCAACTGAGTTGGGACCATGGTATTCATTTTTGATGAGGCAGTGTGCTCCTTCATTAGGTCAGCTCCATTTGACATTTCTGGGTTAGAAATACATTTCTGGTATTACCCTTAAAAGTTACACAATGAGTTTTAATTAAATTGTCCTGCTTGCTTTTGATAAAACTGATTAAAATAGTGATAAGAGCAATCACTGTTTAGAATCCTATTAACAAACACTTCCCATTTATCTAATCTCTAAGGAGAATTTAGGCTATTTGTCTAGTGAAATCCATTTGATATCAGGATTTGTTACAGCCATTCTGTAATCAATCAAGTGTTCCTAATACAATGAATGAGATGAAAAATAATGCTAACACTTGTGTGGTGCCCATTACTTCCAGAAACGGTTATTGTGCTTTATTAACTCACTCAATCTTCCTTGCCACTTTAAGAGGTAGGTACCATTATTATCACCATTTTTTTCAGATGAGGGAACTGAGGCACAAAGAGATTAAATAACTTGTTCAAGATCATAAAACAGGCAAATAGTAGAACTGGGCTTATTAACATCACAATTTCATAAATTACCTGTTATGATATGTGGAGCTAGAAAAATCCTCAAAATAAAGTTTGGTTTAAAAATGGCTACCACCTTGCTAAGAAATTGTATAAATAAATATCACTGATAAGTTCTTTTTCAAACTCACTAAGCATCATTCACTATGGATAAGGAAACATGAATATGCTTTAGTTTTATTAAATATTTCAGTGATGATTAACTGATGGGGGAGCTGGTATCAGATGGTCTGGAGGTCTTTTCAAGCTAAAAGTCTTCTTGCTGTTTTCTCATGTCCATTCCATATGCTTCTTTCCTCACATGTAGATATTACAGTAGTGAATCAAATGCTATTGATGGGTAGTGTGCTGTATCCCTCAAATGTATTTTAGCTGAGGAAGGTTAAAAGCTACTGAAATGTATTGTTCTATGTTATTTTCCTAAATCTTTTGATGACTGTTCATTTACATATTGCTTGGTGACATTATATTTAGAGCATTGCTTAAGAAGTTGCTGTTTTAAATCTTTTAATCTGTATGTATACCATGAAGCTATGTAGAAGCTGGTAATGAAGAAGACTGTATGAAATCTGGAATTCATGAATACCACAGTTCTGGTTATCTATGTAACAACCACCACCCCCCATATAGTGACTTAGTCCTTAAAACTAATATTTTATCACTTCCACTGTATTCTATTGGTTAAAGTAGTTTAGGGCCTGATCAGATTCAAGGAGGTGGAGAAATAGATTCCACAACCTAATGGGGGAGTACTAAGATCATATTTCACAAGAGCATGTAGAATGGGAGCTACTGTTGTAGCCATCTTAAGAAATATGCTCTGCCACAAGAACTATGGTGCCTAATCAGACATGCTTTGCATGTGATGACAGGGAGAGAATAATACAAATATGTTGAAATGTGCCTGTACTTCACCTAATCAGCCATGTGACTTGCTTCACATTCAAGATCATAAATTTTGGGGAGTCTAACAAGAGTGGTCAAAAATTCCTGATTAGTCGTCTTCCATTATCCAATCCTTCCCACTCACAGAAGACTGGAATGGATATCTTTGGGAGTCTATCAAGAATGGACCAAAATCTCTAATTGGTCTGCTTCCCTTTTTACCTAATCTCTCCATTTTAGAGGAAGCTGGGCACAGGAGTTTAGGCTATGTGTGTGGTAGAGAGTCAGTATCTACATGTGGAATCCAAATCAAACCTATAACATCCTAGTCAAATTAAAGGGACAAATGGGTAGAAACACAGGAAACCATGCAGGACAATAAGGACTAAAGTTCAAGAGTAAGAAGGAAAGCCTAAAAAAATTCTGAGTTGAAAGATTAGTAATCCAAATAATCTTATACTAAAATTTGTAATGGTAGGATAGGTCTTATTCTGCTTATAAACAGAATTGGTTCAAGATGTTGGG
This sequence comes from Balaenoptera physalus, assembly GCF_965194825.1. Classification (NCBI taxonomy): domain Eukaryota; kingdom Metazoa; phylum Chordata; class Mammalia; order Artiodactyla; family Balaenopteridae; genus Balaenoptera; species Balaenoptera physalus. The sequence goes on from NC_138883.1 coordinate 55,290,971, forward strand.
TTGGGGTTAAGACAGAAGGTGAGGGCTTGCCCCAGCTAGGAGGAGAGGCCAGAGAGAATACCAGGGAGGAACTGACATTCTAAATATTGAGTTTTCTACCTTGCGACTTCTACAGTAATTGATTACTGATTTGTTAAAAGTCAGAGAAAGACTCAAAACTACCATCAATCATTTTGTTAACTAAAATATTCATAGGATGTTTTTATAGATGGTCCATATAATTTTGATAAGCTAAACAGTAGGATGTAAAAGTATAAATACAATTTATTGTTTGTTTTATTTATATAATTTTTGTTTCCAGTAACCTGAATTTTCTAAGAACATAGTTTTACATGTGAAGATAATGTGAATAACATGTACACTCGTGAATATCCTTGATTGCACTATTTTCTACAACTATTGCTTAGAACAGTACCAATCTGCATTACTGGAAAAAAAAAAATGAACTTAGTTTTGGTTGATTTAGTTCTGATGATTTTATTATCTTGATAAGTGATGAAATCATATCAATGCATGGTCTGGTTGATTTTTATAGAACTGTTTGTGAGACTAATCAAAAAAAAAAATACAGGGCAATTTAGTTTTTGAGTTTAAACCGAAGCCAAAGTTTCAAATTCCTACAGAGGAAGTACTTTCGGAATAGGACTGGAATTGTTCTAGCCAAAGAGAAGTGTTGAATAATGATGAGTTTTTCTTAAGCTCAGCTAATCTATTTTTATGTATAACATAGTGAATGAGAATCAAATCATGTCTTCTGAGAAAAATGGCAATAGCAATAAGTGGCTATATACATTTAAAGAGTAGCATTTGCATTTGGATAGAAATTTTTTTCCAGTAATGTGGATCATTAGCTAATATTTCAGTTAATTAATTAGAACATTGTGAATAAAAAGCTCTGGTTTTAAAACCTAAGGACAGAAACCTGAATCTAGCCTTCTTCCCATTAAACTTTTTATATATGAAACAGTACGAAGTAATTAAAGACAAAATGATTCACAAAATAATTACAGTATCTTTCTTATCTTAGGGAAAAATAATAAGAGAACTTATTTAAGTACTGAGGCTATTAAGAGTGTGCATGCCAAAGAAGTAAACCCAAGTATAGTTAACTCAGTCACAAAAACATTATCCTCAAAAATGAAGAGAATATGGGTGTATATATATGTTTATATATATATATATATATATATAAAATGTATATTATATGTAATAGTAGAATTAATAAATTTTAACATAGTTTATATTTTTAAAAGCCTATATATGTAGACTTTATTGTGATATTGAAAAAGTATTTGAAAGCATTATATCACTTTTACGTTTTATTTATTTATAATCTTCTACTAATGAATATGTGATTATACTTGAGCACTGTTACTATTTTTCATTTTGAGGTTTTTTTAATAGGTTTTATTTTTTAGAGCAGTTTTACATTTTGTGGTTTTTATATAAAATTTCTCTATTTTACAAAATTTTAACTAAAAAGGCTACATTTAGGTTAACAGAGAAGTTCTTAAAAGTTTCTCAAGTTTTATAACTTTTGTTTTATCTGCTTTACTTAGAATTTATATCCTGACTATTTCTGAAAATATTTGAAGTGACTTATGAGATTAGGCGTAATGCAAAATAAGGCAATTAGGAATAGAATGAAAAGATATCATCTAAATATAGCACAGGGAATGAGGTGAACAGACACCCAAAATGAGGTGATTGTTAGAATTGGGGCACGGATCTTGGCTCTAAATTTCCTGTCAGCCAAGACAAAGAGGAAAAACTCATGGATGTATAGGATTTTAATTTCTGAATAGAGAAAGTATTTAGCTATTAGGATTTAAAAAAAAATTGGGCCTAAACTCAAGTTGTATTTTGATAACTTAAGAGATACTGTATAAGGTACAGAGCAGTATTATTGCTTCATTTAAGACAAACACACTTATTCTGTTCAAATATAATCATAAAATCCTATGCCTTTGTTTAATGCTTTCTTTAGCTGGTTAATTTGAAAAGTCATACATGTGTATGGAAATAAAATTTTAATACCATAACATTAGAAGTTAAAGTATCTTTAGTATCTTTACTTTCTCTCGCCTCCTATCCCTTCCTCAGAAGTAGCAGCTTTTGACATTCTGTTTCAGGCTCTCGCTGTGGATCTCTCTCTAACTCTAAATGATATGGTCACACTTTATTTTTTGATTATCAAGTTAAGCAGTATTGATACTTTCTACTATTGGTAAAGAATAGAGCTCATTTACTCTGCCAACATTTTCTCCTCACTCTTTGTCCCGTCTTTATTAGTCATATTATTATATTTTAATTCTTTATTGAGAAGACTTAAAAGTTTAAATTATACTTAAATTTGTATTTCCTGATCCATCCACTTGAGACAGTATCTCTTGACTCCTCCCAAACAAAAAGAGGAAATCAATGCTGTTACAGTTCCCTCCTTCTCTCTTCTCTTTTTCCAGTTTTGCCGGCTCTATCCTACTTATCCATAATCAGTGTTTAAACTATAGAAGTTAAACACTGATGGCTGGGGGCCAAATCAAGGTGTTCAGAAGTATTATGTTTGACCCACATGGTGACTATTTATTTTTAAAGGAAATTGAATTAATAGCTAATATATGAAAATACAGAGATTTCATATGAATATTCTTTATTTTTCTTCTCTAGAAAAATGGAAGAAGACCTGGTACTATTGGGCTCACATTTCTGCATGGTTGTAATTGATTGGAGCAGAGTAATAACTGTCCCCTTTAGATGAGGCTTATGTTAATTTCTTCCCAGTTGCTTTGATGAATTTACTTTACCCTCCTGTTCCTGTCAGCAACTGAGTTTGTGTGTGGCCCTTAGCTTGCAGTATTTTGTCTTATTCTGTAATTATCATTAAATGATCCATGCTTTGTTTATAAAATGATTCTGTTCTATGTTCTGGGGTACTTCCTTGTCTTTTTCTGTTAGCTTTTTATTTTTTGAAAGAAACATTATTTCACCAATCACTTTTTATTTAACCATGAACACTTTGTTATTTTCTGAATGCAATTTATCATTGCAGATTATTCTTGTTGCCCGGATATAATGGATATAATCAAAATTCCTCTGATTAGAATTAGAGGGCTCTTCTAACCGTTTTTCAGTTTTCCTCTAATTCCCTGAATTATGTTTCCTCAAAAGTCAGTTGCTGTCATTGTTCATTTTCATCCACTTTTCTTGTATTAATCGATTATTTTTGGTTGTTGTTTCATATTTGCAAATGCAAGACTGTGACTGGATTAACATCACTGATTCATTGTCTCTTCTCACCAGCTCCTTTTCAGCTTTTTTCTTGGCCCCTTCCTCCTCTGTTGCTTCACAATTAACTACGTGGGGTGCCGCAGGGCTCAGTTCTCCCTTGTCATCTACACACCTGTTCCCCAGGTGATTTTATGCATTCCCATGGCTTCAAATAGCAAGTATGCCAAGGTCAGTCATTGCTTAAAATCTTCCAGTAGTTTCTTATTGTGTTTATAATAAAGCTAAACTCTACTCTGTCATAAAGAGCCCCACATTATCTGGCTCTTGCTTCCTCTTGGATCTCACTTGTACCCCTTTCCCCTCATCTAGTATATTATAGGAAGTATAGCCTTCTTCCTGTTTTCTCAAACATAGTAGTCTAATTCTTACTCTAGGACTTTATAATTACTGTTACGTCTTCCTAGAATGTGCTCCTTTTGTTCACCTGTGGTTATTTAGGACTCAGCTTTGGTGCCAAAGCTTTTGGTGCCTCTCTTTTCAGAGAGGTCATTCCTAGATACCTCATCTAAGATGGCTTCCAAGTCTCTTGCACTCACATGGTAATTCACTTTGTGGCACCTATTATAATTCTGATATTTTTCATGTTCATTTAAAAATGTATAGTCATTCCTCATTATTGGTTCCAGGAACCACACAGATACCCAAATCCAAGGATGCTCAAGTTGTTTATATAAAATGGCATAGTATTTGCCTATAGCCTATGTACATCCTCCCATATACTTTAAATCATCTCTAGATTACTTATAATACCTAGTGCAATGTTGTCCCAGAGGTCTCTGAGACTGTCTTCAGTTCTTTTCATTCTTTCTTTATTCTGCTCTGCAGTAGTTATTTCCACTATTTTATCTTCCAGGTCACTTATCGATTCTTCTGCCTCAGTTATTCTGCTATTGATCCCTTCTAGAGTATTTTTAATTTCATTTATTGTGTTGTTCATTGTTGCTTGTTTACTCTTTAGTTCTTCTAGTTCCTTGTTAAATGTTTCTTGCATTTTGCCTATTCTATTTCCAAGATTTTGGATCCTCTTTACTACCATTATTCTGAATTCTTTTTCAGGTAGACTGCCTATTTCCTCTTCATTTGTTAGGTCTGGTGTGTTTTTACCTTGCTCCTTCATCTGCTGTGTGTTTTTCTGTCTTCTCATTTTGCTTATCTTACTGTGTTTGGGGTCTCCTTTTTGCAGGCTGCAGGTTCGTAGTTCCCATTGTTTTTGGTGTCTGTCCCCAGTGGCTAAGGTTGGTTCAGTGGGTTGTGTAGGCTTCCTGGTGGAGGGGACTAGTGCCTGTGTTCTGGTGGGTGAGGCTTGATCTTGTCTTTCTGGTGGGCAGGTCCATGTCTGGTGGTGTGTTTTGGGGTGTCTGTGGCCTTATTAAGATTTTAGGCAGCCTCTCTGCTAATGGATGGGGCTGTGTTCCTGTCTTGCTAGTTGTTTGGCAAAGGGTGTCCAACACTGTAGCTTGCTGGTTGTTGAGTGAAGCTGGATCTTGATGTTGAGATGGAGATCTCTGGGAGATTTTCGCCATTTGGTATTACGTGGAGCTGGGAGGTCTCTTGTGGACCAGTGTCCTGAAGTTGGCTCTCCCACCTCAGAGGCACAGCCCTGATGCCTGGCTGGAGCTCCAAGAGCCTTTTATCCACACGGCTCAGAATAAGAGGGAGAAAAAATAGAAAGAAAGAAAGAGGATAAAATAAAATAAAGATAAAATAAGATAAAGTTATTAAAATAAAAAATAGCTATTAAGAAAAAAAATTTTTTAAAGTAAAAAAAAAAAAAAAACCCCAGATGGACAGAACCCTAGGACAAATGGTGATAGCAAAGCTATACAGACAAAACCTCACACAGAAGCATACACATACACACTCACAAAAAGAGGAAAAGGGGAAAAAATAATATATCTTGTTCCCAAAGTCCACCTCCTCAATTTGGGATGATTCACTGTCTATTCAGGTATTCCACAGATGCAGGTACATCAAGTTGATTGTGGTGCTTTAATCCGCTGCCTCTGAGGCTGCTGGGAGAAATTTTCCTTTCTCTTCTTTGTTTGCACAGCTTCCGGGGTTCAGCTTTGGATTTGGCCCCGCCTCTGCGTGTAGGTCGCCTGAGGGCGTCTGTTCTTCGCTCAGAGAGGACGGGGTTAAAGGAGCAGCTGCTTCGGGGGCTCTGGTTCACTCAGGCCCGGGGGGAGGGAGGCGTCCGGATGCCGGGCGGGCCTGCGTCAGCAGAGGCTGGCGGGACGTTGCACCACCCTGAGGCGCCGTGTGTTCTTCCGGGTAAGTTGTCCCTGGTTCACGGGACCCTGGCAGTGGCGGGCTGCACAGGCTCCCGGGAGGGGAGGTGTGGAGAGTGACCTGTGCTTGCGCACAGGCTTCTTGGTGGCGGCAGCAGCAGCCTTAGCGTCTCATGCTCGTCTCTGGGGTCCGCGCTGATAGCCGCGGCTCGCGCCTTTCTCTGGAACTCCTTTAAGCAGCGCTCTGAATCCCCTCTCCTCGGGCACCAGGAAACAAATAGTTAAGAAAAAGTCTCTTGTCTCTTCGACAGCTACAGACCTTTTCTCGGACTCCCTCTTGGCTAGCTGTGGCGCACTAGCCCTCTCAGGCTGTGTTCACGCTGCCAACCCCAGTCCTGTCCCTGGGATCCAACCTCCGACGCCCGAGCCTCAGCTCCCAGCCCCCGCCCGCCCCGGCGGCTGAGCAGACAAGCCTCTCGGGCTGGTGAGTGCTACTCAGCACTGATCCTCTGTGCAGGAATCTCTCCGCTTTGCCCTCCGCACCCCTGTGGCTGCGCTCTCCTCTGTGGCTCCGAAGCTTCCCCCCTCTGCCACCCGCAGTCTCCGCCCGCGAAGGGGCTTCCTAGTGTGTGGAAACCTTTCCTCCTTCACTGCTCCCTCCCACTGGTGCAGGTCCTGTCCCTATTCTTTTGTCTCTCTTTTTTCTTTTTTCTTTTGCCCTACCCAGGTACGTGGGGAGTTTCTTGCCTTTTGGGAAGTCTGAGGTCTTCTGCCAGCGTTCAGCAGGTGTTCTGTAGGAGCAGTTCCCCGTGTAGATGTATTTCTGATGTATCTGTGGGGAGGAAGGTGATCTCCGTGTCTTACTCTTCTGCCATCTTCTCCTCTCCGGTATTGTCTTTGTCTGGTTTTGGTATCAGGGTGATGGTAGCTTCATAGAATGACTGTGGGAGTGTTCCCTGCTCTTCAGTCTTTTGGAAGAGTTTGAAAAGGATCGGTATAAGTTCTTCTTTGTATGTTTTGTAGAATTCCCCAGTCAAGCCATCTGGTCCTGGACTTTTGTTTGCAGGGAATTTTTTTTTTTTATTACAGATTCTATTTCACTTCTAGTGATCAGTCTGTTCAAATTATCTATTTCTTCTTGATTCACTTTTGGTGGGCTGTATATTTCTAGAAGCTTGTCCATTTCTTCTAGGTTGTCCGATTTGTTGGCATACAATTGTTCATAGTATTCTCTTATGGTTTTTTGTATTTCTTTCTGTAGTATCAGTTGTGATTTCTCCTCTTTCATTTCTTATTTGTTTATTTGGGTTCTCATTATGAGCACTTTTGTATAAGTTTTATTTTGTAAATATGTTTTTTTAAAAAACACTTTTTATTGAATAAATACCTGGTAATGAAATTACTGGCTCATGGGGTAGGTATATGTTTACTTTTACAAGAAATTGTCAGACCTTTTTCCAAAGTGCTTGAATCATTTTACATTCCTGCCAACAATGTATGAAAATTCTGGTTACTCCACATCCTCACCAACATTTGGTGCTGTCAGTATTTTTGACTTTAGCCATTCTCGTGTGTGTTTAGTAATATTTTATTGTAGTTTTAATTTGCATTTACCTAATTATTAATTATGTTGAGCATCTTTCCATGTACTCATTGTCCATTTGCATATCTTTTGTGAAGTATCTGTTTAAATCATTGCCCATATTTAATTTTTTTCTAGAACCATTTTAGTCCCCATTTTATTGCCCAACTTGAAATATATTTGTTTTATCCTTGAACTTAAAAAGAAATTTAGGCTTATTAGTTTCAAGATTATGAGTAGAGGGAAGAATCTTAACATATCTGTGGAACTTGCATCTGTGGAAGCATGATTTTGTGGTCTTTTGGAGAGCCTGAAATCCCCATGTACAGCTGCCAGAATTATTGGACTATTCCTTTGAGTGTGGTGATAATTTTGATAAAAATATACCACAACTTCCCTTTTGGAAACATATTTTTAGACTTTTAAAAAGGCTTATCTTAATTAGCAAATATATAATTATGTGTTCCTAAAAAAGCCCAATAACTCTGTAATCAGTAAATGAGCTACTGCTGAATCTAAGAAAGAAGTACCTGTACCAGTGTTTTCTTGTACCAAGAATTTTTCTCCTCAATGCATGTTGGTACCTGTTTTTCTAATAGAATGCCAAGAGAAGACTTCTGTAGAGTTTTTAGACATCGTCTATACTTTAAAGAAACTGCTTGCCTTACTTCAAAATATAACATGGGCATTGTTTCCCTCCTCCTCCTCCTTTTTCTTCCTTTTCTAATAGTAAAAATGATAATAATAATTGTTATTATAATTATAATAGAAACTAATAGTTATCAGCTGCTCACTATCCATCAGATAATGTGCTATATGTTTAAAAATATTATGTTATTGTGTTGTATGAGATAGACATTAATTAGCCATGATTTTATAAATGAGGACCCTGAAACAAGGGGAAGTAGTTATTTGTCTGAAGTCATAGAGCTGATAAGTGATGGAATTGGAACCTGAATCTAGCTTTTTCTGCCCCTTATCAACTGTGATGTGCTGCTTTGGCGATCACAGACTCATGAACTTTTGGAATATAAAACATAATTAGTTGTAAGTTATACTTGTGTAAGTTATTGTGATGGGTATCAGGCGTCTTCTATAGGACATTCTATATGAGTGTTCTTGTCTTTTAGGAGCACCAGAATCTTAACTCAATTACCAATTGCAGTCCATCTGGTCTAGGCATATAGTTATAAGGATATCTGAAAGAATTATTTAGTTCAAAGACATAAATATAGCAAATAAATTACCTAAGAATGAGTACACTATATAGCATATGGAATATATAGCAGTACAGAGCACCTACTATGTGACTGGTGTTATGTTAGACGAAGCTGAATAGGTAATGAGTCCTTGCCCAATGAGCTTATAATATAATGAATGTTACTAAGTTGTGCACAGAGAATATCTTTATAATATAGTTAAGTGCTATGATAATGACATGCAACAGACTACACATCCTACATCCTTGGTGTTTGAGAGAGTATCTTTTAGTCCCTGCTTGCTAAGACATGGGTGAAATTTGTGGTTAGGATTTCCTGAGGGAAATGTTCACTGATTTTGATTTTGCATTTTATGATCTGCATACCTAATCTTATTTGGCACTGAAGTGCAGCTAATACTAATATCAGAGACTTCTCTTTTGTCACTACTATGCAAAATTCAGAATTTTTAAAAATACTGATTCTTAAATATTAAATCTGTCTCTCAAGAGAAAAAACACAAAATCCTGATTCTTTTTCTCCACAGCCTTTCAAACCCTATTCTTACTGAGGGTTGGTTGTTCTTTTTGCTCTAAACTGCTGAGAAATTTTTATCTTTACATGAGCAGAGACTAAGGCAGAGAATGATCCTGGGGAGTAAGCGGCATAAAGAATATGAAATACTTAGATTTGTTATTGGATTTCATTGGAATAAAGGGCAATGAAACATCCCTTTGTATCTAAAAATGAGAAGCTAACAATCCTTATGTTGCCTATGGTTTATTTTGGGTGCTTGGGAATTTACTCTCATAAAGTAATTTAAAGGGATGGAAAATGCAAGGGTGGTGAGATTGAATGGTCATTTTTGGAGCATTGGATAACTTACAGCATGAAGAGGATAAACTCAGGTTCCAAAATATCTAGCTCAGGGAACAAAAGAAAGACATATGTAACCATGTTTCAGGAATTTATTTCTGCCTGCAGTTGGTGCACTGAAACTGCTGAAAAGAAATTGCAGAGAGAGTATGTTTGAAAGTCAATCATGGGGGTTTAATTTACTAGATAAGTGGATCATAGTATTATCTTTAATTTCCTTTCTAATAAATTCACTCTTTATTCACTCTCGACTTCCTTTTCTTCCTGTCTTTATTCTCTTATTTACACCACCTAAGTTTCCCTATCACTGGCCACAGCTGATTGGACTATGGGTAGATACCTGATCCCAAAGAAATCAATCCATAGGCCAAGTTGTGTCAATTAGATGCCTAGATTGTTCAGATTTTTCTAGGATTCTGATAGATTTGTATCTCTTTACAAGTTCATTTTTAGAGTCAGTTTGAGATTTCTTTACCTTGTATCCAAACATGACTTGACAGATGTATAGATATTTCCATTGCTGTCATTTAGAGCTTTATCTATCCACAGATGGAACATGCAGTCTTGTAGTTTATATTATTATTTCTGATTTGTCAATGAACTGTGACTATGCCAATACTCTTTAATACACTGGCCAACAAGTTTTATTCCCAATTAAATTTAGTAAATTTTTATTTTTCTACGTGCTTCATCACCTCTTCACACAGTTAAGCTAATAAGGTCATGTTTTCTCAGAGTCTGATTCTATTTTTGCTGGCTAAGTAGTCAGTAGTTTCCATTGAGTGACTGGCAGGTTATAGTCTCTTTTTCTTCAGGTTATCTTGTCTTTTCTTCTTCTTAACCACTGTTCCCTTAGGCTTATTAGATGGAGTCTTTGATGTCCTTACATGTCAGGAGGTTTAACCATGGAAACCATAGCCTGTGCTTTTTCTCTTCATAAGGCATGAATTTAGGGCTATTCCATAATCCTAAAGTTTCTTTAATATTTGAAAAAGTGACTTATTTTGAGAATAGAATAATATTAAGCACCTCAAGTAACTTTGAAAGTAACTTTGAAAGTAACTTTTTTCAAAGTTACTTAGGTGCGTAATGTTTCAAAAGTCATCATTTTCAACTTAAGTTTAATATTTCAGTTTCTAAGGCCATAGAACTGTTCCATTTTGGTCTGAAGCCAGATATTTAGACACACTGCAAAGGAATCCCATTATGAATCTTTCATTCAATTAGTTGTTTTAAAAGGGCAGAGGAAAATAGAAATTAGTCTCCTTTGTGAGAAGAGCAGATAAGAGTTTTATTTGCTAAATGGTTGTTGAAAGAAAATTTTGGATAATTTATGCCATTGAGTTTTATAGTGAATACATTTTTGTATTAAAATCCCTGAGATGCAGTTTCATTTCCCTTATTTAAAAATAAACAAGAATTGAGCAAGTATACTAATTAGTTAGATTAGAAGACATTTTTCTGTCTATATTTCTATAGAAGTATTAGAGCTAGTGGTTTTCTTCCAGGGAGAGTTGATATGATTTTGTTGAACATTTTATTTGGGGAATTACAGTAAAGTACTGTTTTTGAAATATTTTATATTCAAAGATTTTTCTCTTTCCCCCAACCCTCCCCATTTCATAAGACTAAGAATAAAATAAATTTCCAAATGAATCCAAATCATATTTTCATTCTCCTGGTGGGAGAGAATTATACATATACTCATGCTTTATCTTTAAGATATTTTAAAGTCAAGAGGAGAATTTTGTTTCCTGGTGACCTAGAACTAGTATCTCAAGCTTTTCTGATAAGAGTTTTTCTAACTCATAGGACAGTGAATTTGTACCTGGGAGAATTTGGACTATGCATTCTGTCTAATAAGATTATGTATAATTTTCACTTTTTCCTTTTCAAACTTTCTGTATCATCTTATTTTTAATAATAAATACATATTCGTTTTATAATAAGAGAAAATATTGAAACCATTTTCAGCCTAGCTGTTTTCCTTGGAGGATTAATGATAATTGTTAGAGGCAGTGATAGCAAGGAACATCACTTGTTCATCTTTACTGTGTTCACTTTGACTTTTAATGTACATTTTCTGTTTTCTGCCCTTCCACATAAACATTTCATGAATAAAAATTAAATTGATTGATAGAGGAAGTTTGATTTTGCCTGTGTGTGTATACAAAAATCTAAGAATACAAAAATTAAGAAAGTAAACCAACTTCTGCCTGCAAATCTTCAAGTGCAAGTGATGCTATAGAAAAATGCAGCATATTTATCTACTGTATTTTTTCCCAGTTAGACTGCTATAGTTTCAGGATTAGCCATTTCTCAGGTTAAAATGCAAGAGTTTAGAAGATAACTGTAAAATTTCTCCTGAAAATTCTAGTAGCCCTCAGTATTCCTAGGATGGCACATGGAATTTTTCTGTTAACAGATTTTTAAATCCTAGCTTACAAATGCCTGTAGGATTGGGTGATATATTTTTACTCATATTTAACTTCTGTAATTTACTCTATAAGATCCTTCAGAGTTCAATTTTATTTTCTATTATTCTGGTAAGAGCAACTTGGTTTCTATGAGGATTTACCCATTCCTTACTTTGTGCAATCTTAGTGGAACTGCCAAAGTGTCCTACACTCTCCTGGTAAAAGAATGGTCATACTACATAATGAGCCAATCAGAATCTCAGAAAGTAGTTGGATGATTAATCATGGGGTGCATGGTGAGGGAAGTCTCATTAGTTTTTCTGTGATTCCCAGCATTGCTATGTTTCCTATACTTTTTGAAGCCTGATCTTTTGAATATTCTTCTGATTATGTTAGCAGTTTTTTTTTTTTTTCCTTATGCCATGTTCCTTTTTAAAAAATTGATCTTTTTATTTTAAAATAAAACACAGATACAGAAAGCCACAAAAAACAAACAAAAAGCTAAAGAAACTATTATAAAGTGGACACCCTTATAACCATCATCTAAGAAATAAAACTTTGGTAGAAGAAAGGAATAGAACTGCAGCCCTGCCACCCCAGAATTCCCTCTTGCCACCATGTGTTCTATCTCAGTCTCAACTGTTTACTTCACAACATAATTGACCACTATCTTGACATATAAAATAATCACTTCTTGAACTTATCAACCAAGTATAGATCACTAGTTTAGTATTGCCTATTTTAAAAATTGTCATATGTCTTTTAAGTCTCTTTTGATTGGTCTAGTTTTTCCACTTTTTATAATAGCATTATTTGAAATGAATTTCTTAAAGTCAGCACATCATTGGGTCATTTTTAAAAATCTACTCTGCCAATCTCTGTCTTTTGAGTGGTATATTTAGACAATTTTTATCTAATTTAATTACTGATATATTAGGGCTTAAGTCTGCCATTTTTTATTTGTTTGTTTTGTTTTCTATTTGTCCCCTTTTTTTTGGTTCTCTGTTATATTTTTCCTGCCTTCCTGCGGGTTAAACATTTTTTTAAAATTCCATATTGATTTATCTATAATGTTTTTGAGTGTATCTCTTTGTATAGCTCTTTCAGTGTTTGTTTTAGGTATTACGTTAGATATACATAACATCATAGTCTACTGATTTCATGCTGTTTTCACCCAATGTGAATGTAGGATCAAATATACAACTCTGAGATGTCTAGTCTAATGTTAATTCAAGCAAAACAAGAGCCTTTTTTGATGCTGTACAGAAAAATTCAGTAATCCTAATCAAAGTTTATGATTAATCATGGTTTGTACAATAGATTTCAATCTCATGCATATTTTTATATCATAAAGGTGAATATGAGGCTACTTGTGATATGAAAAGTGCAAAATTAAATCCTGAAATGAGAAAAATAATAGAATTATAAAATAGTACAAGGTATACTTAATATTAAATGCAACTGGATTATTTTTAAAAAATAAATTATTTTTTAAAAAGGAAAAATAGTGATGTTATAAAACCAAGATAAGTTTAAAACCAAGGTAATTTTATACTCTTTCTTGAAGCTAAAACAGGTAGACACTGAAAACTGAAATAATCATGTGTTTGGCATTCAGAAAATTCATATTTATTTGAAGGCCTTGGCTAATACATACAATTTTTTGAATATACACAACCAAATTGAACAAAATTTCTGGAACAGAACCATTTTAAAAGATAATAAGCAACTGGTATTTTCATGTTCATTTGGTTTTAAAGTTTGGTGTAATCATTAGCTATTGGCTTTACAGGAGTATTTCCAAATCTTATCAATCCAGCTTTAAACTGTGTCTTACATATTCTTATAAAATTGATTTCATGATTTATGTATCAGTTAAATTTTGAGTATTTGGACTCACATTATACTGAAGCAAAAATGGTACAAAAAATGGAATAGAATGAGTCAGAGAGACTACTTGGTATCTAACAAATTAGAGATGATTTCAGTTGCTTCTTAGAAATGAGGAAAATAGAAAATGAGCATCCGATTTCTACTGGACATGGAATAGTGCCTTAAGTCTCTTTCCTAATCCTGCAGACCAGAATAGCTCTTGGCTCTCTCCCTGAGCCTTCAGACTTGTAGTTGTCTTTCTGCCTGAGGACACTCTGATTTGGAAATGCAGCATATTTAATGTTGACTGGTTCTTCCATTAAGGGTGTGGACTGGTTCTGTCCATTAAGGGTGCTCCTGTTGAATCCTAAACCCTCTGTGTTCAGTGTGGTCTTCTGGCTTACTTTTTCTTGATACCATTTTCTCTCCATTTTGCCTTATTGCACAGAGTATTGACTCATAGGCCCCTGGTACGTTGCCAATTTTCCTCTGAGGGACAGAAAATAGAGACTATGACATGTTTTCTTATTGAGAGTGCTCCTGCTCTTCAACATCTATTTTGAGTTGAAATGAGAATATAATTATTTATGTCCATAGTTCTTGGCTTGAGGAGTCTTATTGCTATAACCATGGCATAGGTCATGAGGCAAGAGTGGTACCAAGTCCCTGATTCTTGGAGACCCTGGAGAGGTATCCAGCTGGAGCAGCTATGATCATGAGTCCAGTTCTCCCCTTTGTCTTCATTATGATTCATTCTGTGTCACGTTCAGAAATTTATTGCTGGATATTTATTCCTTGCTAAGTTTTAAGAAAGCTCAATTTTTATATTGTTTAATTGCCTGTTTCCAAAGTTAAGTTCATTTTTTTCTCACTTTAAGACCTTCAAATAGATTTTCCTGTCTTACTTGAAACATCTTTCAGCTAAGATAAATGAGCCAAAAAAACGACACTCACTGATGTGCCTTCTCTTCTTGCTGGCTTGATGAAAGCCTTTTCTTTCTTTTTGGAATAGACTGTTCAAGATCTAGTCTGGCAGGAAGGCAGTCTCTGCAATGTGTTCTCTGCTGGAAGCATTGATCTTCATTCTTTTTCTCTTTTCAATTCTTCCTTCTTGATATTGGTCTAGGGACCATAATTCCTGATTGTGGCTGACAAAGGTCTCAATGTAAAATAGTCCTTTTTTCCACCTGAGCTCTGCATCATCAGAGATCTGCAGCTGAGAAGCTATCTCTGGAAAATAACTTTGTAGTTCTCCTCCAGTTATTCACAGCTCACATTATTGGTTTGACTCTCTAACCTCTCTGTGCTGCTGGGGAAGTTTTTAAACTTAGAAACAGGAAGCACTGGGAACAAAATTGGTATAAATGCCTAGCCCATACTTTTTATTGTTTCAAGTCGTCATATCAGCTGATTGTAGAAGCACTGGTTGTATTGAACTAAAAATGCTAAAATGAAGTTTCAAAGTGGAGTAATTAATGCCATTCTGGTAGACATATTTTAATGTGTGACTACAATCCCAGCTCTCGACTTGACAACAAAGTAAAGATTGTGACGTTTGGATTGACTTAATGACACAGGGAATATCATTACTATGCTGAGGTATTTTAATGATTGTAAACAACATATCAGCTAAACAGGTGGGTTACGAGTTGATAACTTAAAAGGTACTCAACATAGCTTGATTATTATGGAGAACATATCATCCACCACTTTCACAGATTAAATTGTCAGTAAATAAGATTTTCCATATAGTGAAAAAGATCAAGATGTCAAAATAACTTGAACATGTATAACTATATAAACTTCTAAGCAACACTAAATGCTTCTTCAACATAGTAAGTACTTAAATAAGAGTCAATTTTTTCATATTATTTGCACATAATGTTAGTTTTATATTTGTTCTGTAAAAGTCAATGCTCTGTAAAAAATATATTTTTAGTGTTTGTAGAGGAAACACTGTTTCTTTTGATTTATAACCCAAATCCCTTAAATTTGTAGTTAAATACTCTTTATCAGTCTATAGGCCTTGAGAGAAATGAATAGAGGCAATTTATTTCTCATTAATTTAAGACATTTGACAACTTAAAAATCTATTATATTTTATATCTTTCATTCCTGCCCATGCTCAGAAAAAACATGGGATGGAAATATTTGCTGCAAAGATAATTCTATGGTATTGTTCATATTACAGTGTTAGATATTCTTCATTTGCTCCTCCAAACCTGTTCTTCTCTCTTCCCCACCTTGCTCTGTGACCTTGCCCTCTCGTTTCCCTTGATGTGACCAACAGGAGGTATTGGCAGGGATCAGTGGGTAGGAGAGAGTGAGGGCAATGTTATTTCTTCCCTTCTCTCCTTTCCAGGTCATCGATTGTTAGTGGCTGATTTTCCTTGAATTGTAGTAATTTCTCTTTCCCTTGGCTTTTTAGGCCTAGGAGTGGTAATGGTCTCCTATTCTTCTTTCACCAAACAGGGTGTTTCTTCCTGCCTTGATAGTTTGTCTTAACTCTTGTGGAATCCTTGTCAATTGTCTCTGTACTAATTTCCTAGGCCTGCCATAACAAATTAATACAAACTTGGTAACTTAAAACAAGAGAAATTCTTTCATGGTTTTGATGGCCAAAGGTCCAAAATGAAAGTGTCAGCAGGGTTCATTTCCTCTGGGGGATAGGAGCAGAATCTATTCCATACCTCTTTCTCTTAGCTTCTGGTGACTGTCAGAAATCCTTGGTGTTCCCTGGCTTGTGGTCCCATCTCTCCAATTTCTGCCTTGGTCGGCACATGTCTTTCTCTGTGCCTCTCCGTATCTTTTCCTTTTCTGTGTCTTATAAGAACACCTGTCATTGAGTTTAGAACCAACCCTGACCTAGGATGATCTCATCTTGAGATCTTTACCTTGATTTCATTGGCAAAAACCCTTATTCCAAATAAGGTCACACCCTGAGGTTCCAGGTAGAAATGTTTTGGGGGATCACTATTCAACCCACTATAGTCTCTTCATTAAACTCTCCTCACTTAAGCCTGTTGGGCCCCAGACTAATAGAGGTAATGGTTCTAATATATCAAAATAAGAAAAATTGGAAGATTAAAATGAGGTATTTGAGGAAAGATGATAATTCAAAACAAAACAGTGGCATGGCAAGACTCACACTACAATAAAAACTAGAAATATATTTTCTAAAAAGAACTAGCAAAAATATAATTCTACTGTTTTAAAGGAGCACTTTTCTTTAGAGTCCCTTTAAGACAATATACTTCTAGTTGTCTTTGGAAAATCTATTCTAGAAAAATAAGTTTATTTGATTTATTTGAAGTCCTTCCCCCTACCAGAGAGTTTAATAAAAAAACAAAAATCAAAAAAACCCCTCAAAAATGGTTTAGGTTTATTCTTCCATCTAACATATATGAACTGTTGGGGTTCAGATATAGGCCTCACATTCCTTAGTCTGAGATGATTAAACAGCATACGTTCCCCACTCCATGTTCTTAGCAGCTTAAAAACATATAATTGAATTGCACAGTTTTCAACAAAATTCTCTAGTAGAGGAAATCAAGGAAGACCAAGATGCCAATTAGGATGATATTTTTTCCTGATAGTGGCAGAATACAAAAGAGCCAGTCATAAAAGCAGAGGATAAAGCTGCGGCCCTGAACAACCTGGGCCTTGGGGAAGTAAGACCAAAAACTTTCTATAGAAAATAGAGATGTAGGAAACCTATGTAGGATATGTAGAAAAGGAAGATAATGAGAGGACCACAGAATCTGGACCCAACCAGAGTCAAGACTATTCTTTCAGTCATAGAGGGTGAAGCATTTTCATCAGTTTATGTTAAATCTTTCCCTCCTCCCACTGTGTTACATTTAAAGAATTTGTGCTTATTAGCTTTAGAGAAAAATGTGTAAGTTCTTACTCCTGCGTGTTCAGACATTGTTGATGAATCCTTTGTAATTCTTTTAACCTTGTCAATTAAAGAAACCCTCCAGGTTTTGTTAAAAATAGATATTGAATACATTCTTCTCATCTCTATAAGTTGACTCTGTTGAGCCAAAGAAAACTAAAACTCTATAAGACCCATCCCTTTTAGAACGTTGCTTTAATAAACTATTTTATAGAAAATCTGGATGTGCTGCACAGTGTGTACAGACAAGGTCTTATTCCTGTCATTCAGTTGAATACACTATAATGTTTAAATAGAGGAAGTAATCTCTTTGTTTCTTCATTATTCTTTGAGTAACCTATTTAAAAATGACATTTTCCTTATTGTGAAAAATGAAAATATTTTTATATTTCTAAATGTTTTATTTACATTGAATGATCTAGGAAAAAGTCTTTCTTCTCCCATGGTGGAAATGAAAAATTGTGAAACTGTAAATCTGTATATATTTTCATTCAAATAAAGGAAAATGAAATACCATTACATGAGGTAAAAATGTCTTGATGAGTAACCGAGATAAACATGGCATGATATAAATTACCTAATAAACAGCTCACAACTGTGACTTATTTAATACATTATAGTTGACTCATCCTGCCTGTCTGCATTAATGGCTGAGCATAAACCATTTTTGTCAGTGAAATTTTATTCAGATTTAAAAAGAATAATGTAGTTCATAATGGATTTAACTACAGTCATCAACTCTACACCATCCTGTTGCTTTCAGATTGTAGATTGAACATATGTTTTAAAAATCTTAATATGTCTTACAATCAGAAGTGTTTTATGTTAATATATAGCTTTGTTCATCTGATTACAGCATCAGAAGTACATTAAAGTTTTATGAGAGTCTTATAAGGTTCAACAGTTTGATGGAATACTAAACAGAGTAATCACCATACTTTATGGAACTTTATTCTGAGATGAGTTAGATTTTCTCAAATGATTATTAGGTGGAGTGACTCTTTCAGATCATTAGCTTACCACATTCCATACATGAGAAAGGATGGTGCCTGGGTCTAGAGTCCTGAAAGATTAAAAATATCTCTCCAAATATTCACCATATCACCAAAAAGTGACTCACACGTTGGAAAGAGAATCCCTTAAGTATGTGATGACAGGCTTTTCTTTTATAAAACCTCAATAATAAATCCCCTGTTCCCTCTATCTCTAGGAGGTCAGAAAACTTTTTCTATAAAAGGCCAGATAGTAAATATTTTTAGTTTTGTGGACCATAGTACATCCTCTTTCTGTCTCAACTACTCAATTCTGCCCTCTAGGTGTGAAAGCTGAGCAGATAACATGTAAACAAATGGAGTGACTGTGTTTCAGCAAAACTTTTATTTATAAAACACAAGGGGTAGGACTGATTTGGCCTATAGGTTATAGTTTGCTAAACCCTGCTTGTAAACTTTTTGGCTAGCTGCACTTTTCTTGATGATAACATTCAGAGAGAGGATCAAGGCATCAGGCTGTTCTAGTTTTCTTCGTTTTTTTAGCCAATAACCAAAGCCACCAGAACAGGAGAATGAGCTTTACCAGTCCCAGGATTTCCAACTATGTGGTCTTGACCACATAATACATTTATTTACTTTAACTGGTGAAATCAGTGAGTGAAATAACAGGTTTGAATCTGGATCATTTAAGAATTCCCTGCATGAAGTTTCATTAAATTATGTACAATCCCCCCAAACCATTTCCTCTGATATCACACTGTCTCTTAAATATTTCCAAATTTCTTTCCAGACATTTTCTGAAGGTTCAGCTGGCTAAAACTCAAGCAGTTGTATCCCTGATTATTGTTTCTTTCATTTGCATGGAGATTTTCTAATAATAATAACATGGGTGAAGGGGCTCTGTTACCTGACTTGTAACCTGGAAAGTTCATGTCCACTTTAATCCTTGTGGAGAACTTCACCTAACTGAATTCAACTACTACCGTAACTTATTGGCAAATGGATGTAACTGGATCTTCTTCCTCATCTCAGTTATGTTGACAGCCATTCAGACCCTTTTCCTTATTTTACCCACCAGAGCATTTAAAATTCTCTCTCCTCTTTGCCTGTAATCCCATATGAGTAACACACTTTGTTGTGTATTTTTCTTATTTAATAAATTGCTTTCCTCATTTTATGAGATCCTGCCAACCACAGCTGGTCTTGTAGTATGTCACTTCTCTACCCTTGAGGTCTGATGAGATGCTGACTTCCAGGGAATAGACATTCTTCAGACAGCAACAAAGGACTCCATCAAAGAATGGGGAGAAGGCAGAGCTTTTTGCCTTGCTCTTTGTGAACTCTGTCCCACTGAGTTGGAGATGTCACGGGGTCCTACTCTTCAACTGCACTTTGCCTTCCTTTGTAGGCACTGATTTCTATCAATATTTATATAGTGCCCTTGGAATTGATGATATTCGGGGAGGTGGTACAAACCATGTACGTATATGAGAATTGGAAATGTCAAAGCTTTTTTTCAGATAATTTATTCATTCAACAAATATTTATGAATAGATTGACCATATAATTTACTGTACACATCACGACCCTGACCTTTTTTTTTTTTTCTGAAAAGATATAAGATGGAAAATATAGACAAAAGCATGGTAATTGTATTCAATGAATGCTTCCTATGTCTGTTCCAGAACCAGAGAATTAGCAGTGGCCAAAGCCTGCCCACAAAGAGCTTTCACTGGAGTAAGGAGAGACATAATAAACAAGCAATAAAAAGGTTAACCTTTAAAAATAATTTTTCCTGCTTATATAAATTAAATACATTATAGAAAAAAACTAAATTCAGAGACTTTCTGTTGTTACTGTTGCTTCCTTCTTTTATATATTAATATAAGGGTGATTAAGAAAAGTTAACCACGGGTGATTAAGGAAGTCTAAAAGCAGACTTCCTGGGTTTGAGTCCTGCCTCTCCCAGCTGAGACGCTAAGAAGGAGACTGAATAAGTTAACACATGGAAAAGACTTACAGCTGTGCTCAGCACATAGTAAGGGCTCAATAAGTAATATGTTACTTTTATTATTACTTGACAAGGACACTACATTGATGAATCTTCTGAGAACCTGGAAATAAGATTGCCACTGTTCAACTGCAAAATCAATACATCAGAGTAGAGATATACAACTTTTCTCAAAAACAAAGGATAGTGTTCCAGGGCAAAAGGACTATATTGTAACTTTTTCATGGATTAATATAGCTAAAACATTACTGTGTCAATCAGCTGTGGGCTTCGTTAGCCATAGATGTGTAGAGAAAGGAGAGCTACAGTGTAAATGTTGGTAAAACGCTCCCAGGAGGGAGGGAGTCTCAGTCTGATAACTCCGTCAAGTGTTCCCCTCTGTTTTGGTAGGTGTCCCTGGAACAAGTGCCCTGGAGCTTATGCCTGAAGAGAAAAATCTCTTTTTTATTTTCCTTCTTTTTGTTGGTTACCAGATAGTCCTCTAAAGTAGCTCAAGCTTGTAGTGGGAGTTTGGTTGATTAACTTCCTCGTAGAGCAGTTGGGATTTAGTTTTCTTTGCTAGGCTTAAAGTCTAAATTGGATTTGAGTTGTACTAGGTTATTTTTTAAAGGAATTGCTGTCTTATTTTGGGGATGGAATACAGAGTCTTTGATTTTATGGCCAGCTTGGATATAAAAGTTCAACCATATGACATTGCCATTTTTGTAGGTCAAAATGGTCCAATATTGGCAATAGTACATGGTTTAGTCGAAAGCCTGGGCAGCTGGATGTAAGCACCTGGTTGTGCTCGCTGTGATTCGGCTGCCTGCCTCTGCTTGGCTGGCGACACAGTCAGAGAGGACTCTAGCCAGCCGGCCAAGTGCAAGTCTGTCTCTTCAGGACGGCTGAAAGCCGCAAACAGAGCACATCCTGCCTTGCGGCCTCTTGGCAGCAGGCTGAGGGTGGTTAACGCAAGTGCGCTACTGCTCTTGCCAGACACAGAAGAACTCAGCTTCCCCGAGGATTGGTGGACCATGGGGGGATAAATCCGCCCTCCAGACTCAGCTGTCTATGTGTGCCAGACCCTTTCTGTAGTGATGATGAACTGTAACCCTTATCTCTCCTCTTCAGCTAGGCATCCTTTTCTTTCCTACTGGGTCTTGAGAGCCTGCATGAAAGCTCTCTTTGTTTCATCCACATTCTTTAAGACTATGCCCTGTATGAAGACCCCCTCATCTAGGGGATGGGAATCTCCCTCTCAGTCACACTGACACAGCAAGGCCAATTTTGGCTTAGAGATCAAGGAAGGGAGCTGTAGTTGAATATTCTGGTCCTATTGGAAAGATCATCCTTTTGGTTGGAATCTTGCGACAAGATGTTTTCCCTTAATACCATTAAACATTTTATTCACCAAATTCCTTCTTCAGGTTCCAGGCTCACCCAACAACCTATCATCCAGCTTCTCATGTAGATATGCCCTGTCACATGGGCTTACAAGTGTTCTGGTTTCTGTGGCATTTATTTCTTGTTGTGAATTAATAAATTTGAATTTGGATTTATATCATAGCCTTATGAGTTTAGTTCATGTAAATTTCTGCTTATGAAGGATGTCTCTATTTACAGTGGGCCAACACAATCTGATTTTTAATCCTCTGAGAAAAGAAACCAAGACAAATTCAACAAAGTAAAGAGGCCTGTAGGTCTATTAAAAGTTGGGCAGAATATCATTTTCTAGTCAGACAACACGTACCTTATATCACCATGGGGCTGAGCATGAGTAAAAGCTTCTTTTTGCTTAGCAATTTTTACATACACTGTCTGCCCACCACCCCAACAAAAAAACCCCAAACCTTAATGCAAACACTTTGAAGGATTTCCTGCCTAGCTGTTGTAAATTTCTAACTTGGAAATTTTTAGGATATTAGATATTTTGGGGAAAAAAACATAATAATGTTAAATAGTTGTATAATACAACTATTACATAGACATAGACATACCAAAATTTGTAGAACAATACTACTGTTGTTGAATATTCAGGTTTTTCATATATTTTTTTCTATTACAAACATCTCTATGGTGAACTGTCTCCTTGACACATTCTTGTGCACATCTATTATCTTTCCCTTATTATAAATTTCTAAAAGTGAGATTCATGAGTTAATATCTGTAGTCATTTTAGGCTCTTGATACACACTATCATTTTTTTCAATGAAAGTATGAATTTACACTCCCACCAACTTTGAAAGAGACTTCATTTCACTGACACTCACCAATATTGGTTTTATTCCTATTTTTGAATCTGTGTTATTGTTATAGGCAGAACATACTACTGCATTTTTTAAAAATAAATTTATTTATTTTATTTGCTTATTTTTGGCTGCATTGGGTCTTTGTTGCTGCGCGCGGGCTTTCTCTAGTTGCAGCGAGCGGGGGCTACTTTTTGTTGCAGCACGTGGGCTTTTCATTGTGGTGGCTTCTCTGGTTGTGGAGCACGGGCTCTAGGCCCGCAGGCTTCAGTAGTTGTGGCACATGGGCTCAGTAGTTGTGGCTCGTGGGCTCTAAAGCATAGGCTCAGGAGTTGTGGCGCAAAGACTTAGTTTCTCCGCGGCATGTGTGATCTTCCCGGACCAGGGCTCGAACCTGTGTCCCCTGTATTGGCAGGTGGATTCTTAGCCACTATGCCAGCAGGGAAGTGCCTACTACTGCATTTTTATAAGTAGATTTTCCATTATTTCTAGTCAGACTGAATTTTTCTGAATTTTTTCAAATGTTTTTGGCAATCTGAATTTTTCTTTAAAAAAAAACCCCACACATTTCAACCCCCTGATTGATGTCTGTGAAGCAGGCAGGAAGAGAGAGCGATGATCCTGGGAGTCTGAGGCTCAGAGACACCAGTTATTTGCTTTCCTCTTGAGCAGTGGTGGGATCCTTGGACTGTAGCTCTTCAGTGACAGACCTCTGTGACTAGAAGACAAAGCCTATTTCCATCAGAGCTTTTATTGTGGTAGCTGAGGTTTTTATTGTAGTAACAGATACCTTTTCACACGATGCTGGAGGCTATGTCATAGGTTACAAAGGAAGCTACTCAATTTTATATACAGTAAATGTACCTTCTAACAATCAATTGACCTAATTCAAATCCCTTTTTTTTGCTTTTTTTTGAGGTGTGCATTTCAAGCAGCAAACCCAACAGTGGCATTTATTGTATTATCCTGAAGCAAAACATTCTCCTAAAGTCAAACATGGTACACTTGAAAAGCAAATTTTTACCAAAACATGATTTAAAGCAGCACTCCAGAATAATTTGTTTACAATTGTTGGGCCTATTAAAATGATCTCCTAAAGCTAATCACCTGGAGAACATTATGGAATTTCTTGCTGAAGAAACCAGTCATTTAAAGGGTAATTTCTGGTGTCCCCCTTGGACTCTCTCTTGTCTCTGGTGCTTGCAATATCTGAAGAAAACCTGAAGCATGCCTTTCTAAATGTCAAAACCCTTAATCTCAGCCAGTGCTCTTTTCGTTCTCAGACCCAGCTCTTCTCCTTGGGGTAGCACAGAGGGCAAGTCTCTCATCTGCCTCTAGACTAGCTGCTCTCACTGGGAACTAACAACTTTCAAAGATGCCACAACTTATTGTCTGCATTATGTTGTGTAACTTTCCTTAAACTCCCAATAATCTAATCTGCATCTTTTTCAACTGACCCGCAGCTCTCACTTGGTTACTTATTGGAATCTATTTTTAAGTGATGTAAATTACCATTTTCCAAAACTGTACACATACTTTTGACTTTACAATGTATTATAAAACGTAAGGTGTGTTATACGTTCATAATGGTGGTATGTTGCTCCCTTTTTCTATTCACCTTTATTACTTTTCCTTTTCCTTTTCCATTCCCACAGAAGCTGCTCTAAACCTTTATCACTTTTGAAATTTCCTAATTCAGAACTGGTTCCTTATTCTCAGTACCAGCCACCTTTCTCAACTGAGCAAATAGCAATTATGAGCCTTCCATCTTGCCTTCTTTCCATCTCTAAATGCACTTACAGATTCAGACAGCCCTCCTAGAGGGGAGTTCTCTCTCTTTTCCAAGCTTTATTCCAGTAAATATTTCCTCTTTCTTATAGCTTTAGTTTTTCTTTTTTTATTAGTTTCTTTACCTCATTTAAAAAATAAAGCTAAAGTTTCTCCCTCCTAAAATGTTAATTTTACTTCCCCCCAAATACTTTCATCCAACTTGAAGCTCAGCTTTGTTTACCTTTATCATTAAATTTCTTGACCAACTATCCAACATTTTTGTTTCCAGTTGCTTGCCATTAATTTAAACCTCAACTCACTGTAATTTGAGGTTTGATTCATTCCTGAGTCAGAGAGTTCTTCTCAGGGGCACTGGTGAATTTTTAATCAGATAGTCCATTTGAAGTATTTTCATTCCTTTTCTCCTTTTCATTCCTTTGACTAGCCACAATCATTAAAATTTTTTCTCCCATGGCTTCCATGCTACAAATCTGTCTTGCTTTTCTCTCTTCCTCTTTGAATATTCCTTCTCAGGCACCTTCACAGTTTCCTCTATTGGAGGTTACTTCCTGAGTCTTAGGATTCCAGAATGGCTTCTCTTGTTCTCTCTCTTTTTTCCTCTCTCTTCTCTACATACACACACTCCTAGACATTCATAACTCTTCCTATGGCTTCAAATTCTATCTGTTTACTGTCTGTAGTATACATTCTACTGAGGGAGAAATACAACACAAAACACACAAATCAGACAGTTACAATACCAGATGGTTGTTACTTGCATATGTGTGTTATTCTCAAGATATTACTAACCCCAATAATTTCAATCTTAACGATTTATGTGTATTATGGTTTGGCTAATTTTAATGTGCAAATTAGAATCAAAAGGCACAGTGAAAGAGATTACATGTTCCATGAGAGCAGAAATTGTTGTACTCCTTTGATTCCCTGAAAGACCCAGGATTAGGGCTTTATACATCCTAGGCACTCAGCAACTTTATGATACTTGTAGATAGTCACCGTGACAGTGTGTGACTGTGCTTGCCTGAGAAAGTTTCTCATAAAATAAAATACAAAGGATAAAAATAGATGCCACTCTTACCAACTGCAATTTTCCAGAGATTATTTTTCGAGAACCAAAACTAAGGAAATAGCTTTAAATCACACAGAATAGATTTATATCCAAATGTGACCTGTTCCCAGTAAGTTGAATAGAAAAATAGGATTCTATAAGCTACTGGGCCTCAGGACCACTATAGATCCTGTGCCTTGCTGGTGATTCTCATTAAGTGGTAGGCAAAAGTGATTTTACATAATCATGTTAATCAAAAGATGAAGATGTAAAAATGTATGAGGTCTTTGAGAACTGCAAAATAATTTTAGAAATTATCTGGTCTTATCTCTGTTTTATGAGAGAAAATTGAAGCCAGAGGGGTTAAATGAATTCTTCAATTTCACTTAGCTAATTATTAGTGGCAAAGCAGGGAGAATTCAAGTTTCAAGGCTCAGGGTTTAATGTGCTTTACTTTATAAAATGGTGCTTATAAATAGCGAAAGTTGTTGTCAATTCTGGCAGAAAAATTAGACCTGTTTTAACATCATTCTTTTAATTAAATAAACAGCCCTTACTCCTTACATCTGAATCTATTTCTTCCCTCCTTGACACGTGAGGTGCTTTCCAGGTGAAGAAAGTGGGGCAATTGCTTTACTCAGCGTGGTGAATAAAGTTTCCAGGTTATTAATGTTGGTGATTATGTTGCTTTTTTACATGACATCTTTTTGTTCCCCAAATGCACCAGGTAGCTATTTTATATCTAGCTTTATCCCTTATTTGGTCAACAAATATTCATTAAAAATGTACTTTATTCTAGTCATAATACTGGGAACTGAGAATAGAAAGATTAATTATAATTCAGTCTTTGCTCATAAAGGTGTTGTCAACATCCACTGAAGATTAATTGTAATAACATATGAAAGTGCTCTGTTAATTGTAAATTATAGTAAATATATAGTCAAAATCATCAACTAAATGCAATTTAAATGTTATAGGTGCTATAAATATGTATGTAAATGTGTGTAAATATATGATACTGTGTGGATACAAAAGAGGTAGAAGTGGGAAAGAGGAAGACAGAAGGTCATAATGGTGACAATCTCTACATTGAGTCATGAACAAGAGTAGATGCTCTTGAAAGGATGATGGTGGGAGGGTAGAAGTAGGAAGCAAGGGTTAAGGGACAAGAGGCAGAGATAGCAGGGGAAGTGAAGGCATGGAAGTGTGAATTAAAAGCAGTTCTGTGAGGTTAGAATTTAAGAGGATGGGGTGGGAAGAGAGACTGGCAAGAGGCTGGAGAGATAGGTAGGAGCCAGATTTTTGAGGGGCTTCGTATGTCCATGGTAAGGAATTTGTTCTTCATCCTTGATGTATGGGCCCATAATTGTCATCACTTGAAAGCATTATTGAGCATACCTTATATATGTATGTCTCTATAGTATTTGCTGTGGTATGGAAGGAAGAACCCTGGATTTAGTGTGAGCAGACCTGAGTTCCAGTTCTTATCCTTTTACTTATTAATGATGAAATTTTGATCATTCATGTAATCTCTTGGGACCTCAATTCTTCTGTTTGTAAAATGGAAATAATAATTCACCGGGGATCAAATAAGAGATATTTGAAATTCAAAAGTATATACAGTGATAGAGCATTGTTATTCTGATTATTTCAGGGGCAGAAAACTTTTGGGGCAAAGAAAAGAGTAAATGTGTTGGTGAGGGTGTCATGCTGCAGTTTGCTTCCAGTCGGTCCTCTGGGATTGCAGAGAGAAGTATAGCACATGTTTCTTCCGTGAGAGTTCAGTTAAGAAAACAGAAACCAGTCTATATCTTCTGGTTTGGGTTTATGGATTATAGGGCTTTTGGAAGTGATTGGGGAGTGGATGTTAGGAAAGCTGCGGCTGAAAGATAAGGGAGCTGCCTTTGAAGGTCAAGGAAGTGAACTGTTAAAATTTAGCCTGAAGCACCCAGTGGGTGATTTTCAAATGCTTGCCTGAAAACCATTCTGAAACTCACATAACATAACCTATACTCTTTAATACATATTTAGAAAAGCTTCACAATGTGTAGAAAGTTTGACCAAATGGTGAATCATTTAGTTCTATGATCACAGGATGAAAGAAAGCAGGAGACACTATAGCAGAAGTTATATAAGAAAATATCCAATTATTTTATGGAATTTGGGGACTGGAAAATGCAAATAAACCTAAATATCATGTTAAATATGATGAATGCAACTTCATGCAATACATTGAAAAATTGAAAGTTAAGTATGACGTGAATATTTTAATGATCCCCATTCAATAGAATATTTTGCAACAGGATTGTTCATTGGATTAATGTTTGGAGATGGACAATTGTAGCTGTGAATTTTTAAAATGGGCAAGAATACTGCGTTTACAAGTGAGTTTTTGGAGATCATTAAAAGAATGATTTTAAGTACTAATAAACAGATACCAATTTGGAATCTGTGGTAGGAAGTCTCCAAGATGGCTCCCAATGATACCTACTGTTGGGGATTCAGGCCCTTGTGAAATTGTCTCTCCTTGAATATTCTGGACCTAGTGACTTACTTCTAACCCATAGAATCTGTAAAAAATGGTTGGATGCCATTTCTGAAATTGGATTACAGAGGACTGTGACTTAGGTTTTGCAAAGACTCTGTCTTGCTCATTCTCCTTGCTTACTCACTCTGAGGAAGCCACGTGCATGCCATGTGACAGGAAACTGAGGGAGGCCTATGGCCAACAGCCAGTGAGGAATTGCATCCATATTAATTAATTCCATTAATTAATTGATGTAATGAACTCCATTTCATATTTAGAAAGTCATCACTCACCTTGAGATAAATGTTCACTCACATTTTCTTTAGTCTTTTTATGCTTTTATTTTTATGTTGGATTCATTTAGAATTTATTTTAGAATCCTCCTTTTCAAAGTTGCATTTCTTACATTCAGGCCACAATGATCCACCACTGAGAAAACCTTCTAAAATTTACTCAGAGATTCCTGAAATCTAAGGCATTTTCCAAGTGATTTCACTACAGTGACCCATTTACTCAACTAGTGATTTCCTGAGTTGATCCAAATTCTAACCCTGAAAGTACTCTTAGTCCAAATGTTGAGCACAGATGTACAGGAAAGAAAATACACAGTTCTTAAAATAAATGTTAACAATCATTCCACTTAGGAGATGTGTGATTATTGTCTCTCCACTTAAAAAAAAAAAATTCAATCAAATTCTTCTGTAAAAGTGTTACTACCTCCATCTCTATGTGGGGAGTTATGAAGGAATACACTTTACAAATAATTAATACTAAAGACCACACATAGAATCAGGGATAATGAAGACATAACAATTGACTATAAATTACCACTGCATTATGCATAGCAAAAACCTGACTGTGCTGAAAATCTGAGGTGTTACTTTGTAAAACAGGCTGTACATACAGATCTAGTGCCAGAATAGTTCCATGAATAATTCCTTGTATAACTTTCAAACAAATTGGAATTGTCATTCTACATGGCACTCTGATGACAACAAGGAACACTTTAGGAAATGCTTTTCTTCAAAATCATGCTGATTGGTACAAGCCAAATTTTGATTTTGGTGCCCCGAGTATTAAGAATAAAGTTTCATGTTTGAAGATAAATGTACTACTGACTGACCAAAAGTCAGCATGTGCATTGAGTTGTCTTCTGGGCAGTATAGTTTGCATAGATTCATCACCTTTTCTAGACTAGTTTCCCAGAAGGATATAACATGTAGCATTGTACATTGTGATTCTTATCGCCCAAGGATTTCAAATCATAGACTTCAAACTTGTGTGTGTGTGGTTGAGGATTCATTTTCTCTCCCTTGATTAAACAAACAATTTTAAAATGTCTTTGATTATTGTAGTGTGTAAATGCACTAAAAGCTAAATATACAACTCCAAAGTGAAGTGTTTATATTTAGCAGAATCTTATAAAAATTGTCATTTTTGTAAATTAAAAAAAGTCAAACATCAGCAATTTCATTGCGTTTAACCTAAGTAATAAGGTTAATGAGCAAACAGTGATTAAAGTTCTCCTAAGGAAAGCAAAAATTGGGAGCACATTCTTAAATGAGCTGTCTCTTTGTTTTCTTGTCATATCATAGAAAGAATTTATTCCAGATTGAGGAAAACATGGTAGTTGCCTACCCAAACTCTCTTACTATCAGAACCCTGTTTTTGCAAGAGTCAACAAAGTATCCAGCTTAGGAACAACCACAGAAAATTGTGGTTTTCAAGAATCTTTGCAGTTGGTTATAGCTATGTGGCATAGTTTTATGATGTAAGTGGAACCTAATAAGTTGGCTTTTGGGAAAATTTATAGTTTCATTGATAAAAAGAAAAGAGTCACTTTGCAAGCAGTCATTTTGTACGTCTGAAGATGAACACTATGTGTTAAGACTTGTGGGTCAGGAAGCTACATAGAACTTAGGTCCTTAATAACTTCCTTGAGCTACCTCGGGGTGCCTATCTCCATACTGGATCTTATGTGACAAAAATAACCCCCCTACTGGGTTAAGTCACAATTAGTTGAGCTTCTATTATGTGTTTCTTAACTTCAGTTCCTGATGTATTGCCTAGAACAGGGGTTCTCCAACTTTAATGACTGCCTGGAGATCTTGTTGAAACAGATTGCTGAGCCCATTCTCAGAGTCTCTGATTCAGTGGATCTGGAGATGGATCCTGGAAATTTGCATTTCTAACAGGTTTCTAGTTGATGTTGATCCTGCTGGTCCAAGAACCACACTTGAGAAGGATTTAGCAGGTTAACAGACATGAAAACAACTGTAAAATACTATGGAAGCTGCTTTCATTGATTCTATATCAAGTCAAAGGATAAATAAGAAAAATTGCATCTAAATCTTCCTGAAGTCAGAGGAGTGAATGGAGAGAGAATTTGAGTTGAAGAATGAGTATGAGCATCCTAGGCAAATAAATGGGAAGGGATGGAGAGGAAACAATTGGTGATGGCATGGAAACAGAAAAGCACTGTGGTACTGGAACTGTGGAGATGTTGGTCTATAAGCTAGAGACATGAACGCCTGTGTGTGCATTCATGTGTGTGTGTGTGTGTGTGTGTGTGTGTGTGTGTGGTATTAGGGTGATTAGGAGGATTCTGTATGTGTATAACTGGGGCCACATTTTGAAAAGTTTTATATACTGTGGCAAGGAATTTAGATTGTATACTGTAGTCAGTGGGAACACCATTAAAAAATCTAAGTGTAGGGACATGTTCCATGTGTGTGATAAAAAAGATGCTATTGGCAGTGTGGAGGACAGGCTGGAGGAATAGAAGCATAGAAGCAGAAGAGCAGTAAAGGGTGCAATTGTTCAGGTTGTGTTGATTTTCAGTTGAATGGCTTGATTTTAGTGGGAAGATAGATATGATTCTGAGTAAGAGTATCATCTGATCAAGATGGAATTTTCAAAATCCTTACTAGTAGCTGCATAACAGCACTTAATGAAGAACCCCCCCCCTCCCTCCAGCTGCTATCTATCAGAACAAGGCTAGCTTCTTAACGGTGCTCCTTCTCCAGCGTTCGATGTGGAGGTGGGAGTGAGGCTCCTTAATTATCAAGAGAAGATGTGGCAGTTCTAGAACCCAGAACAGTTCTCTAAGATCTCTTTAATATGTTATAAATTGAATCCAAAACATATATACTATCTCAACTGAAGCATTAATAGTCTTGGTTGTCTCTTCAATGGGATAAAGAAGTTCATAAGCGCATGTCACAGGGGAGGGCCTCTGTCACAGGTTGACACCTGCTCGCCCATATAGCATAGCACCCAAGAGACACACATGAAACCTGAAGAAATATCCTCTGTATATTTTTAATCTAACCACAAATTTATAAAATTTTATTTTAGTTGGATCTATATAATATTTACATTTACAGTTCTTGTCATCAGTCAAACCAAGAGGCAAGCAGGATAATTTGGCTTTGGAAAAAATGCTAAGATATCAGGGATTTATAAATTGAGCTGCCTCCTTTGTTTCAGTTGACATGTTTAGGGGCATTGGTAAAGAAGCCAGGAGGGTGGCTTTCCAGGTTAAAATTACTGACATGTGTAACAGCTTGGTAATGACACCCAGGTGGTTAATTTCTCAGGTTTAGAAACTCATTTTTCTTTTCCTGGTCACTTAGGGAAAATCAGAGTACACAGAGTGGTTATACAGTACCCAAAACAAAACAAAACAAAAATCAAAAAAAATTGCAAGAAAATGATTTATAAATGCATACCAGCTTTTAATTTGTAATAGGGGTCTGTAGGGGTGCTATGGAAGGGTAGTGTTATCCCAAGAACCATCATCATCCTCTTATCTCCTGGGCCCATGCTTTCTTTCATCACGATACTAAGACAATCAAATGATTAATCGAAAGTGTGCTTGGTGAGCAAAGAGACTTGTGTCATTTTGCAGGACATTTAATCTGGATGGGCTGATGTAGAGGCTGATGACCTTCCTCCAGCACTGTGAACCTTCCTATTGCCTGAATCACACAGACCTCTTAGACTGTCTGTCTTTTGCACAGCCCTGGAGAATCACTCATAAAATGGTCATCTAGCTCTCCAGATTTACACAAACTACCATATTTCTGTCATGAAACATTTTCTGGACAAATTGGATATGACTATATCATAGGTTACCTTAACAGTAGTTAAATTTTAGATATTTTGATGCCATTTAAGAAAAAAACTTATTCTTTAAATTTAAGAAATATGTCTTATTCTCATTAGAAAAAATGATTTCTTAGTATGCAATTGCATTTAAAAACACCATATATTGGGTTTTTTTTCCCCTTTAAAATGAAAACCTAAGTTTGATGCAAGAACACAGGAACACAATAAACTAAAAAAAATTTTTAAATCTGAACCATTATAAAAATTGAAATATTTTGTTAACATATTGGTTTTCTTACAAAAATGGTAATATGTTGAAATAGCATTTTATGCACCAGATTTTTAATTATATTATGAATAGTATGTTTTTCTATGGTAATAAATATTCTTCTGTATTTGTATTTTAATTGATGAATATCATTCTACTATGTGGAGATATCATAATTTACTACATACTATTGGTGGACATTTAGATTCTTCCCAAAATTTCAGTAGTATAGATAATGCTCTAATGAAAGCCTCTGTTTAAATATATTTTATTTACATCTTTGATTCTTTCCTTACCATTTCTAGAAGAGTTTTGCCCTTTACATTGCCAAGTGAAGTGTACCACTCTTTCATATGACCATTCTAATCCATTGTATACTGATGTTTTGTCTCAAGTACATAAGGTGGTATTTTCTGATTACAATCTCAGAATCTGGTAATCTGGTCATTTTGTGAATTTGGAGTCTGCAGTTCCCTGTGTATATATTACCGTGTATGTGTATATATGTACGCATGTGTTAAATATAACATATATGGCAAAGAAAGTAAAGTAGATTTTACTTTCTTTGAGTTTAGATATTTGTTTCATTAGCTTCTCTATATGCTCAAATTTAAACTTTCTAAGTCTGAATTGAGGAATTGTTTTTGAAATAAGTGATACGATTTATATTAAGTTCCACTTTGGGACTATAGCTCTAGTTTATTTTGACCAAAAAAATTTGATATGTTGGAAATAACCCGTGCTAAAAATTCTTTTATTCTCATTTTATCATTTTATGTGTTTGTGATTTAAAGCTTTTACAAGGCTACCAATGGTAGAAGATTCTATTGAAATATTTATATACATGGCTCTGGATCAAGGGGTGTGTGTGTGTGTGTATGTGCACGTGCGCATGCGTGTGTATCTGCATGTGAGTGCATCTGTGTCTATTATGGAAATAGATGTGTGTGTGTGCCTTTGTCTATCACGGAAACACCTATACTTTTGTATATTTTAAAAACATTTGTAGCTATTATCCTGGTGTTGCAATATATAATATACAATTCTTATATAAGGAGATGGGCATATCTCTCTTTATAAGGAAAAATTTGGCAGAAAAAAATTCAGAGGTTTATTCTTTCTAGATGCCTTAATGGATGTCCAGTCCACTACTTAGATACTAAGTTATAACTAGAAAATGCTTTGTTTTCCACAATAATTATTGGACATATAGTTAACTTGCCCTACCTCTAAGACAAGCATTTTTAAACTGGGAGCATTGACTCCTAGGAGTGCATGAATGGGCTTCACAATGTGTGTGAGCCCACCAAAATTATACAGTCCTAACATTATGTTTATGTGCATTTGAGCATTTTTCCCTATTGTGAAAATTCTATCATTTAAAATTCCATTCTCCAAAGGCTCTGTGACACTCAAAAGGGTTAATAATCATAGTTATAAGATGTATTAATTATGTATCAGGAAACAGAATTGAATAGACTATCTATAAATTGGGAATCTAGGGATTTTAGGATATTCAGTAACATGGTGTTGTGTTTTCATATGTGATTTGACCTGTCAGAGCACAATTCAATCTTTATTGTGTTGCACAAATTGAGTAGTTGAAACAGACTATATTAGGCACATAAAGGTTTTGTTTTGTTTTGTTTTGTTTTTGTTTTTGTTTTTTTAAAGAGTGAAGATGCTGCAGAAAAAATAATCATAGCAATTTTTTGGTTGTTCAACTCAAGGTTAATTTGGATAATTGCCTATGGTCTAATCTTGAGTTTATTTGTCATTTATTTATTTGTTTGCTTGTTTATTTATTTATTTCAGTAAGTGAGGGAGCCAGGATGAAAAGAAATTATGTCAAAGAAATTAATAGTTTTATCATTTGTTTGGCTAACTAGCTTATAGTTAATCTTATACATTTGAACCTGTAATATGCAGGGTACTTTGTATAGTGAGGAATTGAGGGTATATGGAGACATGTAAGAGACGGTTCAAATTTTCCAAAAGCTCACAATCTACAATGAAAATTAAGTTTATAAGACCAACCACAATCTAAGGCAATGTACCTTCTGGCATGAGTAACTCAAAAGCAAGACTATATCACGTCTATCCACACTATCACAATTAGGAATAGTTTCAACTTACAGCAGAAATTTGACATGAGACTGTATTTGAAAATGTAGGTTTTATTATTATTCTTGTATGGTGAGGTTAACAGATCAGAAGATGACTGTCATTGAAAGGATAGTTTGTTACAGTTCCCAAGAGGAAGGGGCACACCGCACAACTTGGGGTCCCATTGGGAAGAACTAGGGTTGGTCAGGAGGCAGAGGGAGGTGAGGGGAAAACATGGGCCAGAACCTTTATTGTGGTTTTCTAGAGAAGGAACTGGAGAGGCAGGGTAAGCAAGTTTAGGACTGGTGAGTTGAAATAATTTCTGTGGGCTCTGGGGTGTAGGGGCTGCCCCTCCTTCCCTGATACCTGGCCTTGGTATGATTACAGAAAGAGGATAGTGGCCCAGAGTGTAAGACCCCCAAGAAGGAGGTTGGGCTAGATGGCTTCTAAATTGATTAGTTTGCATAAGAATGGCATGCTCCTGAGTCAGTTGTTTGCTCTCTCTGGGAATTAGCTAGCAGTGGGAGGGGCAGTCTTTCCAAGACTAGCAAGGCCCCAGATGTCAAAACATCAGAAAATACAGAATATAAAAAGGAATCACTGATACAGGCTGTTAACAGATATAAGACTCTTGAGGCTATTCACTTCCCCATACTATTTTAAAACAATAACGAAGTAGTGGACCTATTTACTAAATGCCAAATAATGAGAAATTCAGTCCTTTCAGTGGTCCAGAAATTGGTTAGTTTGTAATAAGATTAGTTCTTAAAATGTTTCCATTATGAATTGATACTTTATTCATAATATTAATAAAATTATCTGAGGAAAACTTCTGTTAATCCTGGTATTTCCTATTCCTCCCCCCAGCCCCCAATATTATTTCAGGAAAGTTAGCACAAGGATGAAAATATTGTTGAACTCTTAATATATAGCAATCCTGTCCAACTGAAATATAATGCTAGCCACACATGTCATTTAAAAAATGTTAGTAAAACTAAAAATAGAGTTACTGTATGATCTAGTAATCCCACTCCTGGGCATATATCCAGAAAAGATGAAAATTCTAATTTGAAAAGATACATACACCCCAATGTTCATAGCAGCACTATTTACAATAGTCCAAGACATGGATGCAACTTATGTGTCCATCGACAGATGAATGGATAAAGAAGATGTGGTATATATACACAGTAGAATATTACTCAACCATAAAAAGAATAAGATAATGCCATTTGGAGCAACATGGATGGACCTAGAGATTATCATACTAAGTGAAGTAAGTCAGACAAAGACAAATATTACATGATATTACATATGTGGAATCTAAAAAAATAATACAAATGAACTTATTTACGAAGCAGAAACAGACTCACAGACATAGAAAACAAACTTATGATTACTGAAGGGAAGGGGGGGGAGGGGTAAATTAGGAGTGTGGGACTAACAGATACACACTGCCATATATAAAGTAGCTGAACAACAAGGATTTACCATATAGTACAGGGAACTATGTTCAATATCTTGTAGTAATCTATAATGGAGAAAAAATAGAAAAAAAGTATATATAAAACCAAATCACTTTGCTGTACACCTGAAACTAACACAGAATTGTAAGGCAACTATACTTCAATTAAAAAAAGATTATTTTGCAAAAAAAAAAAAAAATTTAGTAGCCACATAAATATAAAAAAAGTAAAATTAATTTAAATATATTATTTATATGCATGTTTAATATATAAAGTAATATATTTTATTTTTTTTATTTTTTTATTTTTTTAAATTTTATTTATGTATTTATTTATGGCTGTGTTGGGTCTTTGTTTCTGTGCGAGGGCTTTCTCTAGTTGTGGCAAGCGGGGGCCACTCTTCATCGCGGTGCGCGGGCCTCTCTCTATCGCGGCCTCTCTTGCTGCGGAGCACAGGCTCCAGACGCGCAGGCTCAGTAATTGTGGCTCATGGGCCTGGTTGCTCCATGGCATGTGGGATCTTCCCAGACCAGGGCTCGAACCTGTGTCCCCTGCATTAGCAGGCAGATTCTCAACCACTGCGCCACCAGGGAAGCCCAATATATTTTATTTAATCCCATATATCCAAAATATCATTTCAGAATGTAACCAATATAAAAATTATTTATGAGATTTTTTTTCTTCTTTTTAATGCTGTATCTTTGAAATCTGGTGTGTATTCTATACTTATAGCACATTTAATTTGGATGTTAAATTTTCATTGAAATACTTGATCTGTATTTCAGTTTCATAAAATTTACAGTTGATTGAGTAGATTTACATATCCAAAATTGTTCCAGATGTACTTAGAAGTTTTCCAATAATTGAACTGGGTATCAGTTTTAAACATTTAAATTAAGTAAGAGTAAACAGAATTTAAAATTCAGTTCTTCAGCAGTACTATCTGCATTTGGTCAGTGGTTACTGCATTGGACAGTTGAGGTCTAGAGTAATGATTGATTATCAAACTGTGCATTAGAATCAACCATGCATTATGTAAAAAAGAGTTTGCTGGACTCCACCTGAAACCTACTGAATCAGAATCTACAGGGCATTATGTGATCAACAGAATAGTTTGAGGGTCACTGGAAACACCAAACATCCATGTGTCTAGAAACAGAGGAAGGAAGAAAGTTCTTTATGAGAAGGAAGTCTATAAATTCTTACCTAATTGGGTGCCCCTTATTCTCCAACCTTACTTCCTACCAATCTCTTCCTAATGTGCTCTTTTCCAGCCACACTGGCCTCTTTGTAACTTTTCCTCTCATGACTTTGAATTCAGTTCCTCTGGAATTATCTTCTCTTCCACAAAAAGCTTGGCTCACACAGATATCATCTTCTCAGAGAGGCATTTCCTGAGCACATGAAACATGAAATTAACGTATTTCCCACCATACTTTGTCTCCTCACCTTTTTACTTGTCAGTTTCAATAACTAACATTTCATATGTTTTTCTATTTATTAGTTATCTCCCCCTTACTAGAATGTAAATCCAATGGGAAATGGGTCTTTGTTTACTACTTTATCGCCATTATCTAGAAAAGTACTTGGCACTCAGTAAATCGTGTTAAAGAGATAAATATAAAATCTCATTCAGTCTGGAAGACTAGAACCTAACCACTAAATTTGTACAGCTCAGATAAGGTCAATGCAAAGTCAGCTCCAGTGTCTACAATAACCAAGTGCCCCTGATTGATTTAGAGCAGTGAATTTCTGACCAAACTGACTTTTAGACCATATCTCGGGGAGCGTGTTGGACATATATGGTCAGTAACAGGCACTAGAGAAATAGAATACCATGGACACTGAACAGACT